>NC_138996.1:1090200-2290200 GCF_964341445.2 Mesoplodon mirus
AAAATCCTAACCCATACCCTAATCCTAATCCATACAATAACACTAACCTGTGCCCTAACACCAAGCCTGACCCTAACTCGTTTCCATATGCTTACCTGTACCCTAAATATTACCTATTCGCTAACCCTAACCCTAACACTAACCCTAACCCCAATCCTACACCTTACCCTGATCCGTACTGTAATCCTAACCCGTACCCTAATACTAATCCGTGCCCTGACACGTACACAGACCGTAACACTTTTCTGTACCCTCACCTGTACCCTAAGCCTTACATTTCGCTAACCCTAACCCTAGCCCTTAAGCTAAATCTAACTCCAACCCTACACCTTACCCTAACACGTACACTAATCTTAAACCTTAAACTAACACTAACCCATTCCCGCATATGTATTTTGACCCTAAAACATTTCCGTACCCTCCCCTGTAACCTAAAAATTACCCGGTCGCTAACCCTAACCCTAGCTCTAAACCTAACCCTAACGCCAACCCTACATCTTACCCTAACCCATACACTAATCCTAAACCGTACACTAACACTAACCAGTGCCCTGAAACGTACCCTGACCCTAACACTTTTCCATACCCTCAGCTGTACGCTAAACCTAATCGTTAGCTAACCCTAACTGTAGACTTAAACCTAACCCTAACACCAACCCTACACCTTATTCTAACCCGTACCCTATTTTTAACCCCTACACTAACACTAACCCATGCCCTCACACGTAATTTGACACTAACACGTCTCCATACACTCACATGTACCATAAGCCTTAACTGTTCGCTAAGCCTATCCCTAACCCTAACGCCAACCCTAACCATTACCCTAACCCATACCCTAATCCTAACCACACATTAACAGTAACACGTTTCCTAACACATAACCTGACCCAAACGCTTTTCCGTACCCTCAACTGGACCCTAAAACTTACCCGTTCGCCAACCCTAAGCCTAGCCCTAAACCTAACCCTAACCACAACCCCACACCTTACCCTAAACTGTATGCTAATCCTGACACGTACACTAACACTAACAGGTGTCCTAACATATACCCTGACCCTAAAAGTTTTCCGTACCCTCACCTGTACCCTAAACCTTACTGGTTCGCTAACCGTAACCTTAGCCCTAAACATAATGCTAACACCAACCCTACACCATACCCTAACCCGTACACTAATCTTAACCCGTACACCAAAATTATGCAATGCCCTCACACGTACTTTGACACTAACACGTTTCCGTACACTCATGTACCATAAAACTTACCTGTTCGCTAACCCTAACCCTAGCCCTAAACATAACCCTAACCTCAACCCTACACATTTCCCTAACCCGTACCCTAATCCTAACCCATACACTAGCACTACACGTGCCCTAACAGGTACCCTGACCGTAACACTTTTCTGTACACTCACCTGTACCCTAAACCATACCGTGTGCTATCCTTAACCCTAGACCTAAACGTAAACCTTACCCCATCCCTAAACCTTTCCCTAAAGCGTACCCAATCCTAACCAGTACCCTAACACTAATCCGTGCCCTAACATGTACCCTGATCCTAACACGTTTCTGGACCATCACCTGTAACCTAAACCTTACATTTCGCTAACCCTAACCATAGCCCTAAACCTAACCCTAAACCCAACCCTACCCATTACCCTAACCCATACCGTAATCCTAACCAGTACACTAATACTAATCCGTGCCCTGAAACGTAACCTGAGCCTAACACTTTTCTGTACCCTCACCTGTACCCTAAACTTTACCGTTCACAAACCCGAAACATACCCCTAAACCAAGCCCTAACACCAACCCAACACCTTACCATAAACCGTACCCTAATCCTATCCCGTACACAAACACTAATCCATGCCCTGACACGTACCCTGCCTCTAACTCTTTACCCTACTCTCTCCTGTACCCTAAATCTTACCGTTTGCTAACCCTAACCCTAGCCCTAAAGCTAAATCTAACTACAACCCTACACCTTACCCTAACATGTACACTAATCTTAATGCATACACTAACACTAACCCATTCCCTCACACTTACTTTGACACTAAAACATTTCCTTACCCTCACCTGTAACCTAAAGCTTACTCGTTCGCTAACCCTACCCCTAGCCCTAACACTAAACATAACGCCAACCCTATCCATTAGCCTAACCCGTACCCTAATTCTAACCCGTACACTAACACTAATCCGTGCCCTAACATTTACCCTGACCCTTACACTTTTCCATACCCACGCCTGAACCCTAAATCTTACCATTCACTAACCCTAACCCTAGGTCTAAACCTAACCCTAAACCCAAGCCCAACCCTACACCTAACTCTAACATGTACACTAATCCTAATCCTTAAACTAACACTAACCTGTGCCCTAACACGAACCCTGACCCTAACTCATTTCCATACGCTCACCTGTACTCTAATGTTACCTATTCGCTAACCCTAACACTAGCCCTAAACCTAAACCTAACCCCAACCCTACACCTTACCCTAACCCATACCCTAATCATAACCCATACACTAACACTAACTCGTGCCCTAACACCTACCCTAACCCTACCCCTAACCCTAACCCTAACACTAACCCTAAACTTTACCATTTGTTAACCATAACCGTAGCCCCAAACCTAAACCTAACTACAAACCTGCTCCTAACACATACACTAATCTTAACCCATACACTAACACTAACGCAATACCACACACGTACTTGGACAATAAAACATTTCCATATGGTCAGCTGTAACCTAAACCTTACCCGTTCACTAAACTTAACCCTACCCCTAACACTAACCATAACGCCAACCCTACCAATTACCCTAACCTGTACCCTAATCCTAACCTGTAAACCCACACTAACCCCTGCCCTAACACGTACCCTGACCCTAACACTTTTCCGTAACTTCACCTGTACCCTAAACCTTACCGTTCGCTAACCCTAACCCTAAACCTAGACGAAACCCCAACCGTACACCTTACCCTAACCCGTAAGCTAATCCTAAGCCATACACTAACACTGACACGTGTCCTAACACATACACAAACCCTAACACTTTTCTGTACCATCACCTGTACCCTAAACCTGACATTTGGCTAACCCTAACCCTAGCCATAAAGCTAACCCTAAGCCCAACCCTAAACCTTACCTAAACCGTACCCTAATCCTAACCAGTATACTACTACTAAGCCATGCCCTGACATGTACCCTGACCCTAACGCTTTTCCATAACCTCACCGGTACCCTAAACCTTACCCATTCGCTAACCCTAACCCTAGCCTTAGCACTAGCCCTAACCCTAACGCCAACCCTACTACTTACCCTAACCCGTACCCTAATCCCAACCCATACACTATCACTAACCCATGTCCTAACACGTACCTTGACCCGAACACTTTTCCGTATCCTCTCCTGTACCCAAAATCTTACCGTTCACTAACCCTAACCCTAGCCCTAAACATAACGCTAACACCAACCTTACAGCATACCCTGACCCGTACACTAAACTTAACCCGTACAAAAAAACGAACCCATGCCCTCACATGTACTTTGACACTAACACATTTCCGTACCCTCCCGTGTACCGTAAACCTTACCCGTTTGCTAACTCTAACTGTAGGCCTAACCCTAACCATAACACCAACCCTACACATTTCCCTAACCCGTACCCTAATCCTTACCCATACACTAACACTAATCCATGCCCTAACACGTACCCTGACCCTAACACTTTTCCATACCCACTCCTGTACCCTAAATCTTACCATTCGCTAACCCTAACCCTATGTCTAAACCTAACCCTAACCCCAACCCTACACCTAACCCTAACCCGTACCCTAATCCATACACTAACACTAACCTGGGCCCTAACATGAACCCTGACCCTAACTTGTTTCCATAAGCTCACCTGTACACTAAATGTTACCTATTCGCTAACCCTAACCCCACCCCTACACCTAAACATAACCCCAACCCTACACCTTTCCCTAACCCATACCCTAATCCTAACCCGTACACTAACACTAACCCGTGCCCTAACACGTACCCTGACCCTAACACTTTTCCGTATCCTCTCCAGTACCCTAAATCTTACCGTTCGCTAAACCTAGCCCTTTCCCTAAACAGAACGCTAACACCAACCTGACACCATACCCTAACCCATACACTGATCTTAACCCATACACCAAAATTAAGCAATTCCCTCACATGTACTTTGACACTAACACGTTTCCGTACCCTCCTGTGTACCGTAAACCTTACCTGTTCGCTAACACTTACCCTAGGTCTAAGCCTAACACTATCCACAACCCTACACAAAATCCTAACCCATACCCTAATCCTAATCCATACAATAACACTAACCTGTGCCCTAACACCAAGCCTGACCCTAACTCGTTTCCATATGCTTACCTGTACCCTAAATATTACCTATTCGCTAACCCTAACCCTAACACTAACCCTAACCCCAATCCTACACCTTACCCTGATCCGTACTGTAATCCTAACCCGTACCCTAATACTAATCCGTGCCCTGACACGTACACAGACCGTAACACTTTTCTGTACCCTCACCTGTACCCTAAGCCTTACATTTCGCTAACCCTAACCCTAGCCCTTAAGCTAAATCTAACTCCAACCCTACACCTTACCCTAACACGTACACTAATCTTAAACCTTAAACTAACACTAACCCATTCCCGCATATGTATTTTGACCCTAAAACATTTCCGTACCCTCCCCTGTAACCTAAAAATTACCCGGTCGCTAACCCTAACCCTAGCTCTAAACCTAACCCTAACGCCAACCCTACATCTTACCCTAACCCATACACTAATCCTAAACCGTACACTAACACTAACCAGTGCCCTGAAACGTACCCTGACCCTAACACTTTTCCATACCCTCAGCTGTACGCTAAACCTAATCGTTAGCTAACCCTAACTGTAGACTTAAACCTAACCCTAACACCAACCCTACACCTTATTCTAACCCGTACCCTATTTTTAACCCCTACACTAACACTAACCCATGCCCTCACACGTAATTTGACACTAACACGTCTCCATACACTCACATGTACCATAAGCCTTAACTGTTCGCTAAGCCTATCCCTAACCCTAACGCCAACCCTAACCATTACCCTAACCCATACCCTAATCCTAACCACACATTAACAGTAACACGTTTCCTAACACATAACCTGACCCAAACGCTTTTCCGTACCCTCAACTGGACCCTAAAACTTACCCGTTCGCCAACCCTAAGCCTAGCCCTAAACCTAACCCTAACCACAACCCCACACCTTACCCTAAACTGTATGCTAATCCTGACACGTACACTAACACTAACAGGTGTCCTAACATATACCCTGACCCTAAAAGTTTTCCGTACCCTCACCTGTACCCTAAACCTTACTGGTTCGCTAACCGTAACCTTAGCCCTAAACATAATGCTAACACCAACCCTACACCATACCCTAACCCGTACACTAATCTTAACCCGTACACCAAAATTATGCAATGCCCTCACACGTACTTTGACACTAACACGTTTCCGTACACTCATGTACCATAAAACTTACCTGTTCGCTAACCCTAACCCTAGCCCTAAACATAACCCTAACCTCAACCCTACACATTTCCCTAACCCGTACCCTAATCCTAACCCATACACTAGCACTACACGTGCCCTAACAGGTACCCTGACCGTAACACTTTTCTGTACACTCACCTGTACCCTAAACCATACCGTGTGCTATCCTTAACCCTAGACCTAAACGTAAACCTTACCCCATCCCTAAACCTTTCCCTAAAGCGTACCCAATCCTAACCAGTACCCTAACACTAATCCGTGCCCTAACATGTACCCTGATCCTAACACGTTTCTGGACCATCACCTGTAACCTAAACCTTACATTTCGCTAACCCTAACCATAGCCCTAAACCTAACCCTAAACCCAACCCTACCCATTACCCTAACCCATACCGTAATCCTAACCAGTACACTAATACTAATCCGTGCCCTGAAACGTAACCTGAGCCTAACACTTTTCTGTACCCTCACCTGTACCCTAAACTTTACCGTTCACAAACCCGAAACATACCCCTAAACCAAGCCCTAACACCAACCCAACACCTTACCATAAACCGTACCCTAATCCTATCCCGTACACAAACACTAATCCATGCCCTGACACGTACCCTGCCTCTAACTCTTTACCCTACTCTCTCCTGTACCCTAAATCTTACCGTTTGCTAACCCTAACCCTAGCCCTAAAGCTAAATCTAACTACAACCCTACACCTTACCCTAACATGTACACTAATCTTAATGCATACACTAACACTAACCCATTCCCTCACACTTACTTTGACACTAAAACATTTCCTTACCCTCACCTGTAACCTAAAGCTTACTCGTTCGCTAACCCTACCCCTAGCCCTAACACTAAACATAACGCCAACCCTATCCATTAGCCTAACCCGTACCCTAATTCTAACCCGTACACTAACACTAATCCGTGCCCTAACATTTACCCTGACCCTTACACTTTTCCATACCCACGCCTGAACCCTAAATCTTACCATTCACTAACCCTAACCCTAGGTCTAAACCTAACCCTAAACCCAAGCCCAACCCTACACCTAACTCTAACATGTACACTAATCCTAATCCTTAAACTAACACTAACCTGTGCCCTAACACGAACCCTGACCCTAACTCATTTCCATACGCTCACCTGTACTCTAATGTTACCTATTCGCTAACCCTAACACTAGCCCTAAACCTAAACCTAACCCCAACCCTACACCTTACCCTAACCCATACCCTATTCATAACCCATACACTAACACTAACTCGTGCCCTAACACCTACCCTAACCCTACCCCTAACCCTAACCCTAACACTAACCCTAAACTTTACCATTTGTTAACCATAACCGTAGCCCCAAACCTAAACCTAACTACAAACCTGCTCCTAACACATACACTAATCTTAACCCATACACTAACACTAACGCAATACCACACACGTACTTGGACAATAAAACATTTCCATATGGTCAGCTGTAACCTAAACCTTACCCGTTCACTAAACTTAACCCTACCCCTAACACTAACCATAACGCCAACCCTACCAATTACCCTAACCTGTACCCTAATCCTAACCTGTAAACCCACACTAACCCCTGCCCTAACACGTACCCTGACCCTAACACTTTTCCGTAACTTCACCTGTACCCTAAACCTTACCGTTCGCTAACCCTAACCCTAAACCTAGACGAAACCCCAACCGTACACCTTACCCTAACCCGTAAGCTAATCCTAAGCCATACACTAACACTGACACGTGTCCTAACACATACACAAACCCTAACACTTTTCTGTACCATCACCTGTACCCTAAACCTGACATTTGGCTAACCCTAACCCTAGCCATAAAGCTAACCCTAAGCCCAACCCTAAACCTTACCTAAACCGTACCCTAATCCTAACCAGTATACTACTACTAAGCCATGCCCTGACATGTACCCTGACCCTAACGCTTTTCCATAACCTCACCGGTACCCTAAACCTTACCCATTCGCTAACCCTAACCCTAGCCTTAGCACTAGCCCTAACCCTAACGCCAACCCTACTACTTACCCTAACCCGTACCCTAATCCCAACCCATACACTATCACTAACCCATGTCCTAACACGTACCTTGACCCGAACACTTTTCCGTATCCTCTCCTGTACCCAAAATCTTACCGTTCACTAACCCTAACCCTAGCCCTAAACATAACGCTAACACCAACCTTACAGCATACCCTGACCCGTACACTAAACTTAACCCGTACAAAAAAACGAACCCATGCCCTCACATGTACTTTGACACTAACACATTTCCGTACCCTCCCGTGTACCGTAAACCTTACCCGTTTGCTAACTCTAACTGTAGGCCTAACCCTAACCATAACACCAACCCTACACATTTCCCTAACCCGTACCCTAATCCTTACCCATACACTAACACTAATCCATGCCCTAACACGTACCCTGACCCTAACACTTTTCCATACCCACTCCTGTACCCTAAATCTTACCATTCGCTAACCCTAACCCTATGTCTAAACCTAACCCTAACCCCAACCCTACACCTAACCCTAACCCGTACCCTAATCCATACACTAACACTAACCTGGGCCCTAACATGAACCCTGACCCTAACTTGTTTCCATAAGCTCACCTGTACACTAAATGTTACCTATTCGCTAACCCTAACCCCACCCCTACACCTAAACATAACCCCAACCCTACACCTTTCCCTAACCCATACCCTAATCCTAACCCGTACACTAACACTAACCCGTGCCCTAACACGTACCCTGACCCTAACACTTTTCCGTATCCTCTCCAGTACCCTAAATCTTACCGTTCGCTAAACCTAGCCCTTTCCCTAAACAGAACGCTAACACCAACCTGACACCATACCCTAACCCATACACTGATCTTAACCCATACACCAAAATTAAGCAATTCCCTCACATGTACTTTGACACTAACACGTTTCCGTACCCTCCTGTGTACCGTAAACCTTACCTGTTCGCTAACACTTACCCTAGGTCTAAGCCTAACACTATCCACAACCCTACACAAAATCCTAACCCATACCCTAATCCTAATCCATACAATAACACTAACCTGTGCCCTAACACCAAGCCTGACCCTAACTCGTTTCCATATGCTTACCTGTACCCTAAATATTACCTATTCGCTAACCCTAACCCTAACACTAACCCTAACCCCAATCCTACACCTTACCCTGATCCGTACTGTAATCCTAACCCGTACCCTAATACTAATCCGTGCCCTGACACGTACACAGACCGTAACACTTTTCTGTACCCTCACCTGTACCCTAAGCCTTACATTTCGCTAACCCTAACCCTAGCCCTTAAGCTAAATCTAACTCCAACCCTACACCTTACCCTAACACGTACACTAATCTTAAACCTTAAACTAACACTAACCCATTCCCGCATATGTATTTTGACCCTAAAACATTTCCGTACCCTCCCCTGTAACCTAAAAATTACCCGGTCGCTAACCCTAACCCTAGCTCTAAACCTAACCCTAACGCCAACCCTACATCTTACCCTAACCCATACACTAATCCTAAACCGTACACTAACACTAACCAGTGCCCTGAAACGTACCCTGACCCTAACACTTTTCCATACCCTCAGCTGTACGCTAAACCTAATCGTTAGCTAACCCTAACTGTAGACTTAAACCTAACCCTAACACCAACCCTACACCTTATTCTAACCCGTACCCTATTTTTAACCCCTACACTAACACTAACCCATGCCCTCACACGTAATTTGACACTAACACGTCTCCATACACTCACATGTACCATAAGCCTTAACTGTTCGCTAAGCCTATCCCTAACCCTAACGCCAACCCTAACCATTACCCTAACCCATACCCTAATCCTAACCACACATTAACAGTAACACGTTTCCTAACACATAACCTGACCCAAACGCTTTTCCGTACCCTCAACTGGACCCTAAAACTTACCCGTTCGCCAACCCTAAGCCTAGCCCTAAACCTAACCCTAACCACAACCCCACACCTTACCCTAAACTGTATGCTAATCCTGACACGTACACTAACACTAACAGGTGTCCTAACATATACCCTGACCCTAAAAGTTTTCCGTACCCTCACCTGTACCCTAAACCTTACTGGTTCGCTAACCGTAACCTTAGCCCTAAACATAATGCTAACACCAACCCTACACCATACCCTAACCCGTACACTAATCTTAACCCGTACACCAAAATTATGCAATGCCCTCACACGTACTTTGACACTAACACGTTTCCGTACACTCATGTACCATAAAACTTACCTGTTCGCTAACCCTAACCCTAGCCCTAAACATAACCCTAACCTCAACCCTACACATTTCCCTAACCCGTACCCTAATCCTAACCCATACACTAGCACTACACGTGCCCTAACAGGTACCCTGACCGTAACACTTTTCTGTACACTCACCTGTACCCTAAACCATACCGTGTGCTATCCTTAACCCTAGACCTAAACGTAAACCTTACCCCATCCCTAAACCTTTCCCTAAAGCGTACCCAATCCTAACCAGTACCCTAACACTAATCCGTGCCCTAACATGTACCCTGATCCTAACACGTTTCTGGACCATCACCTGTAACCTAAACCTTACATTTCGCTAACCCTAACCATAGCCCTAAACCTAACCCTAAACCCAACCCTACCCATTACCCTAACCCATACCGTAATCCTAACCAGTACACTAATACTAATCCGTGCCCTGAAACGTAACCTGAGCCTAACACTTTTCTGTACCCTCACCTGTACCCTAAACTTTACCGTTCACAAACCCGAAACATACCCCTAAACCAAGCCCTAACACCAACCCAACACCTTACCATAAACCGTACCCTAATCCTATCCCGTACACAAACACTAATCCATGCCCTGACACGTACCCTGCCTCTAACTCTTTACCCTACTCTCTCCTGTACCCTAAATCTTACCGTTTGCTAACCCTAACCCTAGCCCTAAAGCTAAATCTAACTACAACCCTACACCTTACCCTAACATGTACACTAATCTTAATGCATACACTAACACTAACCCATTCCCTCACACTTACTTTGACACTAAAACATTTCCTTACCCTCACCTGTAACCTAAAGCTTACTCGTTCGCTAACCCTACCCCTAGCCCTAACACTAAACATAACGCCAACCCTATCCATTAGCCTAACCCGTACCCTAATTCTAACCCGTACACTAACACTAATCCGTGCCCTAACATTTACCCTGACCCTTACACTTTTCCATACCCACGCCTGAACCCTAAATCTTACCATTCACTAACCCTAACCCTAGGTCTAAACCTAACCCTAAACCCAAGCCCAACCCTACACCTAACTCTAACATGTACACTAATCCTAATCCTTAAACTAACACTAACCTGTGCCCTAACACGAACCCTGACCCTAACTCATTTCCATACGCTCACCTGTACTCTAATGTTACCTATTCGCTAACCCTAACACTAGCCCTAAACCTAAACCTAACCCCAACCCTACACCTTACCCTAACCCATACCCTAATCATAACCCATACACTAACACTAACTCGTGCCCTAACACCTACCCTAACCCTACCCCTAACCCTAACCCTAACACTAACCCTAAACTTTACCATTTGTTAACCATAACCGTAGCCCCAAACCTAAACCTAACTACAAACCTGCTCCTAACACATACACTAATCTTAACCCATACACTAACACTAACGCAATACCACACACGTACTTGGACAATAAAACATTTCCATATGGTCAGCTGTAACCTAAACCTTACCCGTTCACTAAACTTAACCCTACCCCTAACACTAACCATAACGCCAACCCTACCAATTACCCTAACCTGTACCCTAATCCTAACCTGTAAACCCACACTAACCCCTGCCCTAACACGTACCCTGACCCTAACACTTTTCCGTAACCTCACCTGTACCCTAAACCTTACCGTTCGCTAACCCTAACCCTAAACCTAGACGAAACCCCAACCGTACACCTTACCCTAACCCGTAAGCTAATCCTAAGCCATACACTAACACTGACACGTGTCCTAACACATACACAAACCCTAACACTTTTCTGTACCATCACCTGTACCCTAAACCTGACATTTGGCTAACCCTAACCCTAGCCATAAAGCTAACCCTAAGCCCAACCCTAAACCTTACCTAAACCGTACCCTAATCCTAACCAGTATACTACTACTAAGCCATGCCCTGACATGTACCCTGACCCTAACGCTTTTCCATAACCTCACCGGTACCCTAAACCTTACCCATTCGCTAACCCTAACCCTAGCCCTAGCCCTAGCCCTAACCCTAATGCCAACCCTACTACTTACCCTAACCCGTACCCTAATCCCAACCCATACACTATCACTAACCCATGTCCTAACACGTACCTTGACCCGAACACTTTTCCGTATCCTCTCCTGTACCCAAAATCTTACCGTTCACTAACCCTAACCCTAGCCCTAAACATAACGCTAACACCAACCTTACAGCATACCCTGACCCGTACACTAAACTTAACCCGTACAAAAAAACGAACCCATGCCCTCACATGTACTTTGACACTAACACATTTCCGTACCCTCCCGTGTACCGTAAACCTTACCCGTTTGCTAACTCTAACTGTAGGCCTAACCCTAACCATAACACCAACCCTACCCATTTCCCTAACCCGTACCCTAATCCTTACCCATACACTAACACTAATCCATGCCCTAACACGTACCCTGACCCTAACACTTTTCCATACCCACTCCTGTACCCTAAATCTTACCATTCGCTAACCCTAACCCTATGTCTAAACCTAACCCTAACCCCAACCCTACACCTAACCCTAACCCGTACCCTAATCCATACACTAACACTAACCTGTGCCCTAACATGAACCCTGACCCTAACTTGTTTCCATAAGCTCACCTGTACCCTAAATGTTACCTATTCGCTAACCCTAACCCCACCCCTACACCTAAACATAACCCCAACCCTACACCTTTCCCTAACCCATACCCTAATCCTAACCCGTACACTAACACTAACCCGTGCCCTAACACGTACCCTGACCCTAACACTTTTCCGTATCCTCTCCAGTACCCTAAATCTTACCGTTCGCTAAACCTAGCCCTTTCCCTAAACAGAACGCTAACACCAACCTGACACCATACCCTAACCCATACACTGATCTTAACCCATACACCAAAATTAAGCAATTCCCTCACATGTACTTTGACACTAACACGTTTCCGTACCCTCCTGTGTACCGTAAACCTTACCTGTTCGCTAACACTTACCCTAGGTCTAAGCCTAACACTATCCACAACCCTACACAAAATCCTAACCCATACCCTAATCCTAATCCGTACAATAACACTAACCTGTGCCCTAACACCAAGCCTGACCCTAACTCGTTTCCATATGCTTACTTGTACCCTAAATATTACCTATTCGCTAACCCTAACCCTAACACTAACCCTAACCCCAATCCTACACCTTACCCTGATCCGTACTGTAATCCTAACCCGTACCCTAATACTAATCCGTGCCCTGACACGTACACAGACCGTGACACTTTTCTGTACCCTCACCTGTACCCTAAGCCTTACATTTCGCTAACCCTAACCCTAGCCCTAAAGCTAAATCTAACTCCAACCCTACACCTTACCCTAACACGTACACTAATCTTAAACCGTAAACTAACACTAACCCATTCCCGCATATGTATTTTGACCCTAAAACATTTCCGTACCCTCCCCTGTAACCTAAAAATTACCCGGTCACTAACCCTAACCCTAGCTCTAAACCTAACCCTAACGCCAACCCTACATCTTACCCTAACCCATACACTAATCCTAAACCGTACACTAACACTAACCAGTGCCCTGAAACGTACCCTGACCCTAACACTTTTCCATACCCTCAGCTGTACGCTAAACCTAATCGTTAGCTAACCCTAACTGTAGACTTAAACCTAACCCTAACACCAACCCTACACCTTATTCTAACCCGTACCCTATTTTTAACCCCTACACTAACACTAACCCATGCCCTCACACGTAATTTGACACTAACACGTCTCCATACACTCACATGTACCATAAGCCTTAACTGTTCGCTAAGCCTATCCCTAACCCTAACGCCAACCCTAACCATTACCCTAACCCATACCCTAATCCTAACCACACATTAACACTAACACGTTTCCTAACACATAACCTGACTCAAACGCTTTTCCGTACCCTCAACTGTACCCTAAAACTTACCCGTTCGCCAACCCTAAGCCTAGCCCTAAACCTAACCCTAACCACAACCCCACACCTTACCCTAAACTGTACGCTAATCCTGACACGTACACTAACACTAACAGGTGTCCTAACATATACCCTGACCCTAAAAGTTTTCCGTACCCTCACCTGTACCCTAAACCTTACTGGTTCGCTAACCGTAACCTTAGCCCTAAACATAATGCTAACACCAACCATACACCATACCCTAACATGTACACTAATCTTAACCCGTACACCAAAATTATGCAATGCCCTCACACGTACTTTGACACTAACACGTTTCCGTACACTCATGTACCATAAAACTTACCTGTTCGCTAACCCTAACCCTAGCCCTAAACTTAACCCTAACCTCAACCCTAAACATTTCCCTAACCCGTACCCTAATCCTAACCCATACACTAGCACTACACATGCCCTAACAGGTACCCTGACCGTAACACTTTTCTGTACACTCACCTGTACCCTAAACCATACCGTGTGCTATCCTTAACCCTAGACCTAAACGTAAACCTTACCCCATCCCTAAACCTTTCCCTAAAGCGTACCCAATCCTAACCAGTACCCTAACACTAATCCGTGCCCTAACATGTACCCTGATCCTAACACGTTTCTGGACCATCACCTGTAACCTAAACCTTACATTTCGCTAACCCTAACCATAGCCCTAAACCTAACCCTAAACCCAACCCTACCCATTACCCTAACCCATACCGTAATCCTAACCAGTACACTAATACTAATCCGTGCCCTGAAACGTAACCTGAGCCTAACACTTTTCTGTACCCTCACCTGTACCCTAAACTTTACCGTTCACAAACCCGAAACATACCCCTAAACCAAGCCCTAACACCAACCCAACACCTTACCATAAACCGTACCCTAATCCTATCCCGTACACAAACACTAATCCATGCCCTGACACGTACCCTGCCTCTAACTCTTTACCCTACTCTCTCCTGTACCCTAAATCTTACCGTTTGCTAACCCTAACCCTAGCCCTAAAGCTAAATCTAACTACAACCCTACACCTTACCCTAACATGTACACTAATCTTAATGCATACACTAACACTAACCCATTCCCTCACACTTACTTTGACACTAAAACATTTCCTTACCCTCACCTGTAACCTAAAGCTTACTCGTTCGCTAACCCTACCCCTAGCCCTAACACTAAACATAACGCCAACCCTATCCATTAGCCTAACCCGTACCCTAATTCTAACCCGTACACTGACACTAATCCGTGCCCTAACATTTACCCTGACCCTTACACTTTTCCATACCCACGCCTGAACCCTAAATCTTACCATTCACTAACCCTAACCCTAGGTCTAAACCTAACCCTAAACCCAAGCCCAACCCTACACCTAACTCTAACATGTACACTAATCCTAATCCTTAAACTAACACTAACCTGTGCCCTAACACGAACCCTGACCCTAACTCATTTCCATACGCTCACCTGTACTCTAATGTTACCTATTCGCTAACCCTAACACTAGCCCTAAACCTAAACCTAACCCCAACCCTACACCTTACCCTAACCCATACCCTAATCATAACCCATACACTAACACTAACTCGTGCCCTAACACCTACCCTAACCCTACCCCTAACCCTAACCCTAACACTAACCCTAAACTTTACCATTTGTTAACCATAACCGTAGCCCCAAACCTAAACCTAACTACAAACCTACTCCTAACACATACACTAATCTTAACCCATACACTAACACTAACGCAATACCACACACGTACTTGGACAATAAAACATTTCCATATGGTCAGCTGTAACCTAAACCTTACCCGTTCACTAAACTTAACCCTACCCCTAACACTAACCATAACGCCAACCCTACCAATTACCCTAACCTGTACCCTAATCCTAACCTGTAAACCCACACTAACCCCTGCCCTAACACGTACCCTGACCCTAACACTTTTCCGTAACCTCACCTGTACCCTAAACCTTACCGTTCGCTAACCCTAACCCTAAACCTAGACGAAACCCCAACCGTACACCTTACCCTAACCCGTAAGCTAATCCTAAGCCATACACTAACACTGACACGTGTCCTAACACATACACAAACCCTAACACTTTTCTGTACCATCACCTGTACCCTAAACCTGACATTTGGCTAACCCTAACCCTAGCCATAAAGCTAACCCTAAGCCCAACCCTAAACCTTACCTAAACCGTACCCTAATCCTAACCAGTATACTACTACTAAGCCATGCCCTGACATGTACCCTGACCCTAACGCTTTTCCATAACCTCACCGGTACCCTAAACCTTACCCATTCGCTAACCCTAACCCTAGCCCTAACCCTAACGCCAACCCTACTACTTACCCTAACCCGTACCCTAATCCCAACCCATACACTATCACTAACCCATGTCCTAACACGTACCTTGACCCGAACACTTTTCCGTATCCTCTCCTGTACCCAAAATCTTACCGTTCACTAACCCTAACCCTAGCCCTAAACATAACGCTAACACCAACCTTACAGCATACCCTGACCCGTACACTAAACTTAACCCGTACAAAAAAACGAACCCATGCCCTCACATGTACTTTGACACTAACACATTTCCGTACCCTCCCGTGTACCGTAAACCTTACCCGTTTGCTAACTCTAACTGTAGGCCTAACCCTAACCATAACACCAACCCTACCCATTTCCCTAACCCGTACCCTAATCCTTACCCATACACTAACACTAATCCATGCCCTAACACGTACCCTGACCCTAACACTTTTCCATACCCACTCCTGTACCCTAAATCTTACCATTCGCTAACCCTAACCCTATGTCTAAACCTAACCCTAACCCCAACCCTACACCTAACCCTAACCCGTACCCTAATCCATACACTAACACTAACCTGTGCCCTAACATGAACCCTGACCCTAACTTGTTTCCATAAGCTCACCTGTACCCTAAATGTTACCTATTCGCTAACCCTAACCCCACCCCTACACCTAAACATAACCCCAACCCTACACCTTTCCCTAACCCATACCCTAATCCTAACCCGTACACTAACACTAACCCGTGCCCTAACACGTACCCTGACCCTAACACTTTTCCGTATCCTCTCCAGTACCCTAAATCTTACCGTTCGCTAAACCTAGCCCTTTCCCTAAACAGAACGCTAACACCAACCTGACACCATACCCTAACCCATACACTGATCTTAACCCATACACCAAAATTAAGCAATTCCCTCACATGTACTTTGACACTAACACGTTTCCGTACCCTCCTGTGTACCGTAAACCTTACCTGTTCGCTAACACTTACCCTAGGTCTAAGCCTAACACTATCCACAACCCTACACAAAATCCTAACCCATACCCTAATCCTAATCCGTACAATAACACTAACCTGTGCCCTAACACCAAGCCTGACCCTAACTCGTTTCCATATGCTTACCTGTACCCTAAATATTACCTATTCGCTAACCCTAACCCTAACACTAACCCTAACCCCAATCCTACACCTTACCCTGATCCGTACTGTAATCCTAACCCGTACCCTAATACTAATCCGTGCCCTGACACGTACACAGACCGTGACACTTTTCTGTACCCTCACCTGTACCCTAAGCCTTACATTTCGCTAACCCTAACCCTAGCCCTAAAGCTAAATCTAACTCCAACCCTACACCTTACCCTAACACGTACACTAATCTTAAACCGTAAACTAACACTAACCCATTCCCGCATATGTATTTTGACCCTAAAACATTTCCGTACCCTCCCCTGTAACCTAAAAATTACCCGGTCACTAACCCTAACCCTAGCTCTAAACCTAACCCTAACGCCAACCCTACATCTTACCCTAACCCATACACTAATCCTAAACCGTACACTAACACTAACCAGTGCCCTGAAACGTACCCTGACCCTAACACTTTTCCATACCCTCAGCTGTACGCTAAACCTAATCGTTAGCTAACCCTAACTGTAGACTTAAACCTAACCCTAACACCAACCCTACACCTTATTCTAACCCGTACCCTATTTTTAACCCCTACACTAACACTAACCCATGCCCTCACACGTAATTTGACACTAACACGTCTCCATACACTCACATGTACCATAAGCCTTAACTGTTCGCTAAGCCTATCCCTAACCCTAACGCCAACCCTAACCATTACCCTAACCCATACCCTAATCCTAACCACACATTAACACTAACACGTTTCCTAACACATAACCTGACCCAAACGCTTTTCCGTACCCTCAACTGTACCCTAAAACTTACCCGTTCGCCAACCCTAAGCCTAGCCCTAAACCTAACCCTAACCACAACCCCACACCTTACCCTAAACTGTACGCTAATCCTGACACGTACACTAACACTAACAGGTGTCCTAACATATACCCTGACCCTAAAAGTTTTCCGTACCCTCACCTGTTCCCTAAACCTTACTGGTTCGCTAACCGTAACCTTAGCCCTAAACATAATGCTAACACCAACCCTACACCATACCCTAACATGTACACTAATCTTAACCCGTACACCAAAATTATGCAATGCCCTCACACGTACTTTGACACTAACACGTTTCCGTACACTCATGTACCATAAAACTTACCTGTTCGCTAACCCTAACCCTAGCCCTAAACTTAACCCTAACCTCAACCCTAAACATTTCCCTAACCCGTACCCTAATCCTAACCCATACACTAGCACTACACATGCCCTAACAGGTACCCTGACCGTAACACTTTTCTGTACACTCACCTGTACCCTAAACCATACCGTGTGCTATCCTTAACCCTAGACCTAAACGTAAACCTTACCCCATCCCTAAACCTTTCCCTAAAGCGTACCCAATCCTAACCAGTACCCTAACACTAATCCGTGCCCTAACATGTACCCTGATCCTAACACGTTTCTGGACCATCACCTGTAACCTAAACCTTACATTTCGCTAACCCTAACCATAGCCCTAAACCTAACCCTAAACCCAACCCTACCCATTACCCTAACCCATACCGTAATCCTAACCAGTACACTAATACTAATCCGTGCCCTGAAACGTAACCTGAGCCTAACACTTTTCTGTACCCTCACCTGTACCCTAAACTTTACCGTTCACAAACCCGAAACATACCCCTAAACCAAGCCCTAACACCAACCCAACACCTTACCATAAACCGTACCCTAATCCTATCCCGTACACAAACACTAATCCATGCCCTGACACGTACCCTGCCTCTAACTCTTTACCCTACTCTCTCCTGTACCCTAAATTTTACCGTTTGCTAACCCTAACCCTAGCCCTAAAGCTAAATCTAACTACAACCCTACACCTTACCCTAACATGTACACTAATCTTAATGCATACACTAACACTAACCCATTCCCTCACACTTACTTTGACACTAAAACATTTCCTTACCCTCACCTGTAACCTAAAGCTTACTCGTTCGCTAACCCTACCCCTAGCCCTAACACTAAACATAACGCCAACCCTATCCATTAGCCTAACCCGTACCCTAATTCTAACCCGTACACTAACACTAATCCGTGCCCTAACATTTACCCTGACCCTTACACTTTTCCATACCCACGCCTGAACCCTAAATCTTACCATTCACTAACCCTAACCCTAGGTCTAAACCTAACCCTAAACCCAAGCCCAACCCTACACCTAACTCTAACATGTACACTAATCCTAATCCTTAAACTAACACTAACCTGTGCCCTAACACGAACCCTGACCCTAACTCATTTCCATACGCTCACCTGTACTCTAATGTTACCTATTCGCTAACCCTAACACTAGCCCTAAACCTAAACCTAACCCCAACCCTACACCTTACCCTAACCCATACCCTAATCATAACCCATACACTAACACTAACTCGTGCCCTAACACCTACCCTAACCCTACCCCTAACCCTAACCCTAACACTAACCCTAAACTTTACCATTTGTTAACCATAACCGTAGCCCCAAACCTAAACCTAACTACAAACCTACTCCTAACACATACACTAATCTTAACCCATACACTAACACTAACGCAATACCACACACGTACTTGGACAATAAAACATTTCCATATGGTCAGCTGTAACCTAAACCTTACCCGTTCACTAAACTTAACCCTACCCCTAACACTAACCATAACGCCAACCCTACCAATTACCCTAACCTGTACCCTAATCCTAACCTGTAAACCCACACTAACCCCTGCCCTAACACGTACCCTGACCCTAACACTTTTCCGTAACCTCACCTGTACCCTAAACCTTACCGTTCGCTAACCCTAACCCTAAACCTAGACGAAACCCCAACCGTACACCTTACCCTAACCCGTAAGCTAATCCTAAGCCATACACTAACACTGACACGTGTCCTAACACATACACAAACCCTAACACTTTTCTGTACCATCACCTGTACCCTAAACCTGACATTTGGCTAACCCTAACCCTAGCCATAAAGCTAACCCTAAGCCCAACCCTAAACCTTACCTAAACCGTACCCTAATCCTAACCAGTATACTACTACTAAGCCATGCCCTGACATGTACCCTGACCCTAACGCTTTTCCATAACCTCACCGGTACCCTAAACCTTACCCATTCGCTAACCCTAACCCTAGCCCTAGCCCTAGCCCTAACCCTAACGCCAACCCTACTACTTACCCTAACCCGTACCCTAATCCCAACCCATACACTATCACTAACCCATGTCCTAACACGTACCTTGACCCGAACACTTTTCCGTATCCTCTCCTGTACCCAAAATCTTACCGTTCACTAACCCTAACCCTAGCCCTAAACATAACGCTAACACCAACCTTACAGCATACCCTAACCCGTACACTAAACTTAACCCGTACAAAAAAACGAACCCATGCCCTCACATGTACTTTGACACTAACACATTTCCGTACCCTCCCGTGTACCGTAAACCTTACCCGTTTGCTAACTCTAACTGTAGGCCTAACCCGAACCATAACACCAACCCTACCCATTTCCCTAACCCGTACCCTAATCCTTACCCATACACTAACACTAATCCATGCCCTAACACGTACCCTGACCCTAACACTTTTCCATACCCACTCCTGTACCCTAAATCTTACCATTCGCTAACCCTAACCCTATGTCTAAACCTAACCCTAACCCCAACCCTACACCTAACCCTAACCCGTACCCTAATCCATACACTAACACTAACCTGTGCCCTAACATGAACCCTGACCCTAACTTGTTTCCATAAGCTCACCTGTACCCTAAATGTTACCTATTCGCTAACCCTAACCCCACCCCTACACCTAAACATAACCCCAACCCTACACCTTTCCCTAACCCATACCCTAATCCTAACCCGTACACTAACACTAACCCGTGCCCTAACACGTACCCTGACCCTAACACTTTTCCGTATCCTCTCCAGTACCCTAAATCTTACCGTTCGCTAAACCTAGCCCTTTCCCTAAACAGAACGCTAACACCAACCTGACACCATACCCTAACCCATACACTGATCTTAACCCATACACCAAAATTAAGCAATTCCCTCACATGTACTTTGACACTAACACGTTTCCGTACCCTCCTGTGTACCGTAAACCTTACCTGTTCGCTAACACTTACCCTAGGTCTAAGCCTAACACTATCCACAACCCTACACAAAATCCTAACCCATACCCTAATCCTAATCCGTACAATAACACTAACCTGTGCCCTAACACCAAGCCTGACCCTAACTCGTTTCCATATGCTTACCTGTACCCTAAATATTACCTATTCGCTAACCCTAACCCTAACACTAACCCTAACCCCAATCCTACACCTTACCCTGATCCGTACTGTAATCCTAACCCGTACCCTAATACTAATCCGTGCCCTGACACGTACACAGACCGTGACACTTTTCTGTACCCTCACCTGTACCCTAAGCCTTACATTTCGCTAACCCTAACCCTAGCCCTAAAGCTAAATCTAACTCCAACCCTACACCTTACCCTAACACGTACACTAATCTTAAACCGTAAACTAACACTAACCCATTCCCGCATATGTATTTTGACCCTAAAACATTTCCGTACCCTCCCCTGTAACCTAAAAATTACCCGGTCACTAACCCTAACCCTAGCTCTAAACCTAACCCTAACGCCAACCCTACATCTTACCCTAACCCATACACTAATCCTAAACCGTACACTAACACTAACCAGTGCCCTGAAACGTACCCTGACCCTAACACTTTTCCATACACTCAGCTGTACGCTAAACCTAATCGTTAGCTAACCCTAACTGTAGACTTAAACCTAACCCTAACACCAACCCTACACCTTATTCTAACCCGTACCCTATTTTTAACCCCTACACTAACACTAACCCATGCCCTCACACGTAATTTGACACTAACACGTCTCCATACACTCACATGTACCATAAGCCTTAACTGTTCGCTAAGCCTATCCCTAACCCTAACGCCAACCCTAACCATTACCCTAACCCATACCCTAATCCTAACCACACATTAACACTAACACGTTTCCTAACACATAACCTGACCCAAACGCTTTTCCGTACCCTCAACTGTACCCTAAAACTTACCCGTTCGCCAACCCTAAGCCTAGCCCTAAACCTAACCCTAACCACAACCCCACACCTTACCCTAAACTGTACGCTAATCCTGACACGTACACTAACACTAACAGGTGTCCTAACATATACCCTGACCCTAAAAGTTTTCCGTACCCTCACCTGTTCCCTAAACCTTACTGGTTCGCTAACCGTAACCTTAGCCCTAAACATAATGCTAACACCAACCATACACCATACCCTAACATGTACACTAATCTTAACCCGTACACCAAAATTATGCAATGCCCTCACACGTACTTTGACACTAACACGTTTCCGTACACTCATGTACCATAAAACTTACCTGTTCGCTAACCCTAACCCTAGCCCTAAACTTAACCCTAACCTCAACCCTAAACATTTCCCTAACCCGTACCCTAATCCTAACCCATACACTAGCACTACACATGCCCTAACAGGTACCCTGACCGTAACACTTTTCTGTACACTCACCTGTACCCTAAACCATACCGTGTGCTATCCTTAACCCTAGACCTAAACGTAAACCTTACCCCATCCCTAAACCTTTCCCTAAAGCGTACCCAATCCTAACCAGTACCCTAACACTAATCCGTGCCCTAACATGTACCCTGATCCTAACACGTTTCTGGACCATCACCTGTAACCTAAACCTTACATTTCGCTAACCCTAACCATAGCCCTAAACCTAACCCTAAACCCAACCCTACCCATTACCCTAACCCATACCGTAATCCTAACCAGTACACTAATACTAATCCGTGCCCTGAAACGTAACCTGAGCCTAACACTTTTCTGTACCCTCACCTGTACCCTAAACTTTACCGTTCACAAACCCGAAACATACCCCTAAACCAAGCCCTAACACCAACCCAACACCTTACCATAAACCGTACCCTAATCCTATCCCGTACACAAACACTAATCCATGCCCTGACACGTACCCTGCCTCTAACTCTTTACCCTACTCTCTCCTGTACCCTAAATCTTACCGTTTGCTAACCCTAACCCTAGCCCTAAAGCTAAATCTAACTACAACCCTACACCTTACCCTAACATGTACACTAATCTTAATGCATACACTAACACTAACCCATTCCCTCACACTTACTTTGACACTAAAACATTTCCTTACCCTCACCTGTAACCTAAAGCTTACTCGTTCGCTAACCCTACCCCTAGCCCTAACACTAAACATAACGCCAACCCTATCCATTAGCCTAACCCGTACCCTAATTCTAACCCGTACACTAACACTAATCCGTGCCCTAACATTTACCCTGACCCTTACACTTTTCCATACCCACGCCTGAACCCTAAATCTTACCATTCACTAACCCTAACCCTAGGTCTAAACCTAACCCTAAACCCAAGCCCAACCCTACACCTAACTCTAACATGTACACTAATCCTAATCCTTAAACTAACACTAACCTGTGCCCTAACACGAACCCTGACCCTAACTCATTTCCATACGCTCACCTGTACTCTAATGTTACCTATTCGCTAACCCTAACACTAGCCCTAAACCTAAACCTAACCCCAACCCTACACCTTACCCTAACCCATACCCTAATCATAACCCATACACTAACACTAACTCGTGCCCTAACACCTACCCTAACCCTACCCCTAACCCTAACCCTAACACTAACCCTAAACTTTACCATTTGTTAACCATAACCGTAGCCCCAAACCTAAACCTAACTACAAACCTACTCCTAACACATACACTAATCTTAACCCATACACTAACACTAACGCAATACCACACACGTACTTGGACAATAAAACATTTCCATATGGTCAGCTGTAACCTAAACCTTACCCGTTCACTAAACTTAACCCTACCCCTAACACTAACCATAACGCCAACCCTACCAATTACCCTAACCTGTACCCTAATCCTAACCTGTAAACCCACACTAACCCCTGCCCTAACACGTACCCTGACCCTAACACTTTTCCGTAACCTCACCTGTACCCTAAACCTTACCGTTCGCTAACCCTAACCCTAAACCTAGACGAAACCCCAACCGTACACCTTACCCTAACCCGTAAGCTAATCCTAAGCCATACACTAACACTGACACGTGTCCTAACACATACACAAACCCTAACACTTTTCTGTACCATCACCTGTACCCTAAACCTGACATTTGGCTAACCCTAACCCTAGCCATAAAGCTAACCCTAAGCCCAACCCTAAACCTTACCTAAACCATACCCTAATCCTAACCAGTATACTACTACTAAGCCATGCCCTGACATGTACCCTGACCCTAACGCTTTTCCATAACCTCACCGGTACCCTAAACCTTACCCATTCGCTAACCCTAACCCTAGCCCTAGCCCTAGCCCTAACCCTAACGCCAACCCTACTACTTACCCTAACCCGTACCCTAATCCCAACCCATACACTATCACTAACCCATGTCCTAACACGTACCTTGACCCGAACACTTTTCCGTATCCTCTCCTGTACCCAAAATCTTACCGTTCACTAACCCTAACCCTAGCCCTAAACATAACGCTAACACCAACCTTACAGCATACCCTAACCCGTACACTAAACTTAACCCGTACAAAAAAACGAACCCATGCCCTCACATGTACTTTGACACTAACACATTTCCGTACCCTCCCGTGTACCGTAAACCTTACCCGTTTGCTAACTCTAACTGTAGGCCTAACCCTAACCATAACACCAACCCTACCCATTTCCCTAACCCGTACCCTAATCCTTACCCATACACTAACACTAATCCATGCCCTAACACGTACCCTGACCCTAACACTTTTCCATACCCACTCCTGTACCCTAAATCTTACCATTCGCTAACCCTAACCCTATGTCTAAACCTAACCCTAACCCCAACCCTACACCTAACCCTAACCCGTACCCTAATCCATACACTAACACTAACCTGTGCCCTAACATGAACCCTGACCCTAACTTGTTTCCATAAGCTCACCTGTACCCTAAATGTTACCTATTCGCTAACCCTAACCCCACCCCTACACCTAAACATAACCCCAACCCTACACCTTTCCCTAACCCATACCCTAATCCTAACCCGTACACTAACACTAACCCGTGCCCTAACACGTACCCTGACCCTAACACTTTTCCGTATCCTCTCCAGTACCCTAAATCTTACCGTTCGCTAAACCTAGCCCTTTCCCTAAACAGAACGCTAACACCAACCTGACACCATACCCTAACCCATACACTGATCTTAACCCATACACCAAAATTAAGCAATTCCCTCACATGTACTTTGACACTAACACGTTTCCGTACCCTCCTGTGTACCGTAAACCTTACCTGTTCGCTAACACTTACCCTAGGTCTAAGCCTAACACTATCCACAACCCTACACAAAATCCTAACCCATACCCTAATCCTAATCCGTACAATAACACTAACCTGTGCCCTAACACCAAGCCTGACCCTAACTCGTTTCCATATGCTTACCTGTACCCTAAATA
Source organism: Mesoplodon mirus (assembly GCF_964341445.2). Taxonomy (NCBI): domain Eukaryota; kingdom Metazoa; phylum Chordata; class Mammalia; order Artiodactyla; family Ziphiidae; genus Mesoplodon; species Mesoplodon mirus. The sequence goes on from NC_138996.1 coordinate 1,116,242, forward strand.
TTACCTATTCGCTAACCCTAACCCTAACACTAACCCTAACCCCAATCCTACACCTTACCCTAATCCGTACTGTAATCCTAACCCGTACCCTAATACTAATCCGTGCCCTGACACGTACACAGACCGTGACACTTTTCTGTACCCTCACCTGTACCCTAAGCCTTACATTTCGCTAACCCTAACCCTAGCCCTAAAGCTAAATCTAACTCCAACCCTACACCTTACCCTAACACGTACACTAATCTTAAACCTTAAACTAACACTAACCCATTCCCGCATATGTATTTTGACCCTAAAACATTTCCGTACCCTCCCCTGTAACCTAAAAATTACCCGGTCGCTAACCCTAACCCTAGCTCTAAACCTAACCCTAACGCCAACCCTACATCTTACCCTAACCCATACACTAATCCTAAACCGTACACTAACACTAACCAGTGCCCTGAAACGTACCCTGACCCTAACACTTTTCCATACCCTCAGCTGTACGCTAAACCTAATCGTTAGCTAACCCTAACTGTAGACTTAAACCTAACCCTAACACCAACCCTACACCTTATTCTAACCCGTACCCTATTTTTAACCCCTACACTAACACTAACCCATGCCCTCACACGTAATTTGACACTAACACGTCTCCATACACTCACATGTACCATAAGCCTTAACTGTTCGCTAAGCCTATCCCTAACCCTAACGCCAACCCTAACCATTACCCTAACCCATACCCTAATCCTAACCACACATTAACACTAACACGTTTCCTAACACATAACCTGACCCAAACGCTTTTCCGTACCCTCAACTGTACCCTAAAACTTACCCGTTCGCCAACCCTAAGCCTAGCCCTAAACCTAGCCCTAACCACAACCCCACACCTTACCCTAAACTCTACGCTAATCCTGACACGTACACTAACACTAACAGGTGTCCTAACATATACCCTGACCCTAAAAGTTTTCCGTACCCTCACCTGTTCCCTAAACCTTACTGGTTCGCTAACCGTAACCTTAGCCCTAAACATAATGCTAACACCAACCCTACACCATACCCTAACCTGTACACTAATCTTAACCCGTACACCAAAATTATGCAATGCCCTCACACGTACTTTGACACTAACACGTTTCCGTACACTCATGTACCATAAAACTTACCTGTTCGCTAACCCTAACCCTAGCCCTAAACTTAACCCTAACCTCAACCCTACACATTTCCCTAACCCGTACCCTAATCCTAACCCATACACTAGCACTACACATGCCCTAACAGGTACCCTGACCGTAACACTTTTCTGTACACTCACCTGTACCCTAAACCATACCATGTGCTATCCTTAACCCTAGACCTAAACGTAAACCTTACCCCATCCCTAAACCTTTCCCTAAAGCGTACCCAATCCTAACCAGTACCCTAACACTAATCCGTGCCCTAACATGTACCCTGATCCTAACACGTTTCTGGACCATCACCTGTAACCTAAACCTTACATTTCGCTAACCCTAACCATAGCCCTAAACCTAACCCTAAACCCAACCCTACCCATTACCCTAACCCATACCGTAATCCTAACCAGTACACTAATACTAATCCGTGCCCTGAAACGTAACCTGAGCCTAACACTTTTCTGTACCCTCACCTGTACCCTAAACTTTACCGTTCACAAACCCGAAACATACCCCTAAACCAAGCCCTAACACCAACCCAACACCTTACCATAAACCGTACCCTAATCCTATCCCGTACACAAACACTACTCCATGCCCTGACACGTACCCTGCCTCTAACTCTTTACCCTACTCTCTCCTGTACCCTAAATCTTACCGTTTGCTAACCCTAACCCTAGCCCTAAAGCTAAATCTAACTACAACCCTACACCTTACCCTAACATGTACACTAATCTTAATGCATACACTAACACTAACCCATTCCCTCACACTTACTTTGACACTAAAACATTTCCTTACCCTCACCTGTAACCTAAAGCTTACTCGTTCGCTAACCCTACCCCTAGCCCTAACACTAAACATAACGCCAACCCTATCCATTAGCCTAACCCGTACCCTAATTCTAACCCGTACACTAACACTAATCCGTGCCCTAACATTTACCCTGACCCTTACACTTTTCCATACCCACGCCTGAACCCTAAATCTTACCATTCACTAACCCTAACCCTAGGTCTAAACCTAACCCTAAACCCAAGCCCAACCCTACACCTAACTCTAACATGTACACTAATCCTAATCCTTAAACTAACACTAACCTGTGCCCTAACACGAACCCTGACCCTAACTCATTTCCATACGCTCACCTGTACTCTAATGTTACCTATTCGCTAACCCTAACACTAGCCCTAAACCTAAACCTAACCCCAACCCTACACCTTACCCTAACCCATACCCTAATCATAACCCATACACTAACACTAACTCGTGCCCTAACACCTACCCTAACCCTACCCCTAACCCTAACCCTAACACTAACCCTAAACTTTACCATTTGTTAACCATAACCGTAGCCCCAAACCTAAACCTAACTACAAACCTGCTCCTAACACATACACTAATCTTAACCCATACACTAACACTAACGCAATACCACACACGTACTTGGACAATAAAACATTTCCATATGGTCAGCTGTAACCTAAACCTTACCCGTTCACTAAACTTAACCCTACCCCTAACACTAACCATAACGCCAACCCTACCAATTACCCTAACCTGTACCCTAATCCTAACCTGTAAACCCACACTAACCCCTGCCCTAACACGTACCCTGACCCTAACACTTTTCCGTAACCTCACCTGTACCCTAAACCTTACCGTTCGCTAACCCTAACCCTAAACCTAGACGAAACCCCAACCGTACACCTTACCCTAACCCGTAAGCTAATCCTAAGCCATACACTAACACTGACACGTGTCCTAACACATACACAAACCCTAACACTTTTCTGTACCATCACCTGTACCCTAAACCTGACATTTGGCTAACCCTAACCCTAGCCATAAAGCTAACCCTAAGCCCAACCCTAAACCTTACCTAAACCATACCCTAATCCTAACCAGTATACTACTACTAAGCCATGCCCTGACATGTACCCTGACCCTAACGCTTTTCCATAACCTCACCGGTACCCTAAACCTTACCCATTCGCTAACCCTAACCCTAGCCCTAGCCCTAGCCCTAACCCTAACGCCAACCCTACTACTTACCCTAACCCGTACCCTAATCCCAACCCATACACTATCACTAACCCATGTCCTAACACGTACCTTGACCCGAACACTTTTCCGTATCCTCTCCTGTACCCAAAATCTTACCGTTCACTAACCCTAACCCTAGCCCTAAACATAACGCTAACACCAACCTTACAGCATACCCTAACCCGTACACTAAACTTAACCCGTACAAAAAAACGAACCCATGCCCTCACATGTACTTTGACACTAACACATTTCCGTACCCTCCCGTGTACCGTAAACCTTACCCGTTTGCTAACTCTAACTGTAGGCCTAACCCGAACCATAACACCAACCCTACCCATTTCCCTAACCCGTACCCTAATCCTTACCCATACACTAACACTAATCCATGCCCTAACACGTACCCTGACCCTAACACTTTTCCATACCCACTCCTGTACCCTAAATCTTACCATTCGCTAACCCTAACCCTATGTCTAAACCTAACCCTAACCCCAAACCTACACCTTACCCTAACCCGTACCCTAATCCATACACTAACACTAACCTGGGCCCTAACATGAACCCTGACCCTAACTTGTTTCCATAAGCTCACCTGTACCCTAAATGTTACCTATTCGCTAACCCTAACCCCACCCCTACACCTAAACATAACCCCAACCCTACACCTTTCCCTAACCCATACCCTAATCCTAACCCGTACACTAACACTAACCCGTGCCCTAACACGTACCCTGACCCTAACACTTTTCCGTATCCTCTCCAGTACCCTAAATCTTACCGTTCGCTAAACCTAGCCCTTTCCCTAAACAGAACGCTAACACCAACCTGACACCATACCCTAACCCATACACTGATCTTAACCCATACACCAAAATTAAGCAATTCCCTCACATGTACTTTGACACTAACACGTTTCCGTACCCTCCTGTGTACCGTAAACCTTACCTGTTCGCTAACACTTACCCTAGGTCTAAGCCTAACACTATCCACAACCCTACACAAAATCCTAACCCATACCCTAATCCTAATCCGTACAATAACACTAACCTGTGCCCTAACACCAAGCCTGACCCTAACTCGTTTCCATATGCTTACCTGTACCCTAAATATTACCTATTCGCTAACCCTAACCCTAACACTAACCCTAACCCCAATCCTACACCTTACCCTAATCCGTACTGTAATCCTAACCCGTACCCTAATACTAATCCGTGCCCTGACACGTACACAGACCGTGACACTTTTCTGTACCCTCACCTGTACCCTAAGCCTTACATTTCGCTAACCCTAACCCTAGCCCTAAAGCTAAATCTAACTCCAACCCTACACCTTACCCTAACACGTACACTAATCTTAAACCTTAAACTAACACTAACCCATTCCCGCATATGTATTTTGACCCTAAAACATTTCCGTACCCTCCCCTGTAACCTAAAAATTACCCGGTCGCTAACCCTAACCCTAGCTCTAAACCTAACCCTAACGCCAACCCTACATCTTACCCTAACCCATACACTAATCCTAAACCGTACACTAACACTAACCAGTGCCCTGAAACGTACCCTGACCCTAACACTTTTCCATACCCTCAGCTGTACGCTAAACCTAATCGTTAGCTAACCCTAACTGTAGACTTAAACCTAACCCTAACACCAACCCTACACCTTATTCTAACCCGTACCCTATTTTTAACCCCTACACTAACACTAACCCATGCCCTCACACGTAATTTGACACTAACACGTCTCCATACACTCACATGTACCATAAGCCTTAACTGTTCGCTAAGCCTATCCCTAACCCTAACGCCAACCCTAACCATTACCCTAACCCATACCCTAATCCTAACCACACATTAACACTAACACGTTTCCTAACACATAACCTGACCCAAACGCTTTTCCGTACCCTCAACTGTACCCTAAAACTTACCCGTTCGCCAACCCTAAGCCTAGCCCTAAACCTAGCCCTAACCACAACCCCACACCTTACCCTAAACTCTACGCTAATCCTGACACGTACACTAACACTAACAGGTGTCCTAACATATACCCTGACCCTAAAAGTTTTCCGTACCCTCACCTGTTCCCTAAACCTTACTGGTTCGTTAACCGTAACCTTAGCCCTAAACATAATGCTAACACCAACCCTACACCATACCCTAACCTGTACACTAATCTTAACCCGTACACCAAAATTATGCAATGCCCTCACACGTACTTTGACACTAACACGTTTCCGTACACTCATGTACCATAAAACTTACCTGTTCGCTAACCCTAACCCTAGCCCTAAACTTAACCCTAACCTCAACCCTACACATTTCCCTAACCCGTACCCTAATCCTAACCCATACACTAGCACTACACATGCCCTAACAGGTACCCTGACCGTAACACTTTTCTGTACACTCACCTGTACCCTAAACCATACCATGTGCTATCCTTAACCCTAGACCTAAACGTAAACCTTACCCCATCCCTAAACCTTTCCCTAAAGCGTACCCAATCCTAACCAGTACCCTAACACTAATCCGTGCCCTAACATGTACCCTGATCCTAACACGTTTCTGGACCATCACCTGTAACCTAAACCTTACATTTCGCTAACCCTAACCATAGCCCTAAACCTAACCCTAAACCCAACCCTACCCATTACCCTAACCCATACCGTAATCCTAACCAGTACACTAATACTAATCCGTGCCCTGAAACGTAACCTGAGCCTAACACTTTTCTGTACCCTCACCTGTACCCTAAACTTTACCGTTCACAAACCCGAAACATACCCCTAAACCAAGCCCTAACACCAACCCAACACCTTACCATAAACCGTACCCTAATCCTATCCCGTACACAAACACTAATCCATGCCCTGACACGTACCCTGCCTCTAACTCTTTACCCTACTCTCTCCTGTACCCTAAATCTTACCGTTTGCTAACCCTAACCCTAGCCCTAAAGCTAAATCTAACTACAACCCTACACCTTACCCTAACATGTACACTAATCTTAATGCATACACTAACACTAACCCATTCCCTCACACTTACTTTGACACTAAAACATTTCCTTACCCTCACCTGTAACCTAAAGCTTACTCGTTCGCTAACCCTACCCCTAGCCCTAACACTAAACATAACGCCAACCCTATCCATTAGCCTAACCCGTACCCTAATTCTAACCCGTACACTAACACTAATCCGTGCCCTAACATTTACCCTGACCCTTACACTTTTCCATACCCACGCCTGAACCCTAAATCTTACCATTCACTAACCCTAACCCTAGGTCTAAACCTAACCCTAAACCCAAGCCCAACCCTACACCTAACTCTAACATGTACACTAATCCTAATCCTTAAACTAACACTAACCTGTGCCCTAACACGAACCCTGACCCTAACTCATTTCCATACGCTCACCTGTACTCTAATGTTACCTATTCGCTAACCCTAACACTAGCCCTAAACCTAAACCTAACCCCAACCCTACACCTTACCCTAACCCATACCCTAATCATAACCCATACACTAACACTAACTCGTGCCCTAACACCTACCCTAACCCTACCCCTAACCCTAACCCTAACACTAACCCTAAACTTTACCATTTGTTAACCATAACCGTAGCCCCAAACCTAAACCTAACTACAAACCTGCTCCTAACACATACACTAATCTTAACCCATACACTAACACTAACGCAATACCACACACGTACTTGGACAATAAAACATTTCCATATGGTCAGCTGTAACCTAAACCTTACCCGTTCACTAAACTTAACCCTACCCCTAACACTAACCATAACGCCAACCCTACCAATTACCCTAACCTGTACCCTAATCCTAACCTGTAAACCCACACTAACCCCTGCCCTAACACGTACCCTGACCCTAACACTTTTCCGTAACCTCACCTGTACCCTAAACCTTACCGTTCGCTAACCCTAACCCTAAACCTAGACGAAACCCCAACCGTACACCTTACCCTAACCCGTAAGCTAATCCTAAGCCATACACTAACACTGACACGTGTCCTAACACATACACAAACCCTAACACTTTTCTGTACCATCACCTGTACCCTAAACCTGACATTTGGCTAACCCTAACCCTAGCCATAAAGCTAACCCTAAGCCCAACCCTAAACCTTACCTAAACCGTACCCTAATCCTAACCAGTATACTACTACTAAGCCATGCCCTGACATGTACCCTGACCCTAACGCTTTTCCATAACCTCACCGGTACCCTAAACCTTACCCATTCGCTAACCCTAACCCTAGCCCTAGCCCTAGCCCTAACCCTAACGCCAACCCTACTACTTACCCTAACCCGTACCCTAATCCCAACCCATACACTATCACTAACCCATGTCCTAACACGTACCTTGACCCGAACACTTTTCCGTATCCTCTCCTGTACCCAAAATCTTACCGTTCACTAACCCTAACCCTAGCCCTAAACATAACGCTAACACCAACCTTACAGCATACCGTAACCCGTACACTAAACTTAACCCGTACAAAAAAACGAACCCATGCCCTCACATGTACTTTGACACTAACACATTTCCGTACCCTCCCGTGTACCGTAAACCTTACCCGTTTGCTAACTCTAACTGTAGGCCTAACCCGAACCATAACACCAACCCTACCCATTTCCCTAACCCGTACCCTAATCCTTACCCATACACTAACACTAATCCATGCCCTAACACGTACCCTGACCCTAACACTTTTCCATACCCACTCCTGTACCCTAAATCTTACCATTCGCTAACCCTAACCCTATGTCTAAACCTAACCCTAACCCCAAACCTACACCTTACCCTAACCCGTACCCTAATCCATACACTAACACTAACCTGTGCCCTAACATGAACCCTGACCCTAACTTGTTTCCATAAGCTCACCTGTACCCTAAATGTTACCTATTCGCTAACCCTAACCCCACCCCTACACCTAAACATAACCCCAACCCTACACCTTTCCCTAACCCATACCCTAATCCTAACCCGTACACTAACACTAACCCGTGCCCTAACACGTACCCTGACCCTAACACTTTTCCGTATCCTCTCCAGTACCCTAAATCTTACCGTTCGCTAAACCTAGCCCTTTCCCTAAACAGAACGCTAACACCAACCTGACACCATACCCTAACCCATACACTGATCTTAACCCATACACCAAAATTAAGCAATTCCCTCACATGTACTTTGACACTAACACGTTTCCGTACCCTCCTGTGTACCGTAAACCTTACCTGTTCGCTAACACTTACCCTAGGTCTAAGCCTAACACTATCCACAACCCTACACAAAATCCTAACCCATACCCTAATCCTAATCCGTACAATAACACTAACCTGTGCCCTAACACCAAGCCTGACCCTAACTCGTTTCCATATGCTTACCTGTACCCTAAATATTACCTATTCGCTAACCCTAACCCTAACACTAACCCTAACCCCAATCCTACACCTTACCCTAATCCGTACTGTAATCCTAACCCGTACCCTAATACTAATCCGTGCCCTGACACGTACACAGACCGTGACACTTTTCTGTACCCTCACCTGTACCCTAAGCCTTACATTTCGCTAACCCTAACCCTAGCCCTAAAGCTAAATCTAACTCCAACCCTACACCTTACCCTAACACGTACACTAATCTTAAACCTTAAACTAACACTAACCCATTCCCGCATATGTATTTTGACCCTAAAACATTTCCGTACCCTCCCCTGTAACCTAAAAATTACCCGGTCGCTAACCCTAACCCTAGCTCTAAACCTAACCCTAACGCCAACCCTACATCTTACCCTAACCCATACACTAATCCTAAACCGTACACTAACACTAACCAGTGCCCTGAAACGTACCCTGACCCTAACACTTTTCCATACCCTCAGCTGTACGCTAAACCTAATCGTTAGCTAACCCTAACTGTAGACTTAAACCTAACCCTAACACCAACCCTACACCTTATTCTAACCCGTACCCTATTTTTAACCCCTACACTAACACTAACCCATGCCCTCACACGTAATTTGACACTAACACGTCTCCATACACTCACATGTACCATAAGCCTTAACTGTTCGCTAAGCCTATCCCTAACCCTAACGCCAACCCTAACCATTACCCTAACCCATACCCTAATCCTAACCACACATTAACACTAACACGTTTCCTAACACATAACCTGACCCAAACGCTTTTCCGTACCCTCAACTGTACCCTAAAACTTACCCGTTCGCCAACCCTAAGCCTAGCCCTAAACCTAACCCTAACCACAACCCCACACCTTACCCTAAACTCTACGCTAATCCTGACACGTACACTAACACTAACAGGTGTCCTAACATATACCCTGACCCTAAAAGTTTTCCGTACCCTCACCTGTTCCCTAAACCTTACTGGTTCGCTAACCGTAACCTTAGCCCTAAACATAATGCTAACACCAACCCTACACCATACCCTAACCTGTACACTAATCTTAACCCGTACACCAAAATTATGCAATGCCCTCACACGTACTTTGACACTAACACGTTTCCGTACACTCATGTACCATAAAACTTACCTGTTCGCTAACCCTAACCCTAGCCCTAAACTTAACCCTAACCTCAACCCTACACATTTCCCTAACCCGTACCCTAATCCTAACCCATACACTAGCACTACACATGCCCTAACAGGTACCCTGACCGTAACACTTTTCTGTACACTCACCTGTACCCTAAACCATACCATGTGCTATCCTTAACCCTAGACCTAAACGTAAACCTTACCCCATCCCTAAACCTTTCCCTAAAGCGTACCCAATCCTAACCAGTACCCTAACACTAATCCGTGCCCTAACATGTACCCTGATCCTAACACGTTTCTGGACCATCACCTGTAACCTAAACCTTACATTTCGCTAACCCTAACCATAGCCCTAAACCTAACCCTAAACCCAACCCTACCCATTACCCTAACCCATACCGTAATCCTAACCAGTACACTAATACTAATCCGTGCCCTGAAACGTAACCTGAGCCTAACACTTTTCTGTACCCTCACCTGTACCCTAAACTTTACCGTTCACAAACCCGAAACATACCCCTAAACCAAGCCCTAACACCAACCCAACACCTTACCATAAACCGTACCCTAATCCTATCCCGTACACAAACACTACTCCATGCCCTGACACGTACCCTGCCTCTAACTCTTTACCCTACTCTCTCCTGTACCCTAAATCTTACCGTTTGCTAACCCTAACCCTAGCCCTAAAGCTAAATCTAACTACAACCCTACACCTTACCCTAACATGTACACTAATCTTAATGCATACACTAACACTAACCCATTCCCTCACACTTACTTTGACACTAAAACATTTCCTTACCCTCACCTGTAACCTAAAGCTTACTCGTTCGCTAACCCTACCCCTAGCCCTAACACTAAACATAACGCCAACCCTATCCATTAGCCTAACCCGTACCCTAATTCTAACCCGTACACTAACACTAATCCGTGCCCTAACATTTACCCTGACCCTTACACTTTTCCATACCCACGCCTGAACCCTAAATCTTACCATTCACTAACCCTAACCCTAGGTCTAAACCTAACCCTAAACCCAAGCCCAACCCTACACCTAACTCTAACATGTACACTAACCCTAATCCTTAAACTAACACTAACCTGTGCCCTAACACGAACCCTGACCCTAACTCATTTCCATACGCTCACCTGTACTCTAATGTTACCTATTCGCTAACCCTAACACTAGCCCTAAACCTAAACCTAACCCCAACCCTACACCTTACCCTAACCCATACCCTAATCATAACCCATACACTAACACTAACTCGTGCCCTAACACCTACCCTAACCCTACCCCTAACCCTAACCCTAACACTAACCCTAAACTTTACCATTTGTTAACCATAACCGTAGCCCCAAACCTAAACCTAACTACAAACCTGCTCCTAACACATACACTAATCTTAACCCATACACTAACACTAACGCAATACCACACACGTACTTGGACAATAAAACATTTCCATATGGTCAGCTGTAACCTAAACCTTACCCGTTCACTAAACTTAACCCTACCCCTAACACTAACCATAACGCCAACCCTACCAATTACCCTAACCTGTACCCTAATCCTAACCTGTAAACCCACACTAACCCCTGCCCTAACACGTACCCTGACCCTAACACTTTTCCGTAACCTCACCTGTACCCTAAACCTTACCGTTCGCTAACCCTAACCCTAAACCTAGACGAAACCCCAACCGTACACCTTACCCTAACCCGTAAGCTAATCCTAAGCCATACACTAACACTGACACGTGTCCTAACACATACACAAACCCTAACACTTTTCTGTACCATCACCTGTACCCTAAACCTGACATTTGGCTAACCCTAACCCTAGCCATAAAGCTAACCCTAAGCCCAACCCTAAACCTTACCTAAACCATACCCTAATCCTAACCAGTATACTACTACTAAGCCATGCCCTGACATGTACCCTGACCCTAACGCTTTTCCATAACCTCACCGGTACCCTAAACCTTACCCATTCGCTAACCCTAACCCTAGCCCTAGCCCTAGCCCTAACCCTAACGCCAACCCTACTACTTACCCTAACCCGTACCCTAATCCCAACCCATACACTATCACTAACCCATGTCCTAACACGTACCTTGACCCGAACACTTTTCCGTATCCTCTCCTGTACCCAAAATCTTACCGTTCACTAACCCTAACCCTAGCCCTAAACATAACGCTAACACCAACCTTACAGCATACCCTAACCCGTACACTAAACTTAACCCGTACAAAAAAACGAACCCATGCCCTCACATGTACTTTGACACTAACACATTTCCGTACCCTCCCGTGTACCGTAAACCTTACCCGTTTGCTAACTCTAACTGTAGGCCTAACCCGAACCATAACACCAACCCTACCCATTTCCCTAACCCGTACCCTAATCCTTACCCATACACTAACACTAATCCATGCCCTAACACGTACCCTGACCCTAACACTTTTCCATACCCACTCCTGTACCCTAAATCTTACCATTCGCTAACCCTAACCCTATGTCTAAACCTAACCCTAACCCCAAACCTACACCTTACCCTAACCCGTACCCTAATCCATACACTAACACTAACCTGGGCCCTAACATGAACCCTGACCCTAACTTGTTTCCATAAGCTCACCTGTACCCTAAATGTTACCTATTCGCTAACCCTAACCCCACCCCTACACCTAAACATAACCCCAACCCTACACCTTTCCCTAACCCATACCCTAATCCTAACCCGTACACTAACACTAACCCGTGCCCTAACACGTACCCTGACCCTAACACTTTTCCGTATCCTCTCCAGTACCCTAAATCTTACCGTTCGCTAAACCTAGCCCTTTCCCTAAACAGAACGCTAACACCAACCTGACACCATACCCTAACCCATACACTGATCTTAACCCATACACCAAAATTAAGCAATTCCCTCACATGTACTTTGACACTAACACGTTTCCGTACCCTCCTGTGTACCGTAAACCTTACCTGTTCGCTAACACTTACCCTAGGTCTAAGCCTAACACTATCCACAACCCTACACAAAATCCTAACCCATACCCTAATCCTAATCCGTACAATAACACTAACCTGTGCCCTAACACCAAGCCTGACCCTAACTCGTTTCCATATGCTTACCTGTACCCTAAATATTACCTATTCGCTAACCCTAACCCTAACACTAACCCTAACCCCAATCCTACACCTTACCCTAATCCGTACTGTAATCCTAACCCGTACCCTAATACTAATCCGTGCCCTGACACGTACACAGACCGTGACACTTTTCTGTACCCTCACCTGTACCCTAAGCCTTACATTTCGCTAACCCTAACCCTAGCCCTAAAGCTAAATCTAACTCCAACCCTACACCTTACCCTAACACGTACACTAATCTTAAACCTTAAACTAACACTAACCCATTCCCGCATATGTATTTTGACCCTAAAACATTTCCGTACCCTCCCCTGTAACCTAAAAATTACCCGGTCGCTAACCCTAACCCTAGCTCTAAACCTAACCCTAACGCCAACCCTACATCTTACCCTAACCCATACACTAATCCTAAACCGTACACTAACACTAACCAGTGCCCTGAAACGTACCCTGACCCTAACACTTTTCCATACCCTCAGCTGTACGCTAAACCTAATCGTTAGCTAACCCTAACTGTAGACTTAAACCTAACCCTAACACCAACCCTACACCTTATTCTAACCCGTACCCTATTTTTAACCCCTACACTAACACTAACCCATGCCCTCACACGTAATTTGACACTAACACGTCTCCATACACTCACATGTACCATAAGCCTTAACTGTTCGCTAAGCCTATCCCTAACCCTAACGCCAACCCTAACCATTACCCTAACCCATACCCTAATCCTAACCACACATTAACACTAACACGTTTCCTAACACATAACCTGACCCAAACGCTTTTCCGTACCCTCAACTGTACCCTAAAACTTACCCGTTCGCCAACCCTAAGCCTAGCCCTAAACCTAGCCCTAACCACAACCCCACACCTTACCCTAAACTCTACGCTAATCCTGACACGTACACTAACACTAACAGGTGTCCTAACATATACCCTGACCCTAAAAGTTTTCCGTACCCTCACCTGTTCCCTAAACCTTACTGGTTCGTTAACCGTAACCTTAGCCCTAAACATAATGCTAACACCAACCCTACACCATACCCTAACCTGTACACTAATCTTAACCCGTACACCAAAATTATGCAATGCCCTCACACGTACTTTGACACTAACACGTTTCCGTACACTCATGTACCATAAAACTTACCTGTTCGCTAACCCTAACCCTAGCCCTAAACTTAACCCTAACCTCAACCCTACACATTTCCCTAACCCGTACCCTAATCCTAACCCATACACTAGCACTACACATGCCCTAACAGGTACCCTGACCGTAACACTTTTCTGTACACTCACCTGTACCCTAAACCATACCATGTGCTATCCTTAACCCTAGACCTAAACGTAAACCTTACCCCATCCCTAAACCTTTCCCTAAAGCGTACCCAATCCTAACCAGTACCCTAACACTAATCCGTGCCCTAACATGTACCCTGATCCTAACACGTTTCTGGACCATCACCTGTAACCTAAACCTTACATTTCGCTAACCCTAACCATAGCCCTAAACCTAACCCTAAACCCAACCCTACCCATTACCCTAACCCATACCGTAATCCTAACCAGTACACTAATACTAATCCGTGCCCTGAAACGTAACCTGAGCCTAACACTTTTCTGTACCCTCACCTGTACCCTAAACTTTACCGTTCACAAACCCGAAACATAACCCTAAACCAAGCCCTAACACCAACCCAACACCTTACCATAAACCGTACCCTAATCCTATCCCGTACACAAACACTACTCCATGCCCTGACACGTACCCTGCCTCTAACTCTTTACCCTACTCTCTCCTGTACCCTAAATCTTACCGTTTGCTAACCCTAACCCTAGCCCTAAAGCTAAATCTAACTACAACCCTACACCTTACCCTAACATGTACACTAATCTTAATGCATACACTAACACTAACCCATTCCCTCACACTTACTTTGACACTAAAACATTTCCTTACCCTCACCTGTAACCTAAAGCTTACTCGTTCGCTAACCCTACCCCTAGCCCTAACACTAAACATAACGCCAACCCTATCCATTAGCCTAACCCGTACCCTAATTCTAACCCGTACACTAACACTAATCCGTGCCCTAACATTTACCCTGACCCTTACACTTTTCCATACCCACGCCTGAACCCTAAATCTTACCATTCACTAACCCTAACCCTAGGTCTAAACCTAACCCTAAACCCAAGCCCAACCCTACACCTAACTCTAACATGTACACTAATCCTAATCCTTAAACTAACACTAACCTGTGCCCTAACACGAACCCTGACCCTAACTCATTTCCATACGCTCACCTGTACTCTAATGTTACCTATTCGCTAACCCTAACACTAGCCCTAAACCTAAACCTAACCCCAACCCTACACCTTACCCTAACCCATACCCTAATCATAACCCATACACTAACACTAACTCGTGCCCTAACACCTACCCTAACCCTACCCCTAACCCTAACCCTAACACTAACCCTAAACTTTACCATTTGTTAACCATAACCGTAGCCCCAAACCTAAACCTAACTACAAACCTGCTCCTAACACATACACTAATCTTAACCCATACACTAACACTAACGCAATACCACACACGTACTTGGACAATAAAACATTTCCATATGGTCAGCTGTAACCTAAACCTTACCCGTTCACTAAACTTAACCCTACCCCTAACACTAACCATAACGCCAACCCTACCAATTACCCTAACCTGTACCCTAATCCTAACCTGTAAACCCACACTAACCCCTGCCCTAACACGTACCCTGACCCTAACACTTTTCCGTAACCTCACCTGTACCCTAAACCTTACCGTTCACTAACCCTAACCCTAAACCTAGACGAAACCCCAACCGTACACCTTACCCTAACCCGTAAGCTAATCCTAAGCCATACACTAACACTGACACGTGTCCTAACACATACACAAACCCTAACACTTTTCTGTACCATCACCTGTACCCTAAACCTGACATTTGGCTAACCCTAACCCTAGCCATAAAGCTAACCCTAAGCCCAACCCTAAACCTTACCTAAACCGTACCCTAATCCTAACCAGTATACTACTACTAAGCCATGCCCTGACATGTACCCTGACCCTAACGCTTTTCCATAACCTCACCGGTACCCTAAACCTTACCCATTCGCTAACCCTAACCCTAGCCCTAGCCCTAGCCCTAACCCTAATGCCAACCCTACTACTTACCCTAACCCGTACCCTAATCCCAACCCATACACTATCACTAACCCATGTCCTAACACGTACCTTGACCCGAACACTTTTCCGTATCCTCTCCTGTACCCAAAATCTTACCGTTCACTAACCCTAACCCTAGCCCTAAACATAACGCTAACACCAACCTTACAGCATACCCTAACCCGTACACTAAACTTAACCCGTACAAAAAAACGAACCCATGCCCTCACATGTACTTTGACACTAACACATTTCCGTACCCTCCCGTGTACCGTAAACCTTACCCGTTTGCTAACTCTAACTGTAGGCCTAACCCTAACCATAACACCAACCCTACCCATTTCCCTAACCCGTACCCTAATCCTTACCCATACACTAACACTAATCCATGCCCTAACACGTACCCTGACCCTAACACTTTTCCATACCCACTCCTGTACCCTAAATCTTACCATTCGCTAACCCTAACCCTATGTCTAAACCTAACCCTAACCCCAACCCTACACCTAACCCTAACCCGTACCCTAATCCATACACTAACACTAACCTGTGCCCTAACATGAACCCTGACCCTAACTTGTTTCCATAAGCTCACCTGTACCCTAAATGTTACCTATTCGCTAACCCTAACCCCACCCCTACACCTAAACATAACCCCAACCCTACACCTTTCCCTAACCCATACCCTAATCCTAACCCGTACACTAACACTAACCCGTGCCCTAACACGTACCCTGACCCTAACACTTTTCCGTATCCTCTCCAGTACCCTAAATCTTACCGTTCGCTAAACCTAGCCCTTTCCCTAAACAGAACGCTAACACCAACCTGACACCATACCCTAACCCATACACTGATCTTAACCCATACACCAAAATTAAGCAATTCCCTCACATGTACTTTGACACTAACACGTTTCCGTACCCTCCTGTGTACCGTAAACCTTACCTGTTCGCTAACACTTACCCTAGGTCTAAGCCTAACACTATCCACAACCCTACACAAAATCCTAACCCATACCCTAATCCTAATCCGTACAATAACACTAACCTGTGCCCTAACACCAAGCCTGACCCTAACTCGTTTCCATATGCTTACCTGTACCCTAAATATTACCTATTCGCTAACCCTAACCCTAACACTAATCCTAACCCCAATCCTACACCTTACCCTGATCCGTACTGTAATCCTAACCCGTACCCTAATACTAATCCGTGCCCTGACACGTACACAGACCGTGACACTTTTCTGTACCCTCACCTGTACCCTAAGCCTTACATTTCGCTAACCCTAACCCTAGCCCTAAAGCTAAATCTAACTCCAACCCTACACCTTACCCTAACACGTACACTAATCTTAAACCTTAAACTAACACTAACCCATTCCCGCATATGTATTTTGACCCTAAAACATTTCCGTACCCTCCCCTGTAACCTAAAAATTACCCGGTCGCTAACCCTAACCCTAGCTCTAAACCTAACCCTAACGCCAACCCTACATCTTACCCTAACCCATACACTAATCCTAAACCGTACACTAACACTAACCAGTGCCCTGAAACGTACCCTGACCCTAACACTTTTCCATACCCTCAGCTGTACGCTAAACCTAATCGTTAGCTAACCCTAACTGTAGACTTAAACCTAACCCTAACACCAACCCTACACCTTATTCTAACCCGTACCCTATTTTTAACCCCTACACTAACACTAACCCATGCCCTCACACGTAATTTGACACTAACACGTCTCCATACACTCACATGTACCATAAGCCTTAACTGTTCGCTAAGCCTATCCCTAACCCTAACGCCAACCCTAACCATTACCCTAACCCATACCCTAATCCTAACCACACATTAACACTAACACGTTTCCTAACACATAACCTGACCCAAACGCTTTTCCGTACCCTCAACTGTACCCTAAAACTTACCCGTTCGCCAACCCTAAGCCTAGCCCTAAACCTAACCCTAACCACAACCCCACACCTTACCCTAAACTGTACGCTAATCCTGACACGTACACTAACACTAACAGGTGTCCTAACATATACCCTGACCCTAAAAGTTTTCCGTACCCTCACCTGTTCCCTAAACCTTACTGGTTCGCTAACCGTAACCTTAGCCCTAAACATAATGCTAACACCAACCATACACCATACCCTAACATGTACACAAATCTTAACCCGTACACCAAAATTATGCAATGCCCTCACACGTACTTTGACACTAACACGTTTCCGTACACTCATGTACCATAAAACTTACCTGTTCTCTAACCCTAACCCTAGCCCTAAACTTAACCCTAACCTCAACCCTAAATATTTCCCTAACCCGTACCCTAATCCTAACCCATACACTAGCACTACACATGCCCTAACAGGTACCCTGACCGTAACACTTTTCTGTACACTCACCTGTACCCTAAACCATACCGTGTGCTATCCTTAACCCTAGACCTAAACGTAAACCTTACCCCATCCCTAAACCTTTCCCTAAAGCGTACCCAATCCTAACCAGTACCCTAACACTAATCCGTGCCCTAACATGTACCCTGATCCTAACACGTTTCTGGACCATCACCTGTAACCTAAACCTTACATTTCGCTAACCCTAACCATAGCCCTAAACCTAACCCTAAACCCAACCCTACCCATTACCCTAACCCATACCGTAATCCTAACCAGTACACTAATACTAATCCGTGCCCTGAAACGTAACCTGAGCCTAACACTTTTCTGTACCCTCACCTGTACCCTAAACTTTACCGTTCACAAACCCGAAACATACCCCTAAACCAAGCCCTAACACCAACCCAACACCTTACCATAAACCGTACCCTAATCCTATCCCGTACACAAACACTACTCCATGCCCTGACACGTACCCTGCCTCTAACTCTTTACCCTACTCTCTCCTGTACCCTAAATCTTACCGTTTGCTAACCCTAACCCTAGCCCTAAAGCTAAATCTAACTACAACCCTACACCTTACCCTAACATGTACACTAATCTTAATGCCTACACTAACACTAACCCATTCCCTCACACTTACTTTGACACTAAAACATTTCCTTACCCTCACCTGTAACCTAAACCTTACTCGTTCGCTCACCCTAACCCTAGCCCTAACACTAAACATAACGCCAACCCTATCCATTAGCCTAACCCGTACCCTAATTCTAACCCGTACACTAACACTAATCCGTGCCCTAACATTTACCCTGACCCTTACACTTTTCCATACCCACGCCTGAACCCTAAATCTTACCATTCACTAACCCTAACCCTAGGTCTAAACCTAACCCTAAACCCAAGCCCAACCCTACACCTAACTCTAACATGTACACTAATCCTAATCCTTAAACTAACACTAACCTGTGCCCTAACACGAACCCTGACCCTAACTCATTTCCATACGCTCACCTGTACTCTAATGTTACCTATTCGCTAACCCTAACACTAGCCCTAAACCTAAACCTAACCCCAACCCTACACCTTACCCTAACCCATACCCTAATCATAACCCATACACTAACACTAACTCGTGCCCTAACACCTACCCTAACCCTACCCCTACCCCTAACCCTAACACTAACCCTAAACTTTACCATTTGTTAACCATAACCGTAGCCCCAAACCTAAACCTAACTACAAACCTACTCCTAACACATACACTAATCTTAACCCATACACTAACACTAACGCAATACCACACACGTACTTGGACAATAAAACATTTCCATATGGTCAGCTGTAACCTAAACCTTACCCGTTCACTAAACTTAACCCTACCCCTAACACTAACCATAACGCCAACCCTACCAATTACCCTAACCTGTACCCTAATCCTAACCTGTAAACCCACACTAACCCCTGCCCTAACACGTACCCTGACCCTAACACTTTTCCGTAACCTCACCTGTACCCTAAACCTTACCGTTCGCTAACCCTAACCCTAAACCTAGACGAAACCCCAACCGTACACCTTACCCTAACCCGTAAGCTAATCCTAAGCCATACACTAACACTGACACGTGTCCTAACACATACACAAACCCTAACACTTTTCTGTACCATCACCTGTACCCTAAACCTGACATTTGGCTAACCCTAACCCTAGCCATAAAGCTAACCCTAAGCCCAACCCTAAACCTTACCTAAACCGTACCCTAATCCTAACCAGTGTACTACTACTAAGCCATGCCCTGACATGTACCCTGACCCTAACGCTTTTCCATAACCTCACCGGTACCCTAAACCTTACCCATTCGCTAACCCTAACCCTAGCCCTAGCCCTAGCCCTAACCCTAACGCCAACCCTACTACTTACCCTAACCCGTACCCTAATCCCAACCCATACACTATCACTAACCCATGTCCTAACACGTACCTTGACCCGAACACTTTTCCGTATCCTCTCCTGTACCCAAAATCTTACCGTTCACTAACCCTAACCCTAGCCCTAAACATAACGCTAACACCAACCTTACAGCATACCCTAACCCGTACACTAAACTTAACCCATACAAAAAAAACGAACCCATGCCCTCACATGTACTTTGACACTAACACATTTCTGTACCCTCCCGTGTACCGTAAACCTTACCCGTTTGCTAACTCTAACTGTAGGCCTAACCCTAACCATAACACCAACCCTACCCATTTCCCTAACCCGTACCCTAATCCTTACCCATACACTAACACTAATCCATGCCCTAACACGTACCCTGACCCTAACACTTTTCCATACCCACTCCTGTACCCTAAATCTTACCATTCGCTAACCCTAACCCTATGTCTAAACCTAACCCTAACCCCAACCCTACACCTAACCCTAACCCGTACCCTAATCCATACACTAACACTAACCTGTGCCCTAACATGAACCCTGACCCTAACTTGTTTCCATAAGCTCACCTGTACCCTAAATGTTACCTATTCGCTAACCCTAACCCCACCCCTACACCTAAACATAACCCCAACCCTACACCTTTCCCTAACCCATACCCTAATCCTAACCCGTACACTAACACTAACCCGTGCCCTAACACGTACCCTGACCCTAACACTTTTCCGTATCCTCTCCAGTACCCTAAATCTTACCGTTCGCTAAACCTAGCCCTTTCCCTAAACAGAACGCTAACACCAACCTGACACCATACCCTAACCCATACACTGATCTTAACCCATACACCAAAATTAAGCAATTCCCTCACATGTACTTTGACACTAACACGTTTCCGTACCCTCCTGTGTACCGTAAACCTTACCTGTTCGCTAACACTTACCCTAGGTCTAAGCCTAACACTATCCACAACCCTACACAAAATCCTAACCCATACCCTAATCCTAATCCGTACAATAACACTAACCTGTGCCCTAACACCAAGCCTGACCCTAACTCGTTTCCATATGCTTACCTGTACCCTAAATATTACCTATTCGCTAACCCTAACCCTAACACTAACCCTAACCCCAATCCTACACCTTACCCTGATCCGTACTGTAATCCTAACCCGTACCCTAATACTAATCCGTGCCCTGACACGTACACAGACCGTGACACTTTTCTGTACCCTCACCTGTACCCTAAGCCTTACATTTCGCTAACCCTAACCCTAGCCCTAAAGCTAAATCTAACTCCAACCCTACACCTTACCCTAACACGTACACTAATCTTAAACCTTAAACTAACACTAACCCATTCCCGCATATGTATTTTGACCCTAAAACATTTCCGTACCCTCCCCTGTAACCTAAAAATTACCCGGTCGCTAACCCTAACCCTAGCTCTAAACCTAACCCTAACGCCAACCCTACATCTTACCCTAACCCATACACTAATCCTAAACCGTACACTAACACTAACCAGTGCCCTGAAACGTACCCTGACCCTAACACTTTTCCATACCCTCAGCTGTACGCTAAACCTAATCGTTAGCTAACCCTAACTGTAGACTTAAACCTAACCCTAACACCAACCCTACACCTTATTCTAACCCGTACCCTATTTTTAACCCCTACACTAACACTAACCCATGCCCTCACACGTAATTTGACACTAACACGTCTCCATACACTCACATGTACCATAAGCCTTAACTGTTCGCTAACCCTATCCCTAACCCTAACGCCAACCCTAACCATTACCCTAACCCATACCCTAATCCTAACCACACATTAACACTAACACGTTTCCTAACACATAACCTGACCCAAACGCTTTTCCGTACCCTCAACTGTACCCTAAAACTTACCCGTTCGCCAACCCTAAGCCTAGCCCTAAACCTAACCCTAACCACAACCCCACACCTTACCCTAAACTCTACGCTAATCCTGACACGTACACTAACACTAACAGGTGTCCTAACATATACCCTGACCCTAAAAGTTTTCCGTACCCTCACCTGTTCCCTAAACCTTACTGGTTCGTTAACCGTAACCTTAGCCCTAAACATAATGCTAACACCAACCCTACACCATACCCTAACCTGTACACTAATCTTAACCCGTACACCAAAATTATGCAATGCCCTCACACGTACTTTGACACTAACACGTTTCCGTACACTCATGTACCATAAAACTTACCTGTTCGCTAACCCTAACCCTAGCCCTAAACTTAACCCTAACCTCAACCCTACACATTTCCCTAACCCGTACCCTAATCCTAACCCATACACTAGCACTACACATGCCCTAACAGGTACCCTGACCGTAACACTTTTCTGTACACTCACCTGTACCCTAAACCATACCGTGTGCTATCCTTAACCCTAGACCTAAACGTAAACCTTACCCCATCCCTAAACCTTTCCCTAAAGCGTACCCAATCCTAACCAGTACCCTAACACTAATCCGTGCCCTAACATGTACCCTGATCCTAACACGTTTCTGGACCATCACCTGTAACCTAAACCTTACATTTCGCTAACCCTAACCATAGCCCTAAACCTAACACTAAACCCAACCCTACCCATTACCCTAACCCATACCGTAATCCTAACCAGTACACTAATACTAATCCGTGCCCTGAAACGTAACCTGAGCCTAACACTTTTCTGTACCCTCACCTGTACCCTAAACTTTACCGTTCACAAACCCGAAACATACCCCTAAACCAAGCCCTAACATCAACCCAACACCTTACCATAAACCGTACCCTAATCCTATCCCGTACAAAAACACTAATCCATGCCCTGACACGTACCCTGCCTCTAACTCTTTACCCTACTCTCTCCTGTACCCTAAATCTTACCGTTTGCTAACCCTAACCCTAGCCCTAAAGCTAAATCTAACTACAACCCTACACCTTACCCTAACATGTACACTAATCTTAATGCATACACTAACACTAACCCATTCCCTCACACTTACTTTGACACTAAAACATTTCCTTACCCTCACCTGTAACCTAAACCTTACTCGTTCGCTCACCCTACCCCTAGCCCTAACACTAAACATAACGCCAACCCTATCCATTAGCCTAACCCGTACCCTAATTCTAACCCGTACACTAACACTAATCCGTGCCCTAACATTTACCCTGACCCTTACACTTTTCCATACCCACGCCTGAACCCTAAATCTTACCATTCACTAACCCTAACCCTAGGTCTAAACCTAACCCTAAACCCAAGCCCAACCCTACACCTAACTCTAACATGTACTCTAATCCTAATCCTTAAACTAACACTAACCTGTGCCCTAACACGAACCCTGACCCTAACTCATTTCCATACGCTCACCTGTACTCTAATGTTACCTATTCGCTAACCCTAACACTAGCCCTAAACCTAAACCTAACCCCAACCCTACACCTTACCCTAACCCATACCCTAATCATAACCCATACACTAACACTAACTCGTGCCCTAACACCTACCCTAACCCTACCCCTAACCCTAACCCTAACACTAACCCTAAACTTTACCATTTGTTAACCATAACCGTAGACCCAAACCTAAACCTAACTACAAACCTACTCCTAACACATACACTAATCTTAACCCATACACTAACACTAACGGAATACCACACACGTACTTTGACAATAAAACATTTCCATATGGTCAGCTGTAACCTAAATCTTACCCGTTCACTAAACTTAACCCTACCCCTAACACTAACCATAACGCCAACCCTACCAATTACCCTAACCTGTACACTAATCCTAACCTGTAAACCCACACTAACCCCTGCCCTAACACGTACCCTGACCCTAACACTTTTCCGTAACCTCACCTGTACCCTAAACCTTACTGTTCGCTAACCCTAACCCTAAACCTAGACGAAACCCCAACCGTACACCTTACCCTAACCCGTAAGCTAATCCTAAGCCATACACTAACACTGACACGTGTCCTAACACATACACAAACCCTAACACTTTTCTGTACCATCACCTGTACCCTAAACCTGACATTTGGCTAACCCTAACCCTAGCCATAAAGCTAACCCTAAGCCCAACCCTAAACCTTACCTAAACCGTACCCTAATCCTAACCAGTATACTACTACTAAGCCATGCCCTGACATGTACC
This sequence comes from Mesoplodon mirus, assembly GCF_964341445.2. Lineage (NCBI taxonomy): Eukaryota > Metazoa > Chordata > Mammalia > Artiodactyla > Ziphiidae > Mesoplodon > Mesoplodon mirus. The sequence goes on from NC_138996.1 coordinate 1,140,971, forward strand.
CTGACCCTAACGCTTTTCCATAACCTCACCGGTACCCTAAACCTTACCCATTCGCTAACCCTAACCCTAGCCCTAGCCCTAGCCCTAACCCTAACGCCAACCCTACTACTTACCCTAACCCGTACCCTAATCCCAACCCATACACTATCACTAACCCATGTCCTAACACGTACCTTGACCCGAACACTTTTCCGTATCCTCTCCTGTACCCAAAATCTTACCGTTCACTAACCCTAACCCTAGCCCTAAACATAATGCTAACACCAACCTTACAGCATACCCTAACCCGTACACTAAACTTAACCCGTACAAAAAAACGAACCCATGCCCTCACATGTACTTTGACACTAACACATTTCTGTACCCTCCCGTGTACCGTAAACCTTACCCGTTTGCTAACTCTAACTGTAGGCCTAACCCTAACCATAACACCAACCCTACCCATTTCCCTAACCCGTACCCTAATCCTTACCCATACACTAACACTAATCCATGCCCTAACACGTACCCTGACCCGAACACTTTTCCATACCCACTCCTGTACCCTAAATCTTACCATTCGCTAACCCTAACCCTATGTCTAAACCTAACCCTAACCCCAACCCTACACCTAACCCTAACCCGTACCCTAATCCATACACTAACACTAACCTGTGCCCTAACATGAACCCTGACCCTAACTTGTTTCCATAAGCTCACCTGTACCCTAAATGTTACCTATTCGCTAACCCAAACCCCACCCCTACACCTAAACATAACCCCAACCCTACATCTTTCCCTAACCCATACCCTAATCCTAACCCGTACACTAACACTAACCCGTGCCCTAACACGTACCCTGACCCTAACACTTTTCCGTATCCTCTCCAGTACCCTAAATCTTACCGTTCGCTAAACCTAGCCCTTTCCCTAAACAGAACGCTAACACCAACCTGACACCATACCCTAACCCATACACTGATCTTAACCCATACACCAAAATTAAGCAATTCCCTCACATGTACTTTGACACTAACACGTTTCCGTACCCTCCTGTGTACCGTAAACCTTACCTGTTCGCTAACACTTACCTTAGGTCTAAGCCTAACACTATCCACAACCCTACACAAAATCCTAACCCATACCCTAATCCTAATCCGTACAATAACACTAACCTGTGCCCTAACACCAAGCCTGACCCTAACTCGTTTCCATATGCTTACCTGTACCCTAAATATTACCTATTCGCTAACCCTAACCCTAACACTGACCCTAACCCCAATCCTACACCTTACCCTGATCCGTACTGTAATCCTAACCCGTACCCTAATACTAATCCGTGCCCTGACACGTACACAGACCGTGACACTTTTCTGTACCCTCACCTGTACCCTAAGCCTTACATTTCGCTAACCCTAACCCTAGCCCTAAAGCTAAATCTAACTCCAACCCTACACCTTACCCTAACACGTACACTAATCTTAAACCTTAAACTAACACTAACCCATTCCCGCATATGTATTTTGACCCTAAAACATTTCCGTACCCTCCCATGTAACCTAAAAATTACCCGGTCGCTAACCCTAACCCTAGTTCTAAACCTAACCCTAACGCCAACCCTACATCTTACCCTAACCCATACACTAATCCTAAACCGTACACTAACACTAACCAGTGCCCTGAAACGTACCCTGACCCTAACACTTTTCCAGACCCTCAGCTGTACGCTAAACCTAATCGTTAGCTAACCCTAACTGTAGACTTAAACCTAACCCTAACACCAACCCTACACCTTATTCTAACCCGTACCCTATTTTTAACCCCTACACTAACACTAACCCATGCCCTCACACGTAATTTGACACTAACACGTCTCCATACACTCACATGTACCATAAGCCTTAACTGTTCGCTAAGCCTATCCCTAACCCTAACGCCAACCCTAACCATTACCCTAACCCATACCCTAATCCTAACCACACATTAACACTAACACGTTTCCTAACACATAACCTGACCCAAACGCTTTTCCGTACCCTCAACTGTACCCTAAAACTTACCCGTTCGCCAACCCTAAGCCTAGCCCTAAACCTAACCCTAACCACAACGCCACACCTTACCCTAAACTGTACGCTAATCCTGACACGTACACTAACACTAACAGGTGTCCTAACATATACCCTGACCCTAAAAGTTTTCCGTACCCTCACCTGTACCCTAAACCTTACTGGTTCGCTAACCGTAACCTTAGCCCTAAACATAATGCTAACACCAACCCTACACCATACCCTAACCTGTACACTAATCTTAACCCGTACACCAAAATTATGCAATGCCCTCACACGTACTTTGACACTAACACGTTTCCGTACACTCATGTACCATAAAACTTACCTGTTCGCTAACCCTAACCCTAGCCCTAAACTTAACCCTAACCTCAACCCTACACATTTCCCTAACCCGTACCCTAATCCTAACCCATACACTAGCACTACACATGCCCTAACAGGTACCCTGACCGTAACACTTTTCTGTACACTCACCTGTACCCTAAACCATACCGTGTGCTATCCTTAACCCTAGACCTAAAAGTAAACCTTACCCCATCCCTAAACCTTTCCCTAAAGCGTACCCAATCCTAACCAGTACCCTAACACTAATCCGTGCCCTAACATGTACCCTGATCCTAACACGTTTCTGGACCATCACCTGTAACCTAAACCTTACATTTCGCTAACCCTAACCATAGCCCTAAACCTAACCCTAAACCCAACCCTACCCATTACCCTAACCCATACCGTAATCCTAACCAGTACACTAATACTAATCCGTGCCCTGAAACGTAACCTGAGCCTAACACTTTTCTGTACCCTCACCTGTACCCTAAACTTTACCGTTCACAAACCCGAAACATACCCCTAAACCAAGCCCTAACACCAACCCAACACCTTACCATAAACCGTACCCTAATCCTATCCCATACACAAACACTAATCCATGCCCTGACACGTACCCTGCCTCTAACTCTTTACCCTACTCTCTCCTGTACCCTAAATCTTACCGTTTGCTAACCCTAACCCTAGCCCTAAAGCTAAATCTAACTACAACCCTACACCTTACCCTAACACGTACACTAATCATAAACCTTAAACTAACACTAACCCATTCCCGCATATGTATTTTGACCCTAAAACATTTCCGTACCCTCCCATGTAACCTAAAAATTACCCGGTCGCTAACCCTAACCCTAGTTCTAAACCTAACCCTAACGCCAACCCTACATCTTACCCTAACCCATACACTAATCCTAAACCGTACACTAACACTAACCAGTGCCCTGAAACGTACCCTGACCCTAACACTTTTCCAGACCCTCAGCTGTACGCTAAACCTAATCGTTAGCTAACCCTAACTGTAGACTTAAACCTAACCCTAACACCAACCCTACACCTTATTCTAACCCGTACCCTATTTTTAACCCCTACACTAACACTAACCCATGCCCTCACACGTAATTTGACACTAACACGTCTCCATACACTCACATGTACCATAAGCCTTAACTGTTCGCTAAGCCTATCCCTAACCCTAACGCCAACCCTAACCATTACCCTAACCCATACCCTAATCCTAACCACACATTAACACTAACACGTTTCCTAACACATAACCTGACCCAAACGCTTTTCCGTACCCTCAACTGTACCCTAAAACTTACCCGTTCGCCAACCCTAAGCCTAGCCCTAAACCTAACCCTAACCACAACGCCACACCTTACCCTAAACTCTACGCTAATCCTGACACGTACACTAACACTAACAGGTGTCCTAACATATACCCTGACCCTAAAAGTTTTCCGTACCCTCACCTGTACCCTAAACCTTACTGGTTCGCTAACCGTAACCTTAGCCCTAAACATAATGCTAACACCAACCCTACACCATACCCTAACCTGTACACTAATCTTAACCCGTACACCAAAATTATGCAATGCCCTCACACGTACTTTGACACTAACACGTTTCCGTACACTCATGTACCATAAAACTTACCTGTTCGCTAACCCTAACCCTAGCCCTAAACTTAACCCTAACCTCAACCCTACACATTTCCCTAACCCGTACCCTAATCCTAACCCATACACTAGCACTACACATGCCCTAACAGGTACCCTGACCGTAACACTTTTCTGTACACTCACCTGTACCCTAAACCATACCGTGTGCTATCCTTAACCCTAGACCTAAAAGTAAACCTTACCCCATCCCTAAACCTTTCCCTAACGCGTACCCAATCCTAACCAGTACCCTAACACTAATCCGTGCCCTAACATGTACCCTGATCCTAACACGTTTCTGGACCATCACCTGTAACCTAAACCTTACATTTCGCTAACCCTAACCATAGCCCTAAACCTAACCCTAAACCCAACCCTACCCATTACCCTAACCCATACCGTAATCCTAACCAGTACACTAATACTAATCCGTGCCCTGAAACGTAACCTGAGCCTAACACTTTTCTGTACCCTCACCTGTACCCTAAACTTTACCGTTCACAAACCCGAAACATACCCCTAAACCAAGCCCTAACACCAACCCAACACCTTACCATAAACCGTACCCTAATCCTATCCCATACACAAACACTAATCCATGCCCTGACACGTACCCTGCCTCTAACTCTTTACCCTACTCTCTCCTGTACCCTAAATCTTACCGTTTGCTAACCCTAACCCTAGCCCTAAAGCTAAATCTAACTACAACCCTACACCTTACCCTAACATGTACACTAATCTTAATGCATACACTAACACTAACCCATTCCCTCACACTTATTTTGACACTAAGACATTTCCTTACCCTCACCTGTAACCTAAAGCTTACTCATTCGCTAACCATACCCCTAGCCCTAACACTAAACATAACGCCAACCCTATCCATTAGCCTAACCCGTACCCTAATTCTAACCCGTACACTAACACTAATCCGTGCCCTAACATTTACCCTGACCCTTACACTTTTCCATACCCACGCCTGAACCCTAAATCTTACCATTCACTAACCCTAATCCTAGGTCTAAACCTAACCCTAAACCCAAGCCCAACCCTACACCTAACTCTAACATGTACACTAATCCTAATCCTTAAACTAACACTAACCTGTGCCCTAACACGAACCCTGAGCCTAACTCATTTCCATACGCTCACCTGTACTCTAATGTTACCTATTCGCTAACCCTAACACTAGCCCTAAACCTAAACCTAACCCCAACCCTACACCTTACCCTAACCCATACCCTAATCATAACCCATACACTAACACTAACTCGTGCCCTAACACCTACCCTAACCCTACCCCTAACCCTAACCCTAACACTAACCCTAAACTTTACCATTTGTTAACCATAACCGTAGCCCCAAACCTAAACCTAACTACAAACCTACTCCTAACACATACACTAATCTTAACCCATACACTAACACTAACGCAATACCACACACGTACTTTGACAATAAAACATTTCCATATGGTCAGCTGTAACCTAAACCTTACCCGTTCACTAAACTTAACCCTACCCCTAACACTAACCATAACGCCAACCCTACCAATTACCCTAACCCGTACCCTAATCCTAACCTGTAAACCCACACTAACCCCTGCCCTAACACGTACCCTGACCCTAACACTTTTCCGTAACCTCACCTGTACCCTAAACCTTACCGTTCGCTAACCCTAACCCTAAACCTAGAAGAAACCGCAACCATACACCTTACCCTAACCCGTAAGCTAATCCTAAGCCATACACTAACACTGACACGTGTCCTAACACATACACAAACCCTAACACTTCTCTGTACCATCACCTGTACCCTAAACCTGACATTTGGCTAACCCTAACCCTAGCCATAAAGCTCACCCTAAGCCCAACCCTAAACCTTACCTAAACCGTACCCTAATCCTAACCAGTATACTACTACTAAGCCATGCCCTGACATGTACCCTGACCCTAACGCTTTTCCATAACCTCACCGGTACCCTAAACCTTACCCATTCGCTAACCCTAACCCTAGCCCTAGCCCTAGCCCTAACCCTAACGCCAACCCTCCTACTTACCCTAACCCGTACCCTAATCCCAACCCATACACTATCACTAACCCATGTCCTAACACGTACCTTGACCCGAACACTTTTCCGTATCCTCTCCTGCACCCAAAATCTTACCGTTCACTAACCCTAACCCTAGCCCTAAACATAACGCTAACACCAACCTTACAGCATACCCTAACCCGTACACTAAACTTAACCCGTACAAAAAAACGAACCCATGCCCTCACATGTACTTTGACACTAACACATTTCCGTACCCTCCCGTGTACCGTAAACCTTACCCGTTTGCTAACTCTAACTGTAGGCCTAACCCTAACCATAACACCAACCCTACCCATTTCCCTAACCCGTACCCTAATCCTTACCCATACACTAACACTAATCCATGCCCTAACACGTACCCTGACCCTAACACTTTTCCATACCCACTCCTGTACCCTAAATCTTACCATTCGTTAACCCTAACCCTATGTCTAAATCTAACCCTAACCCCAACCCTACACCTAACCCTAACCCGTACCCTAATCCATACACTAACACTAACCTGTGCCCTAACATGAACCCTGACCCTAACTTGTTTCCATAAGCTCACCTGTACCCTAAATGTTACCTATTCGCTAACCCTAACCCCACCCCTACACCTAAACATAACCCCAACCCTACACCTTTCCCTAACCCATACCCTAATCCTAACCCGTACACTAACACTAACCCGTGCCCTAACACGTACCCTGACCCTAACACTTTTCCGTATCCTCTCCAGTACCCTAAATCTTACCGTTCGCTAAACCTAGCCCTTTCCCTAAACAGAACGCTAACACCAACCTGACAACATACCCTAACCCATACACTGATCTTAACCCATACACCAAAATTAAGCAATTCCCTCACATGTACTTTGACACTAACACGTTTCCGTACCCTCCTGTGTACCGTAAACCTTACCTGTTCGCTAACACTTACCCTAGGTCTAAGCCTAAAACTATCCACAACCCTACACAAAATCCTAACCCATACCCTAATCCTAATCCGTACAATAACACTAACCTGTGCCCTAACACCAAGCCTGACCCTAACTCGTTTCCATATGCTTACCTGTACCCTAAATATTACCTATTCGCTAACCCTAACCCTAACACTAACCCTAACCCCAATCCTACACCTTACCCTGATCCGTACTGTAATCCTAACCCGTACCCTAATACTAATCCGTGCCCTGACACGTACACAGACCGTGACACTTTTCTGTACCCTCACCTGTACCCTAAGACTTACATTTCGCTAACCCTAACCCTAGCCCTAAAGCTAAATCTAACTCCAACCCTACACCTTACCCTAACACGTACACTAATCTTAAACCTTAAACTAACACTAACCCATTCCCGCATATGTATTTTGACCCTAAAACATTTCCGTACCCTCCCCTGTAACCTAAAAATTACCCGGTCGCTAACCCTAACCCTAGCTCTAAACCTAACCCTAACGCCAACCCTACATCTTACCCTAACCCATACACTAATCCTAAACCGTACACTAACACTAACCAGTGCCCTGAAACGTACCCTGACCCTAACACTTTTCCATACCCTCAGCTGTACGCTAAACCTAATCGTTAGCTAACCCTAACTGTAGACTTAAACCTAACCCTAACACCATCCCTATACCTTATTCTAACCCGTACCCTATTTTTAACCCCTACACTAACACTAACCCATGCCCTCACACGTAATTTGACACTAACACGTCTCCATACACTCACATGTACCATAAGCCTTAACTGTTCGCTAAGCCTATCCCTAACCCTAACGCCAACCCTAACCATTACCCTAACCCATACCCTAATCCTAACCACACATTAACACTAACACGTTTCCTAACACATAACCTGACCCAAACGCTTTTCCGTACCCTCAACTGTACCCTAAATCTTACCCGTTCGCCAACCCTAAGCCTAGCCCTAAACCTAACCTTAACCACAACCCCACACCTTACCCTAAACTGTACGCTAATCCTGACATGTACACTAACACTAACAGGTGTCCTAACATATACCCTGACCCTAAAAGTTTTCCGTACCCTCACCTGTACCCTAAACCTTACTGGTTCGCTAACCGTAACCTTAGCCCTAAACATAATGCTAACACCAACCCTACACCATACCCTAACCCGTACACTAATCTTAACCCGTACACAGAAATTATGCAATGCCCTCACACGTACTTTGACACTAACACGTTTCCGTACACTCATGTACCATAAAACTTACCTGTTCGCTAACCCTAACCCTAGCCCTAAACTTAACCCTAACCTCAACCCTACACATTTCCCTAACCCGTACCCTAATCCTAACCCATACACTAGCACTACACGTGCCCTAACAGGTACCCTGACCGTAACACTTTTCTATACACTCACCTGTACCCTAAACCATACCGTGTGCTATCCTTAACCCTAGACCTAAACGTAAACCTTACCCCATCCCTAAACCTTTCCCTAAAGCGTACCCAATCCTAACCAGTACCCTAACACTAATCCGTGCCCTAACATGTACCCTGATCCTAACACGTTTCTGGACCATCACCTGTAACCTAAACCTTACATTTCGCTAACCCTAACCATAGCCCTAAACCTAACCCTAAACCCAACCCTACCCATTACCCTAACCCATACCGTAATCCTAACCAGTACACTAATACTAATCCGTGCCCTGAAACGTAACCTGAGCCTAACACTTTTCTGTACCCTCACCTGTACCCTAAACTTTACCGTTCACAAACCCGAAACATACCCCTAAACCAAGCCCTAACACCAACCCAACACCTTACCATAAACCGTACCCTAATCCTATCCCGTACACAAACACTAATCCATGCCCTGACACGTACCCTGCCTCTAACTCTTTACCCTACTCTCTCCTGTACCCTAAATCTTACCGTTTGCTAACCCTAACCCTAGCCCTAAAGCTAAATCTAACTACAACCCTACACCTTACCCTAACATGTACACTAATCTTAATGCATACACTAACACTAACCCATTCCCTCACACTTACTTTGACACTAAGACATTTCCTTACCCTCACCTGTAACCTAAAGCTTACTCGTTCGCTAACCCTACCCCTAGCCCTAACACTAAACATAACGCCAACCCTATCCATTAGCCTAACCCGTACCCTAATTCTAACCCGTACACTAACACTAATCCGTGCCCTAACATTTACCCTGACCCTTACACTTTTCCATACCCACGCCTGAACCCTAAATCTTACCATTCACTAACCCTAACCCTAGGTCTAAACCTCACCCTAAACCCAAGCCCAACCCTACACCTAACTCTAACATATACACTAATCCTAATCCTTAAACTAACACTAACCTGTGCCCTAACACGAACCCTGACCCTAACTCATTTCCATACGCTCACCTGTACTCTAATGTTACCTATTCGCTAACCCTAACACTAGCCCTAAACCTAAACCTAACCCCAACCGTACACCTTACCCTAACCCATACCCTAATCATAACCCATACACTAACACTAACTCGTGCCCTAACACCTACCCTAACCCTACCCCTAACCCTAACCCTAACACTAACCCTAAACTTTACCATTTGTTAACCATAACCGTAGCCCCAAACCTAAACCTAACTACAAACCTACTCCTAACACATACACTAATCTTAACCCATACACTAACACTAACGCAATACCACACACGTACTTTGACAATAAAACATTTCCATATGGTCAGCTGTAACCTAAACCTTACCCGTTCACTAAACTTAACCCTACCCCTAACACTAACCATAACGCCAACCCTACCAATTACCCTAACCCGTACCCTAATCCTAACCTGTAAACCCACACGAACCCCTGCCCTAACACGTACCCTGACCCTAACACTTTTCCGTAACCTCACCTGTACCCTAAACCTTACCGTTCGCTAACCCTAACCCTAAACCTAGACGAAACCCCAACCGTACACCTTACCCTAACCCGTAAGCTAATCCTAAGCCATACACTAACACTGACACGTGTCCTAACACATACACAAACCCTAACACTTTTCTGTACCATCACCTGTACCCTAAACCTGACATTTGGCTAACCCTAACCCTAGCCATAAAGCTAACCCTAAGCCCAACCCTAAACCTTACCTAAACCGTACCCTAATCCTAACCAGTATACTACTACTAAGCCATGCCCTGACATGTACCCTGACCCTAACGCTTTTCCATAACCTCACCGGTACCCTAAACCTTACCCATTCGCTAACCCTAACCCTAGCCCTAGCCCTAGCCCTAACCCTAACGCCAACCCTCCTACTTACCCTAACCCGTACCCTAATCCCAACCCATACACTATCACTAACCCATGTCCTAACACGTACCTTGACCCGAACACTTTTCCGTATGCTCTCCTGTACCCAAAATCTTACCGTTCACTAACCCTAACCCTAGCCCTAAACATAACGCTAACACCAACCTTACAGCATACCCTAACCCGTACACTAAACTTAACCCATACAAAAAAACGAACCCATGCCCTCACATGTACTTTGACACTAACACATTTCCGTACCCTCCCGTGTACCGTAAACCTTACCCGTTTGCTAACTCTAACTGTAGGCCTAACCCTAACCATAACACCAACCCTACCCATTTCCCTAACCCGTACCCTAATCCTTACCCATACACTAACACTAATCCATGCCCTAACACGTACCCTGACCCTAACACTTTTCCATACCCACTCCTGTACCCTAAATCTTACCATTCGCTAACCCTAACCCTATGTCTAAACCTAACCCTAACCCCAACCCTACACCTAACCCTAACCCGTACCCTAATCCATACACTAACACTAACCTGTGCCCTAACATGAACCCTGACCCTAACTTGTTTCCATAAGCTCACCTGTACCCTAAATGTTACCTATTCGCTAACCCTAACCCCACCCCTACACCTAAACATAACCCCAACCCTACACCTTTCCCTAACCCATACCCTAATCCTAACCCGTACACTAACACTAACCCGTGCCCTAACACGTACCCTGACCCTAACACTTTTCCGTATCCTCTCCAGTACCCTAAATCTTACCGTTCGCTAAACCTAGCCCTTTCCCTAAACAGAACGCTAACACCAACCTGACACCATACCCTAACCCATACACTGATCTTAACCCATACACCAAAATTAAGCAATTCCCTCACATGTACTTTGACACTAACATGTTTCCGTACCCTCCTGTGTACCGTAAACCTTACCTGTTCGCTAACACTTACCCTAGGTCTAAGCCTAACACTATCCACAACCCTACACAAAATCCTAACTCATACCCTAATCCTAATCCGTACAATAACACTAACCTGTGCCCTAACACCAAGCCTGACCCTAACTCGTTTCCATATGCTTACCTGTACCCTAAATATTACCTATTCGCTAACCCTAACCCTAACACTAACCCTAACCCCAATCCTACACCTTACCCTAATCCGTACTGTAATCCTAACCCGTACCCTAATACTAATCCGTGCCCTGACACGTACACAGACCGTGACACTTTTCTGTACCCTCACCTGTACCCTAAGCCTTACATTTCGCTAACCCTAACCCTAGCCCTAAAGCTAAATCTAACACCAACCCTACACCTTACCCTAACATGTACACTAATCTTAAACCTTAAACTAACACTAACCCATTCCCGCATATGTATTTTGACCCTAAAACATTTCCGTACCCTCCCCTGTAACCTAAAAATTACCCGGTCGCTAACCCTAACCCTAGCTCTAAACCTAACCCTAACGCCAACCCTACATCTTACCCTAACCCATACACTAATCCTAAACCGTACACTAACACTAACCAGTGCCCTGAAACGTACCCTGACCCTAACACTTTTCCATACCCTCAGCTGTACGCTAAACCTAATCGTTAGCTAACCCTAACTGTAGACTTAAACCTAACCCTAACACCAACCCTACACCTTATTCTAACCCGTACCCTATTTTTAACCCCTACACTAACACTAACCCATGCCCTCACACGTAATTTGACACTAACACGTCTCCATACACTCACATGTACCATAAGCCTTAACTGTTCGCTAAGCCTATCCCTAACCCTAACGCCAACCCTAACCATTACCCTAACCCATACCCTAATCCTAACCACACATTAAGACTAACACGTTTCCTAACACATAACCTGACCCAAACGCTTTTCCGTACCCTCAACTGTACCCTAAAACTTACCCGTTCGCCAACCCTAAGCCTAGCCCTAAACCTAACCCTAACCACAACCCCACACCTTACCCTAAACTCTACGCTAATCCTGACACGTACACTAACACTAACAGGTGTCCTAACATATACCCTGACCCTAAAAGTTTTCCGTACCCTCACCTGTACCCTAAACCTTACTGGTTCGCTAACCGTAACCTTAGCCCTAAACATAATGCTAACACCTACCCCACACCATACCCTAACCTGTACACTAATCTTAACCCGTACACCAAAATTATGCAATGCCCTCACACGTACTTTGACACTAACACGTTTCCGTACACTCATGTACCATAAAACTTACCTGTTCGCTAACCCTAACCCTAGCCCTAAACTTAACCCTAACCTCAACCCTACACATTTCCCTAACCCGTACCCTAATCCTAACCCATACACTAGCACTACACATGCCCTAACAGGTACCCTGACCGTAACACTTTTCTGTACACTCACCTGTACCCTAAACCATACCGTGTGCTATCCTTAACCCTAGACCTAAACGTAAACCTTACCCCATCCCTAAACCTTTCCCTAAAGCGTACCCAATCCTAACCAGTACCCTAACACTAATCCGTGCCCTAACATGTACCCTGATCCTAACACGTTTCTGGACCATCACCTGTAACCTAAACCTTACATTTCGCTAACCCTAACCATAGCCCTAAACCTAACCCTAAACCCAACCCTACCCATTACCCTAACCCATACCGTAATCCTAACCAGTACACTAATACTAATCCGTGCCCTGAAACGTAACCTGAGCCTAACACTTTTCTGTACCCTCACCTGTACCCTAAACTTTACCGTTCACAAACCCGAAACATACATCTAAACCAAGGCCTAACACCAACCCAACACCTTACCATAAACCGTACCCTAATCCTATCCCATACACAAACACTAATCCATGCCCTGACACGTACCCTGCCTCTAACTCTTTACCCTACTCTCTCCTGTACCCTAAATCTTACCGTTTGCTAACCCTAACCCTAGCCCTAAAGCTAAATCTAACTACAACCCTACACCTTACCCTAACATGTACACTAATCTTAATGCATACACTAACACTAACCCATTCCCTCACACTTACTTTGACACTAAAACATTTCCTCACCCTCACCTGTAACCTAAAGCTTACTCGTTCGCTAACCCTACCCCTAGCCCTAACACTAAACATAACGCCAACCCTATCCATTAGCCTAACCCGTACCCTAATTCTAACCCGTACACTAACACTAATCCGTGCCCTAACATTTACCCTGACCCTTACACTTTTCCATACCCACGCCTGAACCCTAAATCTTACCATTCACTAACCCTAACCCTAGGTCTAAACCTAACCCTAAACCCAAGACCAACCGTACACCTAACTCTAACATGTACACTAATCCTAATCCTTAAACTAACACTAACCTGTGCCCTAACACGAACCCTGACCCTAACTCATTTCCATACGCTCACCTGTACTCTAATGTTACCTATTCGCTAACCCTAACACTAGCCCTAAACCTAAACCTAACCCCAACCCTACACCTTACCCTAACCCATACCCTAATCATAACCCATACACTAACACTAACTCGTGCCCTAACACCTACCCTAACCGTACCCCTAACCCTAACCCTAACACTAACCCTAAACTTTACCATTTGTTAAACATAACCGTAGCCCCAAACCTAAACCTAACTACAAACCTACTCCTAACACATACACTAATCTTAACCCATACACTAACACTAACGCAATACCACACACGTACTTTGACAATAAAACATTTCCATATGGTCAGCTGTAACCTAAACCTTACCCGTTCACTAAACTTAACCCTACCCCTAACACTAACCATAACGCCAACCCTACCAATTACCCTAACCCGTACCCTAATCCTAACCTGTAAACCCACACTAACCCCTGCCCTAACACGTACCCTGACCCTAACACTTTTCCGTAACCTCACCTGTACCCTAAACCTTACCGTTCGCTAACCCTAACCCTAAACCTAGACGAAACCCCAACCGTACACCTTACCCTAACCCGTAAGCTAATCCTAAGCCATACACTAACACTGACACGTGTCCTAACACATACACAAACCCTAACACTTTTCTGTACCATCACCTGTACCCTAAACCTGACATTTGGCTAACCCTAACCCTAGCCATAAAGCTAACCCTAAGCCCAACCCTAAACCTTACCTAAACCGTACCCTAATCCTAACCAGTATACTACTACTAAGCCATGCCCTGACATGTACCCTGACCCTAACGCTTTTCCATAACCTCACCGGTACCCTAAACCTTACCCATTCGCTAACCCTAACCCTAGCCCTAGCCCTAGCCCTAACCCTAACGCCAACCCTACTACTTACCCTAACCCGTACCCTAATCCCAACCCATACACTATCACTAACCCATGTCCTAACACGTACATTGACCCGACACTTTTCCGTATCCTCTCCTGTACCCAAAATCTTACCGTTCACTAACCCTAACCCTAGCCCTAAACATAACGCTAACACCAACCTTACAGCATACCCTAACCCGTACACTAAACTTAACCCGTACAAAAAAACGAACCCATGCCCTCACATGTACTTTGACACTAACACATTTCCGTACCCTCCCGTGTACCGTAAACCTTACCCGTTTGCTAACTCTAACTGTAGGCCTAACCCTAACCATAACACCAACCCTACCCATTTCCCTAACCCGTACCCTAATCCTTACCCATACACTAACACTAATCCATGCCCTAAAACGTACCCTGACCCTAACACTTTTCCATACCCACTCCTGTACCCTAAATCTTACCATTCGCTAACCCTAACCCTATGTCTAAACCTAACCCTAACCCCAACCCTACACCTAACCCTAACCCGTACCCTAATCCATACACTAACACTAACCTGTGCCCTAACATGAACCCTGACCCTAACTTGTTTCCATAAGCTCACCTGTACCCTAAATGTTACCTATTCGCTAACCCTAACCCCACCCCTACACCTAAACATAACCCCAACCCTACACCTTTCCCTAACCCATACCCTAATCCTAACCCGTACACTAACACTAACCCGTGCCCTAACACGTACCCTGACCCTAACACTTTTCCGTATCCTCTCCAGTACCCTAAATCTTACCGTTCGCTAAACCTAGCCCTTTCCCTAAACAGAACGCTAACACCAACCTGACACCATACCCTAACCCATACACTGATCTTAACCCATACACCAAAATTAAGCAATTCCCTCACATGTACTTTGACACTAACACGTTTCCGTACCCTCCTGTGTACCGTAAACCTTACCTGTTCGCTAACACTTACCCTAGGTCTAAGCCTAACACTATCCACAACCCTACACAAAATCCTAACCCATACCCTAATCCTAATCCGTACAATAACACTAACCTGTGCCCTAACACCAAGCCTGACCCTAACTCGTTTCCATATGCTTACCTGTACCCTAAATATTACCTATTCGCTAACCCTAACCCTAACACTAACCCTAACCCCAATCCTACACCTTACCCTGATCCGTACTGTAATCCTAACCCGTACCCTAATACTAATCCGTGCCCTGACACGTACACAGACCGTGACACTTTTCTGTACCCTCACCTGTACCCTAAGCCTTACATTTCGCTAACCCTAACCCTAGCCCTAAAGCTAAATCTAACTCCAACCCTACACCTTACCCTAACACGTACACTAATCTTAAACCTTAAACTAACACTAACCCATTCCCGCTTATGTATTTTGACCCTAAAACATTTCCGTACCCTCCCCTGTAACCTAAAAATTACCCGGTCGCTAACCCTAACCCTAGCTCTAAACCTAACCCTAACACCAACCCTACATCTTACCCTAACCCATACACTAATCCTAAACCGTACACTAACACTAACCAGTGCCCTGAAACGTACCCTGACCCTAACACTTTTCCATACCCTCAGCTGTACGCTAAACCTAATCGTTAGCTAACCCTAACTGTAGACTTAAACCTAACCCTAACACCAACCCTATACCTTATTCTAACCCGTACCCTATTTTTAACCCCTACACTAACACTAACCCATGCCCTCACACGTAATTTGACACTAACACGTCTCCATACACTCACATGTACCATAAGCCTTAACTGTTCGCTAAGCCTATCCCTAACCCTAACGCCAACCCTAACCATTACCCTAACCCATACCCTAATCCTAACCACACATTAACACTAACACGTTTCCTAACACATAACCTGACCCAAACGCTTTTCCGTACCCTCAACTGTACCCCAAAACTTACCCGTTCGCCAACCCTAAGCCTAGCCCTAAACCTAACCCTAACCACAACCCCACACCTTACCCTAAACTCTACGCTAATCCTGACATGTACACTAACACTAACAGGTGTCCTAACATATACCCTGACCCTAAAAGTTTTCCGTACCCTCACCTGTACCCTAAACCTTACTGGTTCGCTAACCGTAACCTTAGCCCTAAACATAATACTAACACCAACCCTACACCATACCCTAACCCGTACACTAATCTTAACCCGTACACAAAAATTATGCAATGCCCTCACACGTACTTTGACACTAACACGTTTCCGTACACTCATGTACCATAAAACTTACCTGTTCGCTAACCCTAACCCTAGCCCTAAACTTAACCCTAACCTCAACCCTACACATTTCCCTAACCCGTACCCTAATCCTAACCCATAAACTAGCACTACACGTGCCCTAACAGGTACCCTGACCGTAACACTTTTCTGTACAGTCACCTGTACCCTAAACCATACCGTGTGCTATCCTTAACCCTAGACCTAAACGTAAACCTTACCCCATCCCTAAACCTTTCCCTAAAGCGTACCCAATCCTAACCAGTACCCTAACACTAATCCGTGCCCTAACATGTACCCTGATCCTAACACGTTTCTGGACCATCACCTGTAACCTAAACCTTACATTTCGCTAACCCTAACCATAGCCCTAAACCTAACCCTAAACCCAACCCTACCCATTACCCTAACCCATACCGTAATCCTAACCAGTACACTAATACTAATCCGTGCCCTGAAACGTAACCTGAGCCTAACACTTTTCTGTACCCTCACCTGTACCCTAAACTTTACCGTTCACAAACCCGAAACATACCCCTAAACCAAGCCCTAACACCAACCCAACACCTTACCATAAACCGTACCCTAATCCTATCCCGTACACAAACACTAATCCATGCCCTGACACGTACCCTGCCTCTAACTCTTTACCCTACTCTCTCCTGTACCCTAAATCTTACCGTTTGCTAACCCTAACCCTAGCCCTAAAGCTAAATCTAACTACAACCCTACACCTTACCCTAACATGTACACTAATCTTAATGCATACACTAACACTAACCCATTCCCTCACACTTACTTTGACACTAAGACATTTCCTTACCCTCACCTGTAACCTAAAGCTTACTCGTTCGCTAACCCTACCCCTTGCCCTAACACTAAACATAACGCCAACCCTATCCATTAGCCTAACCCGTACCCTAATTCTAACCCGTACACTAACACTAATCCATGCCCTAACATTTACCCTGACCCTTACACTTTTCCATACCCACGCCTGAACCCTAAATCTTACCATTCACTAACCCTAACCCTAGGTCTAAACCTAACCCTAAACCCAAGACCAACCCTACACCTAACTCTAACATGTACACTAATCCTAATCCTTAAACTAACACTAACCTGTGCCCTAACACGAACCCTGACCCTAACTCATTTCCATACGCTCACCTGTACTCTAATGTTACCTATTCGCTAACCCTAACACTAGCCCTAAACCTAAACCTAACCCCAACCCTACACCTTACCCTAACCCATACCCTAATCATAACCCATACACTAACACTAACTCGTGCCCTAACACCTACCCTAACCCTACCCCTAACCCTAACCCTAACACTAACCCTAAACTTTACCATTTGTTAACCATAACCGTAGCCCCAAACCTAAACCTAACTACAAACCTACTCCTAACACATACACTAATCTTAACCCATACACTAACACTAACGCAATATCACACACGTACTTTGACAATAAAACATTTCCATATGGTCAGCTGTAACCTAAACCTTACCCGTTCACTAAACTTAACCCTACCCCTAACACTAACCATAACGCCAACCCTACCAATTACCCTAACCTGTACCCTAATCCTAACCTGTAAACCCACACTAACCCCTGCCCTAACACGTACCCTGACCCTAACACTTTTCCGTAACCTCACCTGTACCCTAAACCTTACCGTTCGCTAACCCTAACCCTAAACCTAGACGAAACCCCAACCGTACACCTTACCCTAACCCGTAAGCTAATCCTAAGCCATACACTAACACTGACACGTGTCCTAACACATACACAAACCCTAACACTTTTCTGTACCATCACCTGTACCCTAAACCTGATATTTGGCTAACCCTAACCCTAGCCATAAAGCTAACCCTAAGCCCAACCCTAAACCTTACCTAAACCGTACCCTAATCCTAACCAGTATACTACTACTAAGCCATGCCCTGACATGTACCCTGACCCTAACGCTTTTCCATAACCTCACCGGTACCCTAAACCTTACCCATTCGCTAACCCTAACCCTAGCCCTAGCCCTAGCCCTAACCCTAACGCCAACGCTACTACTTACCCTAACCCGTACCCTAATCCCAACCCATACACTATCACTAACCCATGTCCTAACACGTACCTTGACCCGAACACTTTTCCGTATCCTCTCCTGTACCCAAAATCTTACCGTTCACTAACCCTAACCCTAGCCCTAAACATAACGCTAACACCAACCTTACAGCATACCCTAACCCGTACACTAAACTTAACCCATACAAATAAACGAACCCATGCCCTCACATGTACTTTGACATGAACACATTTCCGTACCCTCCCGTGTACCGTAAACCTTACCCGTTTGCTAACTCTAACTGTAGGCCTAACCCTAACCATAACACCAACCCTACCCATTTCCCTAACCCGTACCCTAATCCTTACCCATACACTAACACTAATCCATGCCCTAACACGTACCCTGACCCTAACACTTTTCCATACCCACTCCTGTACCCTAAATCTTACCATTCGCTAACCCTAACCCTATGTCTAAACCTAACCCTAACCCCAACCCTACACCTAACCCTAACCCGTACCCTAATCCATACACTAACACTAACCTGTGCCCTAACATGAACCCTGACCCTAACTTGTTTCCATAAGCTCACCTGTACCCTAAATGTTACCTATTCGCTAACCCTAACCCCACCCCTACACCTAAACATAACCCCAACCCTACACCTTTCCCTAACCCATACCCTAATCCTAACCCGTACACTAACACTAACCCGTGCCCTAACACGTACCCTGACCCTAACACTTTTCCGTATCCTCTCCAGTACCCTAAATCTTACCGTTCGCTAAACCTAGCCCTTTCCCTAAACAGAACGCTAACACCAACCTGACACCATACCCTAACCCATACACTGATCTTAACCCATACACCAAAATTAAGCAATTCCCTCACATGTACTTTGACACTAACACGTTTCCGTACCCTCCTGTGTACCGTAAACCTTACCTGTTCGCTAACACTTACCCTAGGTCTAAGCCTAACACTATCCACAACCCTACACAAAATCCTAACCCATACCCTAATCCTAATCCGTACAATAACACTAACCTGTGCCCTAACACCAAGCCTGACCCTAACTCGTTTCCATATGCTTACCTGTACCCTAAATATTACCTATTCGCTAACCCTAACCCTAACACTAACCCTAACCCCAATCCTACACCTTACCCTGATCCGTACTGTAATCCTAACCCGTACCCTAATACTAATCCGTGCCCTGACACGTACACAGACCGTGACACTTTTCTGTACCCTCACCTGTACCCTAAGCCTTACATTTCGCTAACCCTAACCCTAGCCCTAAAGCTAAATCTAACTCCAACCCTACACCTTACCCTAACACGTACACTAATCTTAAACCGTAAACTAACACTAACCCATTCCCGCTTATGTATTTTGACCCTAAAACATTTCCGTACCCTCCCCTGTAACCTAAAAATTACCCGGTCGCTAACCCTAACCCTAGCTCTAAACCTAACCCTAACACCAACCCTACATCTTACCCTAACCCATACACTAATCCTAAACCGTACACTAACACTAACCAGTGCCCTGAAACGTACCCTGACCCTAACACTTTTCCATACCCTCAGCTGTACGCTAAACCTAATCGTTAGCTAACCCTAACTGTAGACTTAAACCTAACCCTAACACCAACCCTACACCTTATTCTAACCCGTACCCTATTTTTAACCCCTACACTAACACTAACCCATGCCCTCATACGTAATTTGACACTAACACGTCTCCATACACTCACATGTACCATAAGCCTTAACTGTTCGCTAAGCCTATCCCTAACCCTAACGCCAACCCTAACCATTACCCTAACCCATACCCTAATCCTAACCACACATTAAGACTAACACGTTTCCTAACACATAACCTGACCCAAACGCTTTTCCGTACCCTCAACTGTACCCTAAAACTTACCCGTTCGCCAACCCTAAGCCTAGCCCTAAACCTAACCCTAACCACAACCCCACACCTTACCCTAAACTCTACGCTAATCCTGACACGTACACTAACACTAACAGGTGTCCTAACATATACCCTGACCCTAAAAGTTTTCCGTACCCTCACCTGTACCCTAAACCTTACTGGTTCGCTAACCGTAACCTTAGCCCTAAACATAATGCTAACACCTACCCCACACCATACCCTAACCTGTACACTAATCTTAACCCGTACACCAAAATTATGCAATGCCCTCACACGTACTTTGACACTAACACGTTTCCGTACACTCATGTACCATAAAACTTACCTGTTCGCTAACCCTAACCCTAGCCCTAAACTTAACCCTAACCTCAACCCTACACATTTCCCTAACCCGTACCCTAATCCTAACCCATACACTAGCACTACACATGCCCTAACAGGTACCCTGACCGTAACACTTTTCTGTACACTCACCTGTACCCTAAACCATACCGTGTGCTATCCTTAACCCTAGACCTAAACGTAAACCTTACCCCATCCCTAAACCTTTCCCTAAAGCGTACCCAATCCTAACCAGTACCCTAACACTAATCCGTGCCCTAACATGTACCCTGATCCTAACACGTTTCTGGACCATCACCTGTAACCTAAACCTTACATTTCGCTAACCCTAACCATAGCCCTAAACCTAACCCTAAACCCAACCCTACCCATTACCCTAACCCATACCGTAATCCTAACCAGTACACTAATACTAATCCGTGCCCTGAAACGTAACCTGAGCCTAACACTTTTCTGTACCCTCACCTGTACCCTAAACTTTACCGTTCACAAACCCGAAACATACATATAAACCAAGGCCTAACACCAACCCAACACCTTACCATAAACCGTACCCTAATCCTATCCCATACACAAACACTAATCCATGCCCTGACACGTACCCTGCCTCTAACTCTTTACCCTACTCTCTCCTGTACCCTAAATCTTACCGTTTGCTAACCCTAACCCTAGCCCTAAAGCTAAATCTAACTACAACCCTACACCTTACCCTAACATGTACACTAATCTTAATGCATACACTAACACTAACCCATTCCCTCACACTTACTTTGACACTAAAACATTTCCTCACCCTCACCTGTAACCTAAAGCTTACTCGTTCGCTAACCCTACCCCTAGCCCTAACACTAAACATAACGCCAACCCTATCCATTAGCCTAACCCGTACCCTAATTCTAACCCGTACACTAACACTAATCCGTGCCCTAACATTTACCCTGACCCTTACACTTTTCCATACCCACGCCTGAACCCTAAATCTTACCATTCACTAACCCTAACCCTAGGTCTAAACCTAACCCTAAACCCAAGACCAACCGTACACCTAACTCTAACATGTACACTAATCCTAATCCTTAAACTAACACTAACCTGTGCCCTAACACGAACCCTGACCCTAACTCATTTCCATACGCTCACCTGTACTCTAATGTTACCTATTCGCTAACCCTAACACTAGCCCTAAACCTAAACCTAACCCCAACCCTACACCTTACCCTAACCCATACCCTAATCATAACCCATACACTAACACTAACTCGTGCCCTAACACCTACCCTAACCGTACCCCTAACCCTAACCCTAACACTAACCCTAAACTTTACCATTTGTTAAACATAACCGTAGCCCCAAACCTAAACCTAACTACAAACCTACTCCTAACACATACACTAATCTTAACCCATACACTAACACTAACGCAATACCACACACGTACTTTGACAATAAAACATTTCCATATGGTCAGCTGTAACCTAAACCTTACCCGTTCACTAAACTTAACCCTACCCCTAACACTAACCATAACGCCAACCCTACCAATTACCCTAACCCGTACCCTAATCCTAACCTGTAAACCCACACTAACCCCTGCCCTAACACGTACCCTGACCCTAACACTTTTCCGTAACCTCACCTGTACCCTAAACCTTACCGTTCGCTAACCCTAACCCTAAACCTAGACGAAACCCCAACCGTACACCTTACCCTAACCCGTAAGCTAATCCTAAGCCATACACTAACACTGACACGTGTCCTAACACATACACAAACCCTAACACTTTTCTGTACCATCACCTGTACCCTAAACCTGACATTTGGCTAACCCTAACCCTAGCCATAAAGCTAACCCTAAGCCCAACCCTAAACCTTACCTAAACCGTACCCTAATCCTAACCAGTATACTACTACTAAGCCATGCCCTGACATGTACCCTGACCCTAACGCTTTTCCATAACCTCACCGGTACCCTAAACCTTACCCATTCGCTAACCCTAACCCTAGCCCTAGCCCTAGCCCTAACCCTAACGCCAACCCTACTACTTACCCTAACCCGTACCCTAATCCCAACCCATACACTATCACTAACCCATGTCCTAACACGTACATTGACCCGACACTTTTCCGTATCCTCTCCTGTACCCAAAATCTTACCGTTCACTAACCCTAACCCTAGCCCTAAACATAACGCTAACACCAACCTTACAGCATACCCTAACCCGTACACTAAACTTAACCCGTACAAAAAAACGAACCCATGCCCTCACATGTACTTTGACACTAACACATTTCCGTACCCTCCCGTGTACCGTAAACCTTACCCGTTTGCTAACTCTAACTGTAGGCCTAACCCTAACCATAACACCAACCCTACCCATTTCCCTAACCCGTACCCTAATCCTTACCCATACACTAACACTAATCCATGCCCTAAAACGTACCCTGACCCTAACACTTTTCCATACCCACTCCTGTACCCTAAATCTTACCATTCGCTAACCCTAACCCTATGTCTAAACCTAACCCTAACCCCAACCCTACACCTAACCCTAACCCGTACCCTAATCCATACACTAACACTAACCTGTGCCCTAACATGAACCCTGACCCTAACTTGTTTCCATAAGCTCACCTGTACCCTAAATGTTACCTATTCGCTAACCCTAACCCCACCCCTACACCTAAACATAACCCCAACCCTACACCTTTCCCTAACCCATACCCTAATCCTAACCCGTACACTAACACTAACCCGTGCCCTAACACGTACCCTGACCCTAACACTTTTCCGTATCCTCTCCAGTACCCTAAATCTTACCGTTCGCTAAACCTAGCCCTTTCCCTAAACAGAACGCTAACACCAACCTGACACCATACCCTAACCCATACACTGATCTTAACCCATACACCAAAATTAAGCAATTCCCTCACATGTACTTTGACACTAACACGTTTCCGTACCCTCCTGTGTACCGTAAACCTTACCTGTTCGCTAACACTTACCCTAGGTCTAAGCCTAACACTATCCACAACCCTACACAAAATCCTAACCCATACCCTAATCCTAATCCGTACAATAACACTAACCTGTGCCCTAACACCAAGCCTGACCCTAACTCGTTTCCATATGCTTACCTGTACCCTAAATATTACCTATTCGCTAACCCTAACCCTAACACTAACCCTAACCCCAATCCTACACCTTACCCTGATCCGTACTGTAATCCTAACCCGTACCCTAATACTAATCCGTGCCCTGACACGTACACAGACCGTGACACTTTTCTGTACCCTCACCTGTACCCTAAGCCTTACATTTCGCTAACCCTAACCCTAGCCCTAAAGCTAAATCTAACTCCAACCCTACACCTTACCCTAACACGTACACTAATCTTAAACCTTAAACTAACACTAACCCATTCCCGCTTATGTATTTTGACCCTAAAACATTTCCGTACCCTCCCCTGTAACCTAAAAATTACCCGGTCGCTAACCCTAACCCTAGCTCTAAACCTAACCCTAACACCAACCCTACATCTTACCCTAACCCATACACTAATCCTAAACCGTACACTAACACTAACCAGTGCCCTGAAACGTACCCTGACCCTAACACTTTTCCATACCCTCAGCTGTACGCTAAACCTAATCGTTAGCTAACCCTAACTGTAGACTTAAACCTAACCCTAACACCAACCCTATACCTTATTCTAACCCGTACCCTATTTTTAACCCCTACACTAACACTAACCCATGCCCTCACACGTAATTTGACACTAACACGTCTCCATACACTCACATGTACCATAAGCCTTAACTGTTCGCTAAGCCTATCCCTAACCCTAACGCCAACCCTAACCATTACCCTAACCCATACCCTAATCCTAACCACACATTAACACTAACACGTTTCCTAACACATAACCTGACCCAAACGCTTTTCCGTACCCTCAACTGTACCCCAAAACTTACCCGTTCGCCAACCCTAAGCCTAGCCCTAAACCTAACCCTAACCACAACCCCACACCTTACCCTAAACTCTACGCTAATCCTGACATGTACACTAACACTAACAGGTGTCCTAACATATACCCTGACCCTAAAAGTTTTCCGTACCCTCACCTGTACCCTAAACCTTACTGGTTCGCTAACCGTAACCTTAGCCCTAAACATAATGCTAACACCAACCCTACACCATACCCTAACCCGTACACTAATCTTAACCCGTACACAAAAATTATGCAATGCCCTCACACGTACTTTGACACTAACACGTTTCCGTACACTCATGTACCATAAAACTTACCTGTTCGCTAACCCTAACCCTAGCCCTAAACTTAACCCTAACCTCAACCCTACACATTTCCCTAACCCGTACCCTAATCCTAACCCATAAACTAGCACTACACGTGCCCTAACAGGTACCCTGACCGTAACACTTTTCTGTACAGTCACCTGTACCCTAAACCATACCGTGTGCTATCCTTAACCCTAGACCTAAACGTAAACCTTACCCCATCCCTAAACCTTTCCCTAAAGCGTACCCAATCCTAACCAGTACCCTAACACTAATCCGTGCCCTAACATGTACCCTGATCCTAACACGTTTCTGGACCATCACCTGTAACCTAAACCTTACATTTCGCTAACCCTAACCATAGCCCTAAACCTAACCCTAAACCCAACCCTACCCATTACCCTAACCCATACCGTAATCCTAACCAGTACACTAATACTAATCCGTGCCCTGAAACGTAACCTGAGCCTAACACTTTTCTGTACCCTCACCTGTACCCTAAACTTTACCGTTCACAAACCCGAAACATACCCCTAAACCAAGCCCTAACACCAACCCAACACCTTACCATAAACCGTACCCTAATCCTATCCCGTACACAAACACTAATCCATGCCCTGACACGTACCCTGCCTCTAACTCTTTACCCTACTCTCTCCTGTACCCTAAATCTTACCGTTTGCTAACCCTAACCCTAGCCCTAAAGCTAAATCTAACTACAACCCTACACCTTACCCTAACATGTACACTAATCTTAATGCATACACTAACACTAACCCATTCCCTCACACTTACTTTGACACTAAGACATTTCCTTACCCTCACCTGTAACCTAAAGCTTACTCGTTCGCTAACCCTACCCCTTGCCCTAACACTAAACATAACGCCAACCCTATCCATTAGCCTAACCCGTACCCTAATTCTAACCCGTACACTAACACTAATCCATGCCCTAACATTTACCCTGACCCTTACACTTTTCCATACCCACGCCTGAACCCTAAATCTTACCATTCACTAACCCTAACCCTAGGTCTAAACCTAACCCTAAACCCAAGACCAACCCTACACCTAACTCTAACATGTACACTAATCCTAATCCTTAAACTAACACTAACCTGTGCCCTAACACGAACCCTGACCCTAACTCATTTCCATACGCTCACCTGTACTCTAATGTTACCTATTCGCTAACCCTAACACTAGCCCTAAACCTAAACCTAACCCCAACCCTACACCTTACCCTAACCCATACCCTAATCATAACCCATACACTAACACTAACTCGTGCCCTAACACCTACCCTAACCCTACCCCTAACCCTAACCCTAACACTAACCCTAAACTTTACCATTTGTTAACCATAACCGTAGCCCCAAACCTAAACCTAACTACAAACCTACTCCTAACACATACACTAATCTTAACCCATACACTAACACTAACGCAATATCACACACGTACTTTGACAATAAAACATTTCCATATGGTCAGCTGTAACCTAAACCTTACCCGTTCACTAAACTTAACCCTACCCCTAACACTAACCATAACGCCAACCCTACCAATTACCCTAACCTGTACCCTAATCCTAACCTGTAAACCCACACTAACCCCTGCCCTAACACGTACCCTGACCCTAACACTTTTCCGTAACCTCACCTGTACCCTAAACCTTACCGTTCGCTAACCCTAACCCTAAACCTAGACGAAACCCCAACCGTACACCTTACCCTAACCCGTAAGCTAATCCTAAGCCATACACTAACACTGACACGTGTCCTAACACATACACAAACCCTAACACTTTTCTGTACCATCACCTGTACCCTAAACCTGATATTTGGCTAACCCTAACCCTAGCCATAAAGCTAACCCTAAGCCCAACCCTAAACATTACCTAAACCGTACCCTAATCCTAACCAGTATACTACTACTAAGCCATGCCCTGACATGTACCCTGACCCTAACGCTTTTCCATAACCTCACCGGTACCCTAAACCTTACCCATTCGCTAACCCTAACCCTAGCCCTAGCCCTAGCCCTAACCCTAACGCCAACGCTACTACTTACCCTAACCCGTACCCTAATCCCAACCCATACACTATCACTAACCCATGTCCTAACACGTACCTTGACCCGAACACTTTTCCGTATCCTCTCCTGTACCCAAAATCTTACCGTTCACTAACCCTAACCCTAGCCCTAAACATAACGCTAACACCAACCTTACAGCATACCCTAACCCGTACACTAAACTTAACCCATACAAATAAACGAACCCATGCCCTCACATGTACTTTGACATGAACACATTTCCGTACCCTCCCGTGTACCGTAAACCTTACCCGTTTGCTAACTCTAACTGTAGGCCTAACCCTAACCATAACACCAACCCTACCCATTTCCCTAACCCGTACCCTAATCCTTACCCATACACTAACACTAATCCATGCCCTAACACGTACCCTGACCCTAACACTTTTCCATACCCACTCCTGTACCCTAAATCTTACCATTCGCTAACCCTAACCCTATGTCTAAACCTAACCCTAACCCCAACCCTACACCTAACCCTAACCCGTACCCTAATCCATACACTAACACTAACCTGTGCCCTAACATGAACCCTGACCCTAACTTGTTTCCATAAGCTCACCTGTACCCTAAATGTTACCTATTCGCTAACCCTAACCCCACCCCTACACCTAAACATAACCCCAACCCTACACCTTTCCCTAACCCATACCCTAATCCTAACCCGTACACTAACACTAACCCGTGCCCTAACACGTACCCTGACCCTAACACTTTTCCGTATCCTCTCCAGTACCCTAAATCTTACCGTTCGCTAAACCTAGCCCTTTCCCTAAACAGAACGCTAACACCAACCTGACACCATACCCTAACCCATACACTGATCTTAACCCATACACCAAAATTAAGCAATTCCCTCACATGTACTTTGACACTAACACGTTTCCGTACCCTCCTGTGTACCGTAAACCTTACCTGTTCGCTAACACTTACCCTAGGTCTAAGCCTAACACTATCCACAACCCTACACAAAATCCTAACCCATACCCTAATCCTAATCCGTACAATAACACTAACCTGTGCCCTAACACCAAGCCTGACCCTAACTCGTTTCCATATGCTTACCTGTACCCTAAATATTACCTATTCGCTAACCCTAACCCTAACACTAACCCTAACCCCAATCCTACACCTTACCCTGATCCGTACTGTAATCCTAACCCGTACCCTAATACTAATCCGTGCCCTGACACGTACACAGACCGTGACACTTTTCTGTACCCTCACCTGTACCCTAAGCCTTACATTTCGCTAACCCTAACCCTAGCCCTAAAGCTAAATCTAACTCCAACCCTACACCTTACCCTAACACGTACACTAATCTTAAACCGTAAACTAACACTAACCCATTCCCGCTTATGTATTTTGACCCTAAAACATTTCCGTACCCTCCCCTGTAACCTAAAAATTACCCGGTCGCTAACCCTAACCCTAGCTCTAAACCTAACCCTAACACCAACCCTACATCTTACCCTAACCCATACACTAATCCTAAACCGTACACTAACACTAACCAGTGCCCTGAAACGTACCCTGACCCTAACACTTTTCCATACCCTCAGCTGTACGCTAAACCTAATCGTTAGCTAACCCTAACTGTAGACTTAAACCTAACCCTAACACCAACCCTATACCTTATTCTAACCCGTACCCTATTTTTAACCCCTACACTAACACTAACCCATGCCCTCACACGTAATTTGACACTAACACGTCTCCATACACTCACATGTACCATAAGCCTTAACTGTTCGCTAAGCCTATCCCTAACCCTAACGCCAACCCTAACCATTACCCTAACCCATACCCTAATCCTAACCACACATTAACACTAACACGTTTCCTAACACATAACCTGACCCAAACGCTTTTCCGTACCCTCAACTGTACCCTAAAACTTACCCGTTCGCCAACCCTAAGCCTAGCCCTAAACCTAACCCTAACCACAACCCCACACCTTACCCTAAACTCTACGCTAATCCTGACATGTACACTAACACTAACAGGTGTCCTAACATATACCCTGACCCTAAAAGTTTTCCGTACCCTCACCTGTACCCTAAACCTTACTGGTTCGCTAACCGTAACCTTAGCCCTAAACATAATGCTAACACCAACCCTACACCATACCCTAACCCGTACACTAATCTTAACCCGTACACAAAAATTATGCAATGCCCTCACACGTACTTTGACACTAACACGTTTCCGTACACTCATGTACCATAAAACTTACCTGTTCGCTAACCCTAACCCTAGCCCTAAACTTAACCCTAACCTCAACCCTACACATTTCCCTAACCCGTACCCTAATCCTAACCCATAAACTAGCACTACACGTGCCCTAACAGGTACCCTGACCGTAACACTTTTCTGTACAGTCACCTGTACCCTAAACCATACCGTGTGCTATCCTTAACCCTAGACCTAAACGTAAACCTTACCCCATCCCTAAACCTTTCCCTAAAGCGTACCCAATCCTAACCAGTACCCTAACACTAATCCGTGCCCTAACATGTACCCTGATCCTAACACGTTTCTGGACCATCACCTGTAACCTAAACCTTACATTTCGCTAACCCTAACCATAGCCCTAAACCTAACCCTAAACCCAACCCTACCCATTACCCTAACCCATACCGTAATCCTAACCAGTACACTAATACTAATCCGTGCCCTGAAACGTAACCTGAGCCTAACACTTTTCTGTACCCTCACCTGTACCCTAAACTTTACCGTTCACAAACCCGAAACATACCCCTAAACCAAGCCCTAACACCAACCCAACACCTTACCATAAACCGTACCCTAATCCTATCCCGTACACAAACACTACTCCATGCCCTGACACGTACCCTGCCTCTAACTCTTTACCCTACTCTCTCCTGTACACTAAATCTTACCGTTTGCTAACCCTAACCCTAGCCCTAAAGCTAAATCTAACTACAACCCTACACCTTACCCTAACATGTACACTAATCTTAATGCATACACTAACACTAACCCATTCCCTCACACTTACTTTGACACTAAGACATTTCCTTACCCTCACCTGTAACCTAAAGCTTACTCGTTCGCTAACCCTACCCCTTGCCCTAACACTAAACATAACGCCAACCCTATCCATTAGCCTAACCCGTACCCTAATTCTAACCCGTACACTAACACTAATCCATGCCCTAACATTTACCCTGACCCTTACACTTTTCCATACCCACGCCTGAACCCTAAATCTTACCATTCACTAACCCTAACCCTAGGTCTAAACCTAACCCTAAACCCAAGACCAACCCTACACCTAACTCTAACATGTACACTAATCCTAATCCTTAAACTAACACTAACCTGTGCCCTAACACGAACCCTGACCCTAACTCATTTCCATACGCTCACCTGTACTCTAATATTACCTATTCGCTAACCCTAACACTAGCCCTAAACCTAAACCTAACCCCAACCCTACACCTTACCCTAACCCATACCCTAATCATAACCCATACACTAACACTAACTCGTGCCCTAACACCTACCCTAACCCTACCCCTAACCCTAACCCTAACACTAACCCTAAACTTTACCATTTGTTAACCATAACCGTAGCCCCAAACCTAAACCTAACTACAAACCTACTCCTAACACATACACTAATCTTAACCCATACACTAACACTAACGCAATACCACACACGTACTTTGAAAATAAAACATTTCCATATGGTCAGCTGTAACCTAAACCTTACCCGTTCACTAAACTTAACCCTACCCCTAACACTAACCATAACGCCAACCCTACCAATTACCCTAACCCGTACACTAATCCTAACCTGTAAACCCACACTAACCCCTGCCCTAACACGTACCCTGACCCTAACACTTTTCCGTAACCTCACCTGTACCCTAAACCTTACCGTTCGCTAACCCTAACCCTAAACCTAGACGAAACCCCAACCGTACACCTTACCCTAACCCGTAAGCTAATCCTAAGCCATACACTAACACTGACACGTGTCCTAACACATACACAAACCCTAACACTTTTCTGTACCATCACCTGTACCCTAAACCTGACATTTGGCTAACCCTAACCCTAGCCATAAAGCTAACCCTAAGCCCAACCCTAAACCTTACCTAAACCGTACCCTAATCCTAACCAGTATACTACTACTAAGCCATGCCCTGACATGTACCCTGACCCTAACGCTTTTCCATAACCTCACCGGTACCCTAAACCTTACCCATTCGCTAACCCTAACCCTAGCCCTAGCCCTAGCCCTAACCCTAACGCCAACCCTACTACTTACCCTAACCCGTACCCTAATCCCAACCCATACACTATCACTAACCCATGTCCTAACACGTACCTTGACCCGAACACTTTTCCGTATCCTCTCCTGTACCCAAAATCTTACCGTTCACTAACCCTAACCCTAGCCCTAAACATAACGCTAACACCAACCTTACAGCATACCCTAACCCGTACACTAAACTTAACCCATACAAATAAACGAACCCATGCCCTCACATGTACTTTGACACTAACACATTTCCATACCCTCCCGTGTACCGTAAACCTTACCCGTTTGCTAACTCTAACTGTAGGCCTAACCCTAACCATAACACCAACCCTACCCATTTCCCTAACCCGTACCCTAATCCTTACCCATACACTAACACTAGTCCATGCCCTAACACGTACCCTGACCCTAACACTTTTCCATACCCACTCCTGTACCCTAAATCTTACCATTCGCTAACCCTAACACTATGTCTAAACCTAACCCTAACCCCAACCCTACACCTAACCCTAACCCGTACCCTAATCCATACACTAACACTAACCTGAGCCCTAACATGAACCCTGACCCTAACTTGTTTCCATAAGCTCACCTGTACCCTAAATGTTACCTATTCGCTAACCCTAACCCCACCCCTACACCTAAACATAACCCCAACCCTACACCTTTCCCTAACCCATACCCTAATCCTAACCCGTACACTAACACTAACCCGTGCCCTAACACGTACCCTGACCCTAACACTTTTCCGTATCCTCTCCAGTACCCTAAATCTTACCGTTCGCTAAACCTAGCCCTTTCCCTAAACAGAACGCTAACACCAACCTGACACCATACCCTAACCCATACACTGATCTTAACCCATACACCAAAATTAAGCAATTCCCTCACATGTACTTTGACACTAACACGTTTCCGTACCCTCCTGTGTACCGTAAACCTTACCTGTTCGCTAACACTTACCCTAGGTCTAAGCCTAACACTATCCACAACCCTACACAAAATCCTAACCCATACCCTAATCCTAATCCGTACAATAACACTAACCTGTGCCCTAACACCAAGCCTGACCCTAACTCGTTTCCATATGCTTACCTGTACCCTAAATATTACCTATTCGCTAACCCTAACCCTAACACTAACCCTAACCCCAATCCTACACCTTACCCTGATCCGTACTGTAATCCTAACCCGTACCCTAATACTAATCCGTGCCCTGACACGTACACAGACCGTGACACTTTTCTGTACCCTCACCTGTACCCTAAGCCTTACATTTCGCTAACCCTAACCCTAGCCCTAAAGCTAAATCTAACTCCAACCCTACACCTTACCCTAACACGTACACTAATCTTAAACCGTAAACTAACACTAACCCATTCCCGCATATGTATTTTGACCCTAAAACATTTCCGTACCCTCCCCTGTAACCTAAAAATTACCCGGTCGCTAACCCTAACCCTAGCTCTAAACCTAACCCTAACGCCAACCCTACATCTTACCCTAACCCATACACTAATCCTAAACCGTACACTAACACTAACCAGTGCCCTGAAACGTACCCTGACCCTAACACTTTTCCATACCCTCAGCTGTACGCTAAACCTAATCGTTAGCTAACCCTAACTGTAGACTTAAACCTAACCCTAACACCAACCCTACACCTTATTCTAACCCGTACCCTATTTTTAACCCCTACACTAACACTAACCCATGCCCTCACACGTAATTTGACACTAACACGTCTCCATACACTCACATGTACCATAAGCCTTAACTGTTCGCTAAGCCTATCCCTAACCCTAACGCCAACCCTAACCATTACCCTAACCCATACCCTAATCCTAACCACACATTAACACTAACACGTTTCCTAACACATAACCTGACCCAAACGCTTTTCCGTACCCTCAACTGTACCCTAAAACTTACCCGTTCGCCAACCCTAAGCCTAGCCCTAAACCTAACCCTAACCACAACCCCACACCTTACCCTAAACTCTACGCTAATCCTGACACGTACACTAACACTAACAGGTGTCCTAACATATACCCTGACCCTAAAAGTTTTCCGTACCCTCACCTGTACCCTAAACCTTACTGGTTCGCTAACCGTAACCTTAGCCCTAAACATAATGCTAACACCTACCCCACACCATACCCTAACCTGTACACTAATCTTAACCCGTACACCAAAATTATGCAATGCCCTCACACGTACTTTGACACTAACACGTTTCCGTACACTCATGTACCATAAAACTTACCTGTTCGCTAACCCTAACCCTAGCCCTAAACTTAACCCTAACCTCAACCCTACACATTTCCCTAACCCGTACCCTAATCCTAACCCATACACTAGCACTACACATGCCCTAACAGGTACCCTGACCGTAACACTTTTCTGTACACTCACCTGTACCCTAAACCATACCGTGTGCTATCCTTAACCCTAGACCTAAACGTAAACCTTACCCCATCCCTAAACCTTTCCCTAAAGCGTACCCAATCCTAACCAGTACCCTAACACTAATCCGTGCCCTAACATGTACCCTGATCCTAACACGTTTCTGGACCATCACCTGTAACCTAAACCTTACATTTCGCTAACCCTAACCATAGCCCTAAACCTAACCCTAAACCCAACCCTACCCATTACCCTAACCCATACCGTAATCCTAACCAGTACACTAATACTAATCCGTGCCCTGAAACGTAACCTGAGCCTAACACTTTTCTGTACCCTCACCTGTACCCTAAACTTTACCGTTCACAAACCCGAAACATATATCTAAACCAAGGCCTAACACCAACCCAACACCTTACCATAAACCGTACCCTAATCCTATCCCATACACAAACACTAATCCATGCCCTGACACGTACCCTGCCTCTAACTCTTTACCCTACTCTCTCCTGTACCCTAAATCTTACCGTTTGCTAACCCTAACCCTAGCCCTAAAGCTAAATCTAACTACAACCCTACACCTTACCCTAACATGTACACTAATCTTAATGCATACACTAACACTAACCCATTCCCTCACACTTACTTTGACACTAAAACATTTCCTCACCCTCACCTGTAACCTAAAGCTTACTCGTTCGCTAACCCTACCCCTAGCCCTAACACTAAACATAATGCCAACCCTATCCATTAGCCTAACCCGTACCCTAATTCTAACCCGTACACTAACACTAATCCATGCCCTAACATTTACCCTGACCCTTACACTTTTCCATACCCACGCCTGAACCCTAAATCTTACCATTCACTAACCCTAACCCTAGGTCTAAACCTAACCCTAAACCCAAGCCCAACCCTACACCTAACTCTAACATGTACACTAATCCTAATCCTTAAACTAACACTAACCTGTGCCCTAACACGAACCCTGAGCCTAACTCATTTCCATACGCTCACCTGTACTCTAATGTTACCTATTCGCTAACCCTAACACTAGCCCTAAACCTAAACCTAACCCCAACCCTACACCTTACCCTAACCCATACCCTAATCATAACCCATACACTAACACTAACTCGTGCCCTAACACCTACCCTAACCCTACCCCTAACCCTAACCCTAACACTAACCCTAAACTTTACCATTTGTTAACCATAACCGTAGCCCCAAACCTAAACCTAACTACAAACCTACTCCTAACACATACACTAATCTTAACCCATACACTAACACTAACGCAATACCACACACGTACTTTGACAATAAAACATTTCCATATGGTCAGCTGTAACCTAAACCTTACCCGTTCACTAAACTTAACCCTACCCCTAACACTAACCATAACGCCAACCCTACCAATTACCCTAACCCGTACCCTAATCCTAACCTGTAAACCCACACTAACCCCTGCCCTAACACGTACCCTGACCCTAACACTTTTCCGTAACCTCACCTGTACCCTAAACCTTACCGTTCGCTAACCCTAACCCTAAACCTAGACGAAACCCCAACCGTACACCTTACCCTAACCCGTAAGCTAATCCTAAGCCATACACTAACACTGACACGTGTCCTAACACATACACAAACCCTAACACTTTTCTGTACCATCACCTGTACCCTAAACCTGACATTTGGCTAACCCTAACCCTAGCCATAAAGCTAACCCTAAGCCCAACCCTAAACCTTACCTAAACCGTACCCAAATCCTAACCAGTATACTACTACTAAGCCATGCCCTGACATGTACCCTGACCCTAACGCTTTTCCATAACCTCACCGGTACCCTAAACCTTACCCATTCGCTAACCCTAACCCTAGCCCTAGCCCTAGCCCTAACCCTAACGCCAACCCTACTACTTACCCTAACCCGTACCCTAATCCCAACCCATACACTATCACTAACCCATGTCCTAACACGTACCTTGACCCGAACACTTTTCCGTATCCTCTCCTGTACCCAAAATCTTACCGTTCACTAACCCTAACCCTAGCCCTAAACATAACGCTAACACCAACCTTACAGCATACCCTAACCCGTACACTAAACTTAACCCGTACAAAAACACGAACCCATGCCCTCACATGTACTTTGACACTAACACATTTCCGTACCCTCCCGTGTACCGTAAACCTTACCCGTTTGCTAACTCTAACTGTAGGCCTAACCCTAACCATAACACCAACCCTACCCATTTCCCTAACCCGTACCCTAATCCTTACCCATACACTAACACTAATCCATGCCCTAACACGTACCCTGACCCTAACACTTTTCCATACCCACTCCTGTACCCTAAATCTTACCATTCGCTAACCCTAACCCTATGTCTAAACCTAACCCTAACCCCAACCCTACACCTAACCCTAACCCGTACCCTAATCCATACCCTAACACTAACCTGTGCCCTAACATGAACCCTGACCCTAACTTGTTTCCATAAGCTCACCTGTACCCTAAATGTTACCTATTCGCTAACCCTAACCCCACCCCTACACCTAAACATAACCCCAACCCTACACCTTTCCCTAACCCATACCCTAATCCTAACCCGTACACTAACACTAACCCGTGCCCTAACACGTACCCTGACCCTAACACTTTTCCGTATCCTCTCCAGTACCCTAAATCTTACCGTTCGCTAAACCTAGCCCTTTCCCTAAACAGAACGCTAACACCAACCTGACACCATACCCTAACCCATACACTGATCTTAACCCATACACCAAAATTAAGCAATTCCCTCACATGTACTTTGACACTAACACGTTTCCGTACCCTCCTGTGTACCGTAAACCTTACCTGTTCGCTAACACTTACCCTAGGTCTAAGCCTATCACTATCCACAACCCTACACAAAATCCTAACCCATACCCTAATCCTAATCCGTACAATAACACTAACCTGTGCCCTAACACCAAGCCTGACCCTAACTCGTTTCCATATGCTTACCTGTACCCTAAATATTACCTATTCGCTAACCCTAACCCTAACACTAACCCTAACCCCAATCCTACACCTTACCCTGATCCATACTGTAATCCTAACCCGTACCCTAATACTAATCCGTGCCCTGACACGTACACAGACCGTGACACTTTTCTGTACCCTCACCTGTACCCTAAGCCTTACATTTCGCTAACCCTAACCCTAGCCCTAAAGCTAAATCTAACTCCAACCCTACACCTTACCCTAACACGTACACTAATCTTAAACCTTAAACTAACACTAACCCATTCCCGCTTATGTATTTTGACCCTGAAACATTTCCGTACCCTCCCCTGTAACCTAAAAATTACCCGGTCGCTAACCCTAACCCTAGCTCTAAACCTAACCCTAACACCAACCCTACATCTTACCCTAACCCATACACTAATCCTAAACCGTACACTAACACTAACCAGTGCCCTGAAACGTACCCTGACCCTAACACTTTTCCATACCCTCAGCTGTACGCTAAACCTAATCGTTAACTAACCCTAACTGTAGACTTAAACCTAACCCTAACACCAACCCTATACCTTATTCTAACCCGTACCCTATTTTTAACCCCTACACTAACACTAACCCATGCCCTCACACGTAATTTGACACTAACACGTCTCCATACACTCACATGTACCATAAGCCTTAACTGTTCGCTAAGCCTATCCCTAACCCTAACGCCAACCCTAACCATTACCCTAACCCATACCCTAATCCTAACCACACATTAACACTAACACGTTTCCTAACACATAACCTGACCCAAACGCTTTTCCGTACCCTCAACTGTACCCTAAAACTTACCCGTTCGCCAACCCTAAGCCTAGCCCTAAACCTAACCCTAACCACAACCCCACACCTTACCCTAAACTGTACGCTAATCCTGACATGTACACTAACACTAACAGGTGTCCTAACATATACCCTGACCCTAAAAGTTTTCCGTACCCTCACCTGTACCCTAAACCTTACTGGTTCGCTAACCGTAACCTTAGCCCTAAACATAATGCTAACACCAACCCTACACCATACCCTAACCCGTACACTAATCTTAACCCGTACACCAAAATTATGCAATGCCCTCACACGTACTTTGACACTAACACGTTTCTGTACACTCATGTACCATAAAACTTACCTGTTCGCTAACCCTAACCCTAGCCCTAAACTTAACCCTAACCTCAACCCTACACATTTCCCTAACCCGTACCCTAATCCTAACCCATACACTAGCACTACACGTGCCCTAACAGGTACCCTGACCGTAACACTTTTCTGTACACTCACCTGTACCCTAAACCATACCGTGTGCTATCCTTAACCCTAGACCTAAACGTAAACCTTACCCCATCCCTAAACCTTTCCCTAAAGCGTACCCAATCCTAACCAGTACCCTAACACTAATCCGTGCCCTAACATGTACCCTGATCCTAACACGTTTCTGGACCATCACCTGTAACCTAAACCTTACATTTCGCTAACCCTAACCATAGCCCTAAACCTAACCCTAAACCCAACCCTACCCATTACCCTAACCCATACCGTAATCCTAACCAGTACACTAATACTAATCCGTGCCCTGAAACGTAACCTGAGCCTAACACTTTTCTGTACCCTAACCTGTACCCTAAACTTTACCGTTCACAAACCCGAAACATACCCCTAAACCAAGCCCTAACACCAACCCAACACCTTACCATAAACCGTACCCTAATCCTATCCCGTACACAAACACTACTCCATGCCCTGACACGTACCCTGCCTCTAACTCTTTACCCTACTCTCTCCTGTACCCTAAATCTTACCGTTTGCTAACCCTAACCCTAGCCCTAAAGCTAAATCTAACTACAACCCAACACCTTACCCTAACATGTACACAAATCTTAATGCATACACTAACACTAACCCATTCCCTCACACTTATTTTGACACTAAGACATTTCCTTACCCTCACCTGTAACCTAAAGCTTACTCGTTCGCTAACCCTACCCCTAGCCCTAACACTAAACATAACGCCAACCCTATCCATTAGCCTAACCCGTACCCTAATTCTAACCCGTACACTAACACTAATCCATGCCCTAACATTTACCCTGACCCTTACACTTTTCCATACCCACGCCTGAACCCTAAATCTTACCATTCACTAACCCTAACCCTAGGTCTAAACCTAACCCTAAACCCAAGACCAACCCTTCACCTAACTCTAACATGTACACTAATCCTAATCCTTAAACTAACACTAACCTGTGCCCTAACACGAACCCTGACCCTAAGTCATTTCCATACGCTCACCTGTACTCTAATGTTACCTATTCGCTAACCCTAACACTAGCCCTAAACCTAAACCTAACCCCAACCCTACACCTTACCCTAACCCATACCCTAATCATAACCCATACACTAACACTAACTCGTGCCCTAACACCTACCCTAACCCTACCCCTAACCCTAACCCTAACACTAACCCTAAACTTTACCATTTGTTAACCATAACCGTAGCCCCAAACCTAAACCTAACTACAAACCTACTCCTAACACATACACTAATCTTAACCCATACACTAACACTAACGCAATACCACACACGTACTTTGACAATAAAACATTTCCATATGGTCAGCTGTAACCTAAACCTTACCCGTTCACTAAACTTAACCCTACCCCTAACACTAACCATAACGCCAACCCTACCAATTACCCTAACCCGTACCCTAATCCTAACCTGTAAACCCACACTAACCCCTGCCCTAACACGTACCCTGACCCTAACACTTTTCCGTAACCTCACCTGTACCCTAAACCTTACCGTTCGCTAACCCTAACCCTAAACCTAGACGAAACCCCAACCGTACACCTTACCCTAACCCGTAAGCTAATCCTAAGCCATACACTAACACTGACACGTGTCCTAACACATACACAAACCCTAACACTTTTCTGTACCATCACCTGTACCCTAAACCTGACATTTGGCTAACCCTAACCCTAGCCATAAAGCTAACCCTAAGCCCAACCCTAAACCTTACCTAAACCGTACCCTAATCCTAACCAGTATACTACTACTAAGCCATGCCCTGACATGTACCCTGACCCTAACGCTTTTCCATAACCTCACCGGTACCCTAAACCTTACCCATTCGCTAACCCTAACCCTAGCCCTAGCCCTAACCCTAACGCCAACCCTACTACTTACCCTAACCCGTACCCTAATCCCAACCCATACACTATCACTAACCCATGTCCTAACACGTACCTTGACCCGAACACTTTTCCGTATCCTCTCCTGTACCCAAAATCTTACCGTTCACTAACCCTAACCCTAGCCCTAAACATAACGCTAACACCAACCTTACAGCATACCCTAACCCGTACACTAAACTTAACCCGTACAAAAAAACGAACCCATGCCCTCACATGTACTTTGACACTAACACATTTCCGTACCCTCCCGTGTACCGTAAACCTTACCCATTTGCTAACTCTAACTGTAGGCCTAACCCTAACCATAACACCAACCCTACCCATTTCCCTAACCCGTACCCTAATCCTTACCCATACACTAACACTAATCCATGCCATAACACGTACCCTGACCCTAACACTTTTCCATACCCACTCCTGTACCCTAAATCTTACCATTCGCTAACCCTAACCCTATGTCTAAACCTAACCCTAACCCTAACCCGTACCCTAATCCATACACTAACACTAACCTGTGCCCTAACATGAACCCTGACCCTAACTTGTTTCCATAAGCTCACCTGTACCCTAAATGTTACCTATTCGCTAACCCTAACCCCACCCCTACACCTAAACATAACCCCAACCCTACACCTTTCACTAACCCATACCCTAATCCTAACCCATACACTAACACTAACCTGTGCCCTAACACGTACCCTGACCCTAACACTTTTCCGTATCCTCTCCAGTACCCTAAATCTTACCGTTCGCTAAACCTAGCCCTTTCCCTAAACAAAACGCTAACACCAACCTGACACCATACCCTAACCCATACACTGATCTTAACCCATACACCAAAATTAAGCAATTCCCTCACATGTACTTTGACACTAACACGTTTCCGTACCCTCCTGTGTACCGTAAACCTTACCTGTTCGCTAACACTTACCCTAGGTCTAAGCCTAACACTATCCACAACCCTACACAAAATCCTAACCCATACCCTAATCCTAATCCGTACAATAACACTAACCTGTGCCCTAACACCAAGCCTGACCCTAACTCGTTTCCATATGCTTACCTGTACCCTAAATATTACCTATTCGCTAACCCTAACCCTAACACTAACCCTAACCCCAATCCTACACCTTACCCTGATCCATACTGTAATCCTAACCCGTACCCTAATACTAATCCGTGCCCTGACACGTACACAGACCGTGACACTTTTCTGTACCCTCACCTGTACCCTAAGCCTTACATTTCGCTAACCCTAACCCTAGCCCTAAAGCTAAATCTAACTCCAACCCTACACCTTACCCTAACACGTACACTAATCTTAAACCTTAAACTAACACTAACCCATTCCCGCTTATGTATTTTGACCCTGAAACATTTCCGTACCCTCCCCTGTAACCTAAAAATTACCCGGTCGCTAACCCTAACCCTAGCTCTAAACCTAACCCTAACACCAACCCTACATCTTACCCTAACCCATACACTAATCCTAAACCGTACACTAACACTAACCAGTGCCCTGAAACGTACCCTGACCCTAACACTTTTCCATACCCTCAGCTGTACGCTAAACCTAATCGTTAACTAACCCTAACTGTAGACTTAAACCTAACCCTAACACCAACCCTATACCTTATTCTAACCCGTACCCTATTTTTAACCCCTACACTAACACTAACCCATGCCCTCACACGTAATTTGACACTAACACGTCTCCATACACTCACATGTACCATAAGCCTTAACTGTTCGCTAAGCCTATCCCTAACCCTAACGCCAACCCTAACCATTACCCTAACCCATACCCTAATCCTAACCACACATTAACACTAACACGTTTCCTAACACATAACCTGACCCAAACGCTTTTCCGTACCCTCAACTGTACCCTAAAACTTACCCGTTCGCCAACCCTAAGCCTAGCCCTAAACCTAACCCTAACCACAACCCCACACCTTACCCTAAACTGTACGCTAATCCTG
This sequence comes from Mesoplodon mirus, assembly GCF_964341445.2. Classification (NCBI taxonomy): domain Eukaryota; kingdom Metazoa; phylum Chordata; class Mammalia; order Artiodactyla; family Ziphiidae; genus Mesoplodon; species Mesoplodon mirus. The sequence goes on from NC_138996.1 coordinate 1,183,640, forward strand.
ACATGTACACTAACACTAACAGGTGTCCTAACATATACCCTGACCCTAAAAGTTTTCCGTACCCTCACCTGTACCCTAAACCTTACTGGTTCGCTAACCGTAACCTTAGCCCTAAACATAATGCTAACACCAACCCTACACCATACCCTAACCCGTACACTAATCTTAACCCGTACACCAAAATTATGCAATGCCCTCACACGTACTTTGACACTAACACGTTTCTGTACACTCATGTACCATAAAACTTACCTGTTCGCTAACCCTAACCCTAGCCCTAAACTTAACCCTAACCTCAACCCTACACATTTCCCTAACCCGTACCCTAATCCTAACCCATACACTAAAACTACACGTGCCCTAACAGGTACCCTGACCGTAACACTTTTCTGTACACTCACCTGTACCCTAAACCATACCGTGTGCTATCCTTAACCCTAGACCTAAACGTAAACCTTACCCCATCCCTAAACCTTTCCCTAAAGCGTACCCAATCCTAACCAGTACCCTAACACTAATCCGTGCCCTAACATGTACCCTGATCCTAACACGTTTCTGGACCATCACCTGTAACCTAAACCTTACATTTCGCTAACCCTAACCATAGCCCTAAACCTAACCCTAAACCCAACCCTACCCATTACCCTAACCCATACCGTAATCCTAACCAGTACACTAATACTAATCCGTGCCCTGAAACGTAACCTGAGCCTAACACTTTTCTGTACCCTAACCTGTACCCTAAACTTTACCGTTCACAAACCCGAAACATACCCCTAAACCAAGCCCTAACACCAACCCAACACCTTACCATAAACCGTACCCTAATCCTATCCCGTACACAAACACTACTCCATGCCCTGACACGTACCCTGCCTCTAACTCTTTACCCTACTCTCTCCTGTACCCTAAATCTTACCGTTTGCTAACCCTAACCCTAGCCCTAAAGCTAAATCTAACTACAACCCAACACCTTACCCTAACATGTACACAAATCTTAATGCATACACTAACACTAACCCATTCCCTCACACTTATTTTGACACTAAGACATTTCCTTACCCTCACCTGTAACCTAAAGCTTACTCGTTCGCTAACCCTACCCCTAGCCCTAACACTAAACATAACGCCAACCCTATCCATTAGCCTAACCCGTACCCTAATTCTAACCCGTACACTAACACTAATCCATGCCCTAACATTTACCCTGACCCTTACACTTTTCCATACCCACGCCTGAACCCTAAATCTTACCATTCACTAACCCTAACCCTAGGTCTAAACCTAACCCTAAACCCAAGACCAACCCTTCACCTAACTCTAACATGTACACTAATCCTAATCCTTAAACTAACACTAACCTGTGCCCTAACACGAACCCTGACCCTAAGTCATTTCCATACGCTCACCTGTACTCTAATGTTACCTATTCGCTAACCCTAACACTAGCCCTAAACCTAAACCTAACCCCAACCCTACACCTTACCCTAACCCATACCCTAATCATAACCCATACACTAACACTAACTCGTGCCCTAACACCTACCCTAACCCTACCCCTAACCCTAACCCTAACACTAACCCTAAACTTTACCATTTGTTAACCATAACCGTAGCCCCAAACCTAAACCTAACTACAAACCTACTCCTAACACATACACTAATCTTAACCCATACACTAACACTAACGCAATACCACACACGTACTTTGACAATAAAACATTTCCATATGGTCAGCTGTAACCTAAACCTTACCCGTTCACTAAACTTAACCCTACCCCTAACACTAACCATAACGCCAACCCTACCAATTACCCTAACCCGTACCCTAATCCTAACCTGTAAACCCACACTAACCCCTGCCCTAACACGTACCCTGACCCTAACACTTTTCCGTAACCTCACCTGTACCCTAAACCTTACCGTTCGCTAACCCTAACCCTAAACCTAGACGAAACCCCAACCGTACACCTTACCCTAACCCGTAAGCTAATCCTAAGCCATACACTAACACTGACACGTGTCCTAACACATACACAAACCCTAACACTTTTCTGTACCATCACCTGTACCCTAAACCTGACATTTGGCTAACCCTAACCCTAGCCATAAAGCTAACCCTAAGCCCAACCCTAAACCTTACCTAAACCGTACCCTAATCCTAACCAGTATACTACTACTAAGCCATGCCCTGACATGTACCCTGACCCTAACGCTTTTCCATAACCTCACCGGTACCCTAAACCTTACCCATTCGCTAACCCTAACCCTAGCCCTAGCCCTAACCCTAACGCCAACCCTACTACTTACCCTAACCCGTACCCTAATCCCAACCCATACACTATCACTAACCCATGTCCTAACACGTACCTTGACCCGAACACTTTTCCGTATCCTCTCCTGTACCCAAAATCTTACCGTTCACTAACCCTAACCCTAGCCCTAAACATAACGCTAACACCAACCTTACAGCATACCCTAACCCGTACACTAAACTTAACCCGTACAAAAAAACGAACCCATGCCCTCACATGTACTTTGACACTAACACATTTCCGTACCCTCCCGTGTACCGTAAACCTTACCCATTTGCTAACTCTAACTGTAGGCCTAACCCTAACCATAACACCAACCCTACCCATTTCCCTAACCCGTACCCTAATCCTTACCCATACACTAACACTAATCCATGCCATAACACGTACCCTGACCCTAACACTTTTCCATACCCACTCCTGTACCCTAAATCTTACCATTCGCTAACCCTAACCCTATGTCTAAACCTAACCCTAACCCTAACCCGTACCCTAATCCATACACTAACACTAACCTGTGCCCTAACATGAACCCTGACCCTAACTTGTTTCCATAAGCTCACCTGTACCCTAAATGTTACCTATTCGCTAACCCTAACCCCACCCCTACAACTAAACATAACCCCAACCCTACACCTTTCACTAACCCATACCCTAATCCTAACCCATACACTAACACTAACCTGTGCCCTAACACGTACCCTGACCCTAACACTTTTCCGTATCCTCTCCAGTACCCTAAATCTTACCGTTCGCTAAACCTAGCCCTTTCCCTAAACAAAACGCTAACACCAACCTGACACCATACCCTAACCCATACACTGATCTTAACCCATACACCAAAATTAAGCAATTTCCTCACATGTACTTTGACACTAACACGTTTCCGTACCCTCCTGTGTACCGTAAACCTTACCTGTTCGCTAACACTTACCCTAGGTCTAAGCCTAACACTATCCACAACCCTACACAAAATCCTAACCCATACCCTAATCCTAATCCGTACAATAACACTAACCTGTGCCCTAACACCAAGCCTGACCCTAACTCGTTTCCATATGCTTACCTGTACCCTAAATATTACCTATTCGCTAACCCTAACCCTAACACTAACCCTAACCCCAATCCTACACCTTACCCTAATCCGTACTGTAATCCTAACCCGTACCCTAATACTAATCCGTGCCCTGACACGTACACAGACCGTGACACTTTTCTGTACCCTCACCTGTACCCTAAGCCTTACATTTCGCTAACCCTAACCCTAGCCCTAAAGCTAAATCTAACTCCAACCCTACACCTTACCCTAACACGTACACTAATCTTAAACCGTAAACTAACACTAACCCATTCCCGCATATGTATTTTGACCCTAAAACATTTCCGTACCCTCCCCTGTAACCTAAAAATTACCCGGTCGCTAACCCTAACCCTAGCTCTAAACCTAACCCTAACGCCAACCCTACATCTTACCCTAACCCATACACTAATCCTAAACCGTACACTAACACTAACCAGTGCCCTGAAACGTACCCTGACCCTAACACTTTTCCATACCCTCAGCTGTACGCTAAACCTAATCGTTAGCTAACCCTAACTGTAGACTTAAACCTAACCCTAACACCAACCCTACACCTTATTCTAACCCGTACCCTATTTTTAACCCCTACACTAACACTAACCCATGCCCTCACACGTAATTTGACACTAACACGTCTCCATACACTCACATGTACCATAAGCCTTAACTGTTCGCTAAGCCTATCCCTAACCCTAACGCCAACCCTAACCATTACCCTAACCCATACCCTAATCCTAACCACACATTAACACTAACACGTTTCCTAACACATAACCTGACCCAAACGCTTTTCCGTACCCTCAACTGTACCCTAAAACTTACCCGTTCGCCAACCCTAAGCCTAGCCCTAAACCTAACCCTAACCACAACCCCACACCTTACCCTAAACTCTACGCTAATCCTGACACGTACACTAACACTAACAGGTGTCCTAACATATACCCTGACCCTAAAAGTTTTCCGTACCCTCACCTGTACCCTAAACCTTACTGGTTCGCTAACCGTAACCTTAGCCCTAAACATAATGCTAACACCTACCCCACACCATACCCTAACCTGTACACTAATCTTAACCCGTACACCAAAATTATGCAATGCCCTCACACGTACTTTGACACTAACACGTTTCCGTACACTCATGTACCATAAAACTTACCTGTTCGCTAACCCTAACCCTAGCCCTAAACTTAACCCTAACCTCAACCCTACACATTTCCCTAACCCGTACCCTAATCCTAACCCATACACTAGCACTACACATGCCCTAACAGGTACCCTGACCGTAACACTTTTCTGTACACTCACCTGTACCCTAAACCATACCGTGTGCTATCCTTAACCCTAGACCTAAACGTAAACCTTACCCCATCCCTAAACCTTTCCCTAAAGCGTACCCAATCCTAACCAGTACCCTAACACTAATCCGTGCCCTAACATGTACCCTGATCCTAACACGTTTCTGGACCATCACCTGTAACCTAAACCTTACATTTCGCTAACCCTAACCATAGCCCTAAACCTAACCCTAAACCCAACCCTACCCATTACCCTAACCCATACCGTAATCCTAACCAGTACACTAATACTAATCCGTGCCCTGAAACGTAACCTGAGCCTAACACTTTTCTGTACCCTCACCTGTACCCTAAACTTTACCGTTCACAAACCCGAAACATATATCTAAACCAAGGCCTAACACCAACCCAACACCTTACCATAAACCGTACCCTAATCCTATCCCATACACAAACACTAATCCATGCCCTGACACGTACCCTGCCTCTAACTCTTTACCCTACTCTCTCCTGTACCCTAAATCTTACCGTTTGCTAACCCTAACCCTAGCCCTAAAGCTAAATCTAACTACAACCCTACACCTTACCCTAACATGTACACTAATCTTAATGCATACACTAACACTAACCCATTCCCTCACACTTACTTTGACACTAAAACATTTCCTCACCCTCACCTGTAACCTAAAGCTTACTCGTTCGCTAACCCTACCCCTAGCCCTAACACTAAACATAATGCCAACCCTATCCATTAGCCTAACCCGTACCCTAATTCTAACCCGTACACTAACACTAATCCATGCCCTAACATTTACCCTGACCCTTACACTTTTCCATACCCACGCCTGAACCCTAAATCTTACCATTCACTAACCCTAACCCTAGGTCTAAACCTAACCCTAAACCCAAGCCCAACCCTACACCTAACTCTAACATGTACACTAATCCTAATCCTTAAACTAACACTAACCTGTGCCCTAACACGAACCCTGAGCCTAACTCATTTCCATACGCTCACCTGTACTCTAATGTTACCTATTCGCTAACCCTAACACTAGCCCTAAACCTAAACCTAACCCCAACCCTACACCTTACCCTAACCCATACCCTAATCATAACCCATACACTAACACTAACTCGTGCCCTAACACCTACCCTAACCCTACCCCTAACCCTAACCCTAACACTAACCCTAAACTTTACCATTTGTTAACCATAACCGTAGCCCCAAACCTAAACCTAACTACAAACCTACTCCTAACACATACACTAATCTTAACCCATACACTAACACTAACGCAATACCACACACGTACTTTGACAATAAAACATTTCCATATGGTCAGCTGTAACCTAAACCTTACCCGTTCACTAAACTTAACCCTACCCCTAACACTAACCATAACGCCAACCCTACCAATTACCCTAACCCGTACCCTAATCCTAACCTGTAAACCCACACTAACCCCTGCCCTAACACGTACCCTGACCCTAACACTTTTCCGTAACCTCACCTGTACCCTAAACCTTACCGTTCGCTAACCCTAACCCTAAACCTAGACGAAACCCCAACCGTACACCTTACCCTAACCCGTAAGCTAATCCTAAGCCATACACTAACACTGACACGTGTCCTAACACATACACAAACCCTAACACTTTTCTGTACCATCACCTGTACCCTAAACCTGACATTTGGCTAACCCTAACCCTAGCCATAAAGCTAACCCTAAGCCCAACCCTAAACCTTACCTAAACCGTACCCAAATCCTAACCAGTATACTACTACTAAGCCATGCCCTGACATGTACCCTGACCCTAACGCTTTTCCATAACCTCACCGGTACCCTAAACCTTACCCATTCGCTAACCCTAACCCTAGCCCTAGCCCTAGCCCTAACCCTAACGCCAACCCTACTACTTACCCTAACCCGTACCCTAATCCCAACCCATACACTATCACTAACCCATGTCCTAACACGTACCTTGACCCGAACACTTTTCCGTATCCTCTCCTGTACCCAAAATCTTACCGTTCACTAACCCTAACCCTAGCCCTAAACATAACGCTAACACCAACCTTACAGCATACCCTAACCCGTACACTAAACTTAACCCGTACAAAAACACGAACCCATGCCCTCACATGTACTTTGACACTAACACATTTCCGTACCCTCCCGTGTACCGTAAACCTTACCCGTTTGCTAACTCTAACTGTAGGCCTAACCCTAACCATAACACCAACCCTACCCATTTCCCTAACCCGTACCCTAATCCTTACCCATACACTAACACTAATCCATGCCCTAACACGTACCCTGACCCTAACACTTTTCCATACCCACTCCTGTACCCTAAATCTTACCATTCGCTAACCCTAACCCTATGTCTAAACCTAACCCTAACCCCAACCCTACACCTAACCCTAACCCGTACCCTAATCCATACCCTAACACTAACCTGTGCCCTAACATGAACCCTGACCCTAACTTGTTTCCATAAGCTCACCTGTACCCTAAATGTTACCTATTCGCTAACCCTAACCCCACCCCTACACCTAAACATAACCCCAACCCTACACCTTTCCCTAACCCATACCCTAATCCTAACCCGTACACTAACACTAACCCGTGCCCTAACACGTACCCTGACCCTAACACTTTTCCGTATCCTCTCCAGTACCCTAAATCTTACCGTTCGCTAAACCTAGCCCTTTCCCTAAACAGAACGCTAACACCAACCTGACACCATACCCTAACCCATACACTGATCTTAACCCATACACCAAAATTAAGCAATTCCCTCACATGTACTTTGACACTAACACGTTTCCGTACCCTCCTGTGTACCGTAAACCTTACCTGTTCGCTAACACTTACCCTAGGTCTAAGCCTATCACTATCCACAACCCTACACAAAATCCTAACCCATACCCTAATCCTAATCCGTACAATAACACTAACCTGTGCCCTAACACCAAGCCTGACCCTAACTCGTTTCCATATGCTTACCTGTACCCTAAATATTACCTATTCGCTAACCCTAACCCTAACACTAACCCTAACCCCAATCCTACACCTTACCCTGATCCATACTGTAATCCTAACCCGTACCCTAATACTAATCCGTGCCCTGACACGTACACAGACCGTGACACTTTTCTGTACCCTCACCTGTACCCTAAGCCTTACATTTCGCTAACCCTAACCCTAGCCCTAAAGCTAAATCTAACTCCAACCCTACACCTTACCCTAACACGTACACTAATCTTAAACCTTAAACTAACACTAACCCATTCCCGCTTATGTATTTTGACCCTGAAACATTTCCGTACCCTCCCCTGTAACCTAAAAATTACCCGGTCGCTAACCCTAACCCTAGCTCTAAACCTAACCCTAACACCAACCCTACATCTTACCCTAACCCATACACTAATCCTAAACCGTACACTAACACTAACCAGTGCCCTGAAACGTACCCTGACCCTAACACTTTTCCATACCCTCAGCTGTACGCTAAACCTAATCGTTAACTAACCCTAACTGTAGACTTAAACCTAACCCTAACACCAACCCTATACCTTATTCTAACCCGTACCCTATTTTTAACCCCTACACTAACACTAACCCATGCCCTCACACGTAATTTGACACTAACACGTCTCCATACACTCACATGTACCATAAGCCTTAACTGTTCGCTAAGCCTATCCCTAACCCTAACGCCAACCCTAACCATTACCCTAACCCATACCCTAATCCTAACCACACATTAACACTAACACGTTTCCTAACACATAACCTGACCCAAACGCTTTTCCGTACCCTCAACTGTACCCTAAAACTTACCCGTTCGCCAACCCTAAGCCTAGCCCTAAACCTAACCCTAACCACAACCCCACACCTTACCCTAAACTGTACGCTAATCCTGACATGTACACTAACACTAACAGGTGTCCTAACATATACCCTGACCCTAAAAGTTTTCCGTACCCTCACCTGTACCCTAAACCTTACTGGTTCGCTAACCGTAACCTTAGCCCTAAACATAATGCTAACACCAACCCTACACCATACCCTAACCCGTACACTAATCTTAACCCGTACACCAAAATTATGCAATGCCCTCACACGTACTTTGACACTAACACGTTTCTGTACACTCATGTACCATAAAACTTACCTGTTCGCTAACCCTAACCCTAGCCCTAAACTTAACCCTAACCTCAACCCTACACATTTCCCTAACCCGTACCCTAATCCTAACCCATACACTAGCACTACACGTGCCCTAACAGGTACCCTGACCGTAACACTTTTCTGTACACTCACCTGTACCCTAAACCATACCGTGTGCTATCCTTAACCCTAGACCTAAACGTAAACCTTACCCCATCCCTAAACCTTTCCCTAAAGCGTACCCAATCCTAACCAGTACCCTAACACTAATCCGTGCCCTAACATGTACCCTGATCCTAACACGTTTCTGGACCATCACCTGTAACCTAAACCTTACATTTCGCTAACCCTAACCATAGCCCTAAACCTAACCCTAAACCCAACCCTACCCATTACCCTAACCCATACCGTAATCCTAACCAGTACACTAATACTAATCCGTGCCCTGAAACGTAACCTGAGCCTAACACTTTTCTGTACCCTAACCTGTACCCTAAACTTTACCGTTCACAAACCCGAAACATACCCCTAAACCAAGCCCTAACACCAACCCAACACCTTACCATAAACCGTACCCTAATCCTATCCCGTACACAAACACTACTCCATGCCCTGACACGTACCCTGCCTCTAACTCTTTACCCTACTCTCTCCTGTACCCTAAATCTTACCGTTTGCTAACCCTAACCCTAGCCCTAAAGCTAAATCTAACTACAACCCAACACCTTACCCTAACATGTACACAAATCTTAATGCATACACTAACACTAACCCATTCCCTCACACTTATTTTGACACTAAGACATTTCCTTACCCTCACCTGTAACCTAAAGCTTACTCGTTCGCTAACCCTACCCCTAGCCCTAACACTAAACATAACGCCAACCCTATCCATTAGCCTAACCCGTACCCTAATTCTAACCCGTACACTAACACTAATCCATGCCCTAACATTTACCCTGACCCTTACACTTTTCCATACCCACGCCTGAACCCTAAATCTTACCATTCACTAACCCTAACCCTAGGTCTAAACCTAACCCTAAACCCAAGACCAACCCTTCACCTAACTCTAACATGTACACTAATCCTAATCCTTAAACTAACACTAACCTGTGCCCTAACACGAACCCTGACCCTAAGTCATTTCCATACGCTCACCTGTACTCTAATGTTACCTATTCGCTAACCCTAACACTAGCCCTAAACCTAAACCTAACCCCAACCCTACACCTTACCCTAACCCATACCCTAATCATAACCCATACACTAACACTAACTCGTGCCCTAACACCTACCCTAACCCTACCCCTAACCCTAACCCTAACACTAACCCTAAACTTTACCATTTGTTAACCATAACCGTAGCCCCAAACCTAAACCTAACTACAAACCTACTCCTAACACATACACTAATCTTAACCCATACACTAACACTAACGCAATACCACACACGTACTTTGACAATAAAACATTTCCATATGGTCAGCTGTAACCTAAACCTTACCCGTTCACTAAACTTAACCCTACCCCTAACACTAACCATAACGCCAACCCTACCAATTACCCTAACCCGTACCCTAATCCTAACCTGTAAACCCACACTAACCCCTGCCCTAACACGTACCCTGACCCTAACACTTTTCCGTAACCTCACCTGTACCCTAAACCTTACCGTTCGCTAACCCTAACCCTAAACCTAGACGAAACCCCAACCGTACACCTTACCCTAACCCGTAAGCTAATCCTAAGCCATACACTAACACTGACACGTGTCCTAACACATACACAAACCCTAACACTTTTCTGTACCATCACCTGTACCCTAAACCTGACATTTGGCTAACCCTAACCCTAGCCATAAAGCTAACCCTAAGCCCAACCCTAAACCTTACCTAAACCGTACCCTAATCCTAACCAGTATACTACTACTAAGCCATGCCCTGACATGTACCCTGACCCTAACGCTTTTCCATAACCTCACCGGTACCCTAAACCTTACCCATTCGCTAACCCTAACCCTAGCCCTAGCCCTAACCCTAACGCCAACCCTACTACTTACCCTAACCCGTACCCTAATCCCAACCCATACACTATCACTAACCCATGTCCTAACACGTACCTTGACCCGAACACTTTTCCGTATCCTCTCCTGTACCCAAAATCTTACCGTTCACTAACCCTAACCCTAGCCCTAAACATAACGCTAACACCAACCTTACAGCATACCCTAACCCGTACACTAAACTTAACCCGTACAAAAAAACGAACCCATGCCCTCACATGTACTTTGACACTAACACATTTCCGTACCCTCCCGTGTACCGTAAACCTTACCCATTTGCTAACTCTAACTGTAGGCCTAACCCTAACCATAACACCAACCCTACCCATTTCCCTAACCCGTACCCTAATCCTTACCCATACACTAACACTAATCCATGCCATAACACGTACCCTGACCCTAACACTTTTCCATACCCACTCCTGTACCCTAAATCTTACCATTCGCTAACCCTAACCCTATGTCTAAACCTAACCCTAACCCTAACCCGTACCCTAATCCATACACTAACACTAACCTGTGCCCTAACATGAACCCTGACCCTAACTTGTTTCCATAAGCTCACCTGTACCCTAAATGTTACCTATTCGCTAACCCTAACCCCACCCCTACACCTAAACATAACCCCAACCCTACACCTTTCACTAACCCATACCCTAATCCTAACCCATACACTAACACTAACCTGTGCCCTAACACGTACCCTGACCCTAACACTTTTCCGTATCCTCTCCAGTACCCTAAATCTTACCGTTCGCTAAACCTAGCCCTTTCCCTAAACAAAACGCTAACACCAACCTGACACCATACCCTAACCCATACACTGATCTTAACCCATACACCAAAATTAAGCAATTCCCTCACATGTACTTTGACACTAACACGTTTCCGTACCCTCCTGTGTACCGTAAACCTTACCTGTTCGCTAACACTTACCCTAGGTCTAAGCCTAACACTATCCACAACCCTACACAAAATCCTAACCCATACCCTAATCCTAATCCGTACAATAACACTAACCTGTGCCCTAACACCAAGCCTGACCCTAACTCGTTTCCATATGCTTACCTGTACCCTAAATATTACCTATTCGCTAACCCTAACCCTAACACTAACCCTAACCCCAATCCTACACCTTACCCTGATCCATACTGTAATCCTAACCCGTACCCTAATACTAATCCGTGCCCTGACACGTACACAGACCGTGACACTTTTCTGTACCCTCACCTGTACCCTAAGCCTTACATTTCGCTAACCCTAACCCTAGCCCTAAAGCTAAATCTAACTCCAACCCTACACCTTACCCTAACACGTACACTAATCTTAAACCTTAAACTAACACTAACCCATTCCCGCTTATGTATTTTGACCCTGAAACATTTCCGTACCCTCCCCTGTAACCTAAAAATTACCCGGTCGCTAACCCTAACCCTAGCTCTAAACCTAACCCTAACACCAACCCTACATCTTACCCTAACCCATACACTAATCCTAAACCGTACACTAACACTAACCAGTGCCCTGAAACGTACCCTGACCCTAACACTTTTCCATACCCTCAGCTGTACGCTAAACCTAATCGTTAACTAACCCTAACTGTAGACTTAAACCTAACCCTAACACCAACCCTATACCTTATTCTAACCCGTACCCTATTTTTAACCCCTACACTAACACTAACCCATGCCCTCACACGTAATTTGACACTAACACGTCTCCATACACTCACATGTACCATAAGCCTTAACTGTTCGCTAAGCCTATCCCTAACCCTAACGCCAACCCTAACCATTACCCTAACCCATACCCTAATCCTAACCACACATTAACACTAACACGTTTCCTAACACATAACCTGACCCAAACGCTTTTCCGTACCCTCAACTGTACCCTAAAACTTACCCGTTCGCCAACCCTAAGCCTAGCCCTAAACCTAACCCTAACCACAACCCCACACCTTACCCTAAACTGTACGCTAATCCTGACATGTACACTAACACTAACAGGTGTCCTAACATATACCCTGACCCTAAAAGTTTTCCGTACCCTCACCTGTACCCTAAACCTTACTGGTTCGCTAACCGTAACCTTAGCCCTAAACATAATGCTAACACCAACCCTACACCATACCCTAACCCGTACACTAATCTTAACCCGTACACCAAAATTATGCAATGCCCTCACACGTACTTTGACACTAACACGTTTCTGTACACTCATGTACCATAAAACTTACCTGTTCGCTAACCCTAACCCTAGCCCTAAACTTAACCCTAACCTCAACCCTACACATTTCCCTAACCCGTACCCTAATCCTAACCCATACACTAAAACTACACGTGCCCTAACAGGTACCCTGACCGTAACACTTTTCTGTACACTCACCTGTACCCTAAACCATACCGTGTGCTATCCTTAACCCTAGACCTAAACGTAAACCTTACCCCATCCCTAAACCTTTCCCTAAAGCGTACCCAATCCTAACCAGTACCCTAACACTAATCCGTGCCCTAACATGTACCCTGATCCTAACACGTTTCTGGACCATCACCTGTAACCTAAACCTTACATTTCGCTAACCCTAACCATAGCCCTAAACCTAACCCTAAACCCAACCCTACCCATTACCCTAACCCATACCGTAATCCTAACCAGTACACTAATACTAATCCGTGCCCTGAAACGTAACCTGAGCCTAACACTTTTCTGTACCCTAACCTGTACCCTAAACTTTACCGTTCACAAACCCGAAACATACCCCTAAACCAAGCCCTAACACCAACCCAACACCTTACCATAAACCGTACCCTAATCCTATCCCGTACACAAACACTACTCCATGCCCTGACACGTACCCTGCCTCTAACTCTTTACCCTACTCTCTCCTGTACCCTAAATCTTACCGTTTGCTAACCCTAACCCTAGCCCTAAAGCTAAATCTAACTACAACCCAACACCTTACCCTAACATGTACACAAATCTTAATGCATACACTAACACTAACCCATTCCCTCACACTTATTTTGACACTAAGACATTTCCTTACCCTCACCTGTAACCTAAAGCTTACTCGTTCGCTAACCCTACCCCTAGCCCTAACACTAAACATAACGCCAACCCTATCCATTAGCCTAACCCGTACCCTAATTCTAACCCGTACACTAACACTAATCCATGCCCTAACATTTACCCTGACCCTTACACTTTTCCATACCCACGCCTGAACCCTAAATCTTACCATTCACTAACCCTAACCCTAGGTCTAAACCTAACCCTAAACCCAAGACCAACCCTTCACCTAACTCTAACATGTACACTAATCCTAATCCTTAAACTAACACTAACCTGTGCCCTAACACGAACCCTGACCCTAAGTCATTTCCATACGCTCACCTGTACTCTAATGTTACCTATTCGCTAACCCTAACACTAGCCCTAAACCTAAACCTAACCCCAACCCTACACCTTACCCTAACCCATACCCTAATCATAACCCATACACTAACACTAACTCGTGCCCTAACACCTACCCTAACCCTACCCCTAACCCTAACCCTAACACTAACCCTAAACTTTACCATTTGTTAACCATAACCGTAGCCCCAAACCTAAACCTAACTACAAACCTACTCCTAACACATACACTAATCTTAACCCATACACTAACACTAACGCAATACCACACACGTACTTTGACAATAAAACATTTCCATATGGTCAGCTGTAACCTAAACCTTACCCGTTCACTAAACTTAACCCTACCCCTAACACTAACCATAACGCCAACCCTACCAATTACCCTAACCCGTACCCTAATCCTAACCTGTAAACCCACACTAACCCCTGCCCTAACACGTACCCTGACCCTAACACTTTTCCGTAACCTCACCTGTACCCTAAACCTTACCGTTCGCTAACCCTAACCCTAAACCTAGACGAAACCCCAACCGTACACCTTACCCTAACCCGTAAGCTAATCCTAAGCCATACACTAACACTGACACGTGTCCTAACACATACACAAACCCTAACACTTTTCTGTACCATCACCTGTACCCTAAACCTGACATTTGGCTAACCCTAACCCTAGCCATAAAGCTAACCCTAAGCCCAACCCTAAACCTTACCTAAACCGTACCCTAATCCTAACCAGTATACTACTACTAAGCCATGCCCTGACATGTACCCTGACCCTAACGCTTTTCCATAACCTCACCGGTACCCTAAACCTTACCCATTCGCTAACCCTAACCCTAGCCCTAGCCCTAACCCTAACGCCAACCCTACTACTTACCCTAACCCGTACCCTAATCCCAACCCATACACTATCACTAACCCATGTCCTAACACGTACCTTGACCCGAACACTTTTCCGTATCCTCTCCTGTACCCAAAATCTTACCGTTCACTAACCCTAACCCTAGCCCTAAACATAACGCTAACACCAACCTTACAGCATACCCTAACCCGTACACTAAACTTAACCCGTACAAAAAAACGAACCCATGCCCTCACATGTACTTTGACACTAACACATTTCCGTACCCTCCCGTGTACCGTAAACCTTACCCATTTGCTAACTCTAACTGTAGGCCTAACCCTAACCATAACACCAACCCTACCCATTTCCCTAACCCGTACCCTAATCCTTACCCATACACTAACACTAATCCATGCCATAACACGTACCCTGACCCTAACACTTTTCCATACCCACTCCTGTACCCTAAATCTTACCATTCGCTAACCCTAACCCTATGTCTAAACCTAACCCTAACCCTAACCCGTACCCTAATCCATACACTAACACTAACCTGTGCCCTAACATGAACCCTGACCCTAACTTGTTTCCATAAGCTCACCTGTACCCTAAATGTTACCTATTCGCTAACCCTAACCCCACCCCTACAACTAAACATAACCCCAACCCTACACCTTTCACTAACCCATACCCTAATCCTAACCCATACACTAACACTAACCTGTGCCCTAACACGTACCCTGACCCTAACACTTTTCCGTATCCTCTCCAGTACCCTAAATCTTACCGTTCGCTAAACCTAGCCCTTTCCCTAAACAAAACGCTAACACCAACCTGACACCATACCCTAACCCATACACTGATCTTAACCCATACACCAAAATTAAGCAATTCCCTCACATGTACTTTGACACTAACACGTTTCCGTACCCTCCTGTGTACCGTAAACCTTACCTGTTCGCTAACACTTACCCTAGGTCTAAGCCTAACACTATCCACAACCCTACACAAAATCCTAACCCATACCCTAATCCTAATCCGTACAATAACACTAACCTGTGCCCTAACACCAAGCCTGACCCTAACTCGTTTCCATATGCTTACCTGTACCCTAAATATTACCTATTCGCTAACCCTAACCCTAACACTAACCCTAACCCCAATCCTACACCTTACCCTAATCCGTACTGTAATCCTAACCCGTACCCTAATACTAATCCGTGCCCTGACACGTACACAGACCGTGACACTTTTCTGTACCCTCACCTGTACCCTAAGCCTTACATTTCGCTAACCCTAACCCTAGCCCTAAAGCTAAATCTAACTCCAACCCTACACCTTACCCTAACACGTACACTAATCTTAAACCGTAAACTAACACTAACCCATTCCCGCATATGTATTTTGACCCTAAAACATTTCCGTACCCTCCCCTGTAACCTAAAAATTACCCGGTCGCTAACCCTAACCCTAGCTCTAAACCTAACCCTAACGCCAACCCTACATCTTACCCTAACCCATACACTAATCCTAAACCGTACACTAACACTAACCAGTGCCCTGAAACGTACCCTGACCCTAACACTTTTCCATACCCTCAGCTGTACGCTAAACCTAATCGTTAGCTAACCCTAACTGTAGACTTAAACCTAACCCTAACACCAACCCTACACCTTATTCTAACCCGTACCCTATTTTTAACCCCTACACTAACACTAACCCATGCCCTCACACGTAATTTGACACTAACACGTCTCCATACACTCACATGTACCATAAGCCTTAACTGTTCGCTAAGCCTATCCCTAACCCTAACGCCAACCCTAACCATTACCCTAACCCATACCCTAATCCTAACCACACATTAACACTAACACGTTTCCTAACACATAACCTGACCCAAACGCTTTTCCGTACCCTCAACTGTACCCTAAAACTTACCCGTTCGCCAACCCTAAGCCTAGCCCTAAACCTAACCCTAACCACAACCCCACACCTTACCCTAAACTCTACGCTAATCCTGACACGTACACTAACACTAACAGGTGTCCTAACATATACCCTGACCCTAAAAGTTTTCCGTACCCTCACCTGTACCCTAAACCTTACTGGTTCGCTAACCGTAACCTTAGCCCTAAACATAATGCTAACACCTACCCCACACCATACCCTAACCTGTACACTAATCTTAACCCGTACACCAAAATTATGCAATGCCCTCACACGTACTTTGACACTAACACGTTTCCGTACACTCATGTACCATAAAACTTACCTGTTCGCTAACCCTAACCCTAGCCCTAAACTTAACCCTAACCTCAACCCTACACATTTCCCTAACCCGTACCCTAATCCTAACCCATACACTAGCACTACACATGCCCTAACAGGTACCCTGACCGTAACACTTTTCTGTACACTCACCTGTACCCTAAACCATACCGTGTGCTATCCTTAACCCTAGACCTAAACGTAAACCTTACCCCATCCCTAAACCTTTCCCTAAAGCGTACCCAATCCTAACCAGTACCCTAACACTAATCCGTGCCCTAACATGTACCCTGATCCTAACACGTTTCTGGACCATCACCTGTAACCTAAACCTTACATTTCGCTAACCCTAACCATAGCCCTAAACCTAACCCTAAACCCAACCCTACCCATTACCCTAACCCATACCGTAATCCTAACCAGTACACTAATACTAATCCGTGCCCTGAAACGTAACCTGAGCCTAACACTTTTCTGTACCCTCACCTGTACCCTAAACTTTACCGTTCACAAACCCGAAACATACATCTAAACCAAGGCCTAACACCAACCCAACACCTTACCATAAACCGTACCCTAATCCTATCCCATACACAAACACTAATCCATGCCCTGACACGTACCCTGCCTCTAACTCTTTACCCTACTCTCTCCTGTACCCTAAATCTTACCGTTTGCTAACCCTAACCCTAGCCCTAAAGCTAAATCTAACTACAACCCTACACCTTACCCTAACATGTACACTAATCTTAATGCATACACTAACACTAACCCATTCCCTCACACTTACTTTGACACTAAAACATTTCCTCACCCTCACCTGTAACCTAAAGCTTACTCGTTCGCTAACCCTACCCCTAGCCCTAACACTAAACATAACGCCAACCCTATCCATTAGCCTAACCCGTACCCTAATTCTAACCCGTACACTAACACTAATCCGTGCCCTAACATTTACCCTGACCCTTACACTTTTCCATACCCACGCCTGAACCCTAAATCTTACCATTCACTAACCCTAACCCTAGGTCTAAACCTAACCCTAAACCCAAGCCCAACCCTACACCTAACTCTAACATGTACACTAATCCTAATCCTTAAACTAACACTAACCTGTGCCCTAACACGAACCCTGACCCTAACTCATTTCCATACGCTCACCTGTACTCTAATGTTACCTATTCGCTAACCCTAACACTAGCCCTAAACCTAAACCTAACCCCAACCCTACACCTTACCCTAACCCATACCCTAATCATAACCCATACACTAACACTAACTCGTGCCCTAACACCTACCCTAACCCTACCCCTAACCCTAACCCTAACACTAACCCTAAACTTTACCATTTGTTAACCATAACCGTAGCCCCAAACCTAAACCTAACTACAAACCTACTCCTAACACATACACTAATCTTAACCCATACACTAACACTAACGCAATACCACACACGTACTTTGACAATAAAACATTTCCATATGGTCAGCTGTAACCTAAACCTTACCCGTTCACTAAACTTAACCCTACCCCTAACACTAACCATAACGCCAACCCTACCAATTACCCTAACCCGTACCCTAATCCTAACCTGTAAACCCACACTAACCCCTGCCCTAACACGTACCCTGACCCTAACACTTTTCCGTAACCTCACCTGTACCCTAAACCTTACCGTTCGCTAACCCTAACCCTAAACCTAGACGAAACCCCAACCGTACACCTTACCCTAACCCGTAAGCTAATCCTAAGCCATACACTAACACTGACACGTGTCCTAACACATACACAAACCCTAACACTTTTCTGTACCATCACCTGTACCCTAAACCTGACATTTGGCTAACCCTAACCCTAGCCATAAAGCTAACCCTAAGCCCAACCCTAAACCTTACCTAAACCGTACCCAAATCCTAACCAGTATACTACTACTAAGCCATGCCCTGACATGTACCCTGACCCTAACGCTTTTCCATAACCTCACCGGTACCCTAAACCTTACCCATTCGCTAACCCTAACCCTAGCCCTAGCCCTAGCCCTAACCCTAACGCCAACCCTACTACTTACCCTAACCCGTACCCTAATCCCAACCCATACACTATCACTAACCCATGTCCTAACACGTACCTTGACCCGAACACTTTTCCGTATCCTCTCCTGTACCCAAAATCTTACCATTCACTAACCCTAACCCTAGCCCTAAACATAACGCTAACACCAACCTTACAGCATACCCTAACCCGTACACTAAACTTAACCCGTACAAAAACACGAACCCATGCCCTCACATGTACTTTGACACTAACACATTTCCGTACCCTCCCGTGTACCGTAAACCTTACCCGTTTGCTAACTCTAACTGTAGGCCTAACCCTAACCATAACACCAACCCTACCCATTTCCCTAACCCGTACCCAAATCCTTACCCATACACTAACACTAATCCATGCCCTAACACGTACCCTGACCCTAACACTTTTCCATACCCACTCCTGTACCCTAAATCTTACCATTCGCTAACCCTAACCCTATGTCTAAACCTAACCCTAACCCCAACCCTACACCTAACCCTAACCCGTACCCTAATCCATACCCTAACACTAACCTGTGCCCTAACATGAACCCTGACCCTAACTTGTTTCCATAAGCTCACCTGTACCCTAAATGTTACCTATTCGCTAACCCTAACCCCACCCCTACACCTAAACATAACCCCAACCCTACACCTTTCCCTAACCCATACCCTAATCCTAACCCGTACACTAACACTAACCCGTGCCCTAACACGTACCCTGACCCTAACACTTTTCCGTATCCTCTCCAGTACCCTAAATCTTACCGTTCGCTAAACCTAGCCCTTTCCCTAAACAGAACGCTAACACCAACCTGACACCATACCCTAACCCATACACTGATCTTAACCCATACACCAAAATTAAGCAATTCCCTCACATGTACTTTGACACTAACACGTTTCCGTACCCTCCTGTGTACCGTAAACCTTACCTGTTCGCTAACACTTACCCTAGGTCTAAGCCTAACACTATCCACAACCCTACACAAAATCCTAACCCATACCCTAATCCTAATCCGTACAATAACACTAACCTGTGCCCTAACACCAAGCCTGACCCTAACTCGTTTCCATATGCTTACCTGTACCCTAAATATTACCTATTCGCTAACCCTAACCCTAACACTAACCCTAACCCCAATCCTACACCTTACCCTGATCCGTACTGTAATCCTAACCCGTACCCTAATACTAATCCGTGCCCTGACACGTACACAGACCGTGACACTTTTCTGTACCCTCACCTGTACCCTAAGCCTTACATTTCGCTAACCCTAACCCTAGCCCTAAAGCTAAATCTAACTCCAACCCTACACCTTACCCTAACACGTACACTAATCTTAAACCGTAAACTAACACTAACCCATTCCCGCTTATGTATTTTGACCCTAAAACATTTCCGTACCCTCCCCTGTAACCTAAAAATTACCCGGTCGCTAACCCTAACCCTAGCTCTAAACCTAACCCTAACACCAACCCTACATCTTACCCTAACCCATACACTAATCCTAAACCGTACACTAACACTAACCAGTGCCCTGAAACGTACCCTGACCCTAACACTTTTCCATACCCTCAGCTGTACGCTAAACCTAATCGTTAGCTAACCCTAACTGTAGACTTAAACCTAACCCTAACACCAACCCTACACCTTATTCAAACCCGTACCCTATTTTTAACCCCTACACTAACACTAACCCATGCCCTCACACGTAATTTGACACTAACACATCTCCATACACTCACATGTACCATAAGCCTTAACTGTTCGCTAAGCCTATCCCTAACCCTAACGCCAACCCTAACCATTACCCTAACCCATACCCTAATCCTAACCACACATTAACACTAACACGTTTCCTAACACATAACCTGACCCAAACGCTTTTCCGTACCCTCAACTGTACCCTAAAACTTACCCGTTCGCCAACCCTAAGCCTAGCCCTAAACCTAACCCTAACCACAACCCCACACCTTACCCTAAACTGTACGCTAATCCTGACATGTACACTAACACTAACAGGTGTCCTAACATATACCCTGACCCTAAAAGTTTTCCGTACCCTCACCTGTACCCTAAACCTTACTGGTTCGCTAACCGTAACCTTAGCCCTAAACATAATGCTAACACCAACCCTACACCATACCCTATCCCGTACACTAATCTTAACCCGTACACCAAAATTATGCAATGCCCTCACACGTACTTTGACACTAACACGTTTCCGTACACTCATGTACCATAAAACTTACCTGTTCGCTAACCCTAACCCTAGCCCTAAACTTAACCCTAACCTCAACCCTACACATTTCCCTAACCCGTACCCTAATCCTAACCCATACACTAGCACTACACATGCCCTAACAGGTACCCTGACCGTAACACTTTTCTGTACACTCACCTGTACCCTAAACCATACCGTGTGCTATCCTTAACCCTAGACCTAAACGTAAACCTTACCCCATCCCTAAACCTTTCCCTAAAGCGTACCCAATCCTAACCAGTACCCTAACACTAATCCGTGCCCTAACATGTACCCTGATCCTAACACGTTTCTGGACCATCACCTGTAACCTAAACCTTACATTTCGCTAACCCTAACCATAGCCCTAAACCTAACCCTAAACCCAACCCTACCCATTACCCTAACCCATACCGTAATCCTAACCAGTACACTAATACTAATCCGTGCCCTGAAACGTAACCTGAGCCTAACACTTTTCTGTACCCTCACCTGTACCCTAAACTTTACCATTCACAAACCCGAAACATACCCCTAAACCAAGCCCTAACACCAACCCAACACCTTACCATAAACCGTACCCTAATCCTATCCCGTACACAAACACTAATCCATGCCCTGACACGTACCCTGCCTCTAACTCTTTACCCTACTCTCTCCTGTACCCTAAATCTTACCGTTTGCTAACCCTAACCCTAGCCCTAAAGCTAAATCTAACTACAACCCTACACCTTACCCTAACATGTACACTAATCTTAATGCATACACTAACACTAACCCATTCCCTCACACTTACTTTGACACTAAAACATTTCCTTACCCTCACCTGTAACCTAAAGCTTACTCGTTCGCTAACCCTACCCCTAGCCCTAACACTAAACATAATGCCAACCCTATCCATTAGCCTAACCCGTACCCTAATTCTAACCCGTACACTAACACTAATCCGTGCCCTAACATTTACCCTGACCCTTACACTTTTCCATACCCACGCCTGAACCCTAAATCTTACCATTCACTAACCCTAACCCTAGGTCTAAACCTAACCCTAAACCCAAGCCCAACCCTACACCTAACTCTAACATGTACACTAATCCTAATCCTTAAACTAACACTAACCTGTGCCCTAACACGAACCCTTACCCTAACTCATTTCCATACGCTCACCTGTACTCTAATGTTACCTATTCGCTAACCCTAACACTAGCCCTAAACCTAAACCTAACCCCAACCCTACACCTTTCCCTAACCCATACCCTAATCATAACCCATACACTAACACTAACTCGTGCCCTAACACCTACCCTAACCCTACCCCTAACCCTAACCCTAACACTAACCCTAAACTGTACCATTTGTTAACCATAACCGTAGCCCCAAAACTAAACCTAACTACAAACCTACTCCTAACACATACACTAATCTTAACCCACACACTAACACTAACGCAATACCACACACGTACTTTGACAATAAAACATTTCCATATGGTCAGCTGTAACCTAAACCTTACCCGTTCACTAAACTTAACCCTACCCCTAACACTAACCATAACGCCAACCCTACCAATTACCCTAACCCGTACCCTAATCCTAACCTGTAAACCCACACTAACCCCTGCCCTAACACGTACCCTGACCCTAACACTTTTCCGTAACCTCACCTGTACCCTAAACCTTACCGTTCGCTAACCCTAACCCTAAACCTAGACGAAACCCCAACCGTACACCTTACCCTAACCCGTAAGCTAATCCTAAGCCATACACTAACACTGACACGTGTCCTAACACATACACAAACCCTAACACTTTTCTGTACCATCACCTGTACCCTAAACCTGACATTTGGCTAACCCTAACCCTAGCCATAAAGCTAACCCTAAGCCCAACCCTAAACCTTACCTAAACCGTACCCTAATCCTAACCAGTATACTACTACTAAGCCATGCCCTGACATGTACCCTGACCCTAACGCTTTTCCATAACCTCACCGGTACCCTAAACCTTACCCATTCGCTAACCCTAACCCTAGCCCTAGCCCTAGCCCTAACCCTAACGCCAACCCTACTACTTACCCTAACCCGTACCCTAATCCCAACCCATACACTATCACTAACCCATGTCCTAACACGTACCTTGACCCGAACACTTTTCCGTATCCTCTCCTGTACCCAAAATCTTACCATTCACTAACCCTAACCCTAGCCCTAAACATAACGCTAACACCAACCTTACAGCATACCCTAACCCGTACACTAAACTTAACCCGTACAAAAAAACGAACCCATGCCCTCACATGTACTTTGACACTAACACATTTCCGTACCCTCCCGTGTACCGTAAACCTTACCCGTTTGCTAACTCTAACTGTAGGCCTAACCCTAACCATAACACCAACCCTACCCATTTCCCTAACCCGTACCCTAATCCTTACCCATACACTAACACTAATCCATGCCCTAACACGTACCCTGACCCTAACACTTTTCCATACCCACTCCTGTACCCTAAATCTTACCATTCGCTAACCCTAACCCTATGTCTAAACCTAACCCTAACCCCAACCCTACACCTAACCCTAACCCGTACCCTAATCCATACACTAACACTAACCTGTGCCCTAACATGAACCCTGACCCTAACTTGTTTCCATAAGCTCACCTGTACCCTAAATGTTACCTATTCGCTAACCCTAACCCCACCCCTACACCTAAACATAACCCCAACCCTACACCTTTCCCTAACCCATACCCTAATCCTAACCCGTACACTAACACTAACCCGTGCCCTAACATGTACCCTGACCCTAACACTTTTCCGTATCCTCTCCAGTACCCTAAATCTTACCGTTCGCTAAACCTAGCCCTTTCCCTAAACAGAACGCTAACACCAACCTGACACCATACCCTAACCCATACACTGATCTTAACCCATACACCAAAATTAAGCAATTCCCTCACATGTACTTTGACACTAACACGTTTCCGTACCCTCCTGTGTACCGTAAACCTTACCTGTTCGCTAACACTTACCCTAGGTCTAAGCCTAACACTATCCACAACCCTACATAAAATCCTAACCCATACCCTAATCCTAATCCGTACAATAACACTAACCTGTGCCCTAACACCAAGCCTGACCCTAACTCGTTTCCATATGCTTACCTGTACCCTAAATATTACCTATTCGCTAACCCTAACCCTAACACTAACCCTAACCCCAATCCTACACCTTACCCTAATCCGTACTGTAATCCTAACCCGTACCCTAATACTAATCCGTGCCCTGACACGTACACAGACGGTGACACTTTTCTGTACCCTCACCTGTACCCTAAGCCTTACATTTCGCTAACCCTAACCCTAGCCCTAAAGCTAAATCTAACTCCAACCCTACACCTTACCCTAACACGTACACTAATCTTAAACCTTAAACTAACACTAACCCATTCCCGCATATGTATTTTGACCCTAAAACATTTCCGTACCCTCCCCTGTAACCTAAAAATTACCCGGTCGCTAACCCTAACCCTAGCTCTAAACCTAAACCTAACGCCAACCCTACATCTTACCCTAACCCATACACTAATCCTAAACCGTACACTAACACTAACCAGTGCCCTGAAACGTACCCTGACCCTAACACTTTTCCATACCCTCAGCTGTACGCTAAACCTAATCGTTAGCTAACCGTAACTGTAGACTTAAACCTAACCCTAACACCAACCCTACACCTTATTCTAACCCGTACCCTATTTTTAACCCCTACACTAACACTAACCCATGCCCTCACACGTAATTTGACACGAACACGTCTCCATACACTCACATGTACCATAAGCCTTAACTGTTCGCTAAGCCTATCCCTAACCCTAACGCCAACCCTAAACATTACCCTAACCCATACCCTAATCCTAACCACACATTAACACTAACACGTTTCCTAACACATAACCTGACCCAAACGCTTTTCCGTACCCTCAACTGTACCCTAAAACTTACCCGTTCGCCAACCCTAAGCCTAGCCCTAAAACTAACCCTAACCACAACCCCACACCTTACCCTAAACTCTACGCTAATCCTGACACGTACACTAACACTAACAGGTGTCCTAACATATACCCTGACCCTAAAAGTTTTCCGTACCCTCACCTGTTCCCTAAACCTTACTGGTTCGTTAACCGTAACCTTAGCCCTAAACATAATGCTAACACCAACCCTACACCATACCCTAACCTGTACACTAATCTTAACCCGTACACCAAAATTATGCAATGCCCTCACACGTACTTTGACACTAACACGTTTCCGTACACTCATGTACCATAAAACTTACCTGTTCGCTAACCCTAACCCTAGCCCTAAACTTAATCCTAACCTCAACCCTACACATTTCCCTAACCCGTACCCTAATCCTAACCCATACACTAGCACTACACATGCCCTAACAGGTACCCTGACCGTAACACTTTTCTGTACACTCACCTGTACCCTAAACCATACCGTGTGCTATCCTTAACCCTAGACCTAAACGTAAACCTTACCCCATCCCTAAACCTTTCCCTAAAGCGTACCCAATCCTAACCAGTACCCTAACACTAATCCGTGCCCTAACATGTACCCTGATCCTAACACGTTTCTGGACCATCACCTGTAACCTAAACCTTACATTTCGCTAACCCTAACCATAGCCCTAAACCTAACCCTAAACCCAACCCTACCCATTACCCTAACCCATACCGTAATCCTAACCAGTACACTAATACTAATCCGTGCCCTGAAACGTAACCTGAGCCTAACACTTTTCTGTACCCTCACCTCTACCCTAAACTTTACCGTTCACAAACCCGAAACATACCCCTAAACCAAGCCCTAACACCAACCCAACACCTTACCATAAACCGTACCCTAATCCTATCCCGTACACAAACACTAATCCATGCCCTGACACGTACCCTGCCTCTAACTCTTTACCCTACTCTCTCCTGTACCCTAAATCTTACCGTTTGCTAACCCTAACCCTAGCCCTAAAGCTAAATCTAACTACAACCCTACACCTTACCCTAACATGTACACTAATCTTAATGCATACACTAACACTAACCCATTCCCTCACACTTACTTTGACACTAAAACATTTCCTTACCCTCACCTGTAACCTAAAGCTTACTCGTTCGCTAACCCTACCCCTAGCCCTAACACTAAACATAACGCCAACCCTATCCATTAGCCTAACCCGTACCCTAATTCTAACCCGTACACTAACACTAATCCATGCCCTAACATTTACCCTGACCCTTACACTTTTCCATACCCAAGCCTGAACCCTAAATCTTACCATTCACTAACCCTAACCCTAGGTCTAAACCTAACCCTAAACCCAAGCCCAACCCTACACCTAACTCTAACATGTACTCTAATCCTAATCCTTAAACTCACACTAACCTGTGCCCTAACACGAACCCTGACCCTAACTCATTTCCATACGCTCACCTGTACTCTAATGTTACCTATTCGCTAACCCTAACACTAGCCCTAAACCTAAACCTAACCCCAACCCTACACCTTACCCTAACCCATACCCTAATCATAACCCATACACTAACACTAACTCGTGCCCTAACACCTACCCTAACCCTACCCCTAACCCTAACCCTAACACTAACCCTAAACTTTACCATTTGTTAACCATAACCGTAGCCCCAAACCTAAACCTAACTACAAACCTACTCCTAACACATACACTAATCTTAACCCATACACTAACACTAACGCAATACCACACACGTACTTTGACAATAAAACATTTCCGTATGGTCAGCTGTAACCTAAACCTTACCCGTTCACTAAACTTAACCCTACCCCTAACACTAACCATAACGCCAACCCTACCAATTACCCTAACCTGTACCCTAATCCTAACCTGTAAACCCACACTAACCCCTGCCCTAACACGTACCCTGACCCTAACACTTTTCCGTAACCTCACCTGTACCCTAAACCTTACCGTTCGCTAACCTTAACCCTAAACCTAGACGAAACCCCAACCGTACACCTTACCCTAACACGTAAGCTAATCCTAAGCCACACACTAACACTGACACGTGTCCTAACACATACACAAACCCTAACACTTTTCTGTACCATCACCTGTACCCTAAACCTGACATTTGGCTAACCCTAACCCTAGCCATAAAGCTAACCCTAAGCCCAACCCTAAACCTTACCTAAACCGTACCCTAATCCTAACCAGTATACTACTACTAAGCCATGCCCTGACATGTACCCTGACCCTAACGCTTTTCCATAACCTCACCGGTACCCTAAACCTTACCCATTCGCTAACCCTAACCCTAGCCCTAGCCCTAGCCCTAACCCTAACGCCAACCCTACTACTTACCCTAACCCGTACCCTAATCCCAACCCATACACTATCACTAACCCATGTCCTAACACGTACCTTGACCCGAACACTTTTCCGTATCCTCTCCTGTACCCAAAATCTTACCGTTCACTAACCCTAACCCTAGCCCTAAACATAACGCTAACACCAACCTTACAGCATACCCTAACCCGTACACTAAACTTAACCCGTACAAAAAAACGAACCCAGGCCTTCACATGTACTTTGACACTAACACATTTCCGTACCCTCCCGTGTACCGTAAACCTTACCCGTTTGCTAACTCTAACTGTAGGCCTAACCCTAACCATAAAACCAACCCTACCCATATCCCTAACCCATACCCTAATCCTTACCCATACACTAACACTAATCCATGCCCTAACACGTACCCTGACCCTAACACTTTTCCATACCCACTCCTGTACCCTAAATCTTACCATTCGCTAACCCTAACCCTATGTCTAAACCTAACCCTAACCCCAACCCTACACCTAACCCTAACCCGTACCCTAATCCATACACTAACACTAACCTGTGCCCTAACATGAACCCTGACCCTAACTTGTTTCCATAAGCTCACCTGTACCCTAAATGTTACCTATTCGCTAACCCTAACCCCACCCCTACACCTAAACATAACCCCAACCCTACACCTTTCCCTAACCCATACCCTAATCCTAACCCGTACACTAACACTAACCCGTGCGCTAACACGTACCCTGACCCTAACACTTTTCCGTATCCTCTCCAGTACCCTAAATCTTACCGTTCGCTAAACCTAGCCCTTTCCCTAAACAGAACGCTAACACCAACCTGACACCATACCCTAACCCATACACTGATCTTAACCCATACACCAAAATTAAGCAATTCCCTCACATGTACTTTGACACTAACACGTTTCCGTACCCTCCTGTGTACCGTAAACCTTACCTGTTCGCTAACACTTACCCTAGGTCTAAGCCTAACACTATCCACAACCCTACACAAAATCCTAACCCATACCCTAATCCTAATCCGTACAATAACACTAACCTGTGCCCTAACACCAAGCCTGACCCTAACTCGTTTCCATATGCTTACCTGTACCCTAAATATTACCTATTCGCTAACCCTAACCCTAACACTAACCCTAACCCCAATCCTACACCTTACCCTGATCCGTACTGTAATCCTAACCCGTACCCTAATACTAATCCGTGCCCTGACACGTACACAGACCGTAACACTTTTCTGTACCCTCACCTGTACCCTAAGCCTTACATTTCGCTAACCCTAACCCTAGCCCTTAAGCTAAATCTAACTCCAACCCTACACCTTACCCTAACACGTACACTAATCTTAAACCTTAAACTAACACTAACCCATTCCCGCATATGTATTTTGACCCTAAAACATTTCCGTACCCTCCCCTGTAACCTAAAAATTACCCGGTCGCTAACCCTAACCCTAGCTCTAAACCTAACCCTAACGCCAACCCTACACCTTACCCTAACCCATACACTAATCCTAAACCGTACACTAACACTAACCAGTGCCCTGAAACGTACCCTGACCCTAACACTTTTCCATACCCTCAGCTGTACGCTAAACCTAATCGTTAGCTAACCCTAACTGTAGACTTCAACCTAACCCTAACACCAACCCTACACCTTATTCTAACCCGTACCCTATTTTTAACCCCTACACTAACACTAACCCATGCCCTCACACGTAATTTGACACTAACACGTCTCCATACACTCACATGTACCATAAGCCTTAACTGTTCGCTAAGCCTATCCCTAACCCTAACGCCAAACCTAACCATTACCCTAGCCCATACCCTAATCCTAACCACACATTAACACTAACACGTTTCCTAACACATAACCTGACCCAAACGCTTTTCCGTACCCTCAACTGTACCCTAAAACTTACCCGTTCGCCAACCCTAAGCCTAGCCCTAAACCTAACCCTAACCACAACCCCACACCTTACCCTAAACTGTATGCTAATCCTGACACGTACACTAACACTAACAGGTGTCCTAACATATACCCTGACCCTAAAAGTTTTCCGTACCCTCACCTGTACCCTAAACCTTACTGGTTCGCTAACCGTAACCTTAGCCCTAAACATAATGCTAACACCAACCCTACACCATACCCTAACCCGTACACTAATCTTAACCCGTACACCAAAATTATGCAATGCCCTCACACGTACTTTGACACTAACACGTTTCCGTACACTCATGTACCATAAAACTTACCTGTTCGCTAACCCTAACCCTAGCCCTAAACTTAACCCTAACCTCAACCCTACACATTTCCCTAACCCGTACCCTAATCCTAACCCATACACTAGCACTACACGTGCCCTAACAGGTACCCTGAGCGTAACACTTTTCTGTACACTCACCTGTACCCTAAACCATACCGTGTGCTATCCTTAACCCTAGACCTAAACGTAAACCTTACCCCATCCCTAAACCTTTCCCTAAAGCGTACCCAATCCTAACCAGTACCCTAACACTAATCCGTGCCCTAACATGTACCCTGATCCTAACACGTTTCTGGACCATCACCTGTAACCTAAACCTTACATTTCGCTAACCCTAACCATAGCCCTAAACCTAACCCTAAACCCAACCCTACACATTACCCTAACCCATACCGTAATCCTAACCAGTACACTAATACTAATCCGTGCCCTGAAACGTAACCTGAGCCTAACACTTTTCTGTACCCTCACCTGTACCCTAAACTTTACCGTTCACAAACCCGAAACATACCCCTAAACCAAGCCCTAACACCAACCCAACACCTTACCATAAACCGTACCCTAATCCTATCCCGTACACAAACACTACTCCATGCCCTGACACGTACCCTGCCTCTAACTCTTTACCCTACTCTCTCCTGTACCCTAAATCTTACCGTTTGCTAACCCTAACCCTAGCCCTAAAGCTAACTCTAACTACAACCCTACACCTTACCCTAACATGTACACTAATCTTAATGCATACACTAACACTAACCCATTCCCTCACACTTACTTTGACACTAAAACATTTCCTTACCCTCACCTGTAACCTAAAGCTTACTCGTTCGCTAACCCTAACCCTAGCCCTAACACTAAACATAACGCCAACCCTATCCATTAGCCTAACCCGTACCCTAATTCTAACCCGTACACTAACACTAATCCGTGCCCTAACATTTACCCTGACCCTTACACTTTTCCATACCCACGCCTGAACCCTAAATCTTACCATTCACTAACCCTAACCCTAGGTGTAAACCTAACCCTAAACCCAAGCCCAACCCTACACCTAACTCTAACATGTACTCTAATCCTAATCCTTAAACTCACACTAACCTGTGCCCTAACACGAACCCTGACCCTAACTCATTTCCATACGCTCACCTGTACTCTAATGTTACCTATTCGCTAACCCTAACACTAGCCCTAAACCTAAACCTAACCCCAACCCTACACCTTACCCTAACCCATACCCTAATCATAACCCATACACTAACACTAACTCGTGCCCTAACACCTACCCTAACCCTACCCCTAACCCTAACCCTAACACTAACCCTAAACTTTACCATTTGTTAACCATAACCGTAGCCCCAAACCTAAACCTAACTACAAACCTACTCCTAACACATACACTAATCTTAACCCATACACTAACACTAACGCAATACCACACACGTACTTGGACAATAAAACATTTCCATATGGTCAGCTGTAACCTAAACCTTACCCGTTCACTAAACTTAACCCTACCCCTAACACTAACCATAACGCCAACCCTACCAATTACCCTAACCTGTACCCTAATCCTAACCTGTAAACCCACACTAACCCCTGCCCTAACACGTACCCTGACCCTAACACTTTTCCGTAACCTCACCTGTACCCTAAACCTTACCGTTCGCTAACCCTAACCCTAAACCTAGACGAAACCCCAACCGTACACCTTACCCTAACACGTAAGCTAATCCTAAGCCACACACTAACACTGACACGTGTCCTAACACATACACAAACCCTAACACTTTTCTGTACCATCACCTGTACCCTAAACCTGACATTTGGCTAACCCTAACCCTAGCCATAAAGCTAACCCTAAGCCCAACCCTAAACCTTACCTAAACCGTACCCTAATCCTAACCAGTATACTACTACTAAGCCATGCCCTGACATGTACCCTGACCCTAACGCTTTTCCATAACCTCACCGGTACCCTAAACCTTACCCATTCGCTAACCCTAACCCTAGCCCTAGCCCTAGCCCTAACCCTAACGCCAACCCTACTACTTACCCTAACCCGTACCCTAATCCAAACCCATACACTATCACTAACCCATGTCCTAACACGTACCTTGACCCGAACACTTTTCCGTATCCTCTCCTGTACCCAAAATCTTACCATTCACTAACCCTAACCCTAGCCCTAAACATAACGCTAACACCAACCTTACAGCATACCCTAACCCGTACACTAAACTTAACCCGTACAAAAAAACGAACCCAGGCCTTCACATGTACTTTGACACTAACACATTTCCGTACCCTCCCGTGTACCGTAAACCTTACCCGTTTGCTAACTCTAACTGTAGGCCTAACCCTAACCATAACACCAACCCTACCCATTTCCCTAACCCATACCCTAATCCTTACCCATACACTAACACTAATCCATGCCCTAACACGTACCCTGACCCTAACACTTTTCCATACCCACTCCTGTACCCTAAATCTTACCATTCGCTAACCCTAACCCTATGTCTAAACCTAACCCTAACCCCAACCCTACACCTAACCCTAACCCGTACCCTAATCCATACACTAACACTAACCTGGGCCCTAACATGAACCCTGACCCTAACTTGTTTCCATAAGCTCACCTGTACCCTAAATGTTACCTATTCGCTAACCCTAACCCCACCCCTACACCTAAACATAACCCCAACCCTACACCTTTCCCTAACCCATACCCTAATCCTAACCCGTACACTAACACTAACCCGTGCGCTAACACGTACCCTGACCCTAACACTTTTCCGTATCCTCTCCAGTACCCTAAATCTTACCGTTCGCTAAACCTAGCCCTTTCCCTAAACAGAACGCTAACACCAACCTGACACCATACCCTAACCCATACACTGATCTTAACCCATACACCAAAATTAAGCAATTCCCTCACATGTACTTTGACACTAACACGTTTCCGTACCCTCCTGTGTACCGTAAACCTTACCTGTTCGCTAACACTTACCCTAGGTCTAAGCCTAACACTATCCACAACCCTACACAAAATCCTAACCCATACCCTAATCCTAATCCGTACAATAACACTAACCTGTGCCCTAACACCAAACCTGACCCTAACTCGTTTCCATATGCTTACCTGTACCCTAAATATTACCTATTCGCTAACCCTAACCCTAACACTAACCCTAACCCCAATCCTACACCTTACCCTGATCCGTACTGTAATCCTAACCCGTACCCTAATACTAATCCGTGCCCTGACACGTACACAGACCGTAACACTTTTCTGTACCCTCACCTGTACCCTAAGCCTTACATTTCGCTAACCCTAACCCTAGCCCTTAAGCTAAATCTAACTCCAACCCTACACCTTACCCTAACACGTACACTAATCTTAAACCTTAAACTAACACTAACCCTTTCCCGCATATGTATTTTGACCCTAAAACATTTCCGTACCCTCCCCTGTAACCTAAAAATTACCCGGTCGCTAACCCTAACCCTAGCTCTAAACCTAACCCTAACGCCAACCCTACATCTTACCCTAACCCATACACTAATCCTAAACCGTACACTAACACTAACCAGTGCCCTGAAACGTACCCTGACCCTAACACTTTTCCATACCCTCAGCTGTACGCTAAACCTAATCGTTAGCTAACCCTAACTGTAGACTTCAACCTAACCCTAACACCAACCCTACACCTTATTCTAACCCGTACCCTATTTTTAACCCCTACACTAACACTAACCCATGCCCTCACACGTAATTTGACACTAACACGTCTCCATACACTCACATGTACCATAAGCCTTAACTGTTCGCTAAGCCTATCCCTAACCCTAACGCCAACCCTAACCATTACCCTAGCCCATACCCTAATCCTAACCACACATTAACACTAACACGTTTCCTAACACATAACCTGACCCAAACGCTTTTCCGTACCCTCAACTGTACCCTAAAACTTACCCGTTCGCCAACCCTAAGCCTAGCCCTAAACCTAACCCTAACCACAACCCCACACCTTACCCTAAACTGTATGCTAATCCTGACACGTACACTAACACTAACAGGTGTCCTAACATATACCCTGACCCTAAAAGTTTTCCGTACCCTCACCTGTACCCTAAACCTTACTGGTTCGCTAACCGTAACCTTAGCCCTAAACATAATGCTAACACCAACCCTACACCATACCCTAACCCGTACACTAATCTTAACCCGTACACCAAAATTATGCAATGCCCTCACACGTACTTTGACACTAACACGTTTCCGTACACTCATGTACCATAAAACTTACCTGTTCGCTAACCCTAACCCTAGCCCTAAACTTAACCCTAACCTCAACCCTACACATTTCCCTAACCCGTACCCTAATCCTAACCCATACACTAGCACTACATGTGCCCTAACAGGTACCCTGACCGTAACACTTTTCTGTACACTCACCTGTACCCTAAACCATACCGTGTGCTATCCTTAACCCTAGACCTAAACGTAAACCTTACCCCATCCCTAAACCTTTCCCTAAAGCGTACCCAATCCTAACCAGTACCCTAACACTAATCCGTGCCCTAACATGTACCCTGATCCTAACACGTTTCTGGACCATCACCTGTAACCTAAACCTTACATTTCGCTAACCCTAACCATAGCCCTAAACCTAACCCTAAACCCAACCCTACCCATTACCCTAACCCATACCGTAATCCTAACCAGTACACTAATACTAATCCGTGCCCTGAAACGTAACCTGAGCCTAACACTTTTCTGTACCCTCACCTGTACCCTAAACTTTACCGTTCACAAACCCGAAACATACCCCTAAACCAAGCCCTAACACCAACCCAACACCTTACCATAAACCGTACCCTAATCCTATCCCGTACACAAACACTACTCCATGCCCTGACACGTACCCTGCCTCTAACTCTTTACCCTACTCTCTCCTGTACCCTAAATCTTACCGTTTGCTAACCCTAACCCTAGCCCTAAAGCTAAATCTAACTACAACCCTACACCTTACCCTAACATGTACACTAATCTTAATGCATACACTAACACTAATCCATTCCCTCACACTTACTTTGACACTAAAACATTTCCTTACCCTCACCTGTAACCTAAAGCTTACTCGTTCGCTAACCCTAACCCTAGCCCTAACACTAAACATAACGCCAACCCTATCCATTAGCCTAACCCGTACCCTAATTCTAACCCGTACACTAACACTAATCCGTGCCCTAACATTTACCCTGACCCTTACACTTTTCCATACCCACGCCTGAACCCTAAATCTTACCATTCACTAACCCTAACCCTAGGTCTAAACCTAACCCTAAACCCAAGCCCAAACCTACACCTAACTCTAACATGTACACTAATCCTAATCCTTAAACTAACACTAACCTGTGCCCTAACACGAACCCTGACCCTAACTCATTTCCATACGCTCACCTGTACTCTAATGTTACCTATTCGCTAACCCTAACACTAGCCCTAAACCTAAACCTAACCCCAACCCTACACCTTACCCTAACCCATACCCTAATCATAACCCATACACTAACACTAACTCGTGCCCTAACACCTACCCTAACCCTACCCCTAACCCTAACCCTAACACTAACCCTAAACTTTACCATTTGTTAACCATAACCGTAGCCCCAAACCTAAACCTAACTACAAACCTGCTCCTAACACATACACTAATCTTAACCCATACACTAACACTAACGCAATACCACACACGTACTTGGACAATAAAACATTTCCATATGGTCAGCTGTAACCTAAACCTTACCCGTTCACTAAACTTAACCCTACCCCTAACACTAACCATAACGCCAACCATACCAATTACCCTAAACTGTACCCTAATCCTAACCTGTAAACCCACACTAACCCCTGCCCTAACACGTACCCTGACCCTAACACTTTTCCGTAACCTCACCTGTACCCTAAACCTTACCGTTCGCTAACCCTAACCCTAAACCTAGACGAAACCCCAACCGTACACCTTACCCTAACCCGTAAGCTAATCCTAAGCCATACACTAACACTGACACGTGTCCTAACACATACACAAACCCTAACACTTTTCTGTACCATCAACTGTACCCTAAACCTGACATTTGGCTAACCCTAACCCTAGCCATAAAGCTAACCCTAAGCCCAACCCTAAAACTTACCTAAACCGTACCCTAATCCTAACCAGTATACTACTACTAAGCCATGCCCTGACATGTACCCTGACCCTAACGCTTTTCCATAACCTCACCGGTACCCTAAACCTTACCCATTCGCTAACCCTAACCCTAGCCCTAGCCCTAGCCCTAACCCTAATGCCAACCCTACTACTTACCCTAACCCGTACCCTAATCCCAACCCATACACTATCACTAACCCATGTCCTAACACGTACCTTAAACCCGAAAACTTTTCCGTATCCTCTCCTGTACCCAAAATCTTACCGTTCACTAACCCTAACCCTAGCCCTAAACATAACGCTAACACCAACCTTACAGCATACCCTAACCCGTACACTAAACTTAACCCGTACAAAAAAACGAACCCATGCCCTCACATGTACTTTGACACTAACACATTTCCGTACCCTCCCGTGTACCGTAAACCTTACCCGTTTGCTAACTCTAACTGTAGGCCTAACCCTAACCATAACACCAACCCTACCCATTTCCCTAACCCGTACCCTAATCCTTACCCATACACTAACACTAATCCATGCCCTAACACGTACCCTGACCCTAACACTTTTCCATACCCACTCCTGTACCCTAAATCTTACCATTCGCTAACCCTAACCCTATGTCTAAACCTAACCCTAACCCCAACCCTACACCTAACCCTAACCCGTACCCTAATCCATACACTAACACTAACCTGTGCCCTAACATGAACCCTGACCCTAACTTGTTTCCATAAGCTCACCTGTACCCTAAATGTTACCTATTCGCTAACCCTAACCCCACCCCTACACCTAAACATAACCCCAACCCTACACCTTTCCCTAACCCATACCCTAATCCTAACCCGTACACTAACACTAACCCGTGCCCTAACACGTACCCTGACCCTAACACTTTTCCGTATCCTCTCCAGTACCCTAAATCTTACCGTTCGCTAAACCTAGCCCTTTCCCTAAACAGAACGCTAACACCAACGTGACACCATACCCTAACCCATACACTGATCTTAACCCATACACCAAAATTAAGCAATTCCCTCACATGTACTTTGACACTAACACGTTTCCGTACCCTCCTGTGTACCGTAAACCTTACCTGTTCGCTAACACTTACCCTAGGTCTAAGCCTAACACTATCCACAACCCTACACAAAATCCTAACCCATACCCTAATCCTAATCCGTACAATAACACTAACCTGTGCCCTAACACCAAGCCTGACCCTAACTCGTTTCCATATGCTTACCTGTACCCTAAATATTACCTATTCGCTAACCCTAACCCTAACACTAACCCTAACCCCAATCCTACACCTTACCCTGATCCGTACTGTAATCCTAACCCGTACCCTAATACTAATCCGTGCCCTGACACGTACACAGACCGTGACACTTTTCTGTACCCTCACCTGTACCCTAAGCCTTACATTTCGCTAACCCTAACCCTAGCCCTAAAGCTAAATCTAACTCCAACCCTACACCTTACCCTAACACGTACACTAATCTTAAACCTTAAACTAACACTAACCCATTCCCGCATATGTATTTTGACCCTAAAACATTTCCGTACCCTCCCCTGTAACCTAAAAATTACCCGGTCGCTAACCCTAACCCTAGCTCTAAACCTAACCCTAACGCCAACCCTACATCTTACCCTAACCCATACACTAATCCTAAACCGTACACTAACACTAACCAGTGCCCTGAAACGTACCCTGACCCTAACACTTTTCCATACCCTCAGCTGTACGCTAAACCTAATCGTTAGCTAACCCTAACTGTAGACTTAAACCTAACCCTAACACCAACCCTACACCTTATTCTAACCCGTACCCTATTTTTAACCCCTACACTAACACTAACCCATGCCCTCACACGTAATTTGACACTAACACGTCTCCATACACTCACATGTACCATAAGCCTTAACTGTTCGCTAAGCCTATCCCTAACCCTAACGCCAACCCTAACCATTACCCTAACCCATACCCTAATCCTAACCACACATTAACACTAACACGTTTCCTAACACATAACCTGACCCAAACGCTTTTCCGTACCCTCAACTGTACCCTAAAACTTACCCGTTCGCCAACCCTAAGCCTAGCCCTAAACCTAACCCTAACCACAACCCCACACCTTACCCTAAACTCTATGCTAATCCTGACACGTACACTAACACTAACAGGTGTCCTAACATATACCCTGACCCTAAAAGTTTTCCGTACCCTCACCTGTACCCTAAACCTTACTGGTTCGCTAACCGTAACCTTAGCCCTAAACATAATGCTAAAACCAACCCTACACCATACCCTAACCCGTACACAAATCTTAACCCGTACACCAAAATTATGCAATGCCCTCACACGTACTTTGACACTAACACGTTTCCGTACACTCATGTACCATAAAACTTACCTGTTCGCTAACCCTAACCCTAGCCCTAAACTTAACCCTAACCTCAACCCTACACATTTCCCTAACCCGTACCCTAATCCTAACCCATACACTAGCACTACACATGCCCTAACAGGTACCCTGACCGTAACACTTTTCTGTACACTCACCTGTACCCTAAACCATACCGTGTGCTATCCTTAACCCTAGACCTAAAAGTAAACCTTACCCCATCCCTAAACCTTTCCCTAAAGCGTACCCAATCCTAACCAGTACCCTAACACTAATCCGTGCCCTAACATGTACCCTGATCCTAACACGTTTCTGGACCATCACCTGTAACCTAAACCTTACATTTCGCTAACCCTAACCATAGCCCTAAACCTAACCCTAAACCCAACCCTACCCATTACCCTAACCCATACCGTAATCCTAACCAGTACACTAATACTAATCCGTGCCCTGAAACGTAACCTGAGCCTAACACTTTTCTGTACCCTCACCTGTACCGTAAACTTTACCGTTCACAAACCCGAAACATACCCCTAAACCAAGCCCTAACACCAACCCAACACCTTACCATAAACCGTACCCTAATCCTATCCCGTACACAAACAGTAATCCATGCCCTGACACGTACCCTGCCTCTAACTCTTTACCCTACTCTCTCCTGTACCCTAAATCTTACCGTTTGCTAACCCTAACCCTAGCCCTAAAGCTAAATCTAACTACAACCCTACACCTTACCCTAACATGTACACTAATCTTAATGCATACACTAACACTAACCCATTCCCTCACACTTATTTTGACACTAAGACATTTCCTTACCCTCACCTGTAACCTAAAGCTTACTCGTTCGCTAACCATACCCCTAGCCCTAACACTAAACATAACGCCAACCCTATCCATTAGCCTAACCCGTACCCTAATTCTAACCCGTACACTAACACTAATCCGTGCCCTAACATTTACCCTGACCCTTACACTTTTCCATACCCACGCCTGAACCCTAAATCTTACCATTCACTAACCCTAACCCTAGGTCTAAACCTAACCCTAAACCCAAGCCCAACCCTACACCTAACTCTAACATGTACACTAATCCTAATCCTTAAACTAACACTAACCTGTGCCCTAACACGAACCCTGACCCTAACTCATTTCCATACGCTCACCTGTACTCTAATGTTACCTATTCACTAACCCTAACACTAGCCCTAAACCTAAACCTAACCCCAACCCTACACCTTACCCTAACCCATACCCTAATCATAACCCATACACTAACACTAACTCGTGCCCTAACACCTACCCTAACCCTACCCCTAACCCTAACCCTAACACTAACCCTAAACTTTACCATTTGTTAACCATAACCGTAGCCCCAAACCTAAACCTAACTACAAACCTACTCCTAACACATACACTAATCTTAACCCATACACTAACACTAACGCAATACCACACACGTACTTTGACAATAAAACATTTCCATATGGTCAGCTGTAACCTAAACCTTACCCGTTCACTAAACTTAACCCTACCCCTAACACTAACCATAACGCCAACCCTACCAATTACCCTAACCCGTACCCTAATCCTAACCTGTAAACCCACACTAACCCCTGCCCTAACACGTACCCTGACCCTAACACTTTTCCGTAACCTCACCTGTACCCTAAACCTTACCGTTCGCTAACCCTAACCCTAAACCTAGACGAAACCCCAACCGTACACCTTACCCTAACCCGTAAGCTAATCCTAAGCCATACACTAACACTGACACGTGTCCTAACACATACACAAACCCTAACACTTTTCTGTACCATCACCTGTACCCTAAACCTGACATTTGGCTAACCCTAACCCTAGCCATAAAGCTAACCCTAAGCCCAACCCTAAACCTTACCTAAACCGTACCCTAATCCTAACCAGTATACTACTACTAAGCCATGCCCTGACATGTACCCTGACCCTAACGCTTTTCCATAACCTCACCGGTACCCTAAACCTTACCCATTCGCTAACCCTAACCCTAGCCCTAGCCCTAGCCCTAACCCTAACGCCAACCCTACTACTTACCCTAACCCGTACCCTAATCCCAACCCATACACTATCACTAACCCATGTCCTAACACGTACCTTGACCCGAACACTTTTCCGTATCCTCTCCTGTACCCAAAATCTTACCGTTCACTAACCCTAACCCTAGCCCTAAACATAACGCTAACACCAACCTTACAGCATACCCTAACCCGTACACTAAACTTAACCCATACAAAAAAACGAACCCATGCCCTCACATGTACTTTGACACTAACACATTTCCGTACCCTCCCGTGTACCGTAAACCTTACCCGTTTGCTAACTCTAACTGTAGGCCTAACCCTAACCATAACACCAACCCTACCCATTTCCCTAACCCGTACCCTAATCCTTACCCATACACTAACACTAATCCATGCCCTAACACGTACCCTGACCCTAACACTTTTCCATACCCACTCCTGTACCCTAAATCTTACCATTCGCTAACCCTAACCCTATGTCTAAACCTAACCCTAACCCCAACCCTACACCTAACCCTAACCCGTACCCTAATCCATACACTAACACTAACCTGTGCCCTAACAT
Organism: Mesoplodon mirus; assembly: GCF_964341445.2. Classification (NCBI taxonomy): domain Eukaryota; kingdom Metazoa; phylum Chordata; class Mammalia; order Artiodactyla; family Ziphiidae; genus Mesoplodon; species Mesoplodon mirus. Next base: position 1,225,353 of record NC_138996.1, read on the forward strand.
GAACCCTGACCCTAACTTGTTTCCATAAGCTCACCTGTACCCTAAATGTTACCTATTCGCTAACCCTAACCCCACCCCTACACCTAAACATAACCCCAACCCTACACCTTTCCCTAACCCATACCCTAATCCTAACCCGTACACTAACACTAACCCGTGCCCTAACACGTACCCTGACCCTAACACTTTTCCGTATCCTCTCCAGTACCCTAAATCTTACTGTTCGCTAAACCTAGCCCTTTCCCTAAACAGAACGCTAACACCAACCTGACACCATACCCTAACCCATACACTGATCTTAACCCATACACCAAAATTAAGCAATTCCCTCACATGTACTTTGACACTAACACGTTTCCGTACCCTCCTGTGTACCGTAAACCTTACCTGTTCGCTAACACTTACCCTAGGTCTAAGCCTAACACTATCCACAACCCTACACAAAATCCTAACCCATACCCTAATCCTAATCCGTACAATAACACTAACCTGTGCCCTAACACCAAGCCTGACCCTAACTCGTTTCCATATGCTTATCTGTACCCTAAATATTACCTATTCGCTAACCCTAACCCTAACACTAACCCTAACCCCAATCCTACACCTTACCCTAATCCGTACTGTAATCCTAACCCGTATCCTAATACTAATCCGTGCCCTGACACGTACACAGACCGTAACACTTTTCTGTACCCTCACCTGTACCCTAAGCCTTACATTTCGCTAACCCTAACCCTAGCCCTAAAGCTAAATCTAACTCCAACCCTACACCTTACCCTAACACGTACACTAATCTTAAACCGTAAACTAACACTAACCCATTCCCGCATATGTATTTTGACCCTAAAACATTTCCGTACCCTCCCCTGTAACCTAAAAATTACCCGGTCGCTAACCCTAACCCTAGCTCTAAACCTAACCCTAACGCCAACCCTACATCTTACCCTAACCCATACACTAATCCTAAACCGTACACTAACACTAACCAGTGCCCTGAAACGTACCCTGACCCTAACACTTTTCCATACCCTCAGCTGTACGCTAAACCTAATCGTTAGCTAACCCTAACTGTAGACTTAAACCTAACCCTAACACCAACCCTACACCTTATTCTAACCCGTACCCTATTTTTAACCCCTACACTAACACTAACCCATGCCCTCACACGTAATTTGACACTAACACGTCTCCATACACTCACATGTACCATAAGCCTTAACTGTTCGCTAAGCCTATCCCTAACCCTAACGCCAACCCTAACCATTACCCTAAACCATACCCTAATCCTAACCACACATTAACACTAACACGTTTCCTAACACATAACCTGACCCAAACGCTTTTCCGTACCCTCAACTGTACCCTAAAACTTACCCGTTCGCCAACCCTAAGCCTAGCCCTAAACCTAACCCTAACCACAACCCCACACCTTACCCTAAACTCTACGCTAATCCTGACACGTACACTAACACTAACAGGTGTCCTAACATATACCCTGACCCTAAAAGTTTTCCGTACCCTCACCTGTACCCTAAACCTTACTGGTTCGCTAACCATAACCTTAGCCCTAAACATAATGCTAACACCTACCCTACACCATACCCTAACCTGTACACTAATCTTAACCCGTACACCAAAATTATGCAATGCCCTCACACGTACTTTGACACTAACACGTTTCCGTACACTCATGTACCATAAAACTTACCTGTTCGCTAACCCTAACCCTAGCCCTAAACTTAACCCTAACCTCAACCCTACACATTTCCCTAACCCGTACCCTAATCCTAACCCATACACTAGCACTACACATGCCCTAACAGGTACCCTGACCGTAACACTTTTCTGTACACTCACCTGTACCCTAAACCATACCGTGTGCTATCCTTAACCCTAGACCTAAACGTAAACCTTACCCCATCCCTAAACCTTTCCCTAAAGCGTACCCAATCCTAACCAGTACCCTAACACTAATCCGTGCCCTAACATGTACCCTGATCCTAACACGTTTCTGGACCATCACCTGTAACCTAAACCTTACATTTCGCTAACCCTAACCATAGCCCTAAACCTAACCCTAAACCCAACCCTACCCATTACCCTAACCCATACCGTAATCCTAACCAGTACACTAATACTAATCCGTGCCCTGAAACGTAACCTGAGCCTAACACTTTTCTGTACCCTCACCTGTACCCTAAACTTTACCGTTCACAAACCCGAAACATACATCTAAACCAAGGCCTAACACCAACCCAACACCTTACCATAAACCGTACCCTAATCCTATCCCATACACAAACACTAATCCATGCCCTGACACGTACCCTGCCTCTAACTCTTTACCCTACTCTCTCCTGTACCCTAAATCTTACCGTTTGCTAACCCTAACCCTAGCCCTAAAGCTAAATCTAACTACAACCCTACACCTTACCCTAACATGTACACTAATCTTAATGCATACACTAACACTAACCCATTCCCTCACACTTACTTTGACACTAAGACATTTCCTTACCCTCACCTGTAACCTAAAGCTTACTCGTTCGCTAACCCTACCCCTAGCCCTAACACTAAACATAACGCCAACCCTATCCATTAGCCTAACCCGTACCCTAATTCTAACCCGTACACTAACACTAATCCGTGCCCTAACATTTACCCTGACCCTTACACTTTTCCATACCCACGCCTGAACCCTAAATCTTACCATTCACTAACCCTAACCCTAGGTCTAAACCTAACCCTAAACCCAAGCCCAACCCTACACCTAACTCTAACATGTACACTAATCCTAATCCTTAAACTAACACTAACCTCTGCCCTAACACGAACCCTGACCCTAACTCATTTCCATACGCTCACCTGTACTCTAATGTTACCTATTCGCTAACCCTAACACTAGCCCTAAACCTAAACCTAACCCCAACCCTACACCTTTCCCTAACCCATACCCTAATCATAACCCATACACTAACACTAACTCGTGCCCTAACACCTACCCTAACCCTACCCCTAACCCTAACCCTAACACTAACCCTAAACTGTACCATTTGTTAACCATAACCGTAGCCCCAAAACTAAACCTAACTACAAACCTACTCCTAACACATACACTAATCTTAACCCACACACTAACACTAACGCAATACCACACACGTACTTTGACAATAAAACATTTCCATATGGTCAGCTGTAACCTAAACCTTACCCGTTCACTAAACTTAACCCTACCCCTAACACTAACCATAACGCCAACCCTACCAATTACCCTAACCCGTACCCTAATCCTAACCTGTAAACCCACACTAACCCCTGCCCTAACACGTACCCTGACCCTAACACTTTTCCGTAACCTCACCTGTACCCTAAACCTTACCGTTCGCTAACCCTAACCCTAAACCTAGACGAAACCCCAACCGTACACCTTACCCTAACCCGTAAGCTAATCCTAAGCCATACACTAACACTGACACGTGTCCTAACACATACACAAACCCTAACACTTTTCTGTACCATCACCTGTACCCTAAACCTGACATTTGGCTAACCCTAACCCTAGCCATAAAGCTAACCCTAAGCCCAACCCTAAACCTTACCTAAACCGTACCCTAATCCTAACCAGTATACTACTACTAAGCCATGCCCTGACATGTACCCTGACCCTAACGCTTTTCCATAACCTCACCGGTACCCTAAACCTTACCCATTCGCTAACCCTAACCCTAGCCCTAGCCCTAGCCCTAACCCTAACGCCAACCCTACTACTTACCCTAACCCGTACCCTAATCCCAACCCATACACTATCACTAACCCATGTCCTAACACGTACCTTGACCCGAACACTTTTCCGTATCCTCTCCTGTACCCAAAATCTTACCATTCACTAACCCTAACCCTAGCCCTAAACATAACGCTAACACCAACCTTACAGCATACCCTAACCCGTACACTAAACTTAACCCGTACAAAAAAACGAACCCATGCCCTCACATGTACTTTGACACTAACACATTTCCGTACCCTCCCGTGTACCGTAAACCTTACCCGTTTGCTAACTCTAACTGTAGGCCTAACCCTAACCATAACACCAACCCTACCCATTTCCCTAACCCGTACCCTAATCCTTACCCATACACTAACACTAATCCATGCCCTAACACGTACCCTGACCCTAACACTTTTCCATACCCACTCCTGTACCCTAAATCTTACCATTCGCTAACCCTAACCCTATGTCTAAACCTAACCCTAACCCCAACCCTACACCTAACCCTAACCCGTACCCTAATCCATACACTAACACTAACCTGTGCCCTAACATGAACCCTGACCCTAACTTGTTTCCATAAGCTCACCTGTACCCTAAATGTTACCTATTCGCTAACCCTAACCCCACCCCTACACCTAAACATAACCCCAACCCTACACCTTTCCCTAACCCATACCCTAATCCTAACCCGTACACTAACACTAACCCGTGCCCTAACATGTACCCTGACCCTAACACTTTTCCGTATCCTCTCCAGTACCCTAAATCTTACCGTTCGCTAAACCTAGCCCTTTCCCTAAACAGAACGCTAACACCAACCTGACACCATACCCTAACCCATACACTGATCTTAACCCATACACCAAAATTAAGCAATTCCCTCACATGTACTTTGACACTAACACGTTTCCGTACCCTCCTGTGTACCGTAAACCTTACCTGTTCGCTAACACTTACCCTAGGTCTAAGCCTAACACTATCCACAACCCTACATAAAATCCTAACCCATACCCTAATCCTAATCCGTACAATAACACTAACCTGTGCCCTAACACCAAGCCTGACCCTAACTCGTTTCCATATGCTTACCTGTACCCTAAATATTACCTATTCGCTAACCCTAACCCTAACACTAACCCTAACCCCAATCCTACACCTTACCCTAATCCGTACTGTAATCCTAACCCGTACCCTAATACTAATCCGTGCCCTGACACGTACACAGACGGTGACACTTTTCTGTACCCTCACCTGTACCCTAAGCCTTACATTTCGCTAACCCTAACCCTAGCCCTAAAGCTAAATCTAACTCCAACCCTACACCTTACCCTAACACGTACACTAATCTTAAACCTTAAACTAACACTAACCCATTCCCGCATATGTATTTTGACCCTAAAACATTTCCGTACCCTCCCCTGTAACCTAAAAATTACCCGGTCGCTAACCCTAACCCTAGCTCTAAACCTAAACCTAACGCCAACCCTACATCTTACCCTAACCCATACACTAATCCTAAACCGTACACTAACACTAACCAGTGCCCTGAAACGTACCCTGACCCTAACACTTTTCCATACCCTCAGCTGTACGCTAAACCTAATCGTTAGCTAACCGTAACTGTAGACTTAAACCTAACCCTAACACCAACCCCACACCTTATTCTAACCCGTACCCTATTTTTAACCCCTACACTAACACTAACCCATGCCCTCACACGTAATTTGACACGAACACGTCTCCATACACTCACATGTACCATAAGCCTTAACTGTTCGCTAAGCCTATCCCTAACCCTAACGCCAACCCTAAACATTACCCTAACCCATACCCTAATCCTAACCACACATTAACACTAACACGTTTCCTAACACATAACCTGACCCAAACGCTTTTCCGTACCCTCAACTGTACCCTAAAACTTACCCGTTCGCCAACCCTAAGCCTAGCCCTAAACCTAACCCTAACCACAACCCCACACCTTACCCTAAACTCTACGCTAATCCTGACACGTACACTAACACTAACAGGTGTCCTAACATATACCCTGACCCTAAAAGTTTTCCGTACCCTCACCTGTTCCCTAAACCTTACTGGTTCGTTAACCGTAACCTTAGCCCTAAACATAATGCTAACACCAACCCTACACCATACCCTAACCTGTACACTAATCTTAACCCGTACACCAAAATTATGCAATGCCCTCACACGTACTTTGACACTAACACGTTTCCGTACACTCATGTACCATAAAACTTACCTGTTCGCTAACCCTAACCCTAGCCCTAAACTTAACCCTAACCTCAACCCTACACATTTCCCTAACCCGTACCCTAATCCTAACCCATACACTAGCACTACACATGCCCTAACAGGTACCCTGACCGTAACACTTTTCTGTACACTCACCTGTACCCTAAACCATACCGTGTGCTATCCTTAACCCTAGACCTAAACGTAAACCTTACCCCATCCCTAAACCTTTCCCTAAAGCGTACCCAATCCTAACCAGTACCCTAACACTAATCCGTGCCCTAACATGTACCCTGATCCTAACACGTTTCTGGACCATCACCTGTAACCTAAACCTTACATTTCGCTAACCCTAACCATAGCCCTAAACCTAACCCTAAACCCAACCCTACCCATTACCCTAACCCATACCGTAATCCTAACCAGTACACTAATACTAATCCGTGCCCTGAAACGTAACCTGAGCCTAACACTTTTCTGTACCCTCACCTCTACCCTAAACTTTACCGTTCACAAACCCGAAACATACCCCTAAACCAAGCCCTAACACCAACCCAACACCTTACCATAAACCGTACCCTAATCCTATCCCGTACACAAACACTAATCCATGCCCTGACACGTACCCTGCCTCTAACTCTTTACCCTACTCTCTCCTGTACCCTAAATCTTACCGTTTGCTAACCCTAACCCTAGCCCTAAAGCTAACTCTAACTACAACCCTACACCTTACCCTAACATGTACACTAATCTTAATGCATACACTAACACTAACCCATTCCCTCACACTTACTTTGACACTAAAACATTTCCTTACCCTCACCTGTAACCTAAAGCTTACTCGTTCGCTAACCCTACCCCTAGCCCTAACACTAAACATAACGCCAACCCTATCCATTAGCCTAACCCGTACCCTAATTCTAACCCGTACACTAACACTAATCCATGCCCTAACATTTACCCTGACCCTTACACTTTTCCATACCCAAGCCTGAACCCTAAATCTTACCATTCACTAACCCTAACCCTAGGTCTAAACCTAACCCTAAACCCAAGCCCAACCCTACACCTAACTCTAACATGTACTCTAATCCTAATCCTTAAACTCACACTAACCTGTGCCCTAACACGAACCCTGACCCTAACTCATTTCCATACGCTCACCTGTACTCTAATGTTACCTATTCGCTAACCCTAACACTAGCCCTAAACCTAAACCTAACCCCAACCCTACACCTTACCCTAACCCATACCCTAATCATAACCCATACACTAACACTAACTCGTGCCCTAACACCTACCCTAACCCTACCCCTAACCCTAACCCTAACACTAACCCTAAACTTTACCATTTGTTAACCATAACCGTAGCCCCAAACCTAAACCTAACTACAAACCTACTCCTAACACATACACTAATCTTAACCCATACACTAACACTAACGCAATACCACACACGTACTTTGACAATAAAACATTTCCGTATGGTCAGCTGTAACCTAAACCTTACCCGTTCACTAAACTTAACCCTACCCCTAACACTAACCATAACGCCAACCCTACCAATTACCCTAACCTGTACCCTAATCCTAACCTGTAAACCCACACTAACCCCTGCCCTAACACGTACCCTGACCCTAACACTTTTCCGTAACCTCACCTGTACCCTAAACCTTACCGTTCGCTAACCTTAACCCTAAACCTAGACGAAACCCCAACCGTACACCTTACCCTAACACGTAAGCTAATCCTAAGCCACACACTAACACTGACACGTGTCCTAACACATACACAAACCCTAACACTTTTCTGTACCATCACCTGTACCCTAAACCTGACATTTGGCTAACCCTAACCCTAGCCATAAAGCTAACCCTAAGCCCAACCCTAAACCTTACCTAAACCGTACCCTAATCCTAACCAGTATACTACTACTAAGCCATGCCCTGACATGTACCCTGACCCTAACGCTTTTCCATAACCTCACCGGTACCCTAAACCTTACCCATTCGCTAACCCTAACCCTAGCCCTAGCCCTAGCCCTAACCCTAACGCCAACCCTACTACTTACCCTAACCCGTACCCTAATCCCAACCCATACACTATCACTAACCCATGTCCTAACACGTACCTTGACCCGAACACTTTTCCGTATCCTCTCCTGTACCCAAAATCTTACCGTTCACTAACCCTAACCCTAGCCCTAAACATAACGCTAACACCAACCTTACAGCATACCCTAACCCGTACACTAAACTTAACCCGTACAAAAAAACGAACCCAGGCCTTCACATGTACTTTGACACTAACACATTTCCGTACCCTCCCGTGTACCGTAAACCTTACCCGTTTGCTAACTCTAACTGTAGGCCTAACCCTAACCATAAAACCAACCCTACCCATATCCCTAACCCATACCCTAATCCTTACCCATACACTAACACTAATCCATGCCCTAACACGTACCCTGACCCTAACACTTTTCCATACCCACTCCTGTACCCTAAATCTTACCATTCGCTAACCCTAACCCTATGTCTAAACCTAACCCTAACCCCAACCCTACACCTAACCCTAACCCGTACCCTAATCCATACACTAACACTAACCTGTGCCCTAACATGAACCCTGACCCTAACTTGTTTCCATAAGCTCACCTGTACCCTAAATGTTACCTATTCGCTAACCCTAACCCCACCCCTACACCTAAACATAACCCCAACCCTACACCTTTCCCTAACCCATACCCTAATCCTAACCCGTACACTAACACTAACCCGTGCGCTAACACGTACCCTGACCCTAACACTTTTCCGTATCCTCTCCAGTACCCTAAATCTTACCGTTCGCTAAACCTAGCCCTTTCCCTAAACAGAACGCTAACACCAACCTGACACCATACCCTAACCCATACACTGATCTTAACCCATACACCAAAATTAAGCAATTCCCTCACATGTACTTTGACACTAACACGTTTCCGTACCCTCCTGTGTACCGTAAACCTTACCTGTTCGCTAACACTTACCCTAGGTCTAAGCCTAACACTATCCACAACCCTACACAAAATCCTAACCCATACCCTAATCCTAATCCGTACAATAACACTAACCTGTGCCCTAACACCAAGCCTGACCCTAACTCGTTTCCATATGCTTACCTGTACCCTAAATATTACCTATTCGCTAACCCTAACCCTAACACTAACCCTAACCCCAATCCTACACCTTACCCTGATCCGTACTGTAATCCTAACCCGTACCCTAATACTAATCCGTGCCCTGACACGTACACAGACCGTAACACTTTTCTGTACCCTCACCTGTACCCTAAGCCTTACATTTCGCTAACCCTAACCCTAGCCCTTAAGCTAAATCTAACTCCAACCCTACACCTTACCCTAACACGTACACTAATCTTAAACCTTAAACTAACACTAACCCATTCCCGCATATGTATTTTGACCCTAAAACATTTCCGTACCCTCCCCTGTAACCTAAAAATTACCCGGTCGCTAACCCTAACCCTAGCTCTAAACCTAACCCTAACGCCAACCCTACACCTTACCCTAACCCATACACTAATCCTAAACCGTACACTAACACTAACCAGTGCCCTGAAACGTACCCTGACCCTAACACTTTTCCATACCCTCAGCTGTACGCTAAACCTAATCGTTAGCTAACCCTAACTGTAGACTTCAACCTAACCCTAACACCAACCCTACACCTTATTCTAACCCGTACCCTATTTTTAACCCCTACACTAACACTAACCCATGCCCTCACACGTAATTTGACACTAACACGTCTCCATACACTCACATGTACCATAAGCCTTAACTGTTCGCTAAGCCTATCCCTAACCCTAACGCCAAACCTAACCATTACCCTAGCCCATACCCTAATCCTAACCACACATTAACACTAACACGTTTCCTAACACATAACCTGACCCAAACGCTTTTCCGTACCCTCAACTGTACCCTAAAACTTACCCGTTCGCCAACCCTAAGCCTAGCCCTAAACCTAACCCTAACCACAACCCCACACCTTACCCTAAACTGTATGCTAATCCTGACACGTACACTAACACTAACAGGTGTCCTAACATATACCCTGACCCTAAAAGTTTTCCGTACCCTCACCTGTACCCTAAACCTTACTGGTTCGCTAACCGTAACCTTAGCCCTAAACATAATGCTAACACCAACCCTACACCATACCCTAACCCGTACACTAATCTTAACCCGTACACCAAAATTATGCAATGCCCTCACACGTACTTTGACACTAACACGTTTCCGTACACTCATGTACCATAAAACTTACCTGTTCGCTAACCCTAACCCTAGCCCTAAACTTAACCCTAACCTCAACCCTACACATTTCCCTAACCCGTACCCTAATCCTAACCCATACACTAGCACTACACGTGCCCTAACAGGTACCCTGAGCGTAACACTTTTCTGTACACTCACCTGTACCCTAAACCATACCGTGTGCTATCCTTAACCCTAGACCTAAACGTAAACCTTACCCCATCCCTAAACCTTTCCCTAAAGCGTACCCAATCCTAACCAGTACCCTAACACTAATCCGTGCCCTAACATGTACCCTGATCCTAACACGTTTCTGGACCATCACCTGTAACCTAAACCTTACATTTCGCTAACCCTAACCATAGCCCTAAACCTAACCCTAAACCCAACCCTACCCATTACCCTAACCCATACCGTAATCCTAACCAGTACACTAATACTAATCCGTGCCCTGAAACGTAACCTGAGCCTAACACTTTTCTGTACCCTCACCTGTACCCTAAACTTTACCGTTCACAAACCCGAAACATACCCCTAAACCAAGCCCTAACACCAACCCAACACCTTACCATAAACCGTACCCTAATCCTATCCCGTACACAAACACTACTCCATGCCCTGACACGTACCCTGCCTCTAACTCTTTACCCTACTCTCTCCTGTACCCTAAATCTTACCGTTTGCTAACCCTAACCCTAGCCCTAAAGCTAACTCTAACTACAACCCTACACCTTACCCTAACATGTACACTAATCTTAATGCATACACTAACACTAACCCATTCCCTCACACTTACTTTGACACTAAAACATTTCCTTACCCTCACCTGTAACCTAAAGCTTACTCGTTCGCTAACCCTAACCCTAGCCCTAACACTAAACATAACGCCAACCCTATCCATTAGCCTAACCCGTACCCTAATTCTAACCCGTACACTAACACTAATCCGTGCCCTAACATTTACCCTGACCCTTACACTTTTCCATACCCACGCCTGAACCCTAAATCTTACCATTCACTAACCCTAACCCTAGGTGTAAACCTAACCCTAAACCCAAGCCCAACCCTACACCTAACTCTAACATGTACTCTAATCCTAATCCTTAAACTCACACTAACCTGTGCCCTAACACGAACCCTGACCCTAACTCATTTCCATACGCTCACCTGTACTCTAATGTTACCTATTCGCTAACCCTAACACTAGCCCTAAACCTAAACCTAACCCCAACCCTACACCTTACCCTAACCCATACCCTAATCATAACCCATACACTAACACTAACTCGTGCCCTAACACCTACCCTAACCCTACCCCTAACCCTAACCCTAACACTAACCCTAAACTTTACCATTTGTTAACCATAACCGTAGCCCCAAACCTAAACCTAACTACAAACCTACTCCTAACACATACACTAATCTTAACCCATACACTAACACTAACGCAATACCACACACGTACTTGGACAATAAAACATTTCCATATGGTCAGCTGTAACCTAAACCTTACCCGTTCACTAAACTTAACCCTACCCCTAACACTAACCATAACGCCAACCCTACCAATTACCCTAACCTGTACCCTAATCCTAACCTGTAAACCCACACTAACCCCTGCCCTAACACGTACCCTGACCCTAACACTTTTCCGTAACCTCACCTGTACCCTAAACCTTACCGTTCGCTAACCCTAACCCTAAACCTAGACGAAACCCCAACCGTACACCTTACCCTAACACGTAAGCTACTCCTAAGCCACACACTAACACTGACACGTGTCCTAACACATACACAAACCCTAACACTTTTCTGTACCATCACCTGTACCCTAAACCTGACATTTGGCTAACCCTAACCCTAGCCATAAAGCTAACCCTAAGCCCAACCCTAAACCTTACCTAAACCGTACCCTAATCCTAACCAGTATACTACTACTAAGCCATGCCCTGACATGTACCCTGACCCTAACGCTTTTCCATAACCTCACCGGTACCCTAAACCTTACCCATTCGCTAACCCTAACCCTAGCCCTAGCCCTAGCCCTAACCCTAACGCCAACCCTACTACTTACCCTAACCCGTACCCTAATCCAAACCCATACACTATCACTAACCCATGTCCTAACACGTACCTTGACCCGAACACTTTTCCGTATCCTCTCCTGTACCCAAAATCTTACCATTCACTAACCCTAACCCTAGCCCTAAACATAACGCTAACACCAACCTTACAGCATACCCTAACCCGTACACTAAACTTAACCCGTACAAAAAAACGAACCCAGGCCTTCACATGTACTTTGACACTAACACATTTCCGTACCCTCCCGTGTACCGTAAACCTTACCCGTTTGCTAACTCTAACTGTAGGCCTAACCCTAACCATAACACCAACCCTACCCATTTCCCTAACCCATACCCTAATCCTTACCCATACACTAACACTAATCCATGCCCTAACACGTACCCTGACCCTAACACTTTTCCATACCCACTCCTGTACCCTAAATCTTACCATTCGCTAACCCTAACCCTATGTCTAAACCTAACCCTAACCCCAACCCTACACCTAACCCTAACCCGTACCCTAATCCATACACTAACACTAACCTGGGCCCTAACATGAACCCTGACCCTAACTTGTTTCCATAAGCTCACCTGTACCCTAAATGTTACCTATTCGCTAACCCTAACCCCACCCCTACACCTAAACATAACCCCAACCCTACACCTTTCCCTAACCCATACCCTAATCCTAACCCGTACACTAACACTAACCCGTGCGCTAACACGTACCCTGACCCTAACACTTTTCCGTATCCTCTCCAGTACCCTAAATCTTACCGTTCGCTAAACCTAGCCCTTTCCCTAAACAGAACGCTAACACCAACCTGACACCATACCCTAACCCATACACTGATCTTAACCCATACACCAAAATTAAGCAATTCCCTCACATGTACTTTGACACTAACACGTTTCCGTACCCTCCTGTGTACCGTAAACCTTACCTGTTCGCTAACACTTACCCTAGGTCTAAGCCTAACACTATCCACAACCCTACACAAAATCCTAACCCATACCCTAATCCTAATCCGTACAATAACACTAACCTGTGCCCTAACACCAAACCTGACCCTAACTCGTTTCCATATGCTTACCTGTACCCTAAATATTACCTATTCGCTAACCCTAACCCTAACACTAACCCTAACCCCAATCCTACACCTTACCCTGATCCGTACTGTAATCCTAACCCGTACCCTAATACTAATCCGTGCCCTGACACGTACACAGACCGTAACACTTTTCTGTACCCTCACCTGTACCCTAAGCCTTACATTTCGCTAACCCTAACCCTAGCCCTTAAGCTAAATCTAACTCCAACCCTACACCTTACCCTAACACGTACACTAATCTTAAACCTTAAACTAACACTAACCCTTTCCCGCATATGTATTTTGACCCTAAAACATTTCCGTACCCTCCCCTGTAACCTAAAAATTACCCGGTCGCTAACCCTAACCCTAGCTCTAAACCTAACCCTAACGCCAACCCTACATCTTACCCTAACCCATACACTAATCCTAAACCGTACACTAACACTAACCAGTGCCCTGAAACGTACCCTGACCCTAACACTTTTCCATACCCTCAGCTGTACGCTAAACCTAATCGTTAGCTAACCCTAACTGTAGACTTCAACCTAACCCTAACACCAACCCTACACCTTATTCTAACCCGTACCCTATTTTTAACCCCTACACTAACACTAACCCATGCCCTCACACGTAATTTGACACTAACACGTCTCCATACACTCACATGTACCATAAGCCTTAACTGTTCGCTAAGCCTATCCCTAACCCTAACGCCAACCCTAACCATTACCCTAGCCCATACCCTAATCCTAACCACACATTAACACTAACACGTTTCCTAACACATAACCTGACCCAAACGCTTTTCCGTACCCTCAACTGTACCCTAAAACTTACCCGTTCGCCAACCCTAAGCCTAGCCCTAAACCTAACCCTAACCACAACCCCACACCTTACCCTAAACTGTATGCTAATCCTGACACGTACACTAACACTAACAGGTGTCCTAACATATACCCTGACCCTAAAAGTTTTCCGTACCCTCACCTGTACCCTAAACCTTACTGGTTCGCTAACCGTAACCTTAGCCCTAAACATAATGCTAACACCAACCCTACACCATACCCTAACCCGTACACTAATCTTAACCCGTACACCAAAATTATGCAATGCCCTCACACGTACTTTGACACTAACACGTTTCCGTACACTCATGTACCATAAAACTTACCTGTTCGCTAACCCTAACCCTAGCCCTAAACTTAACCCTAACCTCAACCCTACACATTTCCCTAACCCGTACCCTAATCCTAACCCATACACTAGCACTACATGTGCCCTAACAGGTACCCTGACCGTAACACTTTTCTGTACACTCACCTGTACCCTAAACCATACCGTGTGCTATCCTTAACCCTAGACCTAAACGTAAACCTTACCCCATCCCTAAACCTTTCCCTAAAGCGTACCCAATCCTAACCAGTACCCTAACACTAATCCGTGCCCTAACATGTACCCTGATCCTAACACGTTTCTGGACCATCACCTGTAACCTAAACCTTACATTTCGCTAACCCTAACCATAGCCCTAAACCTAACCCTAAATCCAACCCTACCCATTACCCTAACCCATACCGTAATCCTAACCAGTACACTAATACTAATCCGTGCCCTGAAACGTAACCTGAGCCTAACACTTTTCTGTACCCTCACCTGTACCCTAAACTTTACCGTTCACAAACCCGAAACATACCCCTAAACCAAGCCCTAACACCAACCCAACACCTTACCATAAACCGTACCCTAATCCTATCCCGTACACAAACACTACTCCATGCCCTGACACGTACCCTGCCTCTAACTCTTTACCCTACTCTCTCCTGTACCCTAAATCTTACCGTTTGCTAACCCTAACCCTAGCCCTAAAGCTAAATCTAACTACAACCCTACACCTTACCCTAACATGTACACTAATCTTAATGCATACACTAACACTAATCCATTCCCTCACACTTACTTTGACACTAAAACATTTCCTTACCCTCACCTGTAACCTAAAGCTTACTCGTTCGCTAACCCTAACCCTAGCCCTAACACTAAACATAACGCCAACCCTATCCATTAGCCTAACCCGTACCCTAATTCTAACCCGTACACTAACACTAATCCGTGCCCTAACATTTACCCTGACCCTTACACTTTTCCATACCCACGCCTGAACCCTAAATCTTACCATTCACTAACCCTAACCCTAGGTCTAAACCTAACCCTAAACCCAAGCCCAAACCTACACCTAACTCTAACATGTACACTAATCCTAATCCTTAAACTAACACTAACCTGTGCCCTAACACGAACCCTGACCCTAACTCATTTCCATACGCTCACCTGTACTCTAATGTTACCTATTCGCTAACCCTAACACTAGCCCTAAACCTAAACCTAACCCCAACCCTACACCTTACCCTAACCCATACCCTAATCATAACCCATACACTAACACTAACTCGTGCCCTAACACCTACCCTAACCCTACCCCTAACCCTAACCCTAACACTAACCCTAAACTTTACCATTTGTTAACCATAACCGTAGCCCCAAACCTAAACCTAACTACAAACCTGCTCCTAACACATACACTAATCTTAACCCATACACTAACACTAACGCAATACCACACACGTACTTGGACAATAAAACATTTCCATATGGTCAGCTGTAACCTAAACCTTACCCGTTCACTAAACTTAACCCTACCCCTAACACTAACCATAACGCCAACCATACCAATTACCCTAAACTGTACCCTAATCCTAACCTGTAAACCCACACTAACCCCTGCCCTAACACGTACCCTGACCCTAACACTTTTCCGTAACCTCACCTGTACCCTAAACCTTACCGTTCGCTAACCCTAACCCTAAACCTAGACGAAACCCCAACCGTACACCTTACCCTAACCCGTAAGCTAATCCTAAGCCATACACTAACACTGACACGTGTCCTAACACATACACAAACCCTAACACTTTTCTGTACCATCAACTGTACCCTAAACCTGACATTTGGCTAACCCTAACCCTAGCCATAAAGCTAACCCTAAGCCCAACCCTAAAACTTACCTAAACCGTACCCTAATCCTAACCAGTATACTACTACTAAGCCATGCCCTGACATGTACCCTGACCCTAACGCTTTTCCATAACCTCACCGGTACCCTAAACCTTACCCATTCGCTAACCCTAACCCTAGCCCTAGCCCTAGCCCTAACCCTAATGCCAACCCTACTACTTACCCTAACCCGTACCCTAATCCCAACCCATACACTATCACTAACCCATGTCCTAACACGTACCTTAAACCCGAAAACTTTTCCGTATCCTCTCCTGTACCCAAAATCTTACCGTTCACTAACCCTAACCCTAGCCCTAAACATAACGCTAACACCAACCTTACAGCATACCCTAACCCGTACACTAAACTTAACCCGTACAAAAAAACGAACCCATGCCCTCACATGTACTTTGACACTAACACATTTCCGTACCCTCCCGTGTACCGTAAACCTTACCCGTTTGCTAACTCTAACTGTAGGCCTAACCCTAACCATAACACCAACCCTACCCATTTCCCTAACCCGTACCCTAATCCTTACCCATACACTAACACTAATCCATGCCCTAACACGTACCCTGACCCTAACACTTTTCCATACCCACTCCTGTACCCTAAATCTTACCATTCGCTAACCCTAACCCTATGTCTAAACCTAACCCTAACCCCAACCCTACACCTAACCCTAACCCGTACCCTAATCCATACACTAACACTAACCTGTGCCCTAACATGAACCCTGACCCTAACTTGTTTCCATAAGCTCACCTGTACCCTAAATGTTACCTATTCGCTAACCCTAACCCCACCCCTACACCTAAACATAACCCCAACCCTACACCTTTCCCTAACCCATACCCTAATCCTAACCCGTACACTAACACTAACCCGTGCCCTAACACGTACCCTGACCCTAACACTTTTCCGTATCCTCTCCAGTACCCTAAATCTTACCGTTCGCTAAACCTAGCCCTTTCCCTAAACAGAACGCTAACACCAACGTGACACCATACCCTAACCCATACACTGATCTTAACCCATACACCAAAATTAAGCAATTCCCTCACATGTACTTTGACACTAACACGTTTCCGTACCCTCCTGTGTACCGTAAACCTTACCTGTTCGCTAACACTTACCCTAGGTCTAAGCCTAACACTATCCACAACCCTACACAAAATCCTAACCCATACCCTAATCCTAATCCGTACAATAACACTAACCTGTGCCCTAACACCAAGCCTGACCCTAACTCGTTTCCATATGCTTACCTGTACCCTAAATATTACCTATTCGCTAACCCTAACCCTAACACTAACCCTAACCCCAATCCTACACCTTACCCTGATCCGTACTGTAATCCTAACCCGTACCCTAATACTAATCCGTGCCCTGACACGTACACAGACCGTGACACTTTTCTGTACCCTCACCTGTACCCTAAGCCTTACATTTCGCTAACCCTAACCCTAGCCCTAAAGCTAAATCTAACTCCAACCCTACACCTTACCCTAACACGTACACTAATCTTAAACCTTAAACTAACACTAACCCATTCCCGCATATGTATTTTGACCCTAAAACATTTCCGTACCCTCCCCTGTAACCTAAAAATTACCCGGTCGCTAACCCTAACCCTAGCTCTAAACCTAACCCTAACGCCAACCCTACATCTTACCCTAACCCATACACTAATCCTAAACCGTACACTAACACTAACCAGTGCCCTGAAACGTACCCTGACCCTAACACTTTTCCATACCCTCAGCTGTACGCTAAACCTAATCGTTAGCTAACCCTAACTGTAGACTTAAACCTAACCCTAACACCAACCCTACACCTTATTCTAACCCGTACCCTATTTTTAACCCCTACACTAACACTAACCCATGCCCTCACACGTAATTTGACACTAACACGTCTCCATACACTCACATGTACCATAAGCCTTAACTGTTCGCTAAGCCTATCCCTAACCCTAACGCCAACCCTAACCATTACCCTAACCCATACCCTAATCCTAACCACACATTAACACTAACACGTTTCCTAACACATAACCTGACCCAAACGCTTTTCCGTACCCTCAACTGTACCCTAAAACTTACCCGTTCGCCAACCCTAAGCCTAGCCCTAAACCTAACCCTAACCACAACCCCACACCTTACCCTAAACTCTATGCTAATCCTGACACGTACACTAACACTAACAGGTGTCCTAACATATACCCTGACCCTAAAAGTTTTCCGTACCCTCACCTGTACCCTAAACCTTACTGGTTCGCTAACCGTAACCTTAGCCCTAAACATAATGCTAACACCAACCCTACACCATACCCTAACCCGTACACAAATCTTAACCCGTACACCAAAATTATGCAATGCCCTCACACGTACTTTGACACTAACACGTTTCCGTACACTCATGTACCATAAAACTTACCTGTTCGCTAACCCTAACCCTAGCCCTAAACTTAACCCTAACCTCAACCCTACACATTTCCCTAACCCGTACCCTAATCCTAACCCATACACTAGCACTACACATGCCCTAACAGGTACCCTGACCGTAACACTTTTCTGTACACTCACCTGTACCCTAAACCATACCGTGTGCTATCCTTAACCCTAGACCTAAAAGTAAACCTTACCCGATCCCTAAACCTTTCCCTAAAGCGTACCCAATCCTAACCAGTACCCTAACACTAATCCGTGCCCTAACATGTACCCTGATCCTAACACGTTTCTGGACCATCACCTGTAACCTAAACCTTACATTTCGCTAACCCTAACCATAGCCCTAAACCTAACCCTAAACCCAACCCTACCCATTACCCTAACCCATACCGTAATCCTAACCAGTACACTAATACTAATCCGTGCCCTGAAACGTAACCTGAGCCTAACACTTTTCTGTACCCTCACCTGTACCGTAAACTTTACCGTTCACAAACCCGAAACATACCCCTAAACCAAGCCCTAACACCAACCCAACACCTTACCATAAACCGTACCCTAATCCTATCCCGTACACAAACAGTAATCCATGCCCTGACACGTACCCTGCCTCTAACTCTTTACCCTACTCTCTCCTGTACCCTAAATCTTACCGTTTGCTAACCCTAACCCTAGCCCTAAAGCTAAATCTAACTACAACCCTACACCTTACCCTAACATGTACACTAATCTTAATGCATACACTAACACTAACCCATTCCCTCACACTTATTTTGACACTAAGACATTTCCTTACCCTCACCTGTAACCTAAAGCTTACTCGTTCGCTAACCATACCCCTAGCCCTAACACTAAACATAACGCCAACCCTATCCATTAGCCTAACCCGTACCCTAATTCTAACCCGTACACTAACACTAATCCGTGCCCTAACATTTACCCTGACCCTTACACTTTTCCATACCCACGCCTGAACCCTAAATCTTACCATTCACTAACCCTAACCCTAGGTCTAAACCTAACCCTAAACCCAAGCCCAACCCTACACCTAACTCTAACATGTACACTAATCCTAATCCTTAAACTAACACTAACCTGTGCCCTAACACGAACCCTGACCCTAACTCATTTCCATACGCTCACCTGTACTCTAATGTTACCTATTCACTAACCCTAACACTAGCCCTAAACCTAAACCTAACCCCAACCCTACACCTTACCCTAACCCATACCCTAATCATAACCCATACACTAACACTAACTCGTGCCCTAACACCTACCCTAACCCTACCCCTAACCCTAACCCTAACACTAACCCTAAACTTTACCATTTGTTAACCATAACCGTAGCCCCAAACCTAAACCTAACTACAAACCTACTCCTAACACATACACTAATCTTAACCCATACACTAACACTAACGCAATACCACACACGTACTTTGACAATAAAACATTTCCATATGGTCAGCTGTAACCTAAACCTTACCCGTTCACTAAACTTAACCCTACCCCTAACACTAACCATAACGCCAACCCTACCAATTACCCTAACCCGTACCCTAATCCTAACCTGTAAACCCACACTAACCCCTGCCCTAACACGTACCCTGACCCTAACACTTTTCCGTAACCTCACCTGTACCCTAAACCTTACCGTTCGCTAACCCTAACCCTAAACCTAGACGAAACCCCAACCGTACACCTTACCCTAACCCGTAAGCTAATCCTAAGCCATACACTAACACTGACACGTGTCCTAACACATACACAAACCCTAACACTTTTCTGTACCATCACCTGTACCCTAAACCTGACATTTGGCTAACCCTAACCCTAGCCATAAAGCTAACCCTAAGCCCAACCCTAAACCTTACCTAAACCGTACCCTAATCCTAACCAGTATACTACTACTAAGCCATGCCCTGACATGTACCCTGACCCTAACGCTTTTCCATAACCTCACCGGTACCCTAAACCTTACCCATTCGCTAACCCTAACCCTAGCCCTAGCCCTAGCCCTAACCCTAACGCCAACCCTACTACTTACCCTAACCCGTACCCTAATCCCAACCCATACACTATCACTAACCCATGTCCTAACACGTACCTTGACGCGAACACTTTTCCGTATCCTCTCCTGTACCCAAAATCTTACCGTTCACTAACCCTAACCCTAGCCCTAAACATAACGCTAACACCAACCTTACAGCATACCCTAACCCGTACACTAAACTTAACCCGTACAAAAAAACGAACCCATGCCCTCACATGTACTTTGACACTAACACATTTCCGTACCCTCCCGTGTACCGTAAACCTTACCCGTTTGCTAACTCTAACCGTAGGCCTAACCCTAACCATAACACCAACCCTACCCATTTCCCTAACCCGTACCCTAATCCTTACCCATACACTAACACTAATCCATGCCCTAACACGTACCCTGACCCTAACACTTTTCCATACCCACTCCTGTACCCTAAATCTTACCATTCGCTAACCCTAACCCTATGTCTAAACCTAACCCTAACCCCAACCCTACACCTAACCCTAACCCGTACCCTAATCCATACACTAACACTAACCTGTGCCCTAACATGAACCCTGACCCTAACTTGTTTCCATAAGCTCACCTGTACCCTAAATGTTACCTATTCGCTAACCCTAACCCCACCCCTACACCTAAACATAACCCCAACCCTACACCTTTCCCTAACCCATACCCTAATCCTAACCCGTACACTAACACTAACCCGTGCCCTAACACGTACCCTGACCCTAACACTTTTCCGTATCCTCTCCAGTACCCTAAATCTTACTGTTCGCTAAACCTAGCCCTTTCCCTAAACAGAACGCTAACACCAACCTGACACCATACCCTAACCCATACACTGATCTTAACCCATACACCAAAATTAAGCAATTCCCTCACATGTACTTTGACACTAACACGTTTCCGTACCCTCCTGTGTACCGTAAACCTTACCTGTTCGCTAACACTTACCCTAGGTCTAAGCCTAACACTATCCACAACCCTACACAAAATCCTAACCCATACCCTAATCCTAATCCGTACAATAACACTAACCTGTGCCCTAACACCAAGCCTGACCCTAACTCGTTTCCATATGCTTATCTGTACCCTAAATATTACCTATTCGCTAACCCTAACCCTAACACTAACCCTAACCCCAATCCTACACCTTACCCTAATCCGTACTGTAATCCTAACCCGTATCCTAATACTAATCCGTGCCCTGACACGTACACAGACCGTAACACTTTTCTGTACCCTCACCTGTACCCTAAGCCTTACATTTCGCTAACCCTAACCCTAGCCCTAAAGCTAAATCTAACTCCAACCCTACACCTTACCCTAACACGTACACTAATCTTAAACCGTAAACTAACACTAACCCATTCCCGCATATGTATTTTGACCCTAAAACATTTCCGTACCCTCCCCTGTAACCTAAAAATTACCCGGTCGCTAACCCTAACCCTAGCTCTAAACCTAACCCTAACGCCAACCCTACATCTTACCCTAACCCATACACTAATCCTAAACCGTACACTAACACTAACCAGTGCCCTGAAACGTACCCTGACCCTAACACTTTTCCATACCCTCAGCTGTACGCTAAACCTAATCGTTAGCTAACCCTAACTGTAGACTTAAACCTAACCCTAACACCAACCCTACACCTTATTCTAACCCGTACCCTATTTTTAACCCCTACACTAACACTAACCCATGCCCTCACACGTAATTTGACACTAACACGTCTCCATACACTCACATGTACCATAAGCCTTAACTGTTCGCTAAGCCTATCCCTAACCCTAACGCCAACCCTAACCATTACCCTAACCCATACCCTAATCCTAACCACACATTAACACTAACACGTTTCCTAACACATAACCTGACCCAAACGCTTTTCCGTACCCTCAACTGTACCCTAAAACTTACCCGTTCGCCAACCCTAAGCCTAGCCCTAAACCTAACCCTAACCACAACCCCACACCTTACCCTAAACTCTACGCTAATCCTGACACGTACACTAACACTAACAGGTGTCCTAACATATACCCTGACCCTAAAAGTTTTCCGTACCCTCACCTGTACCCTAAACCTTACTGGTTCGCTAACCATAACCTTAGCCCTAAACATAATGCTAACACCTACCCCACACCATACCCTAACCTGTACACTAATCTTAACCCGTACACCAAAATTATGCAATGCCCTCACACGTACTTTGACACTAACACGTTTCCGTACACTCATGTACCATAAAACTTACCTGTTCGCTAACCCTAACCCTAGCCCTAAACTTAACCCTAACCTCAACCCTACACATTTCCCTAACCCGTACCCTAATCCTAACCCATACACTAGCACTACACATGCCCTAACAGGTACCCTGACCGTAACACTTTTCTGTACACTCACCTGTACCCTAAACCATACCGTGTGCTATCCTTAACCCTAGACCTAAACGTAAACCTTACCCCATCCCTAAACCTTTCCCTAAAGCGTACCCAATCCTAACCAGTACCCTAACACTAATCCGTGCCCTAACATGTACCCTGATCCTAACACGTTTCTGGACCATCACCTGTAACCTAAACCTTACATTTCGCTAACCCTAACCATAGCCCTAAACCTAACCCTAAACCCAACCCTACCCATTACCCTAACCCATACCGTAATCCTAACCAGTACACTAATACTAATCCGTGCCCTGAAACGTAACCTGAGCCTAACACTTTTCTGTACCCTCACCTGTACCCTAAACTTTACCGTTCACAAACCCGAAACATACATCTAAACCAAGGCCTAACACCAACCCAACACCTTACCATAAACCGTACCCTAATCCTATCCCATACACAAACACTAATCCATGCCCTGACACGTACCCTGCCTCTAACTCTTTACCCTACTCTCTCCTGTACCCTAAATCTTACCGTTTGCTAACCCTAACCCTAGCCCTAAAGCTAAATCTAACTACAACCCTACACCTTACCCTAACATGTACACTAATCTTAATGCATACACTAACACTAACCCATTCCCTCACACTTACTTTGACACTAAGACATTTCCTTACCCTCACCTGTAACCTAAAGCTTACTCGTTCGCTAACCCTACCCCTAGCCCTAACACTAAACATAACGCCAACCCTATCCATTAGCCTAACCCGTACCCTAATTCTAACCCGTACACTAACACTAATCCGTGCCCTAACATTTACCCTGACCCTTACACTTTTCCATACCCACGCCTGAACCCTAAATCTTACCATTCACTAACCCTAACCCTAGGTCTAAACCTAACCCTAAACCCAAGCCCAACCCTACACCTAACTCTAACATGTACACTAATCCTAATCCTTAAACTAACACTAACCTCTGCCCTAACACGAACCCTGAGCCTAACTCATTTCCATACGCTCACCTGTACTCTAATGTTACCTATTCGCTAACCCTA
The DNA here is from genome assembly GCF_964341445.2 of Mesoplodon mirus. Lineage (NCBI taxonomy): Eukaryota > Metazoa > Chordata > Mammalia > Artiodactyla > Ziphiidae > Mesoplodon > Mesoplodon mirus. The sequence continues at coordinate 1,249,872 of NC_138996.1, forward strand.
ACACTAGCCCTAAACCTAAACCTAACCCCAACCCTACACCTTACCCTAACCCATACCCTAATCATAACCCATACACTAACACTAACTCGTGCCCTAACACCTACCCTAACCCTACCCCTAACCCTAACCCTAACACTAACCCTAAACTTTACCATTTGTTAACCATAACCATAGCCCCAAACCTAAACCTAACTACAAACCTACTCCTAACACATACACTAATCTTAACCCATACACTAACACTAACGCAATACCACACACGTACTTTGACAATAAAACATTTCCATATGGTCAGCTGTAACCTAAACCTTACCCGTTCACTAAACTTAACCCTACCCCTAACACTAACCATAACGCCAACCCTACCAATTACCCTAACCCGTACCCTAATCCTAACCTGTAAACCCACACTAACCCCTGCCCTAACACGTACCCTGACCCTAACACTTTTCCGTAACCTCACCTGTACCCTAAACCTTACCGTTCGCTAACCCTAACCCTAAACCTAGACGAAACCCCAACCGTACACTTTACCCTAACCCGTAAGCTAATCCTAAGCCATACACTAACACTGACACGTGTCCTAACACATACACAAACCCTAACACTTTTCTGTACCATCACCTGTACCCTAAACCTGACATTTGGCTAACCCTAACCCTAGCCATAAAGCTAACCCTAAGCCCAACCCTAAACCTTACCCAAACCGTACCCTAATCCTAACCAGTATACTACTACTAAGCCATGCCCTGACATGTACCCTGACCCTAACGCTTTTCCATAACCTCACCGGTACCCCAAACCTTACCCATTCGCTAACCCTAACCCTAGCCCTAGCCCTAGCCCTAACCCTAACGCCAACCCTACTACTTACCCTAACCCGTACCCTAATCCCAACCCATACACTATCACTAACCCATGTCCTAACACGTACCTTGACGCGAACACTTTTCCGTATCCTCTCCTGTACCCAAAATCTTACCGTTCACTAACCCTAACCCTAGCCCTAAACATAACGCTAACACCAACCTTACAGCATACCCTAACCCGTACACTAAACTTAACCCGTACAAAAAAACGAACCCATGCCCTCACATGTACTTTGACACTAACACATTTCCGTACCCTCCCGTGTACCGTAAACCTTACCCGTTTGCTAACTCTAACTGTAGGCCTAACCCTAACCATAACACCAACCCTACCCATTTCCCTAACCCGTACCCTAATCCTTACCCATACACTAACACTAATCCATGCCCTAACACGTACCCTGACCCTAACACTTTTCCATACCCACTCCTGTACCCTAAATCTTACCATTCGCTAACCCTAACCCTATGTCTAAACCTAACCCTAACCCCAACCCTACACCTAACCCTAACCCGTACCCTAATCCATACACTAACACTAACCTGTGCCCTAACATGAACCCTGACCCTAACTTGTTTCCATAAGCTCACCTGTACCCTAAATGTTACCTATTCGCTAACCCTAACCCCACCCCTACACCTAAACATAACCCCAACCCTACACCTTTCCCTAACCCATACCCTAATCCTAACCCGTACACTAACACTAACCCGTGCCCTAACACGTACCCTGACCCTAACACTTTTCCGTATCCTCTCCAGTACCCTAAATCTTACCATTCGCTAAACCTAGCCCTTTCCCTAAACAGAACGCTAACACCAACCTGACACCATACCCTAACCCATACACTGATCTTAACCCATACACCAAAATTAAGCAATTCCCTCACATGTACTTTGACACTAACACGTTTCCGTACCCTCCTGTGTACCGTAAACCTTACCTGTTCGCTAACACTTACCCTAGGTCTAAGCCTAACACTATCCACAACCCTACACAAAATCCTAACCCATACCCTAATCCTAATCCATACAATAACACTAACCTGTGCCCTAACACCAAGCCTGACCCTAACTCGTTTCCATATGCTTACCTGTACCCTAAATATTACCTATTCGCTAACCCTAACCCTAACACTAACCCTAACCCCAATCCTACACCTTACCCTGATCCGTACTGTAATCCTAACCCGTACCCTAATACTAATCCGTGCCCTGACACGTACACAGACCGTGACACTTTTCTGTACCCTCACCTGTACCCTAAGCCTTACATTTCGCTAACCCTAACCCTAGCCCTAAAGCTAAATCTAACTCCAACCCTACACCTTACCCTAACACGTACACTAATCTTAAACCTTAAACTAACACTAACCCATTCCCGCATATGTATTTTGACCCTAAAACATTTCCGTACCCTCCCCTGTAACCTAAAAATTACCCGGCCGCTAACCCTAACCCTAGCTCTAAACCTAACCCTAACACCAACCCTACATCTTACCCTAACCCATACACTAATCCTAAACCGTACACTAACACTAACCAGTGCCCTGAAACGTACCCTGACCCTAACACTTTTCCATACCCTCAGCTGTACGCTACACCTAATCGTTAGCTAACCCTAACTGTAGACTTAAACCTAACCCTAACACCAACCCTACACCTTATTCTAACCCGTACCCTATTTTTAACCCCTACACTAACACTAACCCATGCCCTCACACGTAATTTGACACTAACACGTCTCCATACACTCACATGTACCATAAGCCTTAACTGTTCGCTAAGCCTATCCCTAACCCTAACGCCAACCCTAACCATTACCCTAACCCATACCCTAATCCTAACCACACATTAACACTAACACGTTTCCTAACACATAACCTGACCCAAACGCTTTTCCGTACCCTCAACTGTACCCTAAAACTTACCCGTTCGCCAACCCTAAGCCTAGCCCTAAACCTAACCCTAACCACAACCCCACACCTTACCCTAAACTCTACGCTAATCCTGACACGTACACTAACACTAACAGGTGTCCTAACATATACCCTGACCCTAAAAGTTTTCCGTACCCTCACCTGTACCCTAAACCTTACTGGTTCGCTAACCGTAACCTTAGCCCTAAACATAATGCTAACACCAACCCTACACCATACCCTAACCCGTACACTAATCTTAACCCGTACACCAAAATTATGCAATGCCCTCACACGTACTTTGACACTAACACGTTTCCGTACACTCATGTACCATAAAACTTACCTGTTCGCTAACCCTAACCCTAGCCCTAAACTTAACCCTAACCTCAACCCTACACATTTCCCTAACCCGTACCCTAATCCTAACCCATAAACTAGCACTACACGTGCCCTAACAGGTACCCTGACCGTAACACTTTTCTGTACACTCACCTGTACCCTAAACCATACCGTGTGCTATCCTTAACCCTAGACCTAAACGTAAACCTTACCCCATCCCTAAACCTTTCCCTAAAGCGTACCCAATCCTAACCAGTACCCTAACACTAATCCGTGCCCTAACATGTACCCTGATCCTAACACGTTTCTGGACCATCACCTGTAACCTAAACCTTACATTTCGCTAACCCTAACCATAGCCCTAAACCTAACCCTAAACCCAACCCTACCCATTACCCTAACCCATACCGTAATCCTAACCAGTACACTAATACTAATCCGTGCCCTGAAACGTAACCTGAGCCTAACACTTTTCTGTACCCTCACCTGTACCCTAAACTTTACCGTTCACAAACCCGAAACATACCCCTAAACCAAGCCCTAACACCAACCCAACACCTTACCATAAACCGTACCCTAATCCTATCCCGTACACAAACACTACTCCATGCCCTGACACGTACCCTGCCTCTAACTCTTTACCCTACTCTCTCCTGTACCCTAAATCTTACCGTTTGCTAACCCTAACCCTAGCCCTAAAGCTAAATCTAACTACAACCCTACACCTTACCCTAACATGTACACTAATCTTAATGCATACACTAACACTAACCCATTCCCTCACACTTACTTTGACACTAAAACATTTCCTTACCCTCACCTGTAACCTAAAGCTTACTCGTTCGCTAACCCTACCCCTAGCCCTAACACTAAACATAACGCCAACCCTATCCATTAGCCTAACCCGTACCCTAATTCTAACCCGTACACTAACACTAATCCGTGCCCTAACATTTACCCTGACCCTTACACTTTTCCATACCCACGCCTGAACCCTAAATCTTACCATTCACTAACCCTAACCCTAGGTCTAAACCTAACCCTAAACCCAAGCCCAACCCTACACCTAACTCTAACATGTACACTAATCCTAATCCTTAAACTAACACTAACCTGTGCCCTAACACGAACCCTGACCCTAACTCATTTCCATACGCTCACCTGTACTCTAATGTTACCTATTCGCTAACCCTAACACTAGCCCTAAACCTAAACCTAACCCCAACCCTACACCTTACCCTAACCCATACCCTAATCATAACCCATACACTAACACTAACTCGTGCCCTAACACCTACCCTAACCCTACCCCTAACCCTAACCCTAACACTAACCCTAAACTTTACCATTTGTTAACCATAACCGTAGCCCCAAACCTAAACCTAACTACAAACCTACTCCTAACACATACACTAATCTTAACCCATACACTAACACTAACGCAATACCACACACGTACTTTGACAATAAAACATTTCCATATGGTCAGCTGTAACCTAAACCTTACCCGTTCACTAAACTTAACCCTACCCCTAACACTAACCATAACGCCAACCCTACCAATTACCCTAACCCGTACCCTAATCCTAACCTGTAAACCCACACTAACCCCTGCCCTAACACGTACCCTGACCCTAACACTTTTCCGTAACCTCACCTGTACCCTAAACCTTACCGTTCGCTAACCCTAACCCTAAACCTAGACGAAACCCCAACCGTACACCTTACCCTAACCCGTAAGCTAATCCTAAACCATACACTAACACTGACACGTGTCCTAACACATACACAAACCCTAACACTTTTCTGTACCATCACCTGTACCCTAAACCTGACATTTGGCTAACCCTAACCCTAGCCATAAAGCTAACCCTAAGCCCAACCCTAAACCTTACCTAAACCGTACCCTAATCCTAACCAGTATACTACTACTAAGCCATGCCCTGACATGTACCCTGACCCTAACGCTTTTCCATAACCTCACCGGTACCCTAAACCTTACCCATTCGCTAACCCTAACCCTAGCCCTAGCCCTAGCCCTAACCCTAACGCCAACCCTACTACTTACCCTAACCCGTACCCTAATCCCAACCCATACACTATCACTAACCCATGTCCTAACACGTACCTTGACCCGAACACTTTTCCGTATCCTCTCCTGTACCCAAAATCTTACCGTTCACTAACCCTAACCCTAGCCCTAAACATAACGCTAACACCAACCTTACAGCATACCCTAACCCGTACACTAAACTTAACCCATACCAAAAAACGAACCCATGCCCTCACATGTACTTTGACACTAACACATTTCCGTACCCTCCCGTGTACCATAAACCTTACCCGTTTGCTAACTCTAACTGTAGGCCTAACCCTAACCATAACACCAACCCTACCCATTTCCCTAACCCGTACCCTAATCCTTACCCATACACTAACACTAATCCATGCCCTAACACGTACCCTGACCCTAACACTTTTCCATACCCACTCCTGTACCCTAAATCTTACCATTCGCTAACCCTAACCCTATGTCTAAACCTAACCCTAACCCCAACCCTACACCTAACCCTAACCCGTACCCTAATCCATACACTAACACTAACCTGTGCCCTAACATGAACCCTGACCCTAACTTGTTTCCATAAGCTCACCTGTACCCTAAATGTTACCTATTCGCTAACCCTAACCCCACCCCTACACCTAAACATAACCCCAACCCTACACCTTTCCCTAACCCATACCCTAATCCTAACCCGTACACTAACACTAACCCGTGCCCTAACACGTACCCTGACCCTAACACTTTTCCGTATCCTCTCCAGTACCCTAAATCTTACTGTTCGCTAAAACTAGCCCTTTCCCTAAACAGAACGCTAACACCAACCTGACACCATACCCTAACCCATACACTGATCTTAACCCATACACCAAAATTAAGCAATTCCCTCACATGTACTTTGACACTAACACGTTTCCGTACCCTCCTGTGTACCGTAAACCTTACCTGTTCGCTAACACTTACCCTAGGTCTAAGCCTAACACTATCCACAACCCTACACAAAATCCTAACCCATACCCTAATCCTAATCCGTACAATAACACTAACCTGTGCCCTAACACCAAGCCTGACCCTAACTCGTTTCCATATGCTTACCTGTACCCTAAATATTACCTATTCGCTAACCCTAACCCTAACACTAACCCTAACCCCAATCCTACACCTTACCCTAATCCGAACTGTAATCCTAACCCGTACCCTAATACTAATCCGTGCCCTGACACGTACACAGACCGTGACACTTTTCTGTACCCTCACCTGTACCCTAAGCCTTACATTTCGCTAACCCTAACCCTAGCCCTAAAGCTAAATCTAACTCCAACCCTACACCTTACCCTAACACGTACACTAATCTTAAACCTTAAACTAACACTAACCCATTCCCGCATATGTATTTTGACCCTAAAACATTTCCGTACCCTCCCCTGTAACCTAAAAATTACCCGGTCGCTAACCCTAACCCTAGCTCTAAACCTAACCCTAACGCCAACCCTACATCTTACCCTAACCCATACACTAATCCTAAACCGTACACTAACACTAACCAGTGCCCTGAAACGTACCCTGACCCTAACACTTTTCCATACCCTCAGCTGTACGCTAAACCTAATCGTTAGCTAACCCTAACTGTAGACTTAAACCTAACCCTAACACCAACCCTACACCTTATTCTAACCCGTACCCTATTTTTAACCCCTACACTAACACTAACCCATGCCCTCACACGTAATTTGACACTAACACGTCTCCATACACTCACATGTACCATAAGCCTTAACTGTTCGCTAAGCCTATCCCTAACCCTAACGCCAACCCTAACCATTACCCTAACCCATACCCTAATCCTAACCACACATTAACACTAACACGTTTCCTAACACATAACCTGACCCAAACGCTTTTCCGTACCCTCAACTGTACCCTAAAACTTACCCGTTCGCCAACCCTAAGCCTAGCCCTAAACCTAACCCTAACCACAACCCCACACCTTACCCTAAACTCTACGCTAATCCTGACACGTACACTAACACTAACAGGTGTCCTAACATATACCCTGACCCTAAAAGTTTTCCGTACCCTCACCTGTACCCTAAACCTTACTGGTTCGCTAACCATAACCTTAGCCCTAAACATAATGCTAACACCTACCCCACACCATACCCTAACCTGTACACTAATCTTAACCCGTACACCAAAATTATGCAATGCCCTCACACGTACTTTGACACTAACACGTTTCCGTACACTCATGTACCATAAAACTTACCTGTTCGCTAACCCTAACCCTAGCCCTAAACTTAACCCTAACCTCAACCCTACACATTTCCCTAACCCGTACCCTAATCCTAACCCATACACTAGCACTACACATGCCCTAACAGGTACCCTGACCGTAACACTTTTCTGTACACTCACCTGTACCCTAAACCATACCGTGTGCTATCCTTAACCCTAGACCTAAACGTAAACCTTACCCCATCCCTAAACCTTTCCCTAAAGCGTACCCAATCCTAACCAGTACCCTAACACTAATCCGTGCCCTAACATGTACCCTGATCCTAACACGTTTCTGGACCATCACCTGTAACCTAAACCTTACATTTCGCTAACCCTAACCATAGCCCTAAACCTAACCCTAAACCCAACCCTACCCATTACCCTAACCCATACCGTAATCCTAACCAGTACACTAATACTAATCCGTGTCCTGAAACGTAACCTGAGCCTAACACTTTTCTGTACCCTCACCTGTACCCTAAACTTTACCGTTCACAAACCTGAAACATACATCTAAACCAAGGCCTAACACCAACCCAACACCTTACCATAAACCGTACCCTAATCCTATCCCATACACAAACACTAATCCATGCCCTGACACGTACCCTGCCTCTAACTCTTTACCCTACTCTCTCCTGTACCCTAAATCTTACCGTTTGCTAACCCTAACCCTAGCCCTAAAGCTAAATCTAACTACAACCCTACACCTTACCCTAACATGTACACTAATCTTAATGCATACACTAACACTAACCCATTCCCTCACACTTACTTTGACACTAAAACATTTCCTTACCCTCACCTGTAACCTAAAGCTTACTCGTTCGCTAACCCTACCCCTAGCCCTAACACTAAACATAACGCCAACCCTATCCATTAGCCTAACCCGTACCCTAATTCTAACCCGTACACTAACACTAATCCGTGCCCTAACATTTACCCTGACCCTTACACTTTTCCATACCCACGCCTGAACCCTAAATCTTACCATTCACTAACCCTAACCCTAGGTCTAAACCTAACCCTAAACCCAAGCCCAACCCTACACCTAACTCTAACATGTACACTAATCCTAATCCTTAAACTAACACTAACCTGTGCCCTAACACGAACCCTGACCCTAACTCATTTCCATACGCTCACCTGTACTCTAATGTTACCTATTCGCTAACCCTAACACTAGACCTAAACCTAAACCTAACCCCAACCCTACACCTTACCCTAACCCATACCCTAATCATAACCCATACACTAACACTAACTCGTGCCCTAACACCTACCCTAACCCTACCCCTAACCCTAACCCTAACACTAACCCTAAACTTTACCATTTGTTAACCATAACCGTAGCCCCAAACCTAAACCTAACTACAAACCTACTCCTAACACATACACTAATCTTAACCCATACACTAACACTAACGCAATACCACACACGTACTTTGACAATAAAACATTTCCATATGGTCAGCTGTAACCTAAACCTTACCCGTTCACTAAACTTAACCCTACCCCTAACACTAACCATAACGCCAACCCTACCAATTACCCTAACCCGTACCCTAATCCTAACCTGTAAACCCACACTAACCCCTGCCCTAACACGTACCCTGACCCTAACACTTTTCCGTAACCTCACCTGTACCCTAAACCTTACCGTTCGCTAACCCTAACCCTAAACCTAGACGAAACCCCAACCGTACACCTTACCCTAACCCGTAAGCTAATCCTAAGCCATACACTAACACTGACACGTGTCCTAACACATACACAAACCCTAACACTTTTCTGTACCATCACCTGTACCCTAAACCTGACATTTGGCTAACCCTAACCCTAGCCATAAAGCTAACCCTAAGCCCAACCCTAAACCTTACCTAAACCGTACCCTAATCCTAACCAGTATACTACTACTAAGCCATGCCCTGACATGTACCCTGACCCTAACGCTTTTCCATAACCTCACCGGTACCCTAAACCTTACCCATTCGCTAACCCTAACCCTAGCCCTAGCCCTAGCCCTAACCCTAACGCCAACCCTACTACTTACCCTAACCCGTACCCTAATCCCAACCCATACACTATCACTAACCCATGTCCTAACACGTACCTTGACGCGAACACTTTTCCGTATCCTCTCCTGTACCCAAAATCTTACCGTTCACTAACCCTAACCCTAGCCCTAAACATAACGCTAACACCAACCTTACAGCATACCCTAACCCGTACACTAAACTTAACCCGTACAAAAAAACGAACCCATGCCCTCACATGTACTTTGACACTAACACATTTCCGTACCCTCCCGTGTACCGTAAACCTTACCCGTTTGCTAACTCTAACTGTAGGCCTAACCCTAACCATAACACCAACCCTACCCATTTCCCTAACCCGTACCCTAATCCTTACCCATACACTAACACTAATCCATGCCCTAACACGTACCCTGACCCTAACACTTTTCCATACCCACTCCTGTACCCTAAATCTTACCATTCGCTAACCCTAACCCTATGTCTAAACCTAACCCTAACCCCAACCCTACACCTAACCCTAACCCGTACCCTAATCCATACACTAACACTAACCTGTGCCCTAACATGAACCCTGACCCTAACTTGTTTCCATAAGCTCACCTGTACCCTAAATGTTACCTATTCGCTAACCCTAACCCCACCCCTACACCTAAACATAACCCCAACCCTACACCTTTCCCTAACCCATACCCTAATCCTAACCCGTACACTAACACTAACCCGTGCCCTAACACGTACCCTGACCCTAACACTTTTCCGTATCCTCTCCAGTACCCTAAATCTTACCGTTCGCTAAACCTAGCCCTTTCCCTAAACAGAACGCTAACACCAACCTGACACCATACCCTAACCCATACACTGATCTTAACCCATACACCAAAATTAAGCAATTCCCTCACATGTACTTTGACACTAACACGTTTCCGTACCCTCCTGTGTACCGTAAACCTTACCTGTTCGCTAACACTTACCCTAGGTCTAAGCCTAACACTATCCACAACCCTACACAAAATCCTAACCCATACCCTAATCCTAATCCGTACAATAACACTAACCTGTGCCCTAACACCAAGCCTGACCCTAACTCGTTTCCATATGCTTACCTGTACCCTAAATATTACCTATTCGCTAACCCTAACCCTAACACTAACCCTAACCCCAATCCTACACCTTACCCTAATCCGTACTGTAATCCTAACCCGTACCCTAATACTAATCCGTGCCCTGACACGTACACAGACCGTGACACTTTTCTGTACCCTCACCTGTACCCTAAGCCTTACATTTCGCTAACCCTAACCCTAGCCCTAAAGCTAAATCTAACTCCAACCCTACACCTTACCCTAACACGTACACTAATCTTAAACCGTAAACTAACACTAACCCATTCCCGCATATGTATTTTGACCCTAAAACATTTCCGTACCCTCCCCTGTAACCTAAAAATTACCCGGTCGCTAACCCTAACCCTAGCTCTAAACCTAACCCTAACGCCAACCCTACATCTTACCCTAACCCATACACTAATCCTAAACCGTACACTAACACTAACCAGTGCCCTGAAACGTACCCTGACCCTAACACTTTTCCATACCCTCAGCTGTACACTAAACCTAATCGTTAGCTAACCCTAACTGTAGACTTAAACCTAACCCTAACACCAACCCTACACCTTATTCTAACCCGTACCCTATTTTTAACCCCTACACTAACACTAACCCATGCCCTCACACGTAATTTGACACTAACACGTCTCCATACACTCACATGTACCATAAGCCTTAACTGTTCGCTAAGCCTATCCCTAACCCTAACGCCAACCCTAACCATTACCCTAACCCATACCCTAATCCTAACCACACATTAACACTAACACGTTTCCTAACACATAACCTGACCCAAACGCTTTTCCGTACCCTCAACTGTACCCTAAAACTTACCCGTTCGCCAACCCTAAGCCTAGCCCTAAACCTAAACCTAACCACAACCCCACACCTTACCCTAAACTCTACGCTAATCCTGACACGTACACTAACACTAACAGGTGTCCTAACATATACCCTGACCCTAAAAGTTTTCCGTACCCTCACCTGTAACCTAAACCTTACTGGTTCGCTAACCGTAACCTTAGCCCTAAACATAATGCTAACACCAACCCTACACCATACCCTAACCCGTACACTAATCTTAACCCGTACACCAAAATTATGCAATGCCCTCACACGTACTTTGACACTAACACGATTCCGTACACTCATGTACCATAAAACTTACCTGTTCGCTAACCCTAACCCTAGCCCTAAACTTAACCCTAACCTCAACCCTACACATTTCCCTAACCCGTACCCTAATCCTAACCCATACACTAACACTACACGTGCCCTAACAGGTACCCTGACCGTAACACTTTTCTGTACACTCACCTGTACCCTAAACCATACTGTTTGCTATCCTTAACCCTAGACCTAAATGTAAACCTTACCCCATCCCTAAACCTTACCCTAACGCGTACCCAATCCTAACCAGTACCCTAACACTAATCCGTGCCCTAACATGTACCCTGATCCTAACACGTTTCTGGACCATCACCTGTAACCTAAACCTTACATTTCGCTAACCCTAACCATAGCCCTAAACCTAACGCTAAACTCAACCCTACCCATTACCCTAACCCATACCGTAATCCTAACCAGTACACTAATACTAATCCGTGCCCTGAAACGTAACCTGAGCCTAACACTTTTCTGTACCCTCACCTGTACCCTAAACTTTACCGTTCACAAACCCGAAACATACCCCTAAACCAAGCCCTAACACCAACCCAACACCTTACCATAAACCGTACCCTAATCCTATCCCGTACACAAACACTAATCCATGCCCTGACACGTACCCTGCCTCTACCTCTTTACCCTACTCTCTCCTGTACCCTAAATCTTACCGTTTGCTAACCCTAACCCTAGCCCTAAAGCTAAATCTAACTACAACCCTACACCTTACCCTAACATGTACACTAATCTTAATGCATACACTAACACTAACCCATTCCCTCACACTTACTTTGACACTAAAACATTTCCTTACCCTCACCTGTAACCTAAAGCTTACTCGTTCGCTAACCCTACCCCTAGCCCTAACACTAAACATAACGCCAACCCTATCCATTAGCCTAACCCGTACCCTAATTCTAACCCGTACACTAACACTAATCCGTGCCCTAACATTTACCCTGACCCTTACACTTTTCCATACCCACGCCTGAACCCTAAATCTTACCATTCACTAACCCTAACCCTAGGTCTAAACCTAACCCTAAACCCAAGCCCAACCCTACACCTAACTCTAACATGTACACTAATCCTAATCCTTAAACTAACACTAACCTGTGCCCTAACACGAACCCTGACCCTAACTCATTTCCATACGCTCACCTGTACTCTAATGTTACCTATTCGCTAACCCTAACACTAGCCCTAAACCTAAACCTAACCCCAACCCTACACCTTACCCTAACCCATACCCTAATCATAACCCATACACTAACACTAACTCGTGCCCTAACACCTACCCTAACCCTACCCCTAACCCTAACCCTAACACTAACCCTAAACTTTACCATTTGTTAACCATAACCGTAGCCCCAAACCTAAACCTAACTACAAACCTACTCCTAACACATACACTAATCTTAACCCATACACTAACACTAACGCAATACCACACACGTACTTTGACAATAAAACATTTCCGTATGGTCAGCTGTAACCTAAACCTTACCCGTTCACTAAACTTAACCCTACCCCTAACACTAACCATAACGCCAACCCTACCAATTACCCTAACCCGTACCCTAATCCTAACCTGTAAACCCACACTAACCCCTGCCCTAACACGTACCCTGACCCTAACACTTTTCCGTAACCTCACCTGTACCCTAAACCTTACCGTTCGCTAACCCTAACCCTAAACCTAGACGAAACCCCAACCGTACACCTTACCCTAACCCGTAAGCTAATCCTAAGCCATACACTAACACTGACACGTGTCCTAACACATACACAAACCCTAACACTTTTCTGTACCATCACCTGTACCCTAAACCTGACATTTGGCTAACCCTAACCCTAGCCATAAAGCTAACCCTAAGCCCAACCCTAAACCTTACCTAAACCGTACCCTAATCCTAACCAGTATACTACTACTAAGCCATGCCCTGACATGTACCCTGACCCTAACGCTTTTCCATAACCTCACCGGTACCCTAAACCTTACCCATTCGCTAACCCTAACCCTAGCCCTAGCCCTAGCCCTAACCCTAACGCCAACCCTACTACTTACCCTAACCCGTACCCTAATCCCAACCCATACACTATCACTAACCCATGTCCTAACACGTACCTTGACCCGAACACTTTTCCGTATCCTCTCCTGTACCCAAAATCTTACCGTTCACTAACCCTAACCCTAGCCCTAAACATAATGCTAACACCAACCTTACAGCATACCCTAACCCGTACACTACACTTAACCCGTACAAAAAAACGAACCCATGCCCTCACATGTACTTTGACACTAACACATTTCCGTACCCTCCCGTGTACCGTAAACCTTACCCGTTTGCTAACTCTAACTGTAGGCCTAACCCTAACCATAACACCAACCCTACCCATTTCCCTAACCCGTACCCTAATCCTTACCCATACACTAACACTAATCCATGCCCTAACACGTACCCTGACCCTAACACTTTTCCATACCCACTCCTGTACCCTAAATCTTACCATTCGCTAACCCTAACCCTATGTCTAAACCTAACCCTAACCCCAACCCTACACCTAACCCTAACCCGTACCCTAATCCATACACTAACACTAACCTGTGCCCTAACATGAACCCTGACCCTAACTTGTTTCCATAAGCTCACCTGTACCCTAAATGTTACCTATTCGCTAACCCTAACCCCACCCCTACACCTAAACATAACCCCAACCCTACACCTTTCCCTAACCCATACCCTAATCCTAACCCGTACACTAACACTAACCCGTGCCCTAACACGTACCCTGACCCTAACACTTTTCCGTATCCTCTCCAGTACCCTAAATCTTACCGTTCGCTAAACCTAGCCCTTTCCCTAAACAGAACGCTAACACCAACCTGACACCATACCCTAACCCATACACTGATCTTAACCCATACACCAAAATTAAGCAATTCCCTCACATGTACTTTGACACTAACACGTTTCCGTACCCTCCTGTGTACCGTAAACCTTACCTGTTCGCTAACACTTACCCTAGGTCTAAGCCTAACACTATCCACAACCCTACACAAAATCCTAACCCATACCCTAATCCTAATCCGTACAATAACACTAACCTGTGCCCTAACACCAAGCCTGACCCTAACTCGTTTCCATATGCTTATCTGTACCCTAAATATTACCTATTCGCTAACCCTAACCCTAACACTAACCCTAACCCCAATCCTACACCTTACCCTAATCCGTACTGTAATCCTAACCCGTACGCTAATACTAATCCGTGCCCTGACACGTACACAGACCGTGACACTTTTCTGTACCCTCACCTGTACCCTAAGCCTTACATTTCGCTAACCCTAACCCTAGCCCTAAAGCTAAATCTAACTCCAACCCTACACCTTACCCTAACACGTACACTAATCTTAAACCGTAAACTAACACTAACCCATTCCCGCATATGTATTTTGACCCTAAAACATTTCCGTACCCTCCCCTGTAACCTAAAAATTACCCGGTCGCTAACCCTAACCCTAGCTCTAAACCTAACCCTAACGCCAACCCTACATCTTACCCTAACCCATACACTAATCCTAAACCGTACACTAACACTAACCAGTGCCCTGAAACGTACCCTGACCCTAACACTTTTCCATACCCTCAGCTGTACGCTAAACCTAATCGTTAGCTAACCCTAACTGTAGACTTAAACCTAACCCTAACACCAACCCTACACCTTATTCTAACCCGTACCCTATTTTTAACCCCTACACTAACACTAACCCATGCCCTCACACGTAATTTGACACTAACACGTCTCCATACACTCACATGTACCATAAGCCTTAACTGTTCGCTAAGCCTATCCCTAACCCTAACGCCAACCCTAACCATTACCCTAACCCATACCCTAATCCTAACCACACATTAACACTAACACGTTTCCTAACACATAACCTGACCCAAACGCTTTTCCGTACCCTCAACTGTACCCTAAAACTTACCCGTTCGCCAACCCTAAGCCTAGCCCTAAACCTAACCCTAACCACAACCCCACACCTTACCCTAAACTCTACGCTAATCCTGACACGTACACTAACACTAACAGGTGTCCTAACATATACCCTGACCCTAAAAGTTTTCCGTACACTCACCTGTACCCTAAACCTTACTGGTTCGCTAACCATAACCTTAGCCCTAAACATAATGCTAACACCTACCCCACACCATACCCTAACCTGTACACTAATCTTAACCCGTACACCAAAATTATGCAATGCCCTCACACGTACTTTGACACTAACACGTTTCCGTACACTCATGTACCATAAAACTTACCTGTTCGCTAACCCTAACCCTAGCCCTAAACTTAACCCTAACCTCAACCCTACACATTTCCCTAACCCGTACCCTAATCCTAACCCATACACTAGCACTACACATGCACTAAGAGGTACCCTGACCGTAACACTTTTCTGTACACTCACCTGTACCCTAAACCATACCGTGTGCTATCTTTAACCCTAGACCTAAACGTAAACCTTACCCCATCCCTAAACCTTTCCCTAAAGCGTACCCAATCCTAACCAGTACCCTAACACTAATCCGTGCCCTAACATGTACCCTGATCCTAACACGTTTCTGGACCATCACCTGTAACCTAAACCTTACATTTCGCTAACCCTAACCATAGCCCTAAACCTAACCCTAAACCCAACCCTACCCATTACCCTAACCCATACCGTAATCCTAACCAGTACACTAATACTAATCCGTGCCCTGAAACGTAACCTGAGCCTACAACTTTTCTGTACCCTCACCTGTACCCTAAACTTTACCGTTCACAAACCCGAAACATACATCTAAACCAAGGCCTAACACCAACCCAACACCTTACCATAAACCGTACCCTAATCCTATCCCATACACAAACACTAATCCATGCCCTGACACGTACCCTGCCTCTAACTCTTTACCCTACTCTCTCCTGTACCCTAAATCTTACCGTTTGCTAACCCTAACCCTAGCCCTAAAGCTAAATCTAACTACAACCCTACACCTTACCCTAACATGTACACTAATCTTAATGCATACACTAACACTAACCCATTCCCTCACACTTACTTTGACACTAAAACATTTCCTTACCCTCACCTGTAACCTAAAGCTTACTCGTTCGCTAACCCTACCCCTAGCCCTAACACTAAACATAACGCCAACCCTATCCATTAGCCTAACCTGTACCCTAATTCTAACCCGTACACTAACACTAATCCGTGCCCTAACATTTACCCTGACGCTTACACTTTTCCATACCCACGCCTGAACCCTAAATCTTACCATTCACTAACCCTAACCCTAGGTCTAAACCTAACCCTAAACCCAAGCCCAACCCTACACCTAACTCTAACATGTACACTAATCCTAATCCTTAAACTAACACTAACCTGTGCCCTAACACGAACCCTGACCCTAACTCATTTCCATACGCTCACCTGTACTCTAATGTTACCTATTCGCTAACCCTAACACTAGCCCTAAACCTAAACCTAACCCCAACCCTACACCTTACCCTAACCCATACCCTAATCATAACCCATACACTAACACTAACTCGTGCCCTAACACCTACCCTAACCCTACCCCTAACCCTAACCCTAACACTAACCCTAAACTTTACCATTTGTTAACCATAACCATAGCCCCAAACCTAAACCTAACTACAAACCTACTCCTAACACATACTCTAATCTTAACCCATACACTAACACTAACGCAATACCACACACGTACTTTGACAATAAAACATTTCCGTATGGTCAGCTGTAACCTAAACCTTACCCGTTCACTAAACTTAACCCTACCCCTAACACTAACCATAACGCCAACCCTACCAATTACCCTAACCCGTACCCTAATCCTAACCTGTAAACCCACACTAACCCCTGCCCTAACACGTACCCTGACCCTAACACTTTTCCGTAACCTCACCTGTACCCTAAACCTTACCGTTCGCTAACCCTAACCCTAAACCTAGACGAAACCCCAACCGTACACCTTACCCTAACCCGTAAGCTAATCCTAAGCCATACACTAACACTGACACGTGTCCTAACACATACACAAACCCTAACACTTTTCTGTACCATCACCTGTACCCTAAACCTGACATTTGGCTAACCCTAACCCTAGCCATAAAGCTAACCCTAAGCCCAACCCTAAACCTTACCTAAACCGTACCCTAATCCTAACCAGTATACTACTACTAAGCCATGCCCTGACATGTACCCTGACCCTAACGCTTTTCCATAACCTCACCGGTACCCTAAACCTTACCCATTCGCTAACCCTAACCCTAGCCCTAGCCCTAGCCCTAACGCCAACCCTACTACTTACCCTAACCCGTACCCTAATCCCAACCCATACACTATCACTAACCCATGTCCTAACACGTACCTTGACCCGAACACTTTTCCGTATCCTCTCCTGTACCCAAAATCTTACCGTTCACTAACCCTAACCCTAGCCCTAAACATAACGCTAACACCAACCTTACAGCATACCCTAACCCGTACACTAAACTTAACCCGTACAAAAAAACGAACCCATGCCCTCACATGTACTTTGACACTAACACATTTCCGTACCCTCCCGTGTACCGTAAACCTTACCCGTTTGCTAACTCTAACTGTAGGCCTAACCCTAACCATAACACCAACCCTACCCATTTCCCTAACCCGTACCCTAATCCTTACCCATACACTAACACTAATCCATGCCCTAACACGTACCCTGACCCTAACACTTTTCCATACCCACTCCTGTACCCTAAATCTTACCATTCGCTAACCCTAACCCTATGTCTAAACCTAACCCTAACCCCAACCCTACACCTAACCCTAACCCGTACCCTAATCCATACACTAACACTAACCTGTGCCCTAACATGAACCCTGACCCTAACTTGTTTCCATAAGCTCACCTGTACCCTAAATGTTACCTATTCGCTAACCCTAACCCCACCCCTACACCTAAACATAACCCCAACCCTACACCTTTCCCTAACCCATACCCTAATCCTAACCCGTACACTAACACTAACCCGTGCCCTAACACGTACCCTGACCCTAACACTTTTCCGTATCCTCTCCAGTACCCTAAATCTTACCGTTCGCTAAACCTAGCCCTTTCCCTAAACAGAACGCTAACACCAACCTGACACCATACCCTAACCCATACACTGATCTTAACCCATACACCAAAATTAAGCAATTCCCTCACATGTACTTTGACACTAACACGTTTCCGTACCCTCCTGTGTACCGTAAACCTTACCTGTTCGCTAACACTTACCCTAGGTCTAAGCCTAACACTATCCACAACCCTACACAAAATCCTAACCCATACCCTAATCCTAATCCGTACAATAACACTAACCTGTGCCCTAACACCAAGCCTGACCCTAACTCGTTTCCATATGCTTACCTGTACCCTAAATATTACCTATTCGCTAACCCTAACCCTAACACTAACCCTAACCCCAATCCTACACCTTACCCTGATCCGTACTGTAATCCTAACCCGTAACCTAATACTAATCCGTGCCCTGACACGTACACAGACCGTGACACTTTTCTGTACCCTCACCTGTACCCTAAGCCTTACATTTCGCTAACCCTAACCCTAGCCCTAAAGCTAAATCTAACTCCAACCCTACACCTTACCCTAACACGTACACTAATCTTAAACCTTAAACTAACACTAACCCATTCCCGCATATGTATTTTGACCCTAAAACATTTCCGTACCCTCCCCTGTAACCTAAAAATTACCCGGTCGCTAACCCTAACCCTAGCTCTAAACCTAACCCTAACGCCAACCCTACATCTTACCCTAACCCATACACTAATCCTAAACTGTACACTAACACTAACCAGTGCCCTGAAACGTACCCTGACCCTAACACTTTTCCATACCCTCAGCTGTACGCTAAACCTAATCGTTAGCTAACCCTAACTGTAGACTTAAACCTAACCCTAACACCAACCCTACACATTATTCTAACCTGTACCCTATTTTTAACCCCTACACTAACACTAACCCATGCCCTCACACGTAATTTGACACTAACACGTCTCCATACACTCACATGTACCATAAGCCTTAACTGTTCGCTAAGCCTATCCCTAACCCTAACGCCAACCCTAACCATTACCCTAACCCATACCCTAATCCTAACCACACATTAACACTAACACGTTTCCTAACACATAACCTGACCCAAACGCTTTTCCGTACCCTCAACTGTACCCTAAAACTTACCCGTTCGCCAACCCTAAGCCTAGCCCTAAACCTAACCCTAACCACAACCCCACACCTTACCCTAAACTCTACGCTAATCCTGACACGTACACTAACACTAACAGGTGTCCTAACATATACCCTGACCCTAAAAGTTTTCCGTACCCTCACCTGTACCCTAAACCTTACTGGTTCGCTAACCATAACCTTAGCCCTAAACATAATGCTAACACCAACCCTACACCATACCCTAACCCGTACACTAATCTTAACCCGTACACCAAAATTATGCAATGCCCTCACACGTACTTTGACACTAACACGTTTCCGTACACTCATGTACCATAAAACTTACCTGTTCGCTAACCCTAACCTTAGCCCTAAACTTAACCCTAACCTCAACCCTACACATTTCCCTAACCCGTACTCTAATCCTAACCCATACACTAACACTACACGTGCCCTAACAGGTACCCTGACCGTAACACTTTTCTGTACACTCACCTGTACCCTAAACCATACCGTTTGCTATCCTTAACCCTAGACCTAAACGGAAACCTTACCCCATCCCTAAACCTTACCCTAACGCGTACCCAATCCTAACCAGTACCCTAACACTAATCCGTGCCCTAACATGTACCCTGATCCTAACACGTTTCTGGACCATCACCTGTAACCTAAACCTTACATTTCGCTAACCCTAACCATAGCCCTAAACCTAACCCTAAACCCAACCCTACCCATTACCCTAACCCATACCGTAATCCTAACCAGTACACTAATACTAATCCATGCCCTGAAACGTAACCTGAGCCTAACACTTTTCTGTACCCTCACCTGTACCCTAAACTTTACCGTTCACAAACCCGAAACATACCCCTAAACCAAGCCCTAACACCAACCCAACACCTTACCATAAACCGTACCCTAATCCTATCCCGTACACAAACACTAATCCATGCCCTGACACGTACCCTGCCTCTAACTCTTTACCCTACTCTCTCCTGTACCCTAAATCTTACCGTTTGCTAACCCTAACCCTAGCCCTAAAGCTCAATCTAACTACAACCCTACACCTTACCCTAACATGTACACTAATCTTAATGCATACACTAACACTAACCCATTCCCTCACACTTACTTTGACACTAAAACATTTCCTTACCCTCACCTGTAACGTAAAGCTTACTCGTTCGCTAACCCTAACCCTAGCCCTAACACTAAACATAACGCCAACCCTATCCATTAGCCTAACCCATACCCTAATTCTAACCAGTACACTAACACTAATCCGTGCCCTAACATTTACCCTGACCCTTACACTTTTCCATACCCACGCCTGAACCCTAAATCTTACCATTCACTAACCCTAACCCTAGGTCTAAACCTAACCCTAAACCCAAGCCCAACCCTACACCTAACTCTAACATGTACACTAATCCTAATCCTTAAACTAACACTAACCTGTGCCCTAACACGAACCCTGACCCTAACTCATTTCCATATGCTCACCTGTACTCTAATGTTACCTATTCGCTAACCCTAACACTAGCCCTAAACCTAAACCTAACCCCAACCCTACACCTTACCCTAACCCATACCCTAATCATAACCCATACACTAACACTAACTCGTGCCCTAACACCTACCCTAACCCTACCCCTAACCCTAACCCTAACACTAACCCTAAACTTTACCATTTGTTAACCATAACCGTAGCCCCAAACCTAAACCTAACTACAAACCTACTCCTAACACATACTCTAATCTTAACCCATACACTAACACTAACGCAATACCACACACGTACTTTGACAATAAAACATTTCCGTATGGTCAGCTGTAACCTAAACCTTACCCGTTCACTAAACTTAACCCTACCCCTAACACTAACCATAACGCCAACCCTACCAATTACCCTAACCCGTACCCTAATCCTAACCTGTAAACCCACACTAACCCCTGCCCTAACACGTACCCTGACCCTAACACTTTTCCGTAACCTCACCTGTACCCTAAACCTTACCGTTCGCTAACCCTAACCCTAAACCTAGACGAAACCCCAACCGTACACCTTACCCTAACCCGTAAGCTAATCCTAAGCCATACACTAACACTGACACGTGTCCTAACACATACACAAACCCTAACACTTTTCTGTACCATCACCTGTACCCTAAACCTGACATTTGGCTAACCCTAACCCTAGCCATAAAGCTAACCCTAAGCCCAACCCTAAACCTTACCTAAACCGTACCCTAATCCTAACCAGTATACTACTACTAAGCCATGCCCTGACATGTACCCTGACCCTAACGCTTTTCCATAACCTCACCGGTACCCTAAACCTTACCCATTCGCTAACCCTAACCCTAGCCCTAGCCCTAGCCCTAACCCTAACGCCAACCCTACTACTTACCCTAACCCGTACCCTAATCCCAACCCACACACTATCACTAACCCATGTCCTAACACGTACCTTGACCCGAACACTTTTCCGTATCCTCTCCTGTACCCAAAATCTTACCGTTCACTAACCCTAACCCTAGCCCTAAACATAACGCTAACACCAACCTTACAGCATACCCTAACCCGTACACTAAACTTAACCCGTACAAAAAAACGAACCCATGCCCTCACATGTACTTTGACACTAACACATTTCCGTACCCTCCCGTGTACCGTAAACCTTACCCGTTTGCTAACTCTAACTGTAGGCCTAACCCTAACCATAACACCAACCCTACCCATTTCCCTAACCCGTACCCTAATCCTTACCCATACACTAACACTAATCCATGCCCTAACACGTACCCTGACCCTAACACTTTTCCATACCCACTCCTGTACCCTAAATCTTACCATTCGCTAACCCTAACCCTATGTCTAAACCTAACCCTAACCCCAACCCTACACCTAACCCTAACCCGTACCCTAATCCATACACTAACACTAACCTGGGCCCTAACATGAACCCTGACCCTAACTTGTTTCCATAAGCTCACCTGTACCCTAAATGTTACCTATTCGCTAACCCTAACCCCACCCCTACACCTAAACATAACCCCAACCCTACACCTTTCCCTAACCCATACCCTAATCCTAACCCGTACACTAACACTAACCCGTGCCCTAACACGTACCCTGACCCTAACACTTTTCCGTATCCTCTCCAGTACCCTAAATCTTACCGTTCGCTAAACCTAGCCCTTTCCCTAAACAGAACGCTAACACCAACCTGACACCATACCCTAACCCATACACTGATCTTAACCCATACACCAAAATTAAGCAATTCCCTCACATGTACTTTGACACTAACACGTTTCCGTACCCTCCTGTGTACCGTAAACCTTACCTGTTCGCTAACACTTACCCTAGGTCTAAGCCTAACACTATCCACAACCCTACACAAAATCCTAACCCATACCCTAATCCTAATCCGTACAATAACACTAACCTGTGCCCTAACACCAAGCCTGACCCTAACTCGTTTCCATATGCTTACCTGTACCCTAAATATTACCTATTCGCTAACCCTAACCCTAACACTAACCCTAACCCCAATCCTACACCTTACCCTAATCCGTACTGTAATCCTAACCCGTACCCTAATACTAATCCGTGCCCTGACACGTACACAGACCGTAACACTTTTCTGTACCCTCACCTGTACCCTAAGCCTTACATTTCGCTAACCCTAACCCTAGCCCTAAAGCTAAATCTAACTCCAACCCTACACCTTACCCTAACACGTACACTAATCTTAAACCTTAAACTAACACTAACCCATTCCCGCATATGTATTTTGACCCTAAAACATTTCCGTACCCTCCCCTGTAACCTAAAAATTACCCGGTCGCTAACCCTAACCCTAGCTCTAAACCTAACCCTAACGCCAACCCTACATCTTACCCTAACCCATACACTAATCCTAAACCGTACACTAACACTAACCAGTGCCCTGAAACGTACCCTGACCCTAACACTTTTCCATACCCTCAGCTGTACACTAAACCTAATCGTTAGCTAACCCTAACTGTAGACTTAAACCTAACCCTAACACCAACCCTACACCTTATTCTAACCCGTACCCTATTTTTAACCCCTACACTAACACTAACCCATGCCCTCACACGTAATTTGACACTAACACGTCTCCATACACTCACATGTACCATAAGCCTTAACTGTTCGCTAAGCCTATCCCTAACCCTAACGCCAACCCTAACCATTACCCTAACCCATACCCTAATCCTAACCACACATTAACACTAACACGTTTCCTAACACATAACCTGACCCAAACGCTTTTCCGTACCCTCAACTGTACCCTAAAACTTACCCGTTCGCCAACCCTAAGCCTAGCCCTAAACCTAACCCTAACCACAACCCCAGACCTTACCCTAAACTCTACGCTAATCCTGACACGTACACTAACACTAACAGGTGTCCTAACATATACCCTGACCCTAAAAGTTTTCCGTACCCTCACCTGTACCCTAAACCTTACTGGTTCGCTAACCGTAACCTTAGCCCTAAACATAATGCTAACACCAACCCTACACCATACCCTAACCCGTACACTAATCTTAACCCGTACACCAAAATTATGCAATGCCCTCACACGTACTTTGACACTAACACGATTCCGTACACTCATGTACCATAAAACTTACCTGTTCGCTAACCCTAACCCTAGCCCTAAACTTAACCCTAACCTCATCCCTACACATTTCCCTAACCCGTACCCTAATCCTAACCCATACACTAACACTACACGTGCCCTAACAGGTACCCTGACCGTAACACTTTTCTGTACACTCACCTGTACCCTAAACCATACCGTTTGCTATCCTTAACCCTAGACCTAAACGGAAACCTTACCCCATCCCTAAACCTTACCCTAACGCGTACCCAATCCTAACCAGTACCCTAACACTAATCCGTGCCCTAACATGTACCCTGATCCTAACACGTTTCTGGACCATCACCTGTAACCTAAACCTTACATTTCGCTAACCCTAACCATAGCCCTAAACCTAACCCTAAACCCAACCCTACCCATTACCCTAACCCATACCGTAATCCTAACCAGTACACTAATACTAATCCGTGCCCTGAAACGTAACCTGAGCCTAACACTTTTCTGTACCCTCACCTGTACCCTAAACTTTACCGTTCACAAACCCGAAACATACCCCTAAACCAAGCCCTAACACCAACCCAACACCTTACCATAAACCGTACCCTAATCCTATCCCATACACAAACACTAATCCATGCCCTGACACGTACCCTGCCTCTAACTCTTTACCCTACTCTCTCCTGTACCCTAAATCTTACCGTTTGCTAACCCTAACCCTAGCCCTAAAGCTAAATCTAACTACAACCCTACACCTTACCCTAACATGTACACTAATCTTAATGCATACACTAACACTAACCCATTCCCTCACACTTACTTTGACACTAAAACATTTCCTTACCCTCACCTGTAACCTAAAGCTTACTCGTTCGCTAACCCTACCCGTAGCCCTAACACTAAACATAACGCCAACCCTATCCATTAGCCTAACCCGTACCCTAATTCTTACCCGTACACTAACACTAATCCGTGCCCTAACATTTACCCTGACCATTACACTTTTCCATACCCACGCCTGAACCCTAAATCTTACCATTCACTAACCCTAACCCTAGGTCTAAACCTAACCCTAAACCCAAGCCCAACCCTACACCTAACTCTAACATGTACACTAATCCTAATCCTTAAACTAACACTAACCTGTGCCCTAACACGAACCCTGACCCTAACTCATTTCCATACGCTCACCTGTACTCTAATGTTACCTATTCGCTAACCCTAACACTAGCCCTAAACCTAAACCTAACCCCAACCCTACACCTTACCCTAACCCATACCCTAATCATAAACCATACACTAACACTAACTCGTGCCCTAACACCTACCCTAACCCTACCCCAACCCTAACCCTAACAGTAACCCTAAACTTCACCATTTGTTAACCATAACCGTAGCCCCAAACCTAAACCAAACTACAAACCTACTCCTAACACATACACTAAACTTAACCCATACACTAACACTAACGCAATACCACACACGTACTTTGACAATAAAACATTTCCATATGGTCAGCTGTAACCTAAACCTTACCCGTTCACTAAACTTAACCCTACCCCTAACACTAACCATAACGCCAACCCTACCAATTACCCTAACCCGTACCCTAATCCTAACCTGTAAACCCACACTAACCCCTGCCCTAACACGTTCCCTGACCCTAACACTTTTCCGTAACCTCACCTGTACCCTAAACCTTACCGTTCGCTAACCCTAACCCTAAACCTAGATGAAACCCCAACCGTACACCTTACCCTAACCCGTAAGCTAATCCTAAGCCATACACTAACACTGACACGTGTCCTAACACATACACAAACCCTAACACTTTTCTGTACCATCACCTGTACCCTAAACCTGACATTTGGCTAACCCTAACCCTAGCCATAAAGCTAACCCTAAGCCCAACCCTAAACCTTACCTAAACCGTACCCTAATCCTAACCAGTATACTACTACTAAGCCATGCCCTGACATGTACCCTGACCCTAACGCTTTTCCATAACCTCACCGGTACCCTAAACCTTACCCATTCGCTAACCCTAACCCTAGCCCTAGCCCTAGCCCTAACCCTAACGCCAACCCTACTACTTACCCTAACCCGTACCCTAATCCCAACCCATACACTATCACTAACCCATGTCCTAACACGTACCTTGACCCGAACACTTTTCCGTATCCTCTCCTGTACCCAAAATCTTACCGTTCACTAACCCTAACCCTAGCCCTAAACATAACGCTAACACCAACCTTACAGCATACCCTAACCCGTACACTAAACTTAACCCGTACAAAAAAACGAACCCATGCCCTCACATGTACTTTGACACTAACACATTTCCGTACCCTCCCGTGTACCGTAAACCTTACCCGTTTGCTAACTCTAACTGTAGGCCTAACCCTAACCATAACACCAACCCTACCCATTTCCCTAACCCGTACCCTAATCCTTACCCATACACTAACACTAATCCATGCCCTAACACGTACCCTGTCCCTAACACTTTTCCATACCCACTCCTGTACCCTAAATCTTACCATTCGCTAACCCTAACCCTATGTCTAAACCTAACCCTAACCCCAACCCTACACCTAACCCTAACCCGTACCCTAATCCATACACTAACACTAACCTGTGCCCTAACATGAACCCTGACCCTAACTTGTTTCCATAAGCTCACCTGTACCCTAAATGTTACCTATTCGCTAACCCTAACCCCACCCCTACACCTAAACATAACCCCAACCCTACACCTTTCCCTAACCCATACCCTAATCCTAACCCGTACACTAACACTAACCCGTGCCCTAACACGTACCCTGACCCTAACACTTTTCCGTATCCTCTCCAGTACCCTAAATCTTACCGTTCGCTAAACCTAGCCCTTTCCCTAAACAGAACGCTAACACCAACCTGACACCATACCCTAACCCATACACTGATCTTAACCCATACACCAAAATTAAGCAATTCCCTCACATGTACTTTGACACTAACACGTTTCCGTACCCTCCTGTGTACCGTAAACCTTACCTGTTCGCTAACACTTACCCTAGGTCTAAGCCTAACACTATCCACAACCCTACACAAAATCCTAACCCATACCCTAATCCTAATCCGTACAATAACACTAACCTGTGCCCTAACACCAAGCCTGACCCTAACTCGTTTCCATATGCTTACCTGTACCCTAAATATTACCTATTCGCTAACCCTAACCCTAACACTAACCCTAACCCCAATCCTACACCTTACCCTGATCCGTACTGTAATCCTAACCCGTAACCTAATACTAATCCGTGCCCTGACACGTACACAGACCGTGACACTTTTCTGTACCCTCACCTGTACCCTAAGCCTTACATTTCGCTAACCCTAACCCTAGCCCTAAAGCTAAATCTAACTCCAACCCTACACCTTACCCTAACACGTACACTAATCTTAAACCTTAAACTAACACTAACCCATTCCCGCATATGTATTTTGACCCTAAAACATTTCCGTACCCTCCCCTGTAACCTAAAAATTACCCGGTCGCTAACCCTAACCCTAGCTCTAAACCTAACCCTAACGCCAACCCTACATCTTACCCTAACCCATACACTAATCCTAAACTGTACACTAACACTAACCAGTGCCCTGAAACGTACCCTGACCCTAACACTTTTCCATACCCTCAGCTGTACGCTAAACCTAATCGTTAGCTAACCCTAACTGTACACTTAAACCTAACCCTAACACCAACCCTACACCTTATTCTAACCCGTACCCTATTTTTAACCCCTACACTAACACTAACCCATGCCCTCACACGTAATTTGACACTAACACGTCTCCATACACTCACATGTACCATAAGCCTTAACTGTTCGCTAAGCCTATCCCTAACCCTAACGCCAACCCTAACCATTACCCTAACCCATACCCTAATCCTAACCACACATTAACACTAACACGTTTCCTAACACATAACCTGACCCAAACGCTTTTCCGTACCCTCAACTGTACCCTAAAACTTACCCGTTCGCCAACCCTAAGCCTAGCCCTAAACCTAACCCTAACCACAACCCCACACCTTACCCTAAACTCTACGCTAATCCTGACACGTACACTAACACTAACAGGTGTCCTAACATATACCCTGACCCTAAAAGTTTTCCGTACCCTCACCTGTACCCTAAACCTTACTGGTTCGCTAACCATAACCTTAGCCCTAAACATAATGCTAACACCAACCCTACACCATACCCTAACCCGTACACTAATCTTAACCCGTACACCAAAATTATGCAATGCCCTCACACGTACTTTGACACTAACACGTTTCTGTACACTCATGTACCATAAAACTTACCTGTTCGCTAACCCTAACCCTAGCCCTAAACTTAACCCTAACCTCAACCCTACACATTTGCCTAACCCGTACCCTAATCCTAACCCATACACTAACACTACACGTGCCCTAACAGGTACCCTGACCGTAACACTTTTCTGTACACTCACCTGTACCCTAAACCATACCGTTTGCTATCCTTAACCCTAGACCTAAACGGAAACCTTACCCCATCCCTAAACCTTACCCTAACGCGTACCCAATCCTAACCAGTACCCTAACACTAATCCGTGCCCTAACATGTACCCTGATCCTAACACGTTTCTGGACCATCACCTGTAACCTAAACCTTACATTTCGCTAACCCTAACCATAGCCCTAAACCTAACCCTAAACCCAACCCTACCCATTACCCTAACCCATACCGTAATCCTAACCAGTACACTAATACTAATCCATGCCCTGAAACGTAACCTGAGCCTAACACTTTTCTGTACCCTCACCTGTACCCTAAACTTTACCGTTCACAAACCCGAAACATACCCCTAAACCAAGCCCTAACACCAACCCAACACCTTACCATAAACCGTACCCTAATCCTATC
Source organism: Mesoplodon mirus (assembly GCF_964341445.2). Lineage (NCBI taxonomy): Eukaryota > Metazoa > Chordata > Mammalia > Artiodactyla > Ziphiidae > Mesoplodon > Mesoplodon mirus. Next base: position 1,279,526 of record NC_138996.1, read on the forward strand.
CCGTACACAAACACTAATCCATGCCCTGACACGTACCCTGCCTCTAACTCTTTACCCTACTCTCTCCTGTACCCTAAATCTTACCGTTTGCTAACCCTAACCCTAGCCCTAAAGCTCAATCTAACTACAACCCTACACCTTACCCTAACATGTACACTAATCTTAATGCATACACTAACACTAACCCATTCCCTCACACTTACTTTGACACTAAAACATTTCCTTACCCTCACCTGTAACATAAAGCTTACTCGTTCGCTAACCCTAACCCTAGCCGTAACACTAAACATAACGCCAACCCTATCCATTAGCCTAACCCATACCCTAATTCTAACCCGTACACTAACACTAATCCGTGCCCTAACATTTACCCTGACCCTTACACTTTTCCATACCCACGCCTGAACCCTAAATCTTACCATTCACTAACCCTAACCCTAGGTCTAAACCTAACCCTAAACCCAAGCCCAACCCTACACCTAACTCTAACATGTACACTAATCCTAATCCTTAAACTAACACTAACCTGTGCCCTAACACGAACCCTGACCCTAACTCATTTCCATACGCTCACCTGTACTCTAATGTTACCTATTCGCTAACCCTAACACTAGCCCTAAACCTAAACCTAACCCCAACCCTACACCTTACCCTAACCCATACCCTAATCATAACCCATACACTAACACTAACTCGTGCCCTAACACCTACCCTAACCCTACCCCAACCCTAACCCTAACACTAACCCTAAACTTTACCATTTGTTAACCATAACCGTAGCCCCAAACCTAAACCTAACTACAAACCTACTCCTAACACATACACTAATCTTAACCCATACACTAACACTAACGCAATACCACACAATCACTTTGACAATAAAACATTTCCATATGGTCAGCTGTAACCTAAACCTTACCCATTCACTAAACTTAACCCTACCCCTAACACTAACCATAACGCCAACCCTACCAATTACCCTAACCCGTACCCTAATCCTAACCTGTAAACCCACAGTAACCCCTGCCCTAACACGTACCCTGACCCTAACACTTTTCCGTAACGTCTCCTGTACCCTAAACCTTACCGTTCGCTAACTCTAACCCTAAACCTAGATGAAACCCCAACCGTACACCTTACCCTAACCCGTAAGCTAATCCTAAGCCATACACTAACACTGACACGTGTCCTAACACATACACAAACCCTAACACTTTTCTGTACCATCACCTGTACCCTAAACCTGACATTTGGCTAACCCTAACCCTAGCCATAAAGCTAACCCTAAGCCCAACCCTAAACCTTACCTAAACCGTACCCTAATCCTAACCAGTATACTACTACTAAGCCATGCCCTGACATGTACCCTGACCCTAACGCTTTTCCATAACCTCACCGGTACCCTAAACCTTACCCATTCGCTAACCCTAACCCTAGCCCTAGCCCTAGCCCTAACCCTAACGCCAACCCTACTACTTACCCTAACCCGTACCCTAATCCCAACCCATACACTATCACTAACCCATGTCCTAACACGTACCTTGACCCGAACACTTTTCCGTATCCTCTCCTGTACCCAAAATCTTACCGTTCACTAACCCTAACCCTAGCCCTAAACATAACGCTAACACCAACCTTACAGCATACCCTAACCCGTACACTAAACTTAACCCGTACAAAAACACGAACCCATGCCCTCACATGTACTTTGACACTAACACATTTCCGTACCCTCCCGTGTACCGTAAACCTTACCCGTTTGCTAACTCTAACTGTAGGCCTAACCCTAACCATAACACCAACCCTACCCATTTCCCTAACCCGTACCCTAATCCTTACCCATACACTAACACTAATCCATGCCCTAACACGTACCCTGTCCCTAACACTTTTCCATACCCACTCCTGTACCCTAAATCTTACCATTCGCTAACCCTAACCCTATGTCTAAACCTAACCCTAACCCCAACCCTACACCTAACCCTAACCCGTACCCTAATCCATACACTAACACTAACCTGTGCCCTAACATGAACCCTGACCCTAACTTGTTTCCATAAGCTCACCTGTACCCTAAATGTTACCTATTCGCTAACCCTAACCCCACCCCTACACCTAAACATAACCCCAACCCTACACCTTTCCCTAACCCATACCCTAATCCTAACCCGTACACTAACACTAACCCGTGCCCTAACACGTACCCTGACCCTAACACTTTTCCGTATCCTCTCCAGTACCCTAAATCTTACCGTTCGCTAAACCTAGCCCTTTCCCTAAACAGAACGCTAACACCAACCTGACACCATACCCTAACCCATACACTGATCTTAACCCATACACCAAAATTAAGCAATTCCCTCACATGTACTTTGACACTAACACGTTTCCGTACCCTCCTGTGTACCGTAAACCTTACCTGTTCGCTAACACTTACCCTAGGTCTAAGCCTAACACTATCCACAACCCTACACAAAATCCTAACCCATACCCTAATCCTAATCCGTACAATAACACTAACCTGTGCCCTAACACCAAGCCTGACCCTAACTCGTTTCCATATGCTTACCTGTACCCTAAATATTACCTATTCGCTAACCCTAACCCTAACACTAACCCTAACCCCAATCCTACACCTTACCCTGATCCGTACTGTAATCCTAACCCGTAACCTAATACTAATCCGTGCCCTGACACGTACACAGACCGTGACACTTTTCTGTACCCTCACCTGTACCCTAAGCCTTACATTTCGCTAACCCTAACCCTAGCCCTAAAGCTAAATCTAACTCCAACCCTACACCTTACCCTAACACGTACACTAATCTTAAACCTTAAACTAACACTAACCCATTCCCGCATATGTATTTTGACCCTAAAACATTTCCGTACCCTCCCCTGTAACCTAAAAATTACCCGGTCGCTAACCCTAACCCTAGCTCTAAACCTAACCCTAACGCCAACCCTACATCTTACCCTAACCCATACACTAATCCTAAACTGTACACTAACACTAACCAGTGCCCTGAAACGTACCCTGACCCTAACACTTTTCCATACCCTCAGCTGTACGCTAAACCTAATCGTTAGCTAACCCTAACTGTAGACTTAAACCTAACCCTAACACCAACCCTACACCTTATTCTAACCCGTACCCTATTTTTAACCCCTACACTAACACTAACCCATGCCCTCACACGTAATTTGACACTAACACGTCTCCATACACTCACATGTACCATAAGCCTTAACTGTTCGCTAAGCCTATCCCTAACCCTAACGCCAACCCTAACCATTACCCTAACCCATACCCTAATCCTAACCACACATTAACACTAACACGTTTCCTAACACATAACCTGACCCAAACGCTTTTCCGTACCCTCAACTGTACCCTAAAACTTACCCGTTCGCCAACCCTAAGCCTAGCCCTAAACCTAACCCTAACCACAACCCCACACCTTACCCTAAACTCTACGCTAATCCTGACACGTACACTAACACTAACAGGTGTCCTAACATATACCCTGACCCTAAAAGTTTTCCGTACCCTCACCTGTACCCTAAACCTTACTGGTTCGCTAACCATAACCTTAGCCCTAAACATAATGCTAACACCAACCCTACACCATACCCTAACCCGTACACTAATCTTAACCCGTACACCAAAATTATGCAATGCCCTCACACGTACTTTGACACTAACACGTTTCTGTACACTCATGTACCATAAAACTTACCTGTTCGCTAACCCTAACCCTAGCCCTAAACTTAACCCTAACCTCAACCCTACACATTTGCCTAACCCGTACCCTAATCCTAACCCATACACTAACACTACACGTGCCCTAACAGGTACCCTGACCGTAACACTTTTCTGTACACTCACCTGTACCCTAAACCATACCGTTTGCTATCCTTAACCCTAGACCTAAACGGAAACCTTACCCCATCCCTAAACCTTACCCTAACGCGTACCCAATCCTAACCAGTACCCTAACACTAATCCGTGCCCTAACATGTACCCTGATCCTAACACGTTTCTGGACCATCACCTGTAACCTAAACCTTACATTTCGCTAACCCTAACCATAGCCCTAAACCTAACCCTAAACCCAACCCTACCCATTACCCTAACCCATACCGTAATCCTAACCAGTACACTAATACTAATCCATGCCCTGAAACGTAACCTGAGCCTAACACTTTTCTGTACCCTCACCTGTACCCTAAACTTTACCGTTCACAAACCCGAAACATACCCCTAAACCAAGCCCTAACACCAACCCAACACCTTACCATAAACCGTACCCTAATCCTATCCCGTACACAAACACTAATCCATGCCCTGACACGTACCCTGCCTCTACCTCTTTACCCTACTCTCTCCTGTACCCTAAATCTTACCGTTTGCTAACCCTAACCCTAGCCCTAAAGCTAAATCTAACTACAACCCTACACCTTACCCTAACATGTACACTAATCTTAATGCATACACTAACACTAACCCATTCCCTCACACTTACTTTGACACTAAAACATTTCCTTACCCTCACCTGTAACCTAAAGCTTACTCGTTCGCTAACCCTACCCCTAGCCCTAACACTAAACATAACGCCAACCCTATCCATTAGCCTAACCCGTACCCTAATTCTAACCCGTACACTAACACTAATCCGTGCCCTAACATTTACCCTGACCCTTACACTTTTCCATACCCACGCCTGAACCCTAAATCTTACCATTCACTAACCCTAACCCTAGGTCTAAACCTAACCCTAAACCCAAGCCCAACCCTACACCTAACTCTAACATGTACACTAATCCTAATCCTTAAACTAACACTAACCTGTGCCCTAACACGAACCCTGACCCTAACTCATTTCCATACGCTCACCTGTACTCTAATGTTACCTATTCGCTAACCCTAACACTAGCCCTAAACCTAAACCTAACCCCAACCCTACACCTTACCCTAACCCATACCCTAATCATAACCCATACACTAACACTAACTCGTGCCCTAACACCTACCCTAACCCTACCCCTAACCCTAACCCTAACACTAACCCTAAACTTTACCATTTGTTAACCATAACCGTAGCCCCAAACCTAAACCTAACTACAAACCTACTCCTAACACATACACTAATCTTAACCCATACACTAACACTAACGCAATACCACACACGTACTTTGACAATAAAACATTTCCATATGGTCAGCTGTAACCTAAACCTTACCCGTTCACTAAACTTAACCCTACCCCTAACACTAACCATAACGCCAACCCTACCAATTACCCTAACCCGTACCCTAATCCTAACCTGTAAACCCACACTAACCCCTGCCCTAACACGTACCCTGACCCTAACACTTTTCCGTAACCTCACCTGTACCCTAAACCTTACCGTTCGCTAACCCTAACCCTAAACCTAGACGAAACCCCAACCGTACACCTTACCCTAACCCGTAAGCTAATCCTAAGCCATACACTAACACTGACACGTGTCCTAACACATACACAAACCCTAACACTTTTCTGTACCATCACCTGTACCCTAAACCTGACATTTGGCTAACCCTAACCCTAGCCATAAAGCTAACCCTAAGCCCAACCCTAAACCTTACCTAAACCGTACCCTAATCCTAACCAGTATACTACTACTAAGCCATGCCCTGACATGTACCCTGACCCTAACGCTTTTCCATAACCTCACCGGTACCCTAAACCTTACCCATTCGCTAACCCTAACCCTAGCCCTAGCCCTAGCCCTAACCCTAACGCCAACCCTACTACTTACCCTAACCCGTACCCTAATCCCAACCCATACACTATCACTAACCCATGTCCTAACACGTACCTTGACGCGAACACTTTTCCGTATCCTCTCCTGTACCCAAAATCTTACCGTTCACTAACCCTAACCCTAGCCCTAAACATAATGCTAACACCAACCTTACAGCATACCCTAACCCGTACACTAAACTTAACCCGTACAAAAAAACGAACCCATGCCCTCACATGTACTTTGACACTAACACATTTCCGTACCCTCCCGTGTACCGTAAACCTTACCCGTTTGCTAACTCTAACTGTAGGCCTAACCCTAACCATAACACCAACCCTACCCATTTCCCTAACCCGTACCCTAATCCTTACCCATACACTAACACTAATCCATGCCCTAACACGTACCCTGACCCTAACACTTTTCCATACCCACTCCTGTACCCTAAATCTTACCATTCGCTAACCCTAACCCTATGTCTAAACCTAACCCTAACCCCAACCCTACACCTAACCCTAACCCGTACCCTAATCCATACACTAACACTAACCTGTGCCCTAACATGAACCCTGACCCTAACTTGTTTCCATAAGCTCACCTGTACCCTAAATGTTACCTATTCGCTAACCCTAACCCCACCCCTACACCTAAACATAACCCCAACCCTACACCTTTCCCTAACCCATACCCTAATCCTAACCCGTACACTAACACTAACCCGTGCCCTAACACGTACCCTGACCCTAACACTTTTCCGTATCCTCTCCAGTACCCTAAATCTTACCGTTCGCTAAACCTAGCCCTTTCCCTAAACAGAACGCTAACACCAACCTGACACCATACCCTAACCCATACACTGATCTTAACCCATACACCAAAATTAAGCAATTCCCTCACATGTACTTTGACACTAACACGTTTCCGTACCCTCCTGTGTACCGTAAACCTTACCTGTTCGCTAACACTTACCCTAGGTCTAAGCCTAACACTATCCACAACCCTACACAAAATCCTAACCCATACCCTAATCCAAATCCGTACAATAACACTAACCTGTGCCCTAACACCAAGCCTGACCCTAACTCGTTTCCATATGCTTATCTGTACCCTAAATATTACCTATTCGCTAACCCTAACCCTAACACTAACCCTAACCCCAATCCTACACCTTACCCTAATCCGTACTGTAATCCTAACCCGTACGCTAATACTAATCCGTGCCCTGACACGTACACAGACCGTGACACTTTTCTGTACCCTCACCTGTACCCTAAGCCTTACATTTCACTAACCCTAACCCTAGCCCTAAAGCTAAATCTAACTCCAACCCTACACCTTACCCTAACACGTACACTAATCTTAAACCGTAAACTAACACTAACCCATTCCCGCATATGTATTTTGACCCTAAAACATTTCCGTACCCTCCCCTGTAACCTAAAAATTACCCGGTCGCTAACCCTAACCCTAGCTCTAAACCTAACCCTAACGCCAACCCTACATCTTACCCTAACCCATACACTAATCCTAAACCGTACACTAACACTAACCAGTGCCCTGAAACGTACCCTGACCCTAACACTTTTCCATACCCTCAGCTGTACGCTAAACCTAATCGTTAGCTAACCCTAACTGTAGACTTAAACCTAACCCTAACACCAACCCTACACCTTATTGTAACCCGTACCCTATTTTTAACCCCTACACTAACACTAACCCATGCCCTCACACGTAATTTGACACTAACACGTCTCCATACACTCACATGTACCATAAGCCTTAACTGTTCGCTAAGCCTATCCCTAACCCTAACGCCAACCCTAACCATTACCCTAACCCATACCCTAATCCTAACCACACATTAACACTAACACGTTTCCTAACACATAACCTGACCCAAACGCTTTTCCGTACCCTCAACTGTACCCTAAAACTTACCCGTTCGCCAACCCTAAGCCTAGCCCTAAACCTAACCCTAACCACAACCCCACACCTTACCCTAAACTCTACGCTAATCCTGACACGTACACTAACACTAACAGGTGTCCTAACATATACCCTGACCCTAAAAGTTTTCCGTACCCTCACCTGTACCCTAAACCTTACTGGTTCGCTAACCATAACCTTAGCCCTAAACATAATGCTAACACCAACCCTACACCATACCCTAACCCGTACACTAATCTTAACCCGTACACCAAAATTATGCAATGCCCTCACACGTACTTTGACACTAACACGTTTCTGTACACTCATGTACCATAAAACTTACCTGTTCGCTAACCCTAACCTTAGCCCTAAACTTAACCCTAACCTCAACCCTACACATTTCCCTAACCCGTACTCTAATCCTAACCCATACACTAACACTACACGTGCCCTAACAGGTACCCTGACCGTAACACTTTTCTGTACACTCACCTGTACCCTAAACCATACCGTTTGCTATCCTTAACCCTAGACCTAAACGGAAACCTTACCCCATCCCTAAACCTTACCCTAACGCGTACCCAATCCTAACCAGTACCCTAACACTAATCCGTGCCCTAACATGTACCCTGATCCTAACACGTTTCTGGACCATCACCTGTAACCTAAACCTTACATTTCGCTAACCCTAACCATAGCCCTAAACCTAACCCTAAACCCAACCCTACCCATTACCCTAACCCATACCGTAATCCTAACCAGTACACTAATACTAATCCATGCCCTGAAACGTAACCTGAGCCTAACACTTTTCTGTACCCTCACCTGTACCCTAAACTTTACCGTTCACAAACCCGAAACATACCCCTAAACCAAGCCCTAACACCAACCCAACACCTTACCATAAACCGTACCCTAATCCTATCCCGTACACAAACACTAATCCATGCCCTGACACGTACCCTGCCTCTACCTCTTTACCCTACTCTCTCCTGTACCCTAAATCTTACCGTTTGCTAACCCTAACCCTAGCCCTAAAGCTCAATCTAACTACAACCCTACACCTTACCCTAACATGTACACTAATCTTAATGCATACACTAACACTAACCCATTCCCTCACACTTACTTTGACACTAAAACATTTCCTTACCCTCACCTGTAACCTAAAGCTTACTCGTTCGCTAACCCTACCCCTAGCCCTAACACTAAACATAACGCCAACCCTATCCATTAGCCTAACCCGTACCCTAATTCTAACCCGTACACTAACACTAATCCGTGCCCTAACATTTACCCTGACGCTTACACTTTTCCATACCCACGCCTGAACCCTAAATCTTACCATTCACTAACCCTAACCCTAGGTCTAAACCTAACCCTAAACCCAAGCCCAACCCTACACCTAACTCTAACATGTACACTAATCCTAATCCTTAAACTAACACTAACCTGTGCCCTAACACGAACCCTGACCCTAACTCATTTCCATACGCTCACCTGTACTCTAATGTTACCTATTCGCTAACCCTAACACTAGCCCTAAACCTAAACCTAACCCCAACCCTACACCTTACCCTAACCCATACCCTAATCATAACCCATACACTAACACTAACTCGTGCCCTAACACCTACCCTAACCCTACCCCTAACCCTAACCCTAACACTAACCCTAAACTTTACCATTTGTTAACCATAACCGTAGCCCCAAACCTAAACCTAACTACAAACCTACTCCTAACACATACTCTAATCTTAACCCATACACTAACACTAACGCAATACCACACACGTACTTTGACAATAAAACATTTCCGTATGGTCAGCTGTAACCTAAACCTTACCCGTTCACTAAACTTAACCCTACCCCTAACACTAACCATAACGCCAACCCTACCAATTACCCTAACCCGTACCCTAATCCTAACCTGTAAACCCACACTAACCCCTGCCCTAACACGTACCCTGACCCTAACACTTTTCCGTAACCTCACCTGTACCCTAAACCTTACCGTTCGCTAACCCTAACCCTAAACCTAGACGAAACCCCAACCGTACACCTTACCCTAACCCGTAAGCTAATCCTAAGCCATACACTAACACTGACACGTGTCCTAACACATACACAAACCCTAACACTTTTCTGTACCATCACCTGTACCCTAAACCTGACATTTGGCTAACCCTAACCCTAGCCATAAAGCTAACCCTAAGCCCAACCCTAAACCTTACCTAAACCGTACCCTAATCCTAACCAGTATACTACTACTAAGCCATGCCCTGACATGTACCCTGACCCTAACGCTTTTCCATAACCTCACCGGTACCCTAAACCTTACCCATTCGCTAACCCTAACCCTAGCCCTAGCCCTAACCCTAACGCCAACCCTACTACTTACCCTAACCCGTACCCTAATCCCAACCCATACACTATCACTAACCCATGTCCTAACACGTACCTTGACCCGAACACTTTTCCGTATCCTCTCCTGTACCCAAAATCTTACCGTTCACTAACCCTAACCCTAGCCCTAAACATAACGCTAACACCAACCTTACAGCATACCCTAACCCGTACACTAAACTTAACCCGTACAAAAACACGAACCCATGCCCTCACATGTACTTTGACACTAACACATTTCCGTACCCTCCCGTGTACCGTAAACCTTACCCGTTTGCTAACTCTAACTGTAGGCCTAACCCTAACCATAACACCAACCCTACCCATTTCCCTAACCCGTACCCTAATCCTTACCCATACACTAACACTAATCCATGCCCTAACACGTACCCTGACCCTAACACTTTTCCATACCCACTCCTGTACCCTAAATCTTACCATTCGCTAACCCTAACCCTATGTCTAAACCTAACCCTAACCCCAACCCTACACCTAACCCTAACCCGTACCCTAATCCATACACTAACACTAACCTGTGCCCTAACATGAACCCTGACCCTAACTTGTTTCCATAAGCTCACCTGTACCCTAAATGTTACCTATTCGCTAACCCTAACCCCACCCCTACACCTAAACATAACCCCAACCCTACACCTTTCCCTAACCCATACCCTAATCCTAACCCGTACACTAACACTAACCCATGCCCTAACACGTACCCTGACCCTAACACTTTTCCGTATCCTCTCCAGTACCCTAAATCTTACCGTTCGCTAAACCTAGCCCTTTCCCTAAACAGAACGCTAACACCAACCTGACACCATACCCTAACCCATACACTGATCTTAACCCATACACCAAAATTAAGCAATTCCCTCACATGTACTTTGACACTAACACGTTTCCGTACCCTCCTGTGTACCGTAAACCTTACCTGTTCGCTAACACTTACCCTAGGTCTAAGCCTAACACTATCCACAACCCTACACAAAATCCTAACCCATACCCTAATCCTAATCCGTACAATAACACTAACCTGTGCCCTAACACCAAGCCTGACCCTAACTCGTTTCCATATGCTTACCTGTACCCTAAATATTACCTATTCGCTAACCCTAACCCTAACACTAACCCTAACCCCAATCCTACACCTTACCCTGATCCGTACTGTAATCCTAACCCGTAACCTAATACTAATCCGTGCCCTGACACGTACACAGACCGTGACACTTTTCTGTACCCTCACCTGTACCCTAAGCCTTACATTTCGCTAACCCTAACCCTAGCCCTAAAGCTAAATCTAACTCCAACCCTACACCTTACCCTAACACGTACACTAATCTTAAACCTTAAACTAACACTAACCCATTCCCGCATATGTATTTTGACCCTAAAACATTTCCGTACCCTCCCCTGTAACCTAAAAATTACCCGGTCGCTAACCCTAACCCTAGCTCTAAACCTAACCCTAACGCCAACCCTACATCTTACCCTAACCCATACACTAATCCTAAACTGTACACTAACACTAACCAGTGCCCTGAAACGTACCCTGACCCTAACACTTTTCCATACCCTCAGCTGTACGCTAAACCTAATCGTTAGCTAACCCTAACTGTAGACTTAAACCTAACCCTAACACCAACCCTACACCTTATTCTAACCTGTACCCTATTTTTAACCCCTACACTAACACTAACCCATGCCCTCACACGTAATTTGACACTAACACGTCTCCATACACTCACATGTACCATAAGCCTTAACTGTTCGCTAAGCCTATCCCTAACCCTAACGCCAACCCTAACCATTACCCTAACCCATACCCTAATCCTAACCACACATTAACACTAACACGTTTCCTAACACATAACCTGACCCAAACGCTTTTCCGTACCCTCAACTGTACCCTAAAACTTACCCGTTCGCCAACCCTAAGCCTAGCCCTAAACCTAACCCTAACCACAACCCCACACCTTACCCTAAACTCTACGCTAATCCTGACACGTACACTAACACTAACAGGTGTCCTAACATATACCCTGACCCTAAAAGTTTTCCGTACCCTCACCTGTACCCTAAACCTTACTGGTTCGCTAACCATAACCTTAGCCCTAAACATAATGCTAACACCAACCCTACACCATACCCTAACCCGTACACTAATCTTAACCCGTACACCAAAATTATGCAATGCCCTCACACGTACTTTGACACTAACACGTTTCCGTACACTCATGTACCATAAAACTTACCTGTTCGCTAACCCTAACCTTAGCCCTAAACTTAACCCTAACCTCAACCCTACACATTTCCCTAACCCGTACTCTAATCCTAACCCATACACTAACACTACACGTGCCCTAACAGGTACCCTGACCGTAACACTTTTCTGTACACTCACCTGTACCCTAAACCATACCGTTTGCTATCCTTAACCCTAGACCTAAACGGAAACCTTACCCCATCCCTAAACCTTACCCTAACGCGTACCCAATCCTAACCAGTACCCTAACACTAATCCGTGCCCTAACATGTACCCTGATCCTAACACGTTTCTGGACCATCACCTGTAACCTAAACCTTACATTTCGCTAACCCTAACCATAGCCCTAAACCTAACCCTAAACCCAACCCTACCCATTACCCTAACCCATACCGTAATCCTAACCAGTACACTAATACTAATCCATGCCCTGAAACGTAACCTGAGCCTAACACTTTTCTGTACCCTCACCTGTACCCTAAACTTTACCGTTCACAAACCCGAAACATACCCCTAAACCAAGCCCTAACACCAACCCAACACCTTACCATAAACCGTACCCTAATCCTATCCCGTACACAAACACTAATCCATGCCCTGACACGTACCCTGCCTCTAACTCTTTACCCTACTCTCTCCTGTACCCTAAATCTTACCGTTTGCTAACCCTAACCCTAGCCCTAAAGCTCAATCTAACTACAACCCTACACCTTACCCTAACATGTACACTAATCTTAATGCATACACTAACACTAACCCATTCCCTCACACTTACTTTGACACTAAAACATTTCCTTACCCTCACCTGTAACGTAAAGCTTACTCGTTCGCTAACCCTAACCCTAGCCCTAACACTAAACATAACGCCAACCCTATCCATTAGCCTAACCCGTACCCTAATTCTAACCAGTACACTAACACTAATCCGTGCCCTAACATTTACCCTGACCCTTACACTTTTCCATACCCACGCCTGAACCCTAAATCTTACCATTCACTAACCCTAACCCTAGGTCTAAACCTAACCCTAAACCCAAGCCCAACCCTACACCTAACTCTAACATGTACACTAATCCTAATCCTTAAACTAACACTAACCTGTGCCCTAACACGAACCCTGACCCTAACTCATTTCCATACGCTCACCTGTACTCTAATGTTACCTATTCGCTAACCCTAACACTAGCCCTAAACCTAAACCTAACCCCAACCCTACACCTTACCCTAACCCATACCCTAATCATAACCCATACACTAACACTAACTCGTGCCCTAACACCTACCCTAATCCTACCCCTAACCCTAACCCTAACACTAACCCTAAACTTTACCATTTGTTAACCATAACCGTAGCCCCAAACCTAAACCTAACTACAAACCTACTCCTAACACATACTCTAATCTTAACCCATACACTAACACTAACGCAATACCACACACGTACTTTGACAATAAAACATTTCCGTATGGTCAGCTGTAACCTAAACCTTACCCGTTCACTAAACTTAACCCTACCCCTAACACTAACCATAACGCCAACCCTACCAATTACCCTAACCCGTACCCTAATCCTAACCTGTAAACCCACACTAACCCCTGCCCTAACACGTACCCTGACCCTAACACTTTTCCGTAACCTCACCTGTACCCTAAACCTTACCGTTCGCTAACCCTAACCCTAAACCTAGACGAAACCCCAACCGTACACCTTACCCTAACCCGTAAGCTAATCCTAAGCCATACACTAACACTGACACGTGTCCTAACACATACACAAACCCTAACACTTTTCTGTACCATCACCTGTACCCTAAACCTGACATTTGGCTAACCCTAACCCTAGCCATAAAGCTAACCCTAAGCCCAACCCTAAACCTTACCTAAACCGTACCCTAATCCTAACCAGTATACTACTACTAAGCCATGCCCTGACATGTACCCTGACCCTAACGCTTTTCCATAACCTCACCGGTACCCTAAACCTTACCCATTCGCTAACCCTAACCCTAGCCCTAGCCCTAGCCCTAACCCTAACGCCAACCCTACTACTTACCCTAACCCGTACCCTAATCCCAACCCATACACTATCACTAACCCATGTCCTAACACGTACCTTGACCCGAACACTTTTCCGTATCCTCTCCTGTACCCAAAATCTTACCGTTCACTAACCCTAACCCTAGCCCTAAACATAACGCTAACACCAACCTTACAGCATACCCTAACCCGTACACTAAACTTAACCCGTACAAAAAAACGAACCCATGCCCTCACATGTACTTTGACACTAACACATTTCCGTACCCTCCCGTGTACCGTAAACCTTACCCGTTTGCTAACTCTAACTGTAGGCCTAACCCTAACCATAACACCAACCCTACCCATTTCCCTAACCCGTACCCTAATCCTTACCCATACACTAACACTAATCCATGCCCTAACACGTACCCTGACCCTAACACTTTTCCATACCCACTCCTGTACCCTAAATCTTACCATTCGCTAACCCTAACCCTATGTCTAAACCTAACCCTAACCCCAACCCTACACCTAACCCTAACCCGTACCCTAATCCATACACTAACACTAACCTGGGCCCTAACATGAACCCTGACCCTAACTTGTTTCCATAAGCTCACCTGTACCCTAAATGTTACCTATTCGCTAACCCTAACCCCACCCCTACACCTAAACATAACCCCAACCCTACACCTTTCCCTAACCCATACCCTAATCCTAACCCGTACACTAACACTAACCCGTGCCCTAACACGTACCCTGACCCTAACACTTTTCCGTATCCTCTCCAGTACCCTAAATCTTACCGTTCGCTAAACCTAGCCCTTTCCCTAAACAGAACGCTAACACCAACCTGACACCATACCCTAACCCATACACTGATCTTAACCCATACACCAAAATTAAGCAATTCCCTCACATGTACTTTGACACTAACACGTTTCCGTACCCTCCTGTGTACCGTAAACCTTACCTGTTCGCTAACACTTACCCTAGGTCTAAGCCTAACACTATCCACAACCCTACACAAAATCCTAACCCATACCCTAATCCTAATCCGTACAATAACACTAACCTGTGCCCTAACACCAAGCCTGACCCTAACTCGTTTCCACATGCTTACCTGTACCCTAAATATTACCTATTCGCTAACCCTAACCCTAACACTAACCCTAACCCCAATCCTACACCTTACCCTAATCCGTACTGTAATCCTAACCCGTACCCTAATACTAATCCGTGCCCTGACACGTACACAGACCGTAACACTTTTCTGTACCCTCACCTGTACCCTAAGCCTTACATTTCGCTAACCCTAACCCTAGCCCTAAAGCTAAATCTAACTCCAACCCTACACCTTACCCTAACACGTACACTAATCTTAAACCTTAAACTAACACTAACCCATTCCCGCATATGTATTTTGACCCTAAAACATTTCCGTACCCTCCCCTGTAACCTAAAAATTACCCGGTCGCTAACCCTAACCCTAGCTCTAAACCTAACCCTAACGCCAACCCTACATCTTACCCTAACCCATACACTAATCCTAAACCGTACACTAACACTAACCAGTGCCCTGAAACGTACCCTGACCCTAACACTTTTCCATACCCTCAGCTGTACACTAAACCTAATCGTTAGCTAACCCTAACTGTACACTTAAACCTAACCCTAACACCAACCCTACACCTTATTGTAACCCGTACCCTATTTTTAACCCCTACACTAACACTAACCCATGCCCTCACACGTAATTTGACACTAACACGTCTCCATACACTCACATGTACCATAAGCCTTAACTGTTCGCTAAGCCTATCCCTAACCCTAACGCCAACCCTAACCATTACCCTAACCCATACCCTAATCCTAACCACACATTAACACTAACACGTTTCCTAACACATAACCTGACCCAAACGCTTTTCCGTACCCTCAACTGTACCCTAAAACTTACCCGTTCGCCAACCCTAAGCCTAGCCCTAAACCTAACCCTAACCACAACGCCACACCTTACCCTAAACTCTACGCTAATCCTGACACGTACACTAACACTAACAGGTGTCCTAACATATACCCTGACCCTAAAAGTTTTCCGTACCCTCACCTGTACCCTAAACCTTACTGGTTCGCTAACCGTAACCTTAGCCCTAAACATAATGCTAACACCAACCCTACACCATACCCTAACCCGTACACTAATCTTAACCCGTACACCAAAATTATGCAATGCCCTCACACGTACTTTGACACTAACACGATTCCGTCCACTCATGTACCATAAAACTTACCTGTTCGCTAACCCTAACCCTAGCCCTAAACTTAACCCTAACCTCATCCCTACACATTTCCCTAACCCGTACCCTAATCCTAACCCATACACTAACACTACACGTGCCCTAACAGGTACCCTGACCGTAACACTTTTCTGTACACTCACCTGTACCCTAAACCATACCGTTTGCTATCCTTAACCCTAGACCTAAACGGAAACCTTACCCCATCCCTAAACCTTACCCTAACGCGTACCCAATCCTAACCAGTACCCTAACACTAATCCGTGCCCTAACATGTACCCTGATCCTAACACGTTTCTGGACCATCACCTGTAACCTAAACCTTACATTTCGCTAACCCTAACCATAGCCCTAAACCTAACCCTAAACCCAACCCTACCCATTACCCTAACCCATACCGTAATCCTAACCAGTACACTAATACTAATCCGTGCCCTGAAACGTAACCTGAGCCTAACACTTTTCTGTACCCTCACCTGTACCCTAAACTTTACCGTTCACAAACCCGAAACATACCCCTAAACCAAGCCCTAACACCAACCCAACACCTTACCATAAACCGTACCCTAATCCTATCCCATACACAAACACTAATCCATGCCCTGACACGTACCCTGCCTCTAACTCTTTACCCTACTCTCTCCTGTACCCTAAATCTTACCGTTTGCTAACCCTAACCCTAGCCCTAAAGCTAAATCTAACTACAACCCTACACCTTACCCTAACATGTACACTAATCTTAATGCATACACTAACACTAACCCATTCCCTCACACTTACTTTGACACTAAAACATTTCCTTACCCTCACCTGTAACCTAAAGCTTACTCGTTCGCTAACCCTACCCCTAGCCCTAACACTAAACATAACGCCAACCCTATCCATTAGCCTAACCCGTACCCTAATTCTTACCCGTACACTAACACTAATCCGTGCCCTAACATTTACCCTGACCATTACACTTTTCCATACCCACGCCTGAACCCTAAATCTTACCATTCACTAACCCTAACCCTAGGTCTAAACCTAACCCTAAACCCAAGCCCAACCCTACACCTAACTCTAACATGTACACTAATCCTAATCCTTAAACTAACACTAACCTGTGCCCTAACACGAACCCTGACCCTAACTCATTTCCATACGCTCACCTGTACTCTAATGTTACCTATTCGCTAACCCTAACACTAGCCCTAAACCTAAACCTAACCCCAACCCTACACCTTACCCTAACCCATACCCTAATCATAAACCATACACTAACACTAACTCGTGCCCTAACACCTACCCTAACCCTACCCCAACCCTAACCCTAACAGTAACCCTAAACTTCACCATTTGTTAACCATAACCGTAGCCCCAAACCTAAACCAAACTACAAACCTACTCCTAACACATACACTAAACTTAACCCATACACTAACACTAACGCAATACCACACACGTACTTTGACAATAAAACATTTCCATATGGTCAGCTGTAACCTAAACCTTACCCGTTCACTAAACTTAACCCTACCCCTAACACTAACCATAACGCCAACCCTACCAATTACCCTAACCCGTACCCTAATCCTAACCTGTAAACCCACACTAACCCCTGCCCTAACACGTTCCCTGACCCTAACACTTTTCCGTAACCTCACCTGTACCCTAAACCTTACCGTTCGCTAACCCTAACCCTAAACCTAGATGAAACCCCAACCGTACACCTTACCCTAACCCGTAAGCTAATCCTAAGCCATACACTAACACTGACACGTGTCCTAACACATACACAAACCCTAACACTTTTCTGTACCATCACCTGTACCCTAAACCTGACATTTGGCTAACCCTAACCCTAGCCATAAAGCTAACCCTAAGCCCAACCCTAAACCTTACCTAAACCGTACCCTAATCCTAACCAGTATACTACTACTAAGCCATGCCCTGACATGTACCCTGACCCTAACGCTTTTCCATAACCTCACCGGTACCCTAAACCTTACCCATTCGCTAACCCTAACCCTAGCCCTAGCCCTAGCCCTAACCCTAACGCCAACCCTACTACTTACCCTAACCCGTACCCTAATCCCAACCCATACACTATCACTAACCCATGTCCTAACACGTACCTTGACCCGAACACTTTTCCGTATCCTCTCCTGTACCCAAAATCTTACCGTTCACTAACCCTAACCCTAGCCCTAAACATAACGCTAACACCAACCTTACAGCATACCCTAACCCGTACACTAAACTTAACCCGTACAAAAAAACGAACCCATGCCCTCACATGTACTTTGACACTAACACATTTCCGTACCCTCCCGTGTACCGTAAACCTTACCCGTTTGCTAACTCTAACTGTAGGCCTAACCCTAACCATAACACCAACCCTACCCATTTCCCTAACCCGTACCCTAATCCTTACCCATACACTAACACTAATCCATGCCCTAACACGTACCCTGTCCCTAACACTTTTCCATACCCACTCCTGTACCCTAAATCTTACCATTCGCTAACCCTAACCCTATGTCTAAACCTAACCCTAACCCCAACCCTACACCTAACCCTAACCCGTACCCTAATCCATACACTAACACTAACCTGTGCCCTAACATGAACCCTGACCCTAACTTGTTTCCATAAGCTCACCTGTACCCTAAATGTTACCTATTCGCTAACCCTAACCCCACCCCTACACCTAAACATAACCCCAACCCTACACCTTTCCCTAACCCATACCCTAATCCTAACCCGTACACTAACACTAACCCGTGCCCTAACACGTACCCTGACCCTAACACTTTTCCGTATCCTCTCCAGTACCCTAAATCTTACCGTTCGCTAAACCTAGCCCTTTCCCTAAACAGAACGCTAACACCAACCTGACACCATACCCTAACCCATACACTGATCTTAACCCATACACCAAAATTAAGCAATTCCCTCACATGTACTTTGACACTAACACGTTTCCGTACCCTCCTGTGTACCGTAAACCTTACCTGTTCGCTAACACTTACCCTAGGTCTAAGCCTAACACTATCCACAACCCTACACAAAATCCTAACCCATACCCTAATCCTAATCCGTACAATAACACTAACCTGTGCCCTAACACCAAGCCTGACCCTAACTCGTTTCCATATGCTTACCTGTACCCTAAATATTACCTATTCGCTAACCCTAACCCTAACACTAACCCTAACCCCAATCCTACACCTTACCCTGATCCGTACTGTAATCCTAACCCGTAACCTAATACTAATCCGTGCCCTGACACGTACACAGACCGTGACACTTTTCTGTACCCTCACCTGTACCCTAAGCCTTACATTTCGCTAACCCTAACCCTAGCCCTAAAGCTAAATCTAACTCCAACCCTACACCTTACCCTAACACGTACACTAATCTTAAACCTTAAACTAACACTAACCCATTCCCGCATATGTATTTTGACCCTAAAACATTTCCGTACCCTCCCCTGTAACCTAAAAATTACCCGGTCGCTAACCCTAACCCTAGCTCTAAACCTAACCCTAACGCCAACCCTACATCTTACCCTAACCCATACACTAATCCTAAACTGTACACTAACACTAACCAGTGCCCTGAAACGTACCCTGACCCTAACACTTTTCCATACCCTCAGCTGTACGCTAAACCTAATCGTTAGCTAACCCTAACTGTAGACTTAAACCTAACCCTAACACCAACCCTACACCTTATTCTAACCCGTACCCTATTTTTAACCCCTACACTAACACTAACCCATGCCCTCACACGTAATTTGACACTAACACGTCTCCATACACTCACATGTACCATAAGCCTTAACTGTTCGCTAAGCCTATCCCTAACCCTAACGCCAACCCTAACCATTACCCTAACCCATACCCTAATCCTAACCACACATTAACACTAACACGTTTCCTAACACATAACCTGACCCAAACGCTTTTCCGTACCCTCAACTGTACCCTAAAACTTACCCGTTCGCCAACCCTAAGCCTAGCCCTAAACCTAACCCTAACCACAACCCCACACCTTACCCTAAAGTCTACGCTAATCCTGACACGTACACTAACACTAACAGGTGTCCTAACATATACCCTGACCCTAAAAGTTTTCCGTACCCTCACCTGTACCCTAAACCTTACTGGTTCGCTAACCATAACCTTAGCCCTAAACATAATGCTAACACCAACCCTACACCATACCCTAACCCGTACACTAATCTTAACCCGTACACCAAAATTATGCAATGCCCTCACACGTACTTTGACACTAACACGTTTCTGTACACTCATGTACCATAAAACTTACCTGTTCGCTAACCCTAACCCTAGCCCTAAACTTAACCCTAACCTCAACCCTACACATTTGCCTAACCCGTACCCTAATCCTAACCCATACACTAACACTACACGTGCCCTAACAGGTACCCTGACCGTAACACTTTTCTGTACACTCACCTGTACCCTAAACCATACCGTTTGCTATCCTTAAACCTAGACCTAAACGGAAACCTTACCCCATCCCTAAACCTTACCCTAACGCGTACCCAATCCTAACCAGTACCCTAACACTAATCCGTGCCCTAACATGTACCCTGATCCTAACACGTTTCTGGACCATCACCTGTAACCTAAACCTTACATTTCGCTAACCCTAACCATAGCCCTAAACCTAACCCTAAACCCAACCCTACCCATTACCCTAACCCATACCGTAATCCTAACCAGTACACTAATACTAATCCATGCCCTGAAACGTAACCTGAGCCTAACACTTTTCTGTACCCTCACCTGTACCCTAAACTTTACCGTTCACAAACCCGAAACATACCCCTAAACCAAGCCCTAACACCAACCCAACACCTTACCATAAACCGTACCCTAATCCTATCCCGTACACAAACACTAATCCATGCCCTGACACGTACCCTGCCTCTAACTCTTTACCCTACTCTCTCCTGTACCCTAAATCTTACCGTTTGCTAACCCTAACCCTAGCCCTAAAGCTCAATCTAACTACAACCCTACACCTTACCCTAACATGTACACTAATCTTAATGCATACACTAACACTAACCCATTCCCGCACACTTACTTTGACACTAAAACATTTCCTTACCCTCACCTGTAACATAAAGCTTACTCGTTCGCTAACCCTAACCCTAGCCGTAACACTAAACATAACGCCAACCCTATCCATTAGCCTAACCCATACCCTAATTCTAACCCGTACACTAACACTAATCCGTGCCCTAACATTTACCCTGACCCTTACACTTTTCCATACCCACGCCTGAACCCTAAATCTTACCATTCACTAACCCTAACCCTAGGTCTAAACCTAACCCTAAACCCAAGCCCAACCCTACACCTAACTCTAACATGTACACTAATCCTAATCCTTAAACTAACACTAACCTGTGCCCTAACACGAACCCTGACCCTAACTCATTTCCATACGCTCACCTGTACTCTAATGTTACCTATTCGCTAACCCTAACACTAGCCCTAAACCTAAACCTAACCCCAACCCTACACCTTACCCTAACCCATACCCTAATCATAACCCATACACTAACACTAACTCGTGCCCTAACACCTACCCTAACCCTACCCCAACCCTAACCCTAACACTAACCCTAAACTTTACCATTTGTTAACCATAACCGTAGCCCCAAACCTAAACCTAACTACAAACCTACTCCTAACACATACACTAAACTTAACCCATACACTAACACTAACGCAATACCACACAATCACTTTGACAATAAAACATTTCCATATGGTCAGCTGTAACCTAAACCTTACCCATTCACTAAACTTAACCCTACCCCTAACACTAACCATAACGCCAACCCTACCAATTACCCTAACCCGTACCCTAATCCTAACCTGTAAACCCACAGTAACCCCTGCCCTAACACGTACCCTGACCCTAACACTTTTCCGTAACGTCTCCTGTACCCTAAACCTTACCGTTCGCTAACTCTAACCCTAAACCTAGATGAAACCCCAACCGTACACCTTACCCTAACCCGTAAGCTAATCCTAAGCCATACACTAACACTGACACGTGTCCTAACACATACACAAACCCTAACACTTTTCTGTACCATCACCTGTACCCTTAACCTGACATTTGGCTAACCCTAACCCTAGCCATAAAGCTAACCCTAAGCCCAACCCTAAACCTTACCTAAACCGTACCCTAATCCTAACCAGTATACTACTACTAAGCCATGCCCTGACATGTACCCTGACCCTAACGCTTTTCCATAACCTCACCGGTACCCTAAACCTTACCCATTCGCTAACCCTAACCCTAGCCCTAGCCCTAGCCCTAACCCTAACGCCAACCCTACTACTTACCCTAACCCGTACCCTAATCCCAACCCATACACTATCACTAACCCATGTCCTAACACGTACCTTGACCCGAACACTTTTCCGTATCCTCTCCTGTACCCAAAATCTTACCGTTCACTAACCCTAACCCTAGCCCTAAACATAACGCTAACACCAACCTTACAGCATACCCTAACCCGTACACTAAACTTAACCCGTACAAAAACACGAACCCATGCCCTCACATGTACTTTGACACTAACACATTTCCGTACCCTCCCGTGTACCGTAAACCTTACCCGTTTGCTAACTCTAACTGTAGGCCTAACCCTAACCATAACACCAACCCTACCCATTTCCCTAACCCGTACCCTAATCCTTACCCATACACTAACACTAATCCATGCCCTAACACGTACCCTGTCCCTAACACTTTTCCATACCCACTCCTGTACCCTAAATCTTACCATTCGCTAACCCTAACCCTATGTCTAAACCTAACCCTAACCCCAACCCTACACCTAACCCTAACCCGTACCCTAATCCATACACTAACACTAACCTGTGCCCTAACATGAACCCTGACCCTAACTTGTTTCCATAAGCTCACCTGTACCCTAAATGTTACCTATTCGCTAACCCTAACCCCACCCCTACACCTAAACATAACCCCAACCCTACACCTTTCCCTAACCCATACCCTAATCCTAACCCGTACACTAACACTAACCCGTGCCCTAACACGTACCCTGACCCTAACACTTTTCCGTATCCTCTCCAGTACCCTAAATCTTACCGTTCGCTAAACCTAGCCCTTTCCCTAAACAGAACGCTAACACCAACCTGACACCATACCCTAACCCATACACTGATCTTAACCCATACACCAAAATTAAGCAATTCCCTCACATGTACTTTGACACTAACACGTTTCCGTACCCTCCTGTGTACCGTAAACCTTACCTGTTCGCTAACACTTACCCTAGGTCTAAGCCTAACACTATCCACAACCCTACACAAAATCCTAACCCATACCCTAATCCTAATCCGTACAATAACACTAACCTGTGCCCTAACACCAAGCCTGACCCTAACTCGTTTCCATATGCTTACCTGTACCCTAAATATTACCTATTCGCTAACCCTAACCCTAACACTAACCCTAACCCCAATCCTACACCTTACCCTGATCCGTACTGTAATCCTAACCCGTAACCTAATACTAATCCGTGCCCTGACACGTACACAGACCGTGACACTTTTCTGTACCCTCACCTGTACCCTAAGCCTTACATTTCGCTAACCCTAACCCTAGCCCTAAAGCTAAATCTAACTCCAACCCTACACCTTACCCTAACACGTACACTAATCTTAAACCTTAAACTAACACTAACCCATTCCCGCATATGTATTTTGACCCTAAAACATTTCCGTACCCTCCCCTGTAACCTAAAAATTACCCGGTCGCTAACCCTAACCCTAGCTCTAAACCTAACCCTAACGCCAACCCTACATCTTACCCTAACCCATACACTAATCCTAAACTGTACACTAACACTAACCAGTGCCCTGAAACGTACCCTGACCCTAACACTTTTCCATACCCTCAGCTGTACGCTAAACCTAATCGTTAGCTAACCCTAACTGTAGACTTAAACCTAACCCTAACACCAACCCTACACCTTATTCTAACCCGTACCCTATTTTTAACCCCTACACTAACACTAACCCATGCCCTCACACGTAATTTGACACTAACACGTCTCCATACACTCACATGTACCATAAGCCTTAACTGTTCGCTAAGCCTATCCCTAACCCTAACGCCAACCCTAACCATTACCCTAACCCATACCCTAATCCTAACCACACATTAACACTAACACGTTTCCTAACACATAACCTGACCCAAACGCTTTTCCGTACCCTCAACTGTACCCTAAAACTTACCCGTTCGCCAACCCTAAGCCTAGCCCTAAACCTAACCCTAACCACAACCCCACACCTTACCCTAAACTCTACGCTAATCCTGACACGTACACTAACACTAACAGGTGTCCTAACATATACCCTGACCCTAAAAGTTTTCCGTACCCTCACCTGTACCCTAAACCTTACTGGTTCGCTAACCATAACCTTAGCCCTAAACATAATGCTAACACCAACCCTACACCATACCCTAACCCGTACACTAATCTTAACCCGTACACCAAAATTATGCAATGCCCTCACACGTACTTTGACACTAACACGTTTCTGTACACTCATGTACCATAAAACTTACCTGTTCGCTAACCCTAACCCTAGCCCTAAACTTAACCCTAACCTCAACCCTACACATTTGCCTAACCCGTACCCTAATCCTAACCCATACACTAACACTACACGTGCCCTAACAGGTACCCTGACCGTAACACTTTTCTGTACACTCACCTGTACCCTAAACCATACCGTTTGCTATCCTTAACCCTAGACCTAAACGGAAACCTTACCCCATCCCTAAACCTTACCCTAACGCGTACCCAATCCTAACCAGTACCCTAACACTAATCCGTGCCCTAACATGTACCCTGATCCTAACACGTTTCTGGACCATCACCTGTAACCTAAACCTTACATTTCGCTAACCCTAACCATAGCCCTAAACCTAACCCTAAACCCAACCCTACCCATTACCCTAACCCATACCGTAATCCTAACCAGTACACTAATACTAATCCATGCCCTGAAACGTAACCTGAGCCTAACACTTTTCTGTACCCTCACCTGTACCCTAAACTTTACCGTTCACAAACCCGAAACATACCCCTAAACCAAGCCCTAACACCAACCCAACACCTTACCATAAACCGTACCCTAATCCTATCCCGTACACAAACACTAATCCATGCCCTGACACGTACCCTGCCTCTACCTCTTTACCCTACTCTCTCCTGTACCCTAAATCTTACCGTTTGCTAACCCTAACCCTAGCCCTAAAGCTAAATCTAACTACAACCCTACACCTTACCCTAACATGTACACTAATCTTAATGCATACACTAACACTAACCCATTCCCTCACACTTACTTTGACACTAAAACATTTCCTTACCCTCACCTGTAACCTAAAGCTTACTCGTTCGCTAACCCTACCCCTAGCCCTAACACTAAACATAACGCCAACCCTATCCATTAGCCTAACCCGTACCCTAATTCTAACCCGTACACTAACACTAATCCGTGCCCTAACATTTACCCTGACACTTACACTTTTCCATACCCACGCCTGAACCCTAAATCTTACCATTCACTAACCCTAACCCTAGGTCTAAACCTAACCCTAAACCCAAGCCCAACCCTACACCTAACTCTAACATGTACACTAATCCTAATCCTTAAACTAACACTAACCTGTGCCCTAACACGAACCCTGACCCTAACTCATTTCCATACGCTCACCTGTACTCTAATGTTACCTATTCGCTAACCCTAACACTAGCCCTAAACCTAAACCTAACCCCAACCCTACACCTTACCCTAACCCATACCCTAATCATAACCCATACACTAACACTAACTCGTGCCCTAACACCTACCCTAACCCTACCCCTAACCCTAACCCTAACACTAACCCTAAACTTTACCATTTGTTAACCATAACCGTAGCCCCAAACCTAAACCTAACTACAAACCTACTCCTAACACATACACTAATCTTAACCCATACACTAACACTAACGCAATACCACACACGTACTTTGACAATAAAACATTTCCGTATGGTCAGCTGTAACCTAAACCTTACCCGTTCACTAAACTTAACCCTACCCCTAACACTAACCATAACGCCAACCCTACCAATTACCCTAACCCGTACCCTAATCCTAACCTGTAAACCCACACTAACCCCTGCCCTAACACGTACCCTGACCCTAACACTTTTCCGTAACCTCACCTGTACCCTAAACCTTACCGTTCGCTAACCCTAACCCTAAACCTAGACGAAACCCCAACCGTACACCTTACCCTAACCCGTAAGCTAATCCTAAGCCATACACTAACACTGACACGTGTCCTAACACATACACAAACCCTAACACTTTTCTGTACCATCACCTGTACCCTAAACCTGACATTTGGCTAACCCTAACCCTAGCCATAAAGCTAACCCTAAGCCCAACCCTAAACCTTACCTAAACCGTACCCTAATCCTAACCAGTATACTACTACTAAGCCATGCCCTGACATGTACCCTGACCCTAACGCTTTTCCATAACCTCACCGGTACCCTAAACCTTACCCATTCGCTAACCCTAACCCTAGCCCTAGCCCTAGCCCTAACCCTAACGCCAACCCTACTACTTACCCTAACCCGTACCCTAATCCCAACCCATACACTATCACTAACCCATGTCCTAACACGTACCTTGACGCGAACACTTTTCCGTATCCTCTCCTGTACCCAAAATCTTACCGTTCACTAACCCTAACCCTAGCCCTAAACATAATGCTAACACCAACCTTACAGCATACCCTAACCCGTACACTACACTTAACCCGTACAAAAAAACGAACCCATGCCCTCACATGTACTTTGACACTAACACATTTCCGTACCCTCCCGTGTACCGTAAACCTTACCCGTTTGCTAACTCTAACTGTAGGCCTAACCCTAACCATAACACCAACCCTACCCATTTCCCTAACCCGTACCCTAATCCTTACCCATACACTAACACTAATCCATGCCCTAACACGTACCCAGACCCTAACACTTTTCCATACCCACTCCTGTACCCTAAATCTTACCATTCGCTAACCCTAACCCTATGTCTAAACCTAACCCTAACCCCAACCCTACACCTAACCCTAACCCGTACCCTAATCCATACACTAACACTAACCTGTGCCCTAACATGAACCCTGACCCTAACTTGTTTCCATAAGCTCACCTGTACCCTAAATGTTACCTATTCGCTAACCCTAACCCCACCCCTACACCTAAACATAACCCCAACCCTACACCTTTCCCTAACCCATACCCTAATCCTAACCCGTACACTAACACTAACCCGTGCCCTAACACGTACCCTGACCCTAACACTTTTCCGTATCCTCTCCAGTACCCTAAATCTTACCGTTCGCTAAACCTAGCCCTTTCCCTAAACAGAACGCTAACACCAACCTGACACCATACCCTAACCCATACACTGATCTTAACCCATACACCAAAATTAAGCAATTCCCTCACATGTACTTTGACACTAACACGTTTCCGTACCCTCCTGTGTACCGTAAACCTTACCTGTTCGCTAACACTTACCCTAGGTCTAAGCCTAACACTATCCACAACCCTACACAAAATCCTAACCCATACCCTAATCCTAATCCGTACAATAACACTAACCTGTGCCCTAACACCAAGCCTGACCCTAACTCGTTTCCATATGCTTATCTGTACCCTAAATATTACCTATTCGCTAACCCTAACCCTAACACTAACCCTAACCCCAATCCTACACCTTACCCTAATCCGTACTGTAATCCTAACCCGTACGCTAATACTAATCCGTGCCCTGACACGTACACAGACCGTGACACTTTTCTGTACCCTCACCTGTACCCTAAGCCTTACATTTCGCTAACCCTAACCCTAGCCCTAAAGCTAAATCTAACTCCAACCCTACACCTTACCCTAACACGTACACTAATCTTAAACCGTAAACTAACACTAACCCATTCCCGCATATGTATTTTGACCCTAAAACATTTCCGTACCCTCCCCTGTAACCTAAAAATTACCCGGTCGCTAACCCTAACCCTAGCTCTAAACCTAACCCTAACGCCAACCCTACATCTTACCCTAACCCATACACTAATCCTAAACCGTACACTAACACTAACCAGTGCCCTGAAACGTACCCTGACCCTAACACTTTTCCATACCCTCAGCTGTACGCTAAACCTAATCGTTAGCTAACCCTAACTGTAGACTTAAACCTAACCCTAACACCAACCCTACACCTTATTCTAACCCGTACCCTATTTTTAACCCCTACACTAACACTAACCCATGCCCTCACACGTAATTTGACACTAACACGTCTCCATACACTCACATGTACCATAAGCCTTAACTGTTCGCTAAGCCTATCCCTAACCCTAACGCCAACCCTAACCATTACCCTAACCCATACCCTAATCCTAACCACACATTAACACTAACACGTTTCCTAACACATAACCTGACCCAAACGCTTTTCCGTACCCTCAACTGTACCCTAAAACTTACCCGTTCGCCAACCCTAAGCCTAGCCCTAAACCTAACCCTAACCACAACCCCACACCTTACCCTAAACTCTACGCTAATCCTGACACGTACACTAACACTAACAGGTGTCCTAACATATACCCTGACCCTAAAAGTTTTCCGTACACTCACCTGTACCCTAAACCTTACTGGTTCGCTAACCATAACCTTAGCCCTAAACATAATGCTAACACCTACCCCACACCATACCCTAACCTGTACACTAATCTTAACCCGTACACCAAAATTATGCAATGCCCTCACACGTACTTTGACACTAACACGTTTCCGTACACTCATGTACCATAAAACTTACCTGTTCGCTAACCCTAACCCTAGCCCTAAACTTAACCCTAACCTCAACCCTACACATTTCCCTAACCCGTACCCTAATCCTAACCCATACACTAGCACTACACATGCACTAAGAGGTACCCTGACCGTAACACTTTTCTGTACACTCACCTGTACCCTAAACCATACCGTGTGCTATCTTTAACCCTAGACCTAAACGTAAACCTTACCCCATCCCTAAACCTTTCCCTAAAGCGTACCCAATCCTAACCAGTACCCTAACACTAATCCGTGCCCTAACATGTACCCTGATCCTAACACGTTTCTGGACCATCACCTGTAACCTAAACCTTACATTTCGCTAACCCTAACCATAGCCCTAAACCTAACCCTAAACCCAACCCTACCCATTACCCTAACCCATACCGTAATCCTAACCAGTACACTAATACTAATCCGTGCCCTGAAACGTAACCTGAGCCTACAACTTTTCTGTACCCTCACCTGTACCCTAAACTTTACCGTTCACAAACCCGAAACATACATCTAAACCAAGGCCTAACACCAACCCAACACCTTACCATAAACCGTACCCTAATCCTATCCCATACACAAACACTAATCCATGCCCTGACACGTACCCTGCCTCTAACTCTTTACCCTACTCTCTCCTGTACCCTAAATCTTACCGTTTGCTAACCCTAACCCTAGCCCTAAAGCTAAATCTAACTACAACCCTACACCTTACCCTAACATGTACACTAATCTTAATGCATACACTAACACTAACCCATTCCCTCACACTTACTTTGACACTAAAACATTTCCTTACCCTCACCTGTAACCTAAAGCTTACTCGTTCGCTAACCCTACCCCTAGCCCTAACACTAAACATAACGCCAACCCTATCCATTAGCCTAACCCGTACCCTAATTCTAACCCGTACACTAACACTAATCCGTGCCCTAACATTTACCCTGACGCTTACACTTTTCCATACCCACGCCTGAACCCTAAATCTTACCATTCACTAACCCTAACCCTAGGTCTAAACCTAACCCTAAACCCAAGCCCAACCCTACACCTAACTCTAACATGTACACTAATCCTAATCCTTAAACTAACACTAACCTGTGCCCTAACACGAACCCTGACCCTAACTCATTTCCATACGCTCACCTGTACTCTAATGTTACCTATTCGCTAACCCTAACACTAGCCCTAAACCTAAACCTAACCCCAACCCTACACCTTACCCTAACCCATACCCTAATCATAACCCATACACTAACACTAACTCGTGCCCTAACACCTACCCTAACCCTACCCCTAACCCTAACCCTAACACTAACCCTAAACTTTACCATTTGTTAACCATAACCGTAGCCCCAAACCTAAACCTAACTACAAACCTACTCCTAACACATACTCTAATCTTAACCCATACACTAACACTAACGCAATACCACACACGTACTTTGACAATAAAACATTTCCGTATGGTCAGCTGTAACCTAAACCTTACCCGTTCACTAAACTTAACCCTACCCCTAACACTAACCATAACGCCAACCCTACCAATTACCCTAACCCGTACCCTAATCCTAACCTGTAAACCCACACTAACCCCTGCCCTAACACGTACCCTGACCCTAACACTTTTCCGTAACCTCACCTGTACCCTAAACCTTACCGTTCGCTAACCCTAACCCTAAACCTAGACGAAACCCCAACCGTACACCTTACCCTAACCCGTAAGCTAATCCTAAGCCATACACTAACACTGACACGTGTCCTAACACATACACAAACCCTAACACTTTTCTGTACCATCACCTGTACCCTAAACCTGACATTTGGCTAACCCTAACCCTAGCCATAAAGCTAACCCTAAGCCCAACCCTAAACCTTACCTAAACCGTACCCTAATCCTAACCAGTATACTACTACTAAGCCATGCCCTGACATGTACCCTGACCCTAACGCTTTTCCATAACCTCACCGGTACCCTAAACCTTACCCATTCGCTAACCCTAACCCTAGCCCTAGCCCTAGCCCTAACCCTAACGCCAACCCTACTACTTACCCTAACCCGTACCCTAATCCCAACCCATACACTATCACTAACCCATGTCCTAACACGTACCTTGACGCGAACACTTTTCCGTATCCTCTCCTGTACCCAAAATCTTACCGTTCACTAACCCTAACCCTAGCCCTAAACATAACGCTAACACCAACCTTACAGCATACCCTAACCCGTACACTAAACTTAACCCGTACAAAAAAACGAACCCATGCCCTCACATGTACTTTGACACTAACACATTTCCGTACCCTCCCATGTACCGTAAACCTTACCCGTTTGCTAACTCTAACTGTAGGCCTAACCCTAACCATAACACCAACCCTACCCATTTCCCTAACCCGTACCCTAATCCTTACCCATACACTAACACTAATCCATGCCCTAACACGTACCCTGACCCTAACACTTTTCCATACCCACTCCTGTACCCTAAATCTTACCATTCGCTAACCCTAACCCTATGTCTAAACCTAACCCTAACCCCAACCCTACACCTAACCCTAACCCGTACCCTAATCCATACACTAACACTAACCTGTGCCCTAACATGAACCCTGACCCTAACTTGTTTCCATAAGCTCACCTGTACCCTAAATGTTACCTATTCGCTAACCCTAACCCCACCCCTACACCTAAACATAACCCCAACCCTACACCTTTCCCTAACCCATACCCTAATCCTAACCCGTACACTAACACTAACCCGTGCCCTAACACGTACCCTGACCCTAACACTTTTCCGTATCCTCTCCAGTACCCTAAATCTTACCGTTCGCTAAACCTAGCCCTTTCCCTAAACAGAACGCTAACACCAACCTGACACCATACCCTAACCCATACACTGATCTTAACCCATACACCAAAATTAAGCAATTCCCTCACATGTACTTTGACACTAACACGTTTCCGTACCCTCCTGTGTACCGTAAACCTTACCTGTTCGCTAACACTTACCCTAGGTCTAAGCCTAACACTATCCACAACCCTACACAAAATCCTAACCCATACCCTAATCCTAATCCGTACAATAACACTAACCTGTGCCCTAACACCAAGCCTGACCCTAACTCGTTTCCATATGCTTACCTGTACCCTAAATATTACCTATTCGCTAACCCTAACCCTAACACTAACCCTAACCCCAATCCTACACCTTACCCTGATCCGTACTGTAATCCTAACCCGTAACCTAATACTAATCCGTGCCCTGACACGTACACAGACCGTGACACTTTTCTGTACCCTCACCTGTACCCTAAGCCTTACATTTCGCTAACCCTAACCCTAGCCCTAAAGCTAAATCTAACTCCAACCCTACACCTTACCCTAACACGTACACTAATCTTAAACCTTAAACTAACACTAACCCATTCCCGCATATGTATTTTGACCCTAAAACATTTCCGTACCCTCCCCTGTAACCTAAAAATTACCCGGTCGCTAACCCTAACCCTAGCTCTAAACCTAACCCTAACGCCAACCCTACATCTTACCCTAACCCATACACTAATCCTAAACTGTACACTAACACTAACCAGTGCCCTGAAACGTACCCTGACCCTAACACTTTTCCATACCCTCAGCTGTACGCTAAACCTAATCGTTAGCTAACCCTAACTGTAGACTTAAACCTAACCCTAACACCAACCCTACACCTTATTCTAACCTGTACCCTATTTTTAACCCCTACACTAACACTAACCCATGCCCTCACACGTAATTTGACACTAACACGTCTCCATACACTCACATGTACCATAAGCCTTAACTGTTCGCTAAGCCTATCCCTAACCCTAACGCCAACCCTAACCATTACCCTAACCCATACCCTAATCCTAACCACACATTAACACTAACACGTTTCCTAACACATAACCTGACCCAAACGCTTTTCCGTACCCTCAACTGTACCCTAAAACTTACCCGTTCGCCAACCCTAAGCCTAGCCCTAAACCTAACCCTAACCACAACCCCACACCTTACCCTAAACTCTACGCTAATCCTGACACGTACACTAACACTAACAGGTGTCCTAACATATACCCTGACCCTAAAAGTTTTCCGTACCCTCACCTGTACCCTAAACCTTACTGGTTCGCTAACCATAACCTTAGCCCTAAACATAATGCTAACACCAACCCTACACCATACCCTAACCCGTACACTAATCTTAACCCGTACACCAAAATTATGCAATGCCCTCACACGTACTTTGACACTAACACGTTTCTGTACACTCATGTACCATAAAACTTACCTGTTCGCTAACCCTAACCTTAGCCCTAAACTTAACCCTAACCTCAACCCTACACATTTCCCTAACCCGTACTCTAATCCTAACCCATACACTAACACTACACGTGCCCTAACAGGTACCCTGACCGTAACACTTTTCTGTACACTCACCTGTACCCTAAACCATACCGTTTGCTATCCTTAACCCTAGACCTAAACGGAAACCTTACCCCATCCCTAAACCTTACCCTAACGCGTACCCAATCCTAACCAGTACCCTAACACTAATCCGTGCCCTAACATGTACCCTGATCCTAACACGTTTCTGGACCATCACCTGTAACCTAAACCTTACATTTCGCTAACCCTAACCATAGCCCTAAACCTAACCCTAAACCCAACCCTACCCATTACCCTAACCCATACCGTAATCCTAACCAGTACACTAATACTAATCCATGCCCTGAAACGTAACCTGAGCCTAACACTTTTCTGTACCCTCACCTGTACCCTAAACTTTACCGTTCACAAACCCGAAACATACCCCTAAACCAAGCCCTAACACCAACCCAACACCTTACCATAAACCGTACCCTAATCCTATCCCGTACACAAACACTAATCCATGCCCTGACACGTACCCTGCCTCTAACTCTTTACCCTACTCTCTCCTGTACCCTAAATCTTACCGTTTGCTAACCCTAACCCTAGCCCTAAAGCTCAATCTAACTACAACCCTACACCTTACCCTAACATGTACACTAATCTTAATGCATACACTAACACTAACCCATTCCCTCACACTTACTTTGACACTAAAACATTTCCTTACCCTCACCTGTAACGTAAAGCTTACTCGTTCGCTAACCCTAACCCTAGCCCTAACACTAAACATAACGCCAACCCTATCCATTAGCCTAACCCATACCCTAATTCTAACCAGTACACTAACACTAATCCGTGCCCTAACATTTACCCTGACCCTTACACTTTTCCATACCCACGCCTGAACCCTAAATCTTACCATTCACTAACCCTAACCCTAGGTCTAAACCTAACCCTAAACCCAAGCCCAACCCTACACCTAACTCTAACATGTACACTAATCCTAATCCTTAAACTCACACTAACCTGTGCCCTAACACGAACCCTGACCCTAACTCATTTCCATATGCTCACCTGTATTCTAATGTTACCTATTCGCTAACCCTAACACTAGCCCTAAACCTAAACCTAACCCCAACCCTACACCTTACCCTAACCCATACCCTAATCATAACCCATACACTAACACTAACTCGTGCCCTAACACCTACCCTAACCCTACCCCTAACCCTAACCCTAACACTAACCCTAAACTTTACCATTTGTTAACCATAACCGTAGCCCCAAACCTAAACCTAACTACAAACCTACTCCTAACACATACTCTAATCTTAACCCATACACTAACACTAACGCAATACCACACACGTACTTTGACAATAAAACATTTCCGTATGGTCAGCTGTAACCTAAACCTTACCCGTTCACTAAACTTAACCCTACGCCTAACACTAACCATAACGCCAACCCTACCAATTACCCTAACCCGTACCCTAATCCTAACCTGTAAACCCACACTAACCCCTGCCCTAACACGTACCCTGACCCTAACACTTTTCCGTAACCTCACCTGTACCCTAAACCTTACCGTTCGCTAACCCTAACCCTAAACCTAGACGAAACCCCAACCGTACACCTTACCCTAACCCGTAAGCTAATCCTAAGCCATACACTAACACTGACACGTGTCCTAACACATACACAAACCCTAACACTTTTCTGTACCATCACCTGTACCCTAAACCTGACATTTGGCTAACCCTAACCCTAGCCATAAAGCTAACCCTAAGCCCAACCCTAAACCTTACCTAAACCGTACCCTAATCCTAACCAGTATACTACTACTAAGCCATGCCCTGACATGTACCCTGACCCTAACGCTTTTCCATAACCTCACCGGTACCCTAAACCTTACCCATTCGCTAACCCTAACCCTAGCCCTAGCCCTAGCCCTAACCCTAACGCCAACCCTACTACTTACCCTAACCCGTACCCTAATCCCAACCCATACACTATCACTAACCCATGTCCTAACACGTACCTTGACGCGAACACTTTTCCGTATCCTCTCCTGTACCCAAAATCTTACCGTTCACTAACCCTAACCCTAGCCCTAAACATAACGCTAACACCAACCTTACAGCATACCCTAACCCGTACACTAAACTTAACCCGTACAAAAAAACGAACCCATGCCCTCACATGTACTTTGACACTAACACATTTCCGTACCCTCCCGTGTACCGTAAACCTTACCCGTTTGCTAACTCTAACTGTAGGCCTAACCCTAACCATAACACCAACCCTACCCATTTCCCTAACCCGTACCCTAATCCTTACCCATACACTAACACTAATCCATGCCCTAACACGTACCCTGACCCTAACACTTTTCCATACCCACTCCTGTACCCTAAATCTTACCATTCGCTAACCCTAACCCTATGTCTAAACCTAACCCTAACCCCAACCCTACACCTAACCCTAACCCGTACCCTAATCCATACACTAACACTAACCTGGGCCCTAACATGAACCCTGACCCTAACTTGTTTCCATAAGCTCACCTGTACCCTAAATGTTACCTATTCGCTAACCCTAACCCCACCCCTACACCTAAACATAACCCCAACCCTACACCTTTCCCTAACCCATACCCTAATCCTAACCCGTACACTAACACTAACCCGTGCCCTAACACGTACCCTGACCCTAACACTTTTCCGTATCCTCTCCAGTACCCTAAATCTTACCGTTCGCTAAACCTAGCCCTTTCCCTAAACAGAACGCTAACACCAACCTGACACCATACCCTAACCCATACACTGATCTTAACCCATACACCAAAATTAAGCAATTCCCTCACATGTACTTTGACACTAACACGTTTCCGTACCCTCCTGTGTACCGTAAACCTTACCTGTTCGCTAACACTTACCCTAGGTCTAAGCCTAACACTATCCACAACCCTACACAAAATCCTAACCCATACCCTAATCCTAATCCGTACAATAACACTAACCTGTGCCCTAACACCAAGCCTGACCCTAACTCGTTTCCATATGCTTACCTGTACCCTAAATATTACCTATTCGCTAACCCTAACCCTAACACTAACCCTAACCCCAATCCTACACCTTACCCTAATCCGTACTGTAATCCTAACCCGTAACCTAATACTAATCCGTGCCCTGACACGTACACAGACCGTAACACTTTTCTGTACCCTCACCTGTACCCTAAGCCTTACATTTCGCTAACCCTAACCCTAGCCCTAAAGCTAAATCTAACTCCAACCCTACACCTTACCCTAACACGTACACTAATCTTAAACCTTAAACTAACACTAACCCATTCCCGCATATGTATTTTGACCCTAAAACATTTCCGTACCCTCCCCTGTAACCTAAAAATTACCCGGTCGCTAACCCTAACCCTAGCTCTAAACCTAACCCTAACGCCAACCCTACATCTTACCCTAACCCATACACTAATCCTAAACCGTACACTAACACTAACCAGTGCCCTGAAACGTACCCTGACCCTAACACTTTTCCATACCCTCAGCTGTACACTAAACCTAATCGTTAGCTAACCCTAACTGTAGACTTAAACCTAACCCTAACACCAACCCTACACCTTATTCTAACCCGTACCCTATTTTTAACCCCTACACTAACACTAACCCATGCCCTCACACGTAATTTGACACTAACACGTCTCCATACACTCACATGTACCATAAGCCTTAACTGTTCGCTAAGCCTATCCCTAACCCTAACGCCAACCCTAACCATTACCCTAACCCATACCCTAATCCTAACCACACATTAACACTAACACGTTTCCTAACACATAACCTGACCCAAACGCTTTTCCGTACCCTCAACTGTACCCTAAAACTTACCCGTTCGCCAACCCTAAGCCTAGCCCTAAACCTAACCCTAACCACAACCCCAGACCTTACCCTAAACTCTACGCTAATCCTGACACGTACACTAACACTAACAGGTGTCCTAACATATACCCTGACCCTAAAAGTTTTCCGTACCCTCACCTGTACCCTAAACCTTACTGGTTCGCTAACCGTAACCTTAGCCCTAAACAAAATGCTAACACCAACCCTACACCATACCCTAACCCGTACACTAATCTTAACCCGTACACCAAAATTATGCAATGCCCTCACACGTACTTTGACACTAACACGATTCCGTACACTCATGTACCATAAAACTTACCTGTTCGCTAACCCTAACCCTAGCCCTAAACTTAACCCTAACCTCATCCCTACACATTTCCCTAACCCGTACCCTAATCCTAACCCATACACTAACACTACACGTGCCCTAACAGGTACCCTGACCGTAACACTTTTCTGTACACTCACCTGTACCCTAAACCATACCGTTTGCTATCCTTAACCCTAGACCTAAACGGAAACCTTACCCCATCCCTAAACCTTACCCTAACGCGTACCCAATCCTAACCAGTACCCTAACACTAATCCGTGCCCTAACATGTACCCTGATCCTAACACGTTTCTGGACCATCACCTGTAACCTAAACCTTACATTTCGCTAACCCTAACCATAGCCCTAAACCTAACCCTAAACCCAACCCTACCCATTACCCTAACCCATACCGTAATCCTAACCAGTACACTAATACTAATCCGTGCCCTGAAACGTAACCTGAGCCTAACACTTTTCTGTACCCTCACCTGTACCCTAAACTTTACCGTTCACAAACCCGAAACATACCCCTAAACCAAGCCCTAACACCAACCCAACACCTTACCATAAACCGTACCCTAATCCTATCCCATACACAAACACTAATCCATGCCCTGACACGTACCCTGCCTCTAACTCTTTACCCTACTCTCTCCTGTACCCTAAATCTTACCGTTTGCTAACCCTAACCCTAGCCCTAAAGCTAAATCTAACTACAACCCTACACCTTACCCTAACATGTACACTAATCTTAATGCATACACTAACACTAACCCATTCCCTCACACTTACTTTGACACTAAAACATTTCCTTACCCTCACCTGTAACCTAAAGCTTACTCGTTCGCTAACCCTACCCGTAGCCCTAACACTAAACATAACGCCAACCCTATCCATTAGCCTAACCCGTACCCTAATTCTTACCCGTACACTAACACTAATCCGTGCCCTAACATTTACCCTGACCATTACACTTTTCCATACCCACGCCTGAACCCTAAATCTTACCATTCACTAACCCTAACCCTAGGTCTAAACCTAACCCTAAACCCAAGCCCAACCCTACACCTAACTCTAACATGTACACTAATCCTAATCCTTAAACTAACACTAACCTGTGCCCTAACACCAACCCTGACCCTAACTCATTTCCATACGCTCACCTGTACTCTAATGTTACCTATTCGCTAACCCTAACACTAGCCCTAAACCTAAACCTAACCCCAACCCTACACCTTACCCTAACCCATACCCTAATCATAAACCATACACTAACACTAACTCGTGCCCTAACACCTACCCTAACCCTACCCCAACCCTAACCCTAACAGTAACCCTAAACTTCACCATTTGTTAACCATAACCGTAGCCCCAAACCTAAACCAAACTACAAACCTACTCCTAACACATACACTAAACTTAACCCATACACTAACACTAACGCAATACCACACACGTACTTTGACAATAAAACATTTCCATATGGTCAGCTGTAACCTAAACCTTACCCGTTCACTAAACTTAACCCTACCCCTAACACTAACCATAACGCCAACCCTACCAATTACCCTAACCCGTACCCTAATCCTAACCTGTAAACCCACACTAACCCCTGCCCTAACACGTTCCCTGACCCTAACACTTTTCCGTAACCTCACCTGTACCCTAAACCTTACCGTTCGCTAACCCTAACCCTAAACCTAGATGAAACCCCAACCGTACACCTTACCCTAACCCGTAAGCTAATCCTAAGCCATACACTAACACTGACACGTGTCCTAACACATACACAAACCCTAACACTTTTCTGTACCATCACCTGTACCCTAAACCTGACATTTGGCTAACCCTAACCCTAGCCATAAAGCTAACCCTAAGCCCAACCCTAAACCTTACCTAAACCGTACCCTAATCCTAACCAGTATACTACTACTAAGCCATGCCCTGACATGTACCCTGACCCTAACGCTTTTCCATAACCTCACCGGTACCCTAAACCTTACCCATTCGCTAACCCTAACCCTAGCCCTAGCCCTAGCCCTAACCCTAACGCCAACCCTACTACTTACCCTAACCCGTACCCTAATCCCAACCCATACACTATCACTAACCCATGTCCTAACACGTACCTTGACCCGAACACTTTTCCGTATCCTCTCCTGTACCCAAAATCTTACCGTTCACTAACCCTAACCCTAGCCCTAAACATAACGCTAACACCAACCTTACAGCATACCCTAACCCGTACACTAAACTTAACCCGTACAAAAAAACGAACCCATGCCCTCACATGTACTTTGACACTAACACATTTCCGTACCCTCCCGTGTACCGTAAACCTTACCCGTTTGCTAACTCTAACTGTAGGCCTAACCCTAACCATAACACCAACCCTACCCATTTCCCTAACCCGTACCCTAATCCTTACCCATACACTAACACTAATCCATGCCCTAACACGTACCCTGTCCCTAACACTTTTCCATACCCACTCCTGTACCCTAAATCTTACCATTCGCTAACCCTAACCCTATGTCTAAACCTAACCCTAACCCCAACCCTACACCTAACCCTAACCCGTACCCTAATCCATACACTAACACTAACCTGTGCCCTAACATGAACCCTGACCCTAACTTGTTTCCATAAGCTCACCTGTACCCTAAATGTTACCTATTCGCTAACCCTAACCCCACCCCTACACCTAAACATAACCCCAACCCTACACCTTTCCCTAACCCATACCCTAATCCTAACCCGTACACTAACACTAACCCATGCCCTAACACGTACCCTGACCCTAACACTTTTCCGTATCCTCTCCAGTACCCTAAATCTTACCGTTCGCTAAACCTAGCCCTTTCCCTAAACAGAACGCTAACACCAACCTGACACCATACCCTAACCCATACACTGATCTTAACCCATACACCAAAATTAAGCAATTCCCTCACATGTACTTTGACACTAACACGTTTCCGTACCCTCCTGTGTACCGTAAACCTTACCTGTTCGCTAACACTTACCCTAGGTCTAAGCCTAACACTATCCACAACCCTACACAAAATCCTAACCC
The DNA here is from genome assembly GCF_964341445.2 of Mesoplodon mirus. Taxonomy (NCBI): domain Eukaryota; kingdom Metazoa; phylum Chordata; class Mammalia; order Artiodactyla; family Ziphiidae; genus Mesoplodon; species Mesoplodon mirus. Next base: position 1,320,920 of record NC_138996.1, read on the forward strand.
ATACCCTAATCCTAATCCGTACAATAACACTAACCTGTGCCCTAACACCAAGCCTGACCCTAACTCGTTTCCATATGCTTACCTGTACCCTAAATATTACCTATTCGCTAACCCTAACCCTAACACTAACCCTAACCCCAATCCTACACCTTACCCTGATCCGTACTGTAATCCTAACCCGTAACCTAATACTAATCCGTGCCCTGACACGTACACAGACCGTGACACTTTTCTGTACCCTCACCTGTACCCTAAGCCTTACATTTCGCTAACCCTAACCCTAGCCCTAAAGCTAAATCTAACTCCAACCCTACACCTTACCCTAACACGTACACTAATCTTAAACCTTAAACTAACACTAACCCATTCCCGCATATGTATTTTGACCCTAAAACATTTCCGTACCCTCCCCTGTAACCTAAAAATTACCCGGTCGCTAACCCTAACCCTAGCTCTAAACCTAACCCTAACGCCAACCCTACATCTTACCCTAACCCATACACTAATCCTAAACTGTACACTAACACTAACCAGTGCCCTGAAACGTACCCTGACCCTAACACTTTTCCATACCCTCAGCTGTACGCTAAACCTAATCGTTAGCTAACCCTAACTGTAGACTTAAACCTAACCCTAACACCAACCCTACACCTTATTCTAACCCGTACCCTATTTTTAACCCCTACACTAACACTAACCCATGCCCTCACAAGTAATTTGACACTAACACGTCTCCATACACTCACATGTACCATAAGCCTTAACTGTTCGCTAAGCCTATCCCTAACCCTAACGCCAACCCTAACCATTACCCTAACCCATACCCTAATCCTAACCACACATTAACACTAACACGTTTCCTAACACATAACCTGACCCAAACGCTTTTCCGTACCCTCAACTGTACCCTAAAACTTACCCGTTCGCCAACCCTAAGCCTAGCCCTAAACCTAACCCTAACCACAACCCCACACCTTACCCTAAACTCTACGCTAATCCTGACACGTACACTAACACTAACAGGTGTCCTAACATATACCCTGACCCTAAAAGTTTTCCGTACCCTCACCTGTACCCTAAACCTTACTGGTTCGCTAACCATAACCTTAGCCCTAAACATAATGCTAACACCAACCCTACACCATACCCTAACCCGTACACTAATCTTAACCCGTACACCAAAATTATGCAATGCCCTCACACGTACTTTGACACTAACACGTTTCTGTACACTCATGTACCATAAAACTTACCTGTTCGCTAACCCTAACCCTAGCCCTAAACTTAACCCTAACCTCAACCCTACACATTTGCCTAACCCGTACCCTAATCCTAACCCATACACTAACACTACACGTGCCCTAACAGGTACCCTGACCGTAACACTTTTCTGTACACTCACCTGTACCCTAAACCATACCGTTTGCTATCCTTAACCCTAGACCTAAACGGAAACCTTACCCCATCCCTAAACCTTACCCTAACGCGTACCCAATCCTAACCAGTACCCTAACACTAATCCGTGCCCTAACATGTACCCTGATCCTAACACGTTTCTGGACCATCACCTGTAACCTAAACCTTACATTTCGCTAACCCTAACCATAGCCCTAAACCTAACCCTAAACCCAACCCTACCCATTACCCTAACCCATACCGTAATCCTAACCAGTACACTAATACTAATCCATGCCCTGAAACGTAACCTGAGCCTAACACTTTTCTGTACCCTCACCTGTACCCTAAACTTTACCGTTCACAAACCCGAAACATACCCCTAAACCAAGCCCTAACACCAACCCAACACCTTACCATAAACCGTACCCTAATCCTATCCCGTACACAAACACTAATCCATGCCCTGACACGTACCCTGCCTCTAACTCTTTACCCTACTCTCTCCTGTACCCTAAATCTTACCGTTTGCTAACCCTAACCCTAGCCCTAAAGCTCAATCTAACTACAACCCTACACCTTACCCTAACATGTACACTAATCTTAATGCATACACTAACACTAACCCATTCCCTCACACTTACTTTGACACTAAAACATTTCCTTACCCTCACCTGTAACATAAAGCTTACTCGTTCGCTAACCCTAACCCTAGCCGTAACACTAAACATAACGCAAACCCTATCCATTAGCCTAACCCATACCCTAATTCTAACCCGTACACTAACACTAATCCGTGCCCTAACATTTACCCTGACCCTTACACTTTTCCATACCCACGCCTGAACCCTAAATCTTACCATTCACTAACCCTAACCCTAGGTCTAAACCTAACCCTAAACCCAAGCCCAACCCTACACCTAACTCTAACATGTACACTAATCCTAATCCTTAAACTAACACTAACCTGTGCCCTAACACGAACCCTGACCCTAACTCATTTCCATACGCTCACCTGTACTCTAATGTTACCTATTCGCTAACCCTAACACTAGCCCTAAACCTAAACCTAACCCCAACCCTACACCTTACCCTAACCCATACCCTAATCATAACCCATACACTAACACTAACTCGTGCCCTAACACCTACCCTAACCCTACCCCAACCCTAACCCTAACACTAACCCTAAACTTTACCATTTGTTAACCATAACCGTAGCCCCAAACCTAAACCTAACTACAAACCTACTCCTAACACATACACTAAACTTAACCCATACACTAACACTAACGCAATACCACACAATCACTTTGACAATAAAACATTTCCATATGGTCAGCTGTAACCTAAACCTTACCCATTCACTAAACTTAACCCTACCCCTAACACTAACCATAACGCCAACCCTACCAATTACCCTAACCCGTACCCTAATCCTAACCTGTAAACCCACAGTAACCCCTGCCCTAACACGTACCCTGACCCTAACACTTTTCCGTAACGTCTCCTGTACCCTAAACCTTACCGTTCGCTAACTCTAACCCTAAACCTAGATGAAACCCCAACCGTACACCTTACCCTAACCCGTAAGCTAATCCTAAGCCATACACTAACACTGACACGTGTCCTAACACATACACAAACCCTAACACTTTTCTGTACCATCACCTGTACCCTAAACCTGACATTTGGCTAACCCTAACCCTAGCCATAAAGCTAACCCTAAGCCCAACCCTAAACCTTACCTAAACCGTACCCTAATCCTAACCAGTATACTACTACTAAGCCATGCCCTGACATGTACCCTGACCCTAACGCTTTTCCATAACCTCACCGGTACCCTAAACCTTACCCATTCGCTAACCCTAACCCTAGCCCTAGCCCTAGCCCTAACCCTAACGCCAACCCTACTACTTACCCTAACCCGTACCCTAATCCCAACCCATACACTATCACTAACCCATGTCCTAACACGTACCTTGACCCGAACACTTTTCCGTATCCTCTCCTGTACCCAAAATCTTACCGTTCACTAACCCTAACCCTAGCCCTAAACATAACGCTAACACCAACCTTACAGCATACCCTAACCCGTACACTAAACTTAACCCGTACAAAAAAACGAACCCATGCCCTCACATGTACTTTGACACTAACACATTTCCGTACCCTCCCGTGTACCGTAAACCTTACCCGTTTGCTAACTCTAACTGTAGGCCTAACCCTAACCATAACACCAACCCTACCCATTTCCCTAACCCGTACCCTAATCCTTACCCATACACTAACACTAATCCATGCCCTAACACGTACCCTGTCCCTAACACTTTTCCATACCCACTCCTGTACCCTAAATCTTACCATTCGCTAACCCTAACCCTATGTCTAAACCTAACCCTAACCCCAACCCTACACCTAACCCTAACCCGTACCCTAATCCATACACTAACACTAACCTGTGCCCTAACATGAACCCTGACCCTAACTTGTTTCCATAAGCTCACCTGTACCCTAAATGTTACCTATTCGCTAACCCTAACCCCACCCCTACACCTAAACATAACCCCAACCCTACACCTTTCCCTAACCCATACCCTAATCCTAACCCGTACACTAACACTAACCCGTGCCCTAACACGTACCCTGACCCTAACACTTTTCCGTATCCTCTCCAGTACCCTAAATCTTACCGTTCGCTAAACCTAGCCCTTTCCCTAAACAGAACGCTAACACCAACCTGACACCATACCCTAACCCATACACTGATCTTAACCCATACACCAAAATTAAGCAATTCCCTCACATGTACTTTGACACTAACACGTTTCTGTACCCTCCTGTGTACCGTAAACCTTACCTGTTCGCTAACACTTACCCTAGGTCTAAGCCTAACACTATCCACAACCCTACACAAAATCCTAACCCATACCCTAATCCTAATCCGTACAATAACACTAACCTGTGCCCTAACACCAAGCCTGACCCTAACTCGTTTCCATATGCTTACCTGTACCCTAAATATTACCTATTCGCTAACCCTAACCCTAACACTAACCCTAACCCCAATCCTACACCTTACCCTGATCCGTACTGTAATCCTAAGCCGTACCCTAATACTAATCCGTGCCCTGACACGTACACAGACCGTGACACTTTTCTGTACCCTCACCTGTACCCTAAGCCTTACATTCCGCTAACCCTAACCCTAGCCCTAAAGCTAAATCTAACTCCAACCCTACACCTTACCCTAACACGTACACTAATCTTAAACCTTAAACTAACACTAACCCATTCCCGCATATGTATTTTGACCCTAAAACATTTCCGTACCCTCCCCTGTAACCTAAAAATTACCCGGTCGCTAACCCTAACCCTAGCTCTAAACCTAACCCTAACGCCAACCCTACATCTTACCCTAACCCATACACTAATCCTAAACTGTACACTAACACTAACCAGTGCCCTGAAACGTACCCTGACCCTAACACTTTTCCATACCCTCAGCTGTACGCTAAACCTAATCGTTAGCTAACCCTAACTGTAGACTTAAACCTAACCCTAACACCAACCCTACACCTTATTCTAACCCGTACCCTATTTTTAACCCCTACACTAACACTAACCCATGCCCTCACACGTAATTTGACACTAACACGTCTCCATACACTCACATGTACCATAAGCCTTAACTGTTCGCTAAGCCTATCCCTAACCCTAACGCCAACCCTAACCATTACCCTAACCCATACCCTAATCCTAACCACACATTAACACTAACACGTTTCCTAACACATAACCTGACCCAAACGCTTTTCCGTACCCTCAACTGTACCCTAAAACTTACCCGTTCGCCAACCCTAAGCCTAGCCCTAAACCTAACCCTAACCACAACCCCACACCTTACCCTAAACTCTACGCTAATCCTGACACGTACACTAACACTAACAGGTGTCCTAACATATACCCTGACCCTAAAAGTTTTCCGTACCCTCACCTGTACCCTAAACCTTACTGGTTCGCTAACCATAACCTTAGCCCTAAACATAATGCTAACACCAACCCTACACCATACCCTAACCCGTACACTAATCTTAACCCGTACACCAAAATTATGCAATGCCCTCACACGTACTTTGACACTAACACGTTTCTGTACACTCATGTACCATAAAACTTACCTGTTCGCTAACCCTAACCCTAGCCCTAAACTTAACCCTAACCTCAACCCTACACATTTGCCTAACCCGTACCCTAATCCTAACCCATACACTAACACTACACGTGCCCTAACAGGTACCCTGACCGTAACACTTTTCTGTACACTCACCTGTACCCTAAACCATACCGTTTGCTATCCTTAACCCTAGACCTAAACGGAAACCTTACCCCATCCCTAAACCTTACCCTAACGCGTACCCAATCCTAACCAGTACCCTAACACTAATCCGTGCCCTAACATGTACCCTGATCCTAACACGTTTCTGGACCATCACCTGTAACCTAAACCTTACATTTCGCTAACCCTAACCATAGCCCTAAACCTAACCCTAAACCCAACCCTACCCATTACCCTAACCCATACCGTAATCCTAACCAGTACACTAATACTAATCCATGCCCTGAAACGTAACCTGAGCCTAACACTTTTCTGTACCCTCACCTGTACCCTAAACTTTACCGTTCACAAACCCGAAACATACCCCTAAACCAAGCCCTAACACCAACCCAACACCTTACCATAAACCGTACCCTAATCCTATCCCGTACACAAACACTAATCCATGCCCTGACACGTACCCTGCCTCTAACTCTTTACCCTACTCTCTCCTGTACCCTAAATCTTACCGTTTGCTAACCCTAACCCTAGCCCTAAAGCTCAATCTAACTACAACCCTACACCTTACCCTAACATGTACACTAATCTTAATGCATACACTAACACTATCCCATTCCCTCACACTTACTTTGACACTAAAACATTTCCTTACCCTCACCTGTAACATAAAGCTTACTCGTTCGCTAACCCTACCCCTAGCCCTAACACTAAACATAACGCCAACCCTATCCATTAGCCTAACCCATACCCTAATTCTAACCCGTACACTAACACTAATCCGTGCCCTAACATTTACCCTGACCCTTACACTTTTCCATACCCACGCCTGAACCCTAAATCTTACCATTCACTAACCCTAACCCTAGGTCTAAACCTAACCCTAAACCCAAGCCCAACCCTACACCTAACTCTAACATGTACACTAATCCTAATCCTTAAACTAACACTAACCTGTGCCCTAACACGAACCCTGACCCTAACTCATTTCCATACGCTCACCTGTACTCTAATGTTACCTATTCGCTAACCCTAACACTAGCCCTAAACCTAAACCTAACCCCAACCCTACACCTTACCCTAACCCATACCCTAATCATAACCCATACACTAACACTAACTCGTGCCCTAACACCTACCCTAACCCTACCCCAACCCTAACCCTAACACTAACCCTAAACTTTACCATTTGTTAACCATAACCGTAGCCCCAAACCTAAACCTAACTACAAACCTACTCCTAACACATACACTAAACTTAACCCATACACTAACACTAACGCAATACCACACAATCACTTTGACAATAAAACATTTCCATATGGTCAGCTGTAACCTAAACCTTACCCATTCACTAAACTTAACCCTACCCCTAACACTAACCATAACGCCAACCCTACCAATTACCCTAACCCGTACCCTAATCCTAACCTGTAAACCCACAGTAACCCCTGCCCTAACACGTACCCTGACCCTAACACTTTTCCGTAACGTCTCCTGTACCCTAAACCTTACCGTTCGCTAACTCTAACCCTAAACCTAGATGAAACCCCAACCGTACACCTTACCCTAACCCGTAAGCTAATCCTAAGCCATACACTAACACTGACACGTGTCCTAACACATACACAAACCCTAACACTTTTCTGTACCATCACCTGTACCCTAAACCTGACATTTGGCTAACCCTAACCCTAGCCATAAAGCTAACCCTAAGCCCAACCCTAAACCTTACCTAAACCGTACCCTAATCCTAACCAGTATACTACTACTAAGCCATGCCCTGACATGTACCCTGACCCTAACGCTTTTCCATAACCTCACCGGTACCCTAAACCTTACCCATTCGCTAACCCTAACCCTAGCCCTAGCCCTAGCCCTAACCCTAACGCCAACCCTACTACTTACCCTAACCCGTACCCTAATCCCAACCCATACACTATCACTAACCCATGTCCTAACACGTACCTTGACCCGAACACTTTTCCGTATCCTCTCCTGTACCCAAAATCTTACCGTTCACTAACCCTAACCCTAGCCCTAAACATAACGCTAACACCAACCTTACAGCATACCCTAACCCGTACACTAAACTTAACCCGTACAAAAACACGAACCCATGCCCTCACATGTACTTTGACACTAACACATTTCCGTACCCTCCCGTGTACCGTAAACCTTACCCGTTTGCTAACTCTAACTGTAGGCCTAACCCTAACCATAACACCAACCCTACCCATTTCCCTAACCCGTACCCTAATCCTTACCCATACACTAACACTAATCCATGCCCTAACACGTACCCTGTCCCTAACACTTTTCCATACCCACTCCTGTACCCTAAATCTTACCATTCGCTAACCCTAACCCTATGTCTAAACCTAACCCTAACCCCAACCCTACACCTAACCCTAACCCGTACCCTAATCCATACACTAACACTAACCTGTGCCCTAACATGAACCCTGACCCTAACTTGTTTCCATAAGCTCACCTGTACCCTAAATGTTACCTATTCGCTAACCCTAACCCCACCCCTACACCTAAACATAACCCCAACCCTACACCTTTCCCTAACCCATACCCTAATCCTAACCCGTACACTAACACTAACCCGTGCCCTAACACGTACCCTGACCCTAACACTTTTCCGTATCCTCTCCAGTACCCTAAATCTTACCGTTCGCTAAACCTAGCCCTTTCCCTAAACAGAACGCTAACACCAACCTGACACCATACCCTAACCCATACACTGATCTTAACCCATACACCAAAATTAAGCAATTCCCTCACATGTACTTTGACACTAACACGTTTCCGTACCCTCCTGTGTACCGTAAACCTTACCTGTTCGCTAACACTTACCCTAGGTCTAAGCCTAACACTATCCACAACCCTACACAAAATCCTAACCCATACCCTAATCCTAATCCGTACAATAACACTAACCTGTGCCCTAACACCAAGCCTGACCCTAACTCGTTTCCATATGCTTACCTGTACCCTAAATATTACCTATTCGCTAACCCTAACCCTAACACTAACCCTAACCCCAATCCTACACCTTACCCTGATCCGTACTGTAATCCTAACCCGTAACCTAATACTAATCCGTGCCCTGACACGTACACAGACCGTGACACTTTTCTGTACCCTCACCTGTACCCTAAGCCTTACATTTCGCTAACCCTAACCCTAGCCCTAAAGCTAAATCTAACTCCAACCCTACACCTTACCCTAACACGTACACTAATCTTAAACCTTAAACTAACACTAACCCATTCCCGCATATGTATTTTGACCCTAAAACATTTCCGTACCCTCCCCTGTAACCTAAAAATTACCCGGTCGCTAACCCTAACCCTAGCTCTAAACCTAACCCTAACGCCAACCCTACATCTTACCCTAACCCATACACTAATCCTAAACTGTACACTAACACTAACCAGTGCCCTGAAACGTACCCTGACCCTAACACTTTTCCATACCCTCAGCTGTACGCTAAACCTAATCGTTAGCTAACCCTAACTGTAGACTTAAACCTAACCCTAACACCAACCCTACACCTTATTCTAACCCGTACCCTATTTTTAACCCCTACACTAACACTAACCCATGCCCTCACACGTAATTTGACACTAACACGTCTCCATACACTCACATGTACCATAAGCCTTAACTGTTCGCTAAGCCTATCCCTAACCCTAACGCCAACCCTAACCATTACCCTAACCCATACCCTAATCCTAACCACACATTAACACTAACACGTTTCCTAACACATAACCTGACCCAAACGCTTTTCCGTACCCTCAACTGTACCCTAAAACTTACCCGTTCGCCAACCCTAAGCCTAGCCCTAAACCTAACCCTAACCACAACCCCACACCTTACCCTAAACTCTACGCTAATCCTGACACGTACACTAACACTAACAGGTGTCCTAACATATACCCTGACCCTAAAAGTTTTCCGTACCCTCACCTGTACCCTAAACCTTACTGGTTCGCTAACCATAACCTTAGCCCTAAACATAATGCTAACACCAACCCTACACCATACCCTAACCCGTACACTAATCTTAACCCGTACACCAAAATTATGCAATGCCCTCACACGTACTTTGACACTAACACGTTTCTGTACACTCATGTACCATAAAACTTACCTGTTCGCTAACCCTAACCCTAGCCCTAAACTTAACCCTAACCTCAACCCTACACATTTCCCTAACCCGTACCCTAATCCTAACCCATACACTAACACTACACGTGCCCTAACAGGTACCCTGACCGTAACACTTTTCTGTACACTCACCTGTACCCTAAACCATACCGTTTGCTATCCTTAACCCTAGACCTAAACGGAAACCTTACCCCATCCCTAAACCTTACCCTAACGCGTACCCAATCCTAACCAGTACCCTAACACTAATCCGTGCCCTAACATGTACCCTGATCCTAACACGTTTCTGGACCATCACCTGTAACCTAAACCTTACATTTCGCTAACCCTAACCATAGCCCTAAACCTAACCCTAAACCCAACCCTACCCATTACCCTAACCCATACCGTAATCCTAACCAGTACACTAATACTAATCCATGCCCTGAAACGTAACCTGAGCCTAACACTTTTCTGTACCCTCACCTGTACCCTAAACTTTACCGTTCACAAACCCGAAACATACCCCTAAACCAAGCCCTAACACCAACCCAACACCTTACCATAAACCGTACCCTAATCCTATCCCGTACACAAACACTAATCCATGCCCTGACACGTACCCTGCCTCTAACTCTTTACCCTACTCTCTCCTGTACCCTAAATCTTACCGTTTGCTAACCCTAACCCTAGCCATAAAGCTCAATCTAACTACAACCCTACACCTTACCCTAACATGTACACTAATCTTAATGCATACACTAACACTAACCCATTCCCTCACACTTACTTTGACACTAAAACATTTCCTTACCCTCACCTGTAACATAAAGCTTACTCGTTCGCTAACCCTAACCCTAGCCCTAACACTAAACATAACGCCAACCCTATCCATTAGCCTAACCCATACCCTAATTCTAACCCGTACACTAACACTAATCCGTGCCCTAACATTTACCCTGACCCTTACACTTTTCCATACCCACGCCTGAACCCTAAATCTTACCATTCACTAACCCTAACCCTAGGTCTAAACCTAACCCTAAACCCAAGCCCAACCCTACACCTAACTCTAACATGTACACTAATCCTAATCCTTAAACTAACACTAACCTGTGCCCTAACACGAACCCTGACCCTAACTCATTTCCATACGCTCACCTGTACTCTAATGTTACCTATTCGCTAACCCTAACACTAGCCCTAAACCTAAACCTAACCCCAACCCTACACCTTACCCTAACCCATACCCTAATCATAACCCATACACTAACACTAACTCGTGCCCTAACACATACCCTAACCCTACCCCAACCCTAACCCTAACACTAACCCTAAACTTTACCATTTGTTAACCATAACCGTAGCCCCAAACCTAAACCTAACTACAAACCTACTCCTAACACATACACTAAACTTAACCCATACACTAACACTAACGCAATACCACACAATCACTTTGACAATAAAACATTTCCATATGGTCAGCTGTAACCTAAACCTTACCCATTCACTAAACTTAACCCTACCCCTAACACTAACCATAACGCCAACCCTACCAATTACCCTAACCCGTACCCTAATCCTAACCTGTAAACCCACAGTAACCCCTGCCCTAACACGTACCCTGACCCTAACACTTTTCCGTAACCTCTCCTGTACCCTAAACCTTACCGTTCGCTAACTCTAACCCTAAACCTAGATGAAACCCCAACCGTACACCTTACCCTAACCCGTAAGCTAATCCTAAGCCATACACTAACACTGACACGTGTCCTAACACATACACAAACCCTAACACTTTTCTGTACCATCACCTGTACCCTAAACCTGACATTTGGCTAACCCTAACCCTAGCCATAAAGCTAACCCTAAGCCCAACCCTAAACCTTACCTAAACCGTACCCTAATCCTAACCAGTATACTACTACTAAGCCATGCCCTGACATGTACCCTGACCCTAACGCTTTTCCATAACCTCACCGGTACCCTAAACCTTACCCATTCGCTAACCCTAACCCTAGCCCTAGCCCTAGCCCTAACCCTAACGCCAACCCTACTACTTACCCTAACCCGTACCCTAATCCCAACCCATACACTATCACTAACCCATGTCCTAACACGTACCTTGACCCGAACACTTTTCCGTATCCTCTCCTGTACCCAAAATCTTACCGTTCACTAACCCTAACCCTAGCCCTAAACATAACGCTAACACCAACCTTACAGCATACCCTAACCCGTACACTAAACTTAACCCGTACAAAAAAACGAACCCATGCCCTCACATGTACTTTGACACTAACACATTTCCGTACCCTCCCGTGTACCGTAAACCTTACCCGTTTGCTAACTCTAACTGTAGGCCTAACCCTAACCATAACACCAACCCTACCCATTTCCCTAACCCGTACCCTAATCCTTACCCATACACTAACACTAATCCATGACCTAACACGTACCCTGTCCCTAACACTTTTCCATACCCACTCCTGTACCCTAAATCTTACCATTCGCTAACCCTAACCCTATGTCTAAACCTAACCCTAACCCCAACCCTACACCTAACTCTAACCCGTACCCTAATCCATACACTAACACTAACCTGTGCCCTAACATGAACCCTGACCCTAACTTGTTTCCATAAGCTCACCTGTACCCTAAATGTTACCTATTCGCTAACCCTAACCCCACCCCTACACCTAAACATAACCCCAACCCTACACCTTTCCCTAACCCATACCCTAATCCTAACCCGTACACTAACACTAACCCGTGCCCTAACACGTACCCTGACCCTAACACTTTTCCGTATCCTCTCCAGTACCCTAAATCTTACCGTTCGCTAAACCTAGCCCTTTCCCTAAACAGAACGCTAACACCAACCTGACACCATACCCTAACCCATACACTGATCTTAACCCATACACCAAAATTAAGCAATTCCCTCACATGTACTTTGACACTAACACGTTTCTGTACCCTCCTGTGTACCGTAAACCTTACCTGTTCGCTAACACTTACCCTAGGTCTAAGCCTAACACTATCCACAACCCTACACAAAATCCTAACCCATACCCTAATCCTAATCCGTACAATAACACTAACCTGTGCCCTAACACCAAGCCTGACCCTAACTCGTTTCCATATGCTTACCTGTACCCTAAATATTACCTATTCGCTAACCCTAACCCTAACACTAACCCTAACCCCAATCCTACACCTTACCCTGATCCGTACTGTAATCCTAAGCCGTACCCTAATACTAATCCGTGCCCTGACACGTACACAGACCGTGACACTTTTCTGTACCCTCACCTGTACCCTAAGCCTTACATTCCGCTAACCCTAACCCTAGCCCTAAAGCTAAATCTAACTCCAACCCTACACCTTACCCTAACACGTACACTAATCTTAAACCTTAAACTAACACTAACCCATTCCCGCATATGTATTTTGACCCTAAAACATTTCCGTACCCTCCCCTGTAACCTAAAAATTACCCGGTCGCTAACCCTAACCCTAGCTCTAAACCTAACCCTAACGCCAACCCTACATCTTACCCTAACCCATACACTAATCCTAAACTGTACACTAACACTAACCAGTGCCCTGAAACGTACCCTGACCCTAACACTTTTCCATACCCTCAGCTGTACGCTAAACCTAATCGTTAGCTAACCCTAACTGTAGACTTAAACCTAACCCTAACACCAACCCTACACCTTATTCTAACCCGTACCCTATTTTTAACCCCTACACTAACACTAACCCATGCCCTCACACGTAATTTGACACTAACACGTCTCCATACACTCACATGTACCATAAGCCTTAACTGTTCGCTAAGCCTATCCCTAACCCTAACGCCAACCCTAACCATTACCCTAACCCATACCCTAATCCTAACCACACATTAACACTAACACGTTTCCTAACACATAACCTGACCCAAACGCTTTTCCGTACCCTCAACTGTACCCTAAAACTTACCCGTTCGCCAACCCTAAGCCTAGCCCTAAACCTAACCCTAACCACAACCCCACACCTTACCCTAAACTCTACGCTAATCCTGACACGTACACTAACACTAACAGGTGTCCTAACATATACCCTGACCCTAAAAGTTTTCCGTACCCTCACCTGTACCCTAAACCTTACTGGTTCGCTAACCATAACCTTAGCCCTAAACATAATGCTAACACCAACCCTACACCATACCCTAACCCGTACACTAATCTTAACCCGTACACCAAAATTATGCAATGCCCTCACACGTACTTTGACACTAACACGTTTCTGTACACTCATGTACCATAAAACTTACCTGTTCGCTAACCCTAACCCTAGCCCTAAACTTAACCCTAACCTCAACCCTACACATTTGCCTAACCCGTACCCTAATCCTAACCCATACACTAACACTACACGTGCCCTAACAGGTACCCTGACCGTAACACTTTTCTGTACACTCACCTGTACCCTAAACCATACCGTTTGCTATCCTTAACCCTAGACCTAAACGGAAACCTTACCCCATCCCTAAACCTTACCCTAACGCGTACCCAATCCTAACCAGTACCCTAACACTAATCCGTGCCCTAACATGTACCCTGATCCTAACACGTTTCTGGACCATCACCTGTAACCTAAACCTTACATTTCGCTAACCCTAACCATAGCCCTAAACCTAACCCTAAACCCAACCCTACCCATTACCCTAACCCATACCGTAATCCTAACCAGTACACTAATACTAATCCATGCCCTGAAACGTAACCTGAGCCTAACACTTTTCTGTACCCTCACCTGTACCCTAAACTTTACCGTTCACAAACCCGAAACATACCCCTAAACCAAGCCCTAACACCAACCCAACACCTTACCATAAACCGTACCCTAATCCTATCCCGTACACAAACACTAATCCATGCCCTGACACGTACCCTGCCTCTAACTCTTTACCCTACTCTCTCCTGTACCCTAAATCTTACCGTTTGCTAACCCTAACCCTAGCCCTAAAGCTCAATCTAACTACAACCCTACACCTTACCCTAACATGTACACTAATCTTAATGCATACACTAACACTAACCCATTCCCTCACACTTACTTTGACACTAAAACATTTCCTTACCCTCACCTGTAACATAAAGCTTACTCGTTCGCTAACCCTAACCCTAGCCGTAACACTAAACATAACGCCAACCCTATCCATTAGCCTAACCCATACCCTAATTCTAACCCGTACACTAACACTAATCCGTGCCCTAACATTTACCCTGACCCTTACACTTTTCCATACCCACGCCTGAACCCTAAATCTTACCATTCACTAACCCTAACCCTAGGTCTAAACCTAACCCTAAACCCAAGCCCAACCCTACACCTAACTCTAACATGTACACTAATCCTAATCCTTAAACTAACACTAACCTGTGCCCTAACACGAACCCTGACCCTAACTCATTTCCATACGCTCACCTGTACTCTAATGTTACCTATTCGCTAACCCTAACACTAGCCCTAAACCTAAACCTAACCCCAACCCTACACCTTACCCTAACCCATACCCTAATCATAACCCATACACTAACACTAACTCGTGCCCTAACACCTACCCTAACCCTACCCCAACCCTAACCCTAACACTAACCCTAAACTTTACCATTTGTTAACCATAACCGTAGCCCCAAACCTAAACCTAACTACAAACCTACTCCTAACACATACACTAAACTTAACCCATACACTAACACTAACGCAATACCACACAATCACTTTGACAATAAAACATTTCCATATGGTCAGCTGTAACCTAAACCTTACCCATTCACTAAACTTAACCCTACCCCTAACACTAACCATAACGCCAACCCTACCAATTACCCTAACCCGTACCCTAATCCTAACCTGTAAACCCACAGTAACCCCTGCCCTAACACGTACCCTGACCCTAACACTTTTCCGTAACGTCTCCTGTACCCTAAACCTTACCGTTCGCTAACTCTAACCCTAAACCTAGATGAAACCCCAACCGTACACCTTACCCTAACCCGTAAGCTAATCCTAAGCCATACACTAACACTGACACGTGTCCTAACACATACACAAACCCTAACACTTTTCTGTACCATCACCTGTACCCTAAACCTGACATTTGGCTAACCCTAACCCTAGCCATAAAGCTAACCCTAAGCCCAACCCTAAACCTTACCTAAACCGTACCCTAATCCTAACCAGTATACTACTACTAAGCCATGCCCTGACATGTACCCTGACCCTAACGCTTTTCCATAACCTCACCGGTACCCTAAACCTTACCCATTCGCTAACCCTAACCCTAGCCCTAGCCCTAGCCCTAACCCTAACGCCAACCCTACTACTTACCCTAACCCGTACCCTAATCCCAACCCATACACTATCACTAACCCATGTCCTAACACGTACCTTGACCCGAACACTTTTCCGTATCCTCTCCTGTACCCAAAATCTTACCGTTCACTAACCCTAACCCTAGCCCTAAACATAACGCTAACACCAACCTTACAGCATACCCTAACCCGTACACTAAACTTAACCCGTACAAAAACACGAACCCATGCCCTCACATGTACTTTGACACTAACACATTTCCGTACCCTCCCGTGTACCGTAAACCTTACCCGTTTGCTAACTCTAACTGTAGGCCTAACCCTAACCATAACACCAACCCTACCCATTTCCCTAACCCGTACCCTAATCCTTACCCATACACTAACACTAATCCATGCCCTAACACGTACCCTGTCCCTAACACTTTTCCATACCCACTCCTGTACCCTAAATCTTACCATTCGCTAACCCTAACCCTATGTCTAAACCTAACCCTAACCCCAACCCTACACCTAACCCTAACCCGTACCCTAATCCATACACTAACACTAACCTGTGCCCTAACATGAACCCTGACCCTAACTTGTTTCCATAAGCTCACCTGTACCCTAAATGTTACCTATTCGCTAACCCTAACCCCACCCCTACACCTAAACATAACCCCAACCCTACACCTTTCCCTAACCCATACCCTAATCCTAACCCGTACACTAACACTAACCCGTGCCCTAACACGTACCCTGACCCTAACACTTTTCCGTATCCTCTCCAGTACCCTAAATCTTACCGTTCGCTAAACCTAGCCCTTTCCCTAAACAGAACGCTAACACCAACCTGACACCATACCCTAACCCATACACTGATCTTAACCCATACACCAAAATTAAGCAATTCCCTCACATGTACTTTGACACTAACACGTTTCCGTACCCTCCTGTGTACCGTAAACCTTACCTGTTCGCTAACACTTACCCTAGGTCTAAGCCTAACACTATCCACAACCCTACACAAAATCCTAACCCATACCCTAATCCTAATCCGTACAATAACACTAACCTGTGCCCTAACACCAAGCCTGACCCTAACTCGTTTCCATATGCTTACCTGTACCCTAAATATTACCTATTCGCTAACCCTAACCCTAACACTAACCCTAACCCCAATCCTACACCTTACCCTGATCCGTACTGTAATCCTAACCCGTAACCTAATACTAATCCGTGCCCTGACACGTACACAGACCGTGACACTTTTCTGTACCCTCACCTGTACCCTAAGCCTTACATTTCGCTAACCCTAACCCTAGCCCTAAAGCTAAATCTAACTCCAACCCTACACCTTACCCTAACACGTACACTAATCTTAAACCTTAAACTAACACTAACCCATTCCCGCATATGTATTTTGACCCTAAAACATTTCCGTACCCTCCCCTGTAACCTAAAAATTACCCGGTCGCTAACCCTAACCCTAGCTCTAAACCTAACCCTAACGCCAACCCTACATCTTACCCTAACCCATACACTAATCCTAAACTGTACACTAACACTAACCAGTGCCCTGAAACGTACCCTGACCCTAACACTTTTCCATACCCTCAGCTGTACGCTAAACCTAATCGTTAGCTAACCCTAACTGTAGACTTAAACCTAACCCTAACACCAACCCTACACCTTATTCTAACCCGTACCCTATTTTTAACCCCTACACTAACACTAACCCATGCCCTCACACGTAATTTGACACTAACACGTCTCCATACACTCACATGTACCATAAGCCTTAACTGTTCGCTAAGCCTATCCCTAACCCTAACGCCAACCCTAACCATTACCCTAACCCATACCCTAATCCTAACCACACATTAACACTAACACGTTTCCTAACACATAACCTGACCCAAACGCTTTTCCGTACCCTCAACTGTACCCTAAAACTTACCCGTTCGCCAACCCTAAGCCTAGCCCTAAACCTAACCCTAACCACAACCCCACACCTTACCCTAAACTCTACGCTAATCCTGACACGTACACTAACACTAACAGGTGTCCTAACATATACCCTGACCCTAAAAGTTTTCCGTACCCTCACCTGTACCCTAAACCTTACTGGTTCGCTAACCATAACCTTAGCCCTAAACATAATGCTAACACCAACCCTACACCATACCCTAACCCGTACACTAATCTTAACCCGTACACCAAAATTATGCAATGCCCTCACACGTACTTTGACACTAACACGTTTCTGTACACTCATGTACCATAAAACTTACCTGTTCGCTAACCCTAACCCTAGCCCTAAACTTAACCCTAACCTCAACCCTACACATTTCCCTAACCCGTACCCTAATCCTAACCCATACACTAACACTACACGTGCCCTAACAGGTACCCTGACCGTAACACTTTTCTGTACACTCACCTGTACCCTAAACCATACCGTTTGCTATCCTTAACCCTAGACCTAAACGGAAACCTTACCCCATCCCTAAACCTTACCCTAACGCGTACCCAATCCTAACCAGTACCCTAACACTAATCCGTGCCCTAACATGTACCCTGATCCTAACACGTTTCTGGACCATCACCTGTAACCTAAACCTTACATTTCGCTAACCCTAACCATAGCCCTAAACCTAACCCTAAACCCAACCCTACCCATTACCCTAACCCATACCGTAATCCTAACCAGTACACTAATACTAATCCATGCCCTGAAACGTAACCTGAGCCTAACACTTTTCTGTACCCTCACCTGTACCCTAAACTTTACCGTTCACAAACCCGAAACATACCCCTAAACCAAGCCCTAACACCAACCCAACACCTTACCATAAACCGTACCCTAATCCTATCCCGTACACAAACACTAATCCATGCCCTGACACGTACCCTGCCTCTAACTCTTTACCCTACTCTCTCCTGTACCCTAAATCTTACCGTTTGCTAACCCTAACCCTAGCCATAAAGCTCAATCTAACTACAAACCTACACCTTACCCTAACATGTACACTAATCTTAATGCATACACTAACACTAACCCATTCCCTCACACTTACTTTGACACTATAACATTTCCTTACCCTCACCTGTAACATAAAGCTTACTCGTTCGCTAACCCTAACCCTAGCCCTAACACTAAACATAACGCCAACCCTATCCATTAGCCTAACCCATACCCTAATTCTAACCCGTACACTAACACTAATCCGTGCCCTAACATTTACCCTGACCCTTACACTTTTCCATACCCACGCCTGAACCCTAAATCTTACCATTCACTAACCCTAACCCTAGGTCTAAACCTAACCCTAAACCCAAGCCCAACCCTACACCTAACTCTAACATGTACACTAATCCTAATCCTTAAACTAACACTAACCTGTGCCCTAACACGAACCCTGACCCTAACTCATTTCCATACGCTCACCTGTACTCTAATGTTACCTATTCGCTAACCCTAACACTAGCCCTAAACCTAAACCTAACCCCAACCCTACACCTTACCCTAACCCATACCCTAATCATAACCCATACACTAACACTAACTCGTGCCCTAACACATACCCTAACCCTACCCCAACCCTAACCCTAACACTAACCCTAAACTTTACCATTTGTTAACCATAACCGTAGCCCCAAACCTAAACCTAACTACAAACCTACTCCTAACACATACACTAAACTTAACCCATACACTAACACTAACGCAATACCACACAATCACTTTGACAATAAAACATTTCCATATGGTCAGCTGTAACCTAAACCTTACCCATTCACTAAACTTAACCCTACCCCTAACACTAACCATAACGCCAACCCTACCAATTACCCTAACCCGTACCCTAATCCTAACCTGTAAACCCACAGTAACCCCTGCCCTAACACGTACCCTGACCCTAACACTTTTCCGTAACCTCTCCTGTACCCTAAACCTTACCGTTCGCTAACTCTAACCCTAAACCTAGATGAAACCCCAACCGTACACCTTACCCTAACCCGTAAGCTAATCCTAAGCCATACACTAACACTGACACGTGTCCTAACACATACACAAACCCTAACACTTTTCTGTACCATCACCTGTACCCTAAACCTGACATTTGGCTAACCCTAACCCTAGCCATAAAGCTAACCCTAAGCCCAACCCTAAACCTTACCTAAACCGTACCCTAATCCTAACCAGTATACTACTACTAAGCCATGCCCTGACATGTACCCTGACCCTAACGCTTTTCCATAACCTCACCGGTACCCTAAACCTTACCCATTCGCTAACCCTAACCCTAGCCCTAGCCCTAGCCCTAACCCTAACGCCAACCCTACTACTTACCCTAACCCGTACCCTAATCCCAACCCATACACTATCACTAACCCATGTCCTAACACGTACCTTGACCCGAACACTTTTCCGTATCCTCTCCTGTACCCAAAATCTTACCGTTCACTAACCCTAACCCTAGCCCTAAACATAACGCTAACACCAACCTTACAGCATACCCTAACCCGTACACTAAACTTAACCCGTACAAAAAAACGAACCCATGCCCTCACATGTACTTTGACACTAACACATTTCCGTACCCTCCCGTGTACCGTAAACCTTACCCGTTTGCTAACTCTAACTGTAGGCCTAACCCTAACCATAACACCAACCCTACCCATTTCCCTAACCCGTACCCTAATCCTTACCCATACACTAACACTAATCCATGACCTAACACGTACCCTGTCCCTAACACTTTTCCATACCCACTCCTGTACCCTAAATCTTACCATTCGCTAACCCTAACCCTATGTCTAAACCTAACCCTAACCCCAACCCTACACCTAACTCTAACCCGTACCCTAATCCATACACTAACACTAACCTGTGCCCTAACATGAACCCTGACCCTAACTTGTTTCCATAAGCTCACCTGTACCCTAAATGTTACCTATTCGCTAACCCTAACCCCACCCCTACACCTAAACATAACCCCAACCCTACACCTTTCCCTAACCCATACCCTAATCCTAACCCGTACACTAACACTAACCCGTGCCCTAACACGTACCCTGACCCTAACACTTTTCCGTATCCTCTCCAGTACCCTAAATCTTACCGTTCGCTAAACCTAGCCCTTTCCCTAAACAGAACGCTAACACCAACCTGACACCATACCCTAACCCATACACTGATCTTAACCCATACACCAAAATTAAGCAATTCCCTCACATGTACTTTGACACTAACACGTTTCCGTACCCTCCTGTGTACCGTAAACCTTACCTGTTCGCTAACACTTACCCTAGGTCTAAGCCTAACACTATCCACAACCCTACACAAAATCCTAACCCATACCCTAATCCTAATCCGTACAATAACACTAACCTGTGCCCTAACACCAAGCCTGACCCTAACTCGTTTCCATATGCTTACCTGTACCCTAAATATTACCTATTCGCTAACCCTAACCCTAACACTAACCCTAACCCCAATCCTACACCTTACCCTGATCCGTACTGTAATCCTAACCCGTAACCTAATACTAATCCGTGCCATGACACGTACACAGACCGTGACACTTTTCTGTACCTTCACCTGTACCCTAAGCCTTACATTTCGCTAACCCTAACCCTAGCCCTAAAGCTAAATCTAACTCCAACCCTACACCTTACCCTAACACGTACACTAATCTTAAACCTTAAACTAACACTAACCCATTCCCGCATATGTATTTTGACCCTAAAACATTTCCGTACCCTCCCCTGTAACCTAAAAATTACCCGGTCGCTAACCCTAAACCTAGCTCTAAACCTAACCCTAACGCCAACCCTACATCTTACCCTAACCCATACACTAATCCTAAACTGTACACTAACACTAACCAGTGCCCTGAAACGTACCCTGACCCTAACACTTTTCCATACCCTCAGCTGTACGCTAAACCTAATCGTTAGCTAACCCTAACTGTAGACTTAAACCTAACCCTAACACCAACCCTACACCTTATTCTAACCCGTACCCTATTTTTAACCCCTACACTAACACTAACCCATGCCCTCACACGTAATTTGACACTAACACGTCTCCATACACTCACATGTACCATAAGCCTTAACTGTTCGCTAAGCCTATCCCTAACCCTAACGCCAACCCTAACCATTACCCTAACCCATACCCTAATCCTAACCACACATTAACACTAACACGTTTCCTAACACATAACCTGACCCAAACGCTTTTCCGTACCCTCAACTGTACCCTAAAACTTACCCGTTCGCCAACCCTAAGCCTAGCCCTAAACCTAACCCTAACCACAACCCCACACCTTACCCTAAACTCTACGCTAATCCTGACACGTACACTAACACTAACAGGTGTCCTAACATATACCCTGACCCTAAAAGTTTTCCGTACCCTCACCTGTACCCTAAACCTTACTGGTTCGCTAACCATAACCTTAGCCCTAAACATAATGCTAACACCAACCCTACACCATACCCTAACCCGTACACTAATCTTAACCCGTACACCAAAATTATGCAATGCCCTCACACGTACTTTGACACTAACACGTTTCTGTACACTCATGTACCATAAAACTTACCTGTTCGCTAACCCTAACCCTAGCCCTAAACTTAACCCTAACCTCAACCCTACACATTTGCCTAACCCGTACCCTAATCCTAACCCATACACTAACACTACACGTGCCCTAACAGGTACCCTGACCGTAACACTTTTCTGTACACTCACCTGTACCCTAAACCATACCGTTTGCTATCCTTAACCCTAGACCTAAACGGAAACCTTACCCCATCCCTAAACCTTACCCTAACGCGTACCCAATCCTAACCAGTACCCTAACACTAATCCGTGCCCTAACATGTACCCTGATCCTAACACGTTTCTGGACCATCACCTGTAACCTAAACCTTACATTTCGCTAACCCTAACCATAGCCCTAAACCTAACCCTAAACCCAACCCTACCCATTACCCTAACCCATACCGTAATCCTAACCAGTACACTAATACTAATCCATGCCCTGAAACGTAACCTGAGCCTAACACTTTTCTGTACCCTCACCTGTACCCTAAACTTTACCGTTCACAAACCCGAAACATACCCCTAAACCAAGCCCTAACACCAACCCAACACCTTACCATAAACCGTACCCTAATCCTATCCCGTACACAAACACTAATCCATGCCCTGACACGTACCCTGCCTCTAACTCTTTACCCTACTCTCTCCTGTACCCTAAATCTTACCGTTTGCTAACCCTAACCCTAGCCATAAAGCTCAATCTAACTACAACCCTACACCTTACCCTAACATGTACACTAATCTTAATGCATACACTAACACTAACCCATTCCCTCACACTTACTTTGACACTAAAACATTTCCTTACCCTCACCTGTAACATAAAGCTTACTCGTTCGCTAACCCTAACCCTAGCCCTAACACTAAACATAACGCCAACCCTATCCATTAGCCTAACCCATACCCTAATTCTAACCCGTACACTAACACTAATCCGTGCCCTAACATTTACCCTGACCCTTACACTTTTCCATACCCACGCCTGAACCCTAAATCTTACCATTCACTAACCCTAACCCTAGGTCTAAACCTAACCCTAAACCCAAGCCCAACCCTACACCTAACTCTAACATGTACACTAATCCTAATCCTTAAACTAACACTAACCTGTGCCCTAACACGAACCCTGACCCTAACTCATTTCCATACGCTCACCTGTACTCTAATGTTACCTATTCGCTAACCCTAACACTAGCCCTAAACCTAAACCTAACCCCAACCCTACACCTTACCCTAACCCATACCCTAATCATAACCCATACACTAACACTAACTCGTGCCCTAACACATACCCTAACCCTACCCCAACCCTAACCCTAACACTAACCCTAAACTTTACCATTTGTTAACCATAACCGTAGCCCCAAACCTAAACCTAACTACAAACCTACTCCTAACACATACACTAAACTTAACCCATACACTAACACTAACGCAATACCACACAATCACTTTGACAATAAAACATTTCCATATGGTCAGCTGTAACCTAAACCTTACCCATTCACTAAACTTAACCCTACCCCTAACACTAACCATAACGCCAACCCTACCAATTACCCTAACCCGTACCCTAATCCTAACCTGTAAACCCACAGTAACCCCTGCCCTAACACGTACCCTGACCCTAACACTTTTCCGTAACCTCTCCTGTACCCTAAACCTTACCGTTCGCTAACTCTAACCCTAAACCTAGATGAAACCCCAACCGTACACCTTACCCTAACCCGTAAGCTAATCCTAAGCCATACACTAACACTGACACGTGTCCTAACACATACACAAACCCTAACACTTTTCTGTACCATCACCTGTACCCTAAACCTGACATTTGGCTAACCCTAACCCTAGCCATAAAGCTAACCCTAAGCCCAACCCTAAACCTTACCTAAACCGTACCCTAATCCTAACCAGTATACTACTACTAAGCCATGCCCTGACATGTACCCTGACCCTAACGCTTTTCCATAACCTCACCGGTACCCTAAACCTTACCCATTCGCTAACCCTAACCCTAGCCCTAGCCCTAGCCCTAACCCTAACGCCAACCCTACTACTTACCCTAACCCGTACCCTAATCCCAACCCATACACTATCACTAACCCATGTCCTAACACGTACCTTGACCCGAACACTTTTCCGTATCCTCTCCTGTACCCAAAATCTTACCGTTCACTAACCCTAACCCTAGCCCTAAACATAACGCTAACACCAACCTTACAGCATACCCTAACCCGTACACTAAACTTAACCCGTACAAAAAAACGAACCCATGCCCTCACATGTACTTTGACACTAACACATTTCCGTACCCTCCCGTGTACCGTAAACCTTACCCGTTTGCTAACTCTAACTGTAGGCCTAACCCTAACCATAACACCAACCCTACCCATTTCCCTAACCCGTACCCTAATCCTTACCCATACACTAACACTAATCCATGACCTAACACGTACCCTGTCCCTAACACTTTTCCATACCCACTCCTGTACCCTAAATCTTACCATTCGCTAACCCTAACCCTATGTCTAAACCTAACCCTAACCCCAACCCTACACCTAACTCTAACCCGTACCCTAATCCATACACTAACACTAACCTGTGCCCTAACATGAACCCTGACCCTAACTTGTTTCCATAAGCTCACCTGTACCCTAAATGTTACCTATTCGCTAACCCTAACCCCACCCCTACACCTAAACATAACCCCAACCCTACACCTTTCCCTAACCCATACCCTAATCCTAACCCGTACACTAACACTAACCCGTGCCCTAACACGTACCCTGACCCTAACACTTTTCCGTATCCTCTCCAGTACCCTAAATCTTACCGTTCGCTAAACCTAGCCCTTTCCCTAAACAGAACGCTAACA
This sequence comes from Mesoplodon mirus, assembly GCF_964341445.2. Classification (NCBI taxonomy): domain Eukaryota; kingdom Metazoa; phylum Chordata; class Mammalia; order Artiodactyla; family Ziphiidae; genus Mesoplodon; species Mesoplodon mirus. The sequence goes on from NC_138996.1 coordinate 1,346,665, forward strand.
CCAACCTGACACCATACCCTAACCCATACACTGATCTTAACCCATACACCAAAATTAAGCAATTCCCTCACATGTACTTTGACACTAACACGTTTCCGTACCCTCCTGTGTACCGTAAACCTTACCTGTTCGCTAACACTTACCCTAGGTCTAAGCCTAACACTATCCACAACCCTACACAAAATCCTAACCCATACCCTAATCCTAATCCGTACAATAACACTAACCTGTGCCCTAACACCAAGCCTGACCCTAACTCGTTTCCATATGCTTACCTGTACCCTAAATATTACCTATTCGCTAACCCTAACCCTAACACTAACCCTAACCCCAATCCTACACCTTACCCTGATCCGTACTGTAATCCTAACCCGTAACCTAATACTAATCCGTGCCATGACACGTACACAGACCGTGACACTTTTCTGTACCTTCACCTGTACCCTAAGCCTTACATTTCGCTAACCCTAACCCTAGCCCTAAAGCTAAATCTAACTCCAACCCTACACCTTACCCTAACACGTACACTAATCTTAAACCTTAAACTAACACTAACCCATTCCCGCATATGTATTTTGACCCTAAAACATTTCCGTACCCTCCCCTGTAACCTAAAAATTACCCGGTCGCTAACCCTAAACCTAGCTCTAAACCTAACCCTAACGCCAACCCTACATCTTACCCTAACCCATACACTAATCCTAAACTGTACACTAACACTAACCAGTGCCCTGAAACGTACCCTGACCCTAACACTTTTCCATACCCTCAGCTGTACGCTAAACCTAATCGTTAGCTAACCCTAACTGTAGACTTAAACCTAACCCTAACACCAACCCTACACCTTATTCTAACCCGTACCCTATTTTTAACCCCTACACTAACACTAACCCATGCCCTCACACGTAATTTGACACTAACACGTCTCCATACACTCACATGTACCATAAGCCTTAACTGTTCGCTAAGCCTATCCCTAACCCTAACGCCAACCCTAACCATTACCCTAACCCATACCCTAATCCTAACCACACATTAACACTAACACGTTTCCTAACACATAACCTGACCCAAACGCTTTTCCGTACCCTCAACTGTACCCTAAAACTTACCCGTTCGCCAACCCTAAGCCTAGCCCTAAACCTAACCCTAACCACAACCCCACACCTTACCCTAAACTCTACGCTAATCCTGACACGTACACTAACACTAACAGGTGTCCTAACATATACCCTGACCCTAAAAGTTTTCCGTACCCTCACCTGTACCCTAAACCTTACTGGTTCGCTAACCATAACCTTAGCCCTAAACATAATGCTAACACCAACCCTACACCATACCCTAACCCGTACACTAATCTTAACCCGTACACCAAAATTATGCAATGCCCTCACACGTACTTTGACACTAACACGTTTCTGTACACTCATGTACCATAAAACTTACCTGTTCGCTAACCCTAACCCTAGCCCTAAACTTAACCCTAACCTCAACCCTACACATTTGCCTAACCCGTACCCTAATCCTAACCCATACACTAACACTACACGTGCCCTAACAGGTACCCTGACCGTAACACTTTTCTGTACACTCACCTGTACCCTAAACCATACCGTTTGCTATCCTTAACCCTAGACCTAAACGGAAACCTTACCCCATCCCTAAACCTTACCCTAACGCGTACCCAATCCTAACCAGTACCCTAACACTAATCCGTGCCCTAACATGTACCCTGATCCTAACACGTTTCTGGACCATCACCTGTAACCTAAACCTTACATTTCGCTAACCCTAACCATAGCCCTAAACCTAACCCTAAACCCAACCCTACCCATTACCCTAACCCATACCGTAATCCTAACCAGTACACTAATACTAATCCATGCCCTGAAACGTAACCTGAGCCTAACACTTTTCTGTACCCTCACCTGTACCCTAAACTTTACCGTTCACAAACCCGAAACATACCCCTAAACCAAGCCCTAACACCAACCCAACACCTTACCATAAACCGTACCCTAATCCTATCCCGTACACAAACACTAATCCATGCCCTGACACGTACCCTGCCTCTAACTCTTTACCCTACTCTCTCCTGTACCCTAAATCTTACCGTTTGCTAACCCTAACCCTAGCCCTAAAGCTCAATCTAACTACAAACCTACACCTTACCCTAACATGTACACTAATCTTAATGCATACACTAACACTAACCCATTCCCTCACACTTACTTTGACACTATAACATTTCCTTACCCTCACCTGTAACATAAAGCTTACTCGTTCGCTAACCCTAACCCTAGCCCTAACACTAAACATAACGCCAACCCTATCCATTAGCCTAACCCATACCCTAATTCTAACCCGTACACTAACACTAATCCGTGCCCTAACATTTACCCTGACCCTTACACTTTTCCATACCCACGCCTGAACCCTAAATCTTACCATTCACTAACCCTAACCCTAGGTCTAAACCTAACCCTAAACCCAAGCCCAACCCTACACCTAACTCTAACATGTACACTAATCCTAATCCTTAAACTAACACTAACCTGTGCCCTAACACGAACCCTGACCCTAACTCATTTCCATACGCTCACCTGTACTCTAATGTTACCTATTCGCTAACCCTAACACTAGCCCTAAACCTAAACCTAACCCCAACCCTACACCTTACCCTAACCCATACCCTAATCATAACCCATACACTAACACTAACTCGTGCCCTAACACCTACCCTAACCCTACCCCAACCCTAACCCTAACACTAACCCTAAACTTTACCATTTGTTAACCATAACCGTAGCCCCAAACCTAAACCTAACTACAAACCTACTCCTAACACATACACTAAACTTAACCCATACACTAACACTAACGCAATCCCACACACTCACTTTGACAATAAAACATTTCCATATGGTCAGCTGTAACCTAAACCTTACCCATTCACTAAACTTAACCCTACCCCTAACACTAACCATAACGCCAACCCTACCAATTACCCTAACCCGTACCCTAATCCTAACCTGTAAACCCACAGTAACCCCTGCCCTAACACGTACCCTGACCCTAACACTTTTCCGTAACCTCACCTGTACCCTAAACCTTACCGTTCGCTAACCCTAACCCTAAACCTAGATGAAACCCCAACCGTACACCTTACCCTAACCCGTAAGCTAATCCTAAGCCATACACTAACACTGACACGTGTCCTAACACATACACAAACCCTAACACTTTTCTGTACCATCACCTGTACCCTAAACCTGACATTTGGCTAACCCTAACCCTAGCCATAAAGCTAACCCTAAGCCCAACCCTAAACCTTACCTAAACCGTACCCTAATCCTAACCAGTATACTACTACTAAGCCATGCCCTGACATGTACCCTGACCCTAACGCTTTTCCATAACCTCACCGGTACCCTAAACCTTACCCATTCGCTAACCCTAACCCTAGCCCTAGCCCTAGCCCTAACCCTAACGCCAACCCTACTACTTACCCTAACCCGTACCCTAATCCCAACCCATACACTATCACTAACCCATGTCCTAACACGTACCTTGACCCGAACACTTTTCCGTATCCTCTCCTGTACCCAAAATCTTACCGTTCACTAACCCTAACCCTAGCCCTAAACATAACGCTAACACCAACCTTACAGCATACCCTAACCCGTACACTAAACTTAACCCGTACAAAAAAACGAACCCATGCCCTCACATGTACTTTGACACTAACACATTTCCGTACCCTCCCGTGTACCGTAAACCTTACCCGTTTGCTAACTCTAACTGTAGGCCTAACCCTAACCATAACACCAACCCTACCCATTTCCCTAACCCGTACCCTAATCCTTACCCATACACTAACACTAATCCATGCCCTAACACGTACCCTGTCCCTAACACTTTTCCATACCCACTCCTGTACCCTAAATCTTACCATTCGCTAACCCTAACCCTATGTCTAAACCTAACCCTAACCAAAACCCTACACCTAACCCTAACCCGTACCCAAATCCATACACTAACACTAACCTGTGCCCTAACATGAACCCTGACCCTAACTTGTTTCCATAAGCTCACCTATACCCTAAATGTTACCTATTCGCTAACCCTAACCCCACCCCTACACCTAAACATAACCCCAACCCTACACCTTTCCCTAACCCATAACCTAATCCTAACCCGTACACTAACACTAACCCGTGCCCTAACACGTACCCTGACCCTAACACTTTTCCGTATCCTCTCCAGTACCCTAAATCTTACCGTTCGCTAAACCTAGCCCTTTCCCTAAACAGAACGCTAACACCAACCTGACACCATACCCTAACCCATACACTGATCTTAACCCATACACCAAAATTAAGCAATTCCCTCACATGTACTTTGACACTAACACGTTTCCGTACCCTCCTGTGTACCGTAAACCTTACCTGTTCGCTAACACTTACCCTAGGTCTAAGCCTAACACTATCCACAACCCTACACAAAATCCTAACCCATACCCTAATCCTAATCCGTACAATAACACTAACCTGTGCCCTAACACCAAGCCTGACCCTAACTCGTTTCCATATGCTTACCTGTACCCTAAATATTACCTATTCGCTAACCCTAACCCTAACACTAACCCTAACCCCAATCCTACACCTTACCCTGATCCGTACTGTAATCCTAACCCGTAACCTAATACTAATCCGTGCCCTGACACGTACACAGACCGTGACACTTTTCTGTACCCTCACCTGTACCCTAAGCCTTACATTTCGCTAACCCTAACCCTAGCCCTAAAGCTAAATCTAACTCCAACCCTACACCTTACCCTAACACGTACACTAATCTTAAACCTTAAACTAACACTAACCCATTCCCGCATATGTATTTTGACCCTAAAACATTTCCGTACCCTCCCCTGTAACCTAAAAATTACCTGGTCGCTAACCCTAACCCTAGCTCTAAACCTAACCCTAACGCCAACCCTACATCTTACCCTAACCCATACACTAATCCTAAACTGTACACTAACACTAACCAGTGCCCTGAAACGTACCCTGACCCTAACACTTTTCCATACCCTCAGCTGTACGCTAAACCTAATCATTAGCTAACCCTAACTGTAGACTTAAACCTAACCCTAACACCAACCCTACACCTTATTCTAACCCGTACCCTATTTTTAACCCCTACACTAACACTAACCCATGCCCTCACACGTAATTTGACACTAACACGTCTCCATACACTCACATGTACCATAAGCCTTAACTGTTCGCTAAGCCTATCCCTAACCCTAACGCCAACCCTAACCATTACCCTAACCCATACCCTAATCCTAACCACACATTAACACTAACACGTTTCCTAACACATAACCTGACCCAAACGCTTTTCCGTACCCTCAACTGTACCCTAAAACTTACCCGTTCGCCAACCCTAAGCCTAGCCCTAAACCTAACCCTAACCACAACCCCACACCTTACCCTAAACTCTACGCTAATCCTGACACGTACACTAACACTAACAGGTGTCCTAACATATACCCTGACCCTAAAAGTTTTCCGTACCCTCACCTGTACCCTAAACCTTACTGGTTCGCTAACCATAACCTTAGCCCTAAACATAATGCTAACACCAACCCTACACCATACCCTAACCCGTACACTAATCTTAACCCGTACACCAAAATTATGCAATGCCCTCACACGTACTTTGACACTAACACGTTTCTGTACACTCATGTACCATAAAACTTACCTGTTCGCTAACCCTAACCCTAGCCCTAAACTTAACCCTAACCTCAACCCTACACATTTGCCTAACCCGTACCCTAATCCTAACCCATACACTAACACTACACGTGCCCTAACAGGTACCCTGACCGTAACACTTTTCTGTACACTCACCTGTACCCTAAACCATACCGTTTGCTATCCTTAACCCTAGACCTAAACGGAAACCTTACCCCATCCCTAAACCTTACCCTAACGCGTACCCAATCCTAACCAGTACCCTAACACTAATCCGTGCCCTAACATGTACCCTGATCCTAACACGTTTCTGGACCATCACCTGTAACCTAAACCTTACATTTCGCTAACCCTAACCATAGCCCTAAACCTAACCCTAAACCCAACCCTACCCATTACCCTAACCCATACTGTAATCCTAACCAGTACACTAATACTAATCCATGCCCTGAAACGTAACCTGAGCCTAACACTTTTCTGTACCCTCACCTGTACCCTAAACTTTACCGTTCACAAACCCGAAACATACCCCTAAACCAAGCCCTAACACCAACCCAACACCTTACCATAAACCGTACCCTAATCCTATCCCGTACACAAACACTAATCCATGCCCTGACACGTACCCTGCCTCTAACTCTTTACCCTACTCTCTCCTGTACCCTAAATCTTACCGTTTGCTAACCCTAACCCTAGCCCTAAAGCTCAATCTAACTACAACCCTACACCTTACCCTAACATGTACACTAATCTTAATGCATACACTAACACTAACCCATTCCCTCACACTTACTTTGACACTAAAACATTTCCTTACCCTCACCTGTAACATAAAGCTTACTCGTTCGCTAACCCTAACCCTAGCCCTAACACTAAACATAACGCCAACCCTATCCATTAGCCTAACCCATACCCTAATTCTAACCCGTACACTAACACTAATCCGTGCCCTAACATTTACCCTGACCCTTACACTTTTCCATACCCACGCCTGAACCCTAAATCTTACCATTCACTAACCCTAACCCTAGGTCTAAACCTAACCCTAAACCCAAGACCAACCCTACACCTAACTCTAACATGTACACTAATCCTAATCCTTAAACTAACACTAACCTGTGCCCTAACACGAACCCTGACCCTAACTCATTTCCATACGCTCACCTGTACTCTAATGTTACCTATTCGCTAACCCTAACACTAGCCCTAAACCTAAACCTAACCCCAACCCTACACCTTACCCTAACCCATACCCTAATCATAACCCATACACTAACACTAACTCGTGCCCTAACACATACCCTAACCCTACCCCTAACCCTAACCCTAACACTAACCCTAAACTTTACCATTTGTTAACCATAACTGTAGCCCCAAACCTAAACCTAACTACAAACCTACTCCTAACACATACACTAATCTTAACCCATACACTAACACTAACGCAATACCACACACGTACTTTGACAATAAAACATTTCCGTATGGTCCGCTGTAACCTAAACCTTACCCGTTCACTAAACTTAACCCTACCCCTAACACTAACCATAACGCCAACCCTACCAATTACCCTAACCCGTACCCTAATCCTAACCTGTAAACCCACACTAACCCCTGCCCTAACACGTACCCTGACCCTAACACTTTTCCGTAACCTCACCTGTACCCTAAACCTTACCGTTCGCTAACCCTAACCCTAAACCTAGACGAAACCCCAACCGTACACCTTACCCTAACCCGTAAGCTAATCCTAAGCCATACACTAACACTGACACGTGTCCTAACACATACACAAACCCTAACACTTTTCTGTACCATCACCTGTACCCTAAACCTGACATTTGGCTAACCCTAACCCTAGCCATAAAGCTAACCCTAAGCCCAACCCTAAACCTTACCTAAACCGTACCCTAATCCTAACCAGTATACTACTACTAAGCCATGCCCTGACATGTACCCTGACCCTAACGCTTTTCCATAACCTCACCGGTACCCTAAACCTTACCCATTCGCTAACCCTAACCCTAGCCCTAGCCCTAGCCCTAACCCTAACGCCAACCCTACTACTTACCCTAACCCGTACCCTAATCCCAACCCATACACTATCACTAACCCATGTCCTAACACGTACCTTGACCCGAACACTTTTCCGTATCCTCTCCTGTACCCAAAATCTTACCGTTCACTAACCCTAACCCTAGCCCTAAACATAACGCTAACACCAACCTTACAGCATACCCTAACCCGTACACTAAACTTAACCCGTACAAAAAAACGAACCCATGCCCTCACATGTACTTTGACACTAACACATTTCCGTACCCTCCCGTGTACCGTAAACCTTACCCGTTTGCTAACTCTAACTGTAGGCCTAACCCTAACCATAACACCAACCCTACCCATTTCCCTAACCCGTACCCTAATCCTTACCCATACACTAACACTAATCCATGCCCTAACACGTACCCTGACCCTAACACTTTTCCATACCCACTCCTGTACCCTAAATCTTACCATTCGCTAACCCTAACCCTATGTCTAAACCTAACCCTAACCCCAACCCTACACCTAACCCTAACCCGTACCCTAATCCATACACTAACACTAACCTGTGCCCTAACATGAACCCTGACCCTAACTTGTTTCCATAAGCTCACCTGTACCCTAAATGTTACCTATTCGCTAACCCTAACCCCACCCCTACACCTAAACATAACCCCAACCCTACACCTTTCCCTAACCCATACCCTAATCCTAACCCGTACACTAACACTAACCCGTGCCCTAACACGTACCCTGACCCTAACACTTTTCCGTATCCTCTCCAGTACCCTAAATCTTACCGTTCGCTAAACCTAGCCCTTTCCCTAAACAGAACGCTAACACCAACCTGACACCATACCCTAACCCATACACTGATCTTAACCCATACACCAAAATTAAGCAATTCCCTCACATGTACTTTGACACTAACACGTTTCCGTACCCTCCTGTGTACCGTAAACCTTACCTGTTCGCTAACACTTACCCTAGGTCTAAGCCTAACACTATCCACAACCCTACACAAAATCCTAACCCATACCCTAATCCTAATCCGTACAATAACACTAACCTGTGCCCTAACACCAAGCCTGACCCTAACTCGTTTCCATATGCTTACCTGTACCCTAAATATTACCTATTCGCTAACCCTAACCCTAACACTAACCCTAACCCCAATCCTACACCTTACCCTGACCCGTACTGTAATCCTAACCCATACCCTAATACTAATCCGTGCCCTGACACGTACACAGACCGTGACACTTTTCTGTACCCTCACCTGTACCCTAAGCCTTACATTTCGCTAACCCTAACCCTAGCCCTAAAGCTAAATCTAACTCCAACCCTACACCTTACCCTAACACGTACACTAATCTTAAACCTTAAACTAACACTAACCCATTCCCGCATATGTATTTTGACCCTAAAACATTTCCGTACCCTCCCCTGTAACCTAAAAATTACCCGGTCGCTAACCCTAACCCTAGCTCTAAACCTAACCCTAACGCCAACCCTACATCTTACCCTAACCCATACACTAATCCTAAACTGTACACTAACACTAACCAGTGCCCTGAAACGTACCCTGACCCTAACACTTTTCCATACCCTCAGCTGTACGCTAAACCTAATCGTTAGCTAACCCTAACTGTAGACTTAAACCTAGCCCTAACACCAACACTACACCTTATTCTAACCCGTACCCTATTTTTAACCCCTACACTAACACTAACCCATGCCCTCACACGTAATTTGACACTAACACGTCTCCATACACTCACATGTACCATAAGCCTTAACTGTTCGCTAAGCCTATCCCTAACCCTAACGCCAACCCTAACCATTACCCTAACCCATACCCTAATCCTAACCACACATTAACACTAACACGTTTCCTAACACATAACCTGACCCAAACGCTTTTCCGTACCCTCAACTGTACCCTAAAACTTACCCGTTCGCCAACCCTAAGCCTAGCCCTAAACCTAACCCTAACCACAACCCCACACCTTACCCTAAACTCTACGCTAATCCTGACACGTACACTAACACTAACAGGTGTCCTAACATATACCCTGACCCTAAAAGTTTTCCGTACCCTCACCTGTACCCTAAACCTTACTGGTTCGCTAACCATAACCTTAGCCCTAAACATAATGCTAACACCAACCCTACACCATACCCTAACCCGTACACTAATCTTAACCCGTACACCAAAATTATGCAATGCCCTCACACGTACTTTGACACTAACACGTTTCTGTACACTCATGTACCATAAAACTTACCTGTTCGCTAACCCTAACCCTAGCCCTAAACTTAACGCTAACCTCAACCCTACACATTTCCCTAACCCGTACCCTAATCCTAACCCATACACTAACACTACACGTGCCCTAACAGGTACCCTGACCGTAACACTTTTCTGTACACTCACCTGTACCCTAAACCATACCGTTTGCTATCCTTAACCCTAGACCTAAACGGAAACCTTACCCCATCCCTAAACCTTACCCTAACGCGTACCCAATCCTAACCAGTACCCTAACACTAATCCGTGCCCTAACATGTACCCTGATCCTAACACGTTTCTGGACCATCACCTGTAACCTAAACCTTACATTTCGCTAACCCTAACCATAGCCCTAAACCTAACCCTAAACCCAACCCTACCCATTACCCTAACCCATACCGTAATCCTAACCAGTACACTAATACTAATCCATGCCCTGAAACGTAACCTGAGCCTAACACTTTTCTGTACCCTCACCTGTACCCTAAACTTTACCGTTCACAAACCCGAAACATACCCCTAAACCAAGCCCTAACACCAACCCAACACCTTACCATAAACCGAACCCTAATCCTATCCCGTACACAAACACTAATCCATGCCCTGACACGTACCCTGCCTCTAACTCTTTACCCTACTCTCTCCTGTACCCTAAATCTTACCGTTTGCTAACCCTAACCCTAGCCCTAAAGCTAAATCTAACTACAACCCTACACCTTACCCTAACATGTACACTAATCTTAATGCATACACTAACACTAACCCATTCCCTCACACTTACTTTGACACTAAAACATTTCCTTACCCTCACCTGTAACGTAAAGCTTACTCGTTCGCTAACCCTAACCCTAGCCCTAACACTAAACATAACGCCAACCCTATCCATTAGCCTAACCCGTACCCTAATTCTAACCCGTACACTAACACTAATCCGTGCCCTAACATTTACCCTGACCCTTACACTTTTCCATACCCACGCCTGAACCCTAAATCTTACCATTCACTAACCCTAACCCTAGGTCTAAACCTAACCCTAAACCCAAGCCCAACCCTACACCTAACTCTAACATGTACACTAATCCTAATCCTTAAACTAACACTAACCTGTGCCCTAACACGAACCCTGACCCTAACTCATTTCCATACGCTCACCTGTACTCTAATGTTACCTATTCGCTAACCCTAACACTAGCCCTAAACCTAAACCTAACCCCAACCCTACACCTTACCCTAACCCATACCCTAATCATAACCCATACACTAACACTAAATCATGCCCTAACACCTACCCTAACCCTACCCCTAACCCTAACCCTAACACTAACCCTAAACTTTACCATTTGTTAACCATAACCCTAGCCCCAAACCTAAACCTAACTACAAACCTACTCCTAACACATACACTAATCTTAACCCATACACTAACACTAACGCAATACCACACACGTACTTTGACAATAAAACATTTCCGTATGGTCAGCTGTAACCTAAACCTTACCCGTTCACTAAACTTAACCCTACCCCTAACACTAACCATAACGCCAACCCTACCAATTACCCTAACCCGTACCCTAATCCTAACCTGTAAACCCACACTAACCCCTGCCCTAACACGTACCCTGACCCTAACACTTTTCCGTAACCTCACCTGTACCCTAAACCTTACCGTTCGCTAACCCTAACCCTAAACCTAGACGAAACCCCAACCGTACACCTTACCCTAACCCGTAAGCTAATCCTAAGCCATACACTAACACTGACACGTGTCCTAACACATACACAAACCCTAACACTTTTCTGTACCATCACCTGTACCCTAAACCTGACATTTGGCTAACCCTAACCCTAGCCATAAAGCTAACCCTAAGCCCAACCCTAAACCTTACCTAAACCGTACCCTAATCCTAACCAGTATACTACTACTAAGCCATGCCCTGACATGTACCCTGACCCTAACGCTTTTCCATAACCTCACCGGTACCCTAAACCTTACCCATTCGCTAACCCTAACCCTAGCCCTAGCCCTAGCCCTAACCCTAACGCCAACCCTACTACTTACCCTAACCCGTACCCTAATCCCAACCCATACACTATCACTAACCCATGTCCTAACACGTACCTTGACCCGAACACTTTTCCGTATCCTCTCCTGTACCCAAAATCTTACCGTTCACTAACCCTAACCCTAGCCCTAAACATAACGCTAACACCAACCTTACAGCATACCCTAACCCGTACACTAAACTTAACCCGTACAAAAAAACGAACCCATGCCCTCACATGTACTTTGACACTAACACATTTCCGTACCCTCCCGTGTACCGTAAACCTTACCCGTTTGCTAACTCTAACTGTAGGCCTAACCCTAACCATAACACCAACCCTACCCATTTCCCTAACCCGTACCCTAATCCTTACCCATACACTAACACTAATCCATGCCCTAACACGTACCCTGACCCTAACACTTTTCCATACCCACTCCTGTACCCTAAATCTTACCATTCGCTAACCCTAACCCTATGTCTAAACCTAACCCTAACCCCAACCCTACACCTAACCCTAACCCGTACCCTAATCCATACACTAACACTAACCTGTGCCCTAACATGAACCCTGACCCTAACTTGTTTCCATAAGCTCACCTGTACCCTAAATGTTACCTATTCGCTAACCCTAACCCCACCCCTACACCTAAACATAACCCCAACCCTACACCTTTCCCTAACCCATACCCTAATCCTAACCCGTACACTAACACTAACCCGTGCCCTAACACGTACCCTGACCCTAACACTTTTCCGTATCCTCTCCAGTACCCTAAATCTTACCGTTCGCTAAACCTAGCCCTTTCCCTAAACAGAACGCTAACACCAACCTGACACCATACCCTAACCCATACACTGATCTTAACCCATACACCAAAATTAAGCAATTCCCTCACATGTACTTTGACACTAACACGTTTCCGTACCCTCCTGTGTACCGTAAACCTTACCTGTTCGCTAACACTTACCCTAGGTCTAAGCCTAACACTATCCACAACCCTACACAAAATCCTAACCCATACCCTAATCCTAATCCGTACAATAACACTAACCTGTGCCCTAACACCAAGCCTGACCCTAACTCGTTTCCATATGCTTACCTGTACCCTAAATATTACCTATTCGCTAACCCTAACCCTAACACTAACCCTAACCCCAATCCTACACCTTACCCTGACCCGTACTGTAATCCTAACCCGTACCCTAATACTAATCCGTGCCCTGACACGTACACAGACCGTGACACTTTTCTGTACCCTCACCTGTACCCTAAGCCTTACATTTCGCTAACCCTAACCCTAGCCCTAAAGCTAAATCTAACTCCAACCCTACACCTTACCCTAACACGTACACTAATCTTAAACCTTAAACTAACACTAACCCATTCCCGCATATGTATTTTGACCCTAAAACATTTCCGTACCCTCCCCTGTAACCTAAAAATTACCCGGTCGCTAACCCTAACCCTAGCTCTAAACCTAACCCTAACGCCAACCCTACATCTTACCCTAACCCATACACTAATCCTAAACTGTACACTAACACTAACCAGTGCCCTGAAACGTACCCTGACCCTAACACTTTTCCATACCCTCAGCTGTACGCTAAACCTAATCGTTAGCTAACCCTAACTGTAGACTTAAACCTAGCCCTAACACCAACACTACACCTTATTCTAACCCGTACCCTATTTTTAACCCCTACACTAACACTAACCCATGCCCTCACACGTAATTTGACACTAACACGTCTCCATACACTCACATGTACCATAAGCCTTAACTGTTCGCTAAGCCTATCCCTAACCCTAACGCCAACCCTAACCATTACCCTAACCCATACCCTAATCCTAACCACACATTAACACTAACACGTTTCCTAACACATAACCTGACCCAAACGCTTTTCCGTACCCTCAACTGTACCCTAAAACTTACCCGTTCGCCAACCCTAAGCCTAGCCCTAAACCTAACCCTAACCACAACCCCACACCTTACCCTAAACTCTACGCTAATCCTGACACGTACACTAACACTAACAGGTGTCCTAACATATACCCTGACCCTAAAAGTTTTCCGTACCCTCACCTGTACCCTAAACCTTACTGGTTCGCTAACCATAACCTTAGCCCTAAACATAATGCTAACACCAACCCTACACCATACCCTAACCCGTACACTAATCTTAACCCGTACACCAAAATTATGCAATGCCCTCACACGTACTTTGACACTAACACGTTTCTGTACACTCATGTACCATAAAACTTACCTGTTCGCTAACCCTAACCCTAGCCCTAAACTTAACGCTAACCTCAACCCTACACATTTCCCTAACCCGTACCCTAATCCTAACCCATACACTAACACTACACGTGCCCTAACAGGTACCCTGACCGTAACACTTTTCTGTACACTCACCTGTACCCTAAACCATACCGTTTGCTATCCTTAACCCTAGACCTAAACGGAAACCTTACCCCATCCCTAAACCTTACCCTAACGCGTACCCAATCCTAACCAGTACCCTAACACTAATCCGTGCCCTAACATGTACCCTGATCCTAACACGTTTCTGGACCATCACCTGTAACCTAAACCTTACATTTCGCTAACCCTAACCATAGCCCTAAACCTAACCCTAAACCCAACCCTACCCATTACCCTAACCCATACCGTAATCCTAACCAGTACACTAATACTAATCCATGCCCTGAAACGTAACCTGAGCCTAACACTTTTCTGTACCCTCACCTGTACCCTAAACTTTACCGTTCACAAACCCGAAACATACCCCTAAACCAAGCCCTAACACCAACCCAACACCTTACCATAAACCGAACCCTAATCCTATCCCGTACACAAACACTAATCCATGCCCTGACACGTACCCTGCCTCTAACTCTTTACCCTACTCTCTCCTGTACCCTAAATCTTACCGTTTGCTAACCCTAACCCTAGCCCTAAAGCTAAATCTAACTACAACCCTACACCTTACCCTAACATGTACACTAATCTTAATGCATACACTAACACTAACCCATTCCCTCACACTTACTTTGACACTAAAACATTTCCTTACCCTCACCTGTAACGTAAAGCTTACTCGTTCGCTAACCCTAACCCTAGCCCTAACACTAAACATAACGCCAACCCTATCCATTAGCCTAACCCGTACCCTAATTCTAACCCGTACACTAACACTAATCCGTGCCCTAACATTTACCCTGACCCTTACACTTTTCCATACCCACGCCTGAACCCTAAATCTTACCATTCACTAACCCTAACCCTAGGTCTAAACCTAACCCTAAACCCAAGCCCAACCCTACACCTAACTCTAACATGTACACTAATCCTAATCCTTAAACTAACACTAACCTGTGCCCTAACACGAACCCTGACCCTAACTCATTTCCATACGCTCACCTGTACTCTAATGTTACTTATTCGCTAACCCTAACACTAGCCCTAAACCTAAACCTAACCCCAACCCTACACCTTACCCTAACCCATACCCTAATCATAACCCATACACTAACACTAAATCATGCCCTAACACCTACCCTAACCCTACCACTAACCCTAACCCTAACACTAACCCTAAACTTTACCATTTGTTAACCATAACCGTAGCCCCAAACCTAAACCTAACTACAAACCTACTCCTAACACATACACTAATCTTAACCCATACACTAACACTAACGCAATACCACACACGTACTTTGACAATAAAACATTTCCGTATGGTCAGCTGTAACCTAAACCTTACCCGTTCACTAAACTTAACCCTACCCCTAACACTAACCATAACGCCAACCCTACCAATTACCCTAACCCGTACCCTAATCCTAACCTGTAAACCCACACTAACCCCTGCCCTAACACGTACCCTGACCCTAACACTTTTCCGTAACCTCACCTGTACCCTAAACCTTACCGTTCGCTAACCCTAACCCTAAACCTAGACGAAACCCCAACCGTACACCTTACCCTAACCCGTAAGCTAATCCTAAGCCATACACTAACACTGACACGTGTCCTAACACATACACAAACCCTAACACTTTTCTGTACCATCACCTGTACCCTAAACCTGACATTTGGCTAACCCTAACCCTAGCCATAAAGCTAACCCTAAGCCCAACCCTAAACCTTACCTAAACCGTACCCTAATCCTAACCAGTATACTACTACTAAGCCATGCCCTGACATGTACCCTGACCCTAACGCTTTTCCATAACCTCACCGGTACCCTAAACCTTACCCATTCGCTAACCCTAACCCTAGCCCTAGCCCTAGCCCTAACCCTAACGCCAACCCTACTACTTACCCTAACCCGTACCCTAATCCCAACCCATACACTATCACTAACCCATGTCCTAACACGTACCTTGACCCGAACACTTTTCCGTATCCTCTCCTGTACCCAAAATCTTACCGTTCACTAACCCTAACCCTAGCCCTAAACATAACGCTAACACCAACCTTACAGCATACCCTAACCCGTACACTAAACTTAACCCGTACAAAAAAACGAACCCATGCCCTCACATGTACTTTGACACTAACACATTTCCGTACCCTCCCGTGTACCGTAAACCTTACCCGTTTGCTAACTCTAACTGTAGGCCTAACCCTAACCATAACACCAACCCTACCCATTTCCCTAACCCGTACCCTAATCCTTACCCATACACTAACACTAATCCATGCCCTAACACGTACCCTGACCCTAACACTTTTCCATACCCACTCCTGTACCCTAAATCTTACCATTCGCTAACCCTAACCCTATGTCTAAACCTAACCCTAACCCCAACCCTACACCTAACCCTAACCCGTACCCTAATCCATACACTAACACTAACCTGTGCCCTAACATGAACCCTGACCCTAACTTGTTTCCATAAGCTCACCTGTACCCTAAATGTTACCTATTCGCTAACCCTAACCCCACCCCTACACCTAAACATAACCCCAACCCTACACCTTTCCCTAACCCATACCCTAATCCTAACCCGTACACTAACACTAACCCGTGCCCTAACACGTACCCTGACCCTAACACTTTTCCGTATCCTCTCCAGTACCCTAAATCTTACCGTTCGCTAAACCTAGCCCTTTCCCTAAACAGAACGCTAACACCAACCTGACACCATACCCTAACCCATACACTGATCTTAACCCATACACCAAAATTAAGCAATTCCCTCACATGTACTTTGACACTAACACGTTTCCGTACCCTCCTGTGTACCGTAAACCTTACCTGTTCGCTAACACTTACCCTAGGTCTAAGCCTAACACTATCCACAACCCTACACAAAATCCTAACCCATACCCTAATCCTAATCCGTACAATAACACTAACCTGTGCCCTAACACCAAGCCTGACCCTAACTCGTTTCCATATGCTTACCTGTACCCTAAATATTACCTATTCGCTAACCCTAACCCTAACACTAACCCTAACCCCAATCCTACACCTTACCCTGATCCGTACTGTAATCCTAACCCGTACCCTAATACTAATCCGTGCCCTGACACGTACACAGACCGTGACACTTTTCTGTACCCTCACCTGTACCCTAAGCCTTACATTTCACTAACCCTAACCCTAGCCCTAAAGCTAAATCTAACTCCAACCCTACACCTTACCCTAACACGTACACTAATCTTAAACCTTAAACTAACACTAACCCATTCCCGCATATGTATTTTGACCCTAAAACATTTCCGTACCCTCCCCTGTAACCTAAAAATTACCCGGTCGCTAACCCTAACCCTAGCTCTAAACCTAACCCTAACGCCAACCCTACATCTTACCCTAACCCATACACTAATCCTAAACCGTACACTAACACTAAGCAGTGCCCTGAAACGTACCCTGACCCTAACACTTTTCCATACCCTCAGCTGTACGCTAAACCTAATCGTTAGCTAACCCTAACTGTAGACTTAAACCTAACCCTAACACCAACCCTACACCTTATTCTAACCCGTACCCTATTTTTAACCCCTACACTAACACTAACCCATGCCCTCACACGTAATTTGACACTAACACGTCTCCATACACTCACATGTACCATAAGCCTTAACTGTTCGCTAAGCCTATCCCTAACCCTAACGCCAACCCTAACCAT
The DNA here is from genome assembly GCF_964341445.2 of Mesoplodon mirus. Taxonomy (NCBI): domain Eukaryota; kingdom Metazoa; phylum Chordata; class Mammalia; order Artiodactyla; family Ziphiidae; genus Mesoplodon; species Mesoplodon mirus. Next base: position 1,364,962 of record NC_138996.1, read on the forward strand.
TATCCTAACCCATACCCTAATCCTAACCACACATTAACACTAACACGTTTCCTAACACATAACCTGACCCAAACGCTTTTCCGTACCCTCAACTGTACCCTAAAACTTACCCGTTCGCCAACCCTAAGCCTAGCCCTAAACCTAACCCTAACCACAACCCCACACCTTACCCTAAACTCTACGCTAATCCTGACACGTACACTAACACTAACAGGTGTCCTAACATATACCCTGACCCTAAAAGTTTTCCGTACCCTCACCTGTACCCTAAACCTTACTGGTTCGCTAACCATAACCTTAGCCCTAAACATAATGCTAACACCAACCCTACACCATACCCTAACCCGTACACTAATCTTAACCCGTACACCAAAATTATGCAATGCCCTCACACGTACTTTGACACTAACACGTTTCTGTACACTCATGTACCATAAAACTTACCTGTTCGCTAACCCTAACCCTAGCCCTAAACTTAACGCTAACCTCAACCCTACACATTTCCCTAACCCGTACCCTAATCCTAACCCATACACTAACACTACACGTGCCCTAACAGGTACCCTGACCGTAACACTTTTCTGTACACTCACCTGTACCCTAAACCATACCGTTTGCTATCCTTAACCCTAGACCTAAACGGAAACCTTACCCCATCCCTAAACCTTACCCTAACGCGTACCCAATCCTAACCAGTACCCTAACACTAATCCGTGCCCTAACATGTACCCTGATCCTAACACGTTTCTGGACCATCACCTGTAACCTAAACCTTACATTTCGCTAACCCTAACCATAGCCCTAAACCTAACCCTAAACCCAACCCTACCCATTACCCTAACCCATACCGTAATCCTAACCAGTACACTAATACTAATCCATGCCCTGAAACGTAACCTGAGCCTAACACTTTTCTGTACCCTCACCTGTACCCTAAACTTTACCGTTCACAAACCCGAAACATACCCCTAAACCAAGCCCTAACACCAACCCAACACCTTACCATAAACCGAACCCTAATCCTATCCCGTACACAAACACTAATCCATGCCCTGACACGTACCCTGCCTCTAACTCTTTACCCTACTCTCTCCTGTACCCTAAATCTTACCGTTTGCTAACCCTAACCCTAGCCCTAAAGCTAAATCTAACTACAACCCTACACCTTACCCTAACATGTACACTAATCTTAATGCATACACTAACACTAACCCATTCCCTCACACTTACTTTGACACTAAAACATTTCCTTACCCTCACCTGTAACGTAAAGCTTACTCGTTCGCTAACCCTAACCCTAGCCCTAACACTAAACATAACGCCAACCCTATCCATTAGCCTAACCCGTACCCTAATTCTAACCCGTACACTAACACTAATCCGTGCCCTAACATTTACCCTGACCCTTACACTTTTCCATACCCACGCCTGAACCCTAAATCTTACCATTCACTAACCCTAACCCTAGGTCTAAACCTAACCCTAAACCCAAGCCCAACCCTACACCTAACTCTAACATGTACACTAATCCTAATCCTTAAACTAACACTAACCTGTGCCCTAACACGAACCCTGACCCTAACTCATTTCCATACGCTCACCTGTACTCTAATGTTACTTATTCGCTAACCCTAACACTAGCCCTAAACCTAAACCTAACCCCAACCCTACACCTTACCCTAACCCATACCCTAATCATAACCCATACACTAACACTAAATCATGCCCTAACACCTACCCTAACCCTACCACTAACCCTAACCCTAACACTAACCCTAAACTTTACCATTTGTTAACCATAACCGTAGCCCCAAACCTAAACCTAACTACAAACCTACTCCTAACACATACACTAATCTTAACCCATACACTAACACTAACGCAATACCACACACGTACTTTGACAATAAAACATTTCCGTATGGTCAGCTGTAACCTAAACCTTACCCGTTCACTAAACTTAACCCTACCCCTAACACTAACCATAACGCCAACCCTACCAATTACCCTAACCCGTACCCTAATCCTAACCTGTAAACCCACACTAACCCCTGCCCTAACACGTACCCTGACCCTAACACTTTTCCGTAACCTCACCTGTACCCTAAACCTTACCGTTCGCTAACCCTAACCCTAAACCTAGACGAAACCCCAACCGTACACCTTACCCTAACCCGTAAGCTAATCCTAAGCCATACACTAACACTGACACGTGTCCTAACACATACACAAACCCTAACACTTTTCTGTACCATCACCTGTACCCTAAACCTGACATTTGGCTAACCCTAACCCTAGCCATAAAGCTAACCCTAAGCCCAACCCTAAACCTTACCTAAACCGTACCCTAATCCTAACCAGTATACTACTACTAAGCCATGCCCTGACATGTACCCTGACCCTAACGCTTTTCCATAACCTCACCGGTACCCTAAACCTTACCCATTCGCTAACCCTAACCCTAGCCCTAGCCCTAGCCCTAACCCTAACGCCAACCCTACTACTTACCCTAACCCGTACCCTAATCCCAACCCATACACTATCACTAACCCATGTCCTAACACGTACCTTGACCCGAACACTTTTCCGTATCCTCTCCTGTACCCAAAATCTTACCGTTCACTAACCCTAACCCTAGCCCTAAACATAACGCTAACACCAACCTTACAGCATACCCTAACCCGTACACTAAACTTAACCCGTACAAAAAAACGAACCCATGCCCTCACATGTACTTTGACACTAACACATTTCCGTACCCTCCCGTGTACCGTAAACCTTACCCGTTTGCTAACTCTAACTGTAGGCCTAACCCTAACCATAACACCAACCCTACCCATTTCCCTAACCCGTACCCTAATCCTTACCCATACACTAACACTAATCCATGCCCTAACACGTACCCTGACCCTAACACTTTTCCATACCCACTCCTGTACCCTAAATCTTACCATTCGCTAACCCTAACCCTATGTCTAAACCTAACCCTAACCCCAACCCTACACCTAACCCTAACCCGTACCCTAATCCATACACTAACACTAACCTGTGCCCTAACATGAACCCTGACCCTAACTTGTTTCCATAAGCTCACCTGTACCCTAAATGTTACCTATTCGCTAACCCTAACCCCACCCCTACACCTAAACATAACCCCAACCCTACACCTTTCCCTAACCCATACCCTAATCCTAACCCGTACACTAACACTAACCCGTGCCCTAACACGTACCCTGACCCTAACACTTTTCCGTATCCTCTCCAGTACCCTAAATCTTACCGTTCGCTAAACCTAGCCCTTTCCCTAAACAGAACGCTAACACCAACCTGACACCATACCCTAACCCATACACTGATCTTAACCCATACACCAAAATTAAGCAATTCCCTCACATGTACTTTGACACTAACACGTTTCCGTACCCTCCTGTGTACCGTAAACCTTACCTGTTCGCTAACACTTACCCTAGGTCTAAGCCTAACACTATCCACAACCCTACACAAAATCCTAACCCATACCCTAATCCTAATCCGTACAATAACACTAACCTGTGCCCTAACACCAAGCCTGACCCTAACTCGTTTCCATATGCTTACCTGTACCCTAAATATTACCTATTCGCTAACCCTAACCCTAACACTAACCCTAACCCCAATCCTACACCTTACCCTGACCCGTACTGTAATCCTAACCCGTACCCTAATACTAATCCGTGCCCTGACACGTACACAGACCGTGACACTTTTCTGTACCCTCACCTGTACCCTAAGCCTTACATTTCGCTAACCCTAACCCTAGCCCTAAAGCTAAATCTAACTCCAACCCTACACCTTACCCTAACACGTACACTAATCTTAAACCTTAAACTAACACTAACCCATTCCCGCATATGTATTTTGACCCTAAAACATTTCCGTACCCTCCCCTGTAACCTAAAAATTACCCGGTCGCTAACCCTAACCCTAGCTCTAAACCTAACCCTAACGCCAACCCTACATCTTACCCTAACCCATACACTAATCCTAAACTGTACACTAACACTAACCAGTGCCCTGAAACGTACCCTGACCCTAACACTTTTCCATACCCTCAGCTGTACGCTAAACCTAATCGTTAGCTAACCCTAACTGTAGACTTAAACCTAGCCCTAACACCAACACTACACCTTATTCTAACCCGTACCCTATTTTTAACCCCTACACTAACACTAACCCATGCCCTCACACGTAATTTGACACTAACACGTCTCCATACACTCACATGTACCATAAGCCTTAACTGTTCGCTAAGCCTATCCCTAACCCTAACGCCAACCCTAACCATTACCCTAACCCATACCCTAATCCTAACCACACATTAACACTAACACGTTTCCTAACACATAACCTGACCCAAACGCTTTTCCGTACCCTCAACTGTACCCTAAAACTTACCCGTTCGCCAACCCTAAGCCTAGCCCTAAACCTAACCCTAACCACAACCCCACACCTTACCCTAAACTCTACGCTAATCCTGACACGTACACTAACACTAACAGGTGTCCTAACATATACCCTGACCCTAAAAGTTTTCCGTACCCTCACCTGTACCCTAAACCTTACTGGTTCGCTAACCATAACCTTAGCCCTAAACATAATGCTAACACCAACCCTACACCATACCCTAACCCGTACACTAATCTTAACCCGTACACCAAAATTATGCAATGCCCTCACACGTACTTTGACACTAACACGTTTCTGTACACTCATGTACCATAAAACTTACCTGTTCGCTAACCCTAACCCTAGCCCTAAACTTAACGCTAACCTCAACCCTACACATTTCCCTAACCCGTACCCTAATCCTAACCCATACACTAACACTACACGTGCCCTAACAGGTACCCTGACCGTAACACTTTTCTGTACACTCACCTGTACCCTAAACCATACCGTTTGCTATCCTTAACCCTAGACCTAAACGGAAACCTTACCCCATCCCTAAACCTTACCCTAACGCGTACCCAATCCTAACCAGTACCCTAACACTAATCCGTGCCCTAACATGTACCCTGATCCTAACACGTTTCTGGACCATCACCTGTAACCTAAACCTTACATTTCGCTAACCCTAACCATAGCCCTAAACCTAACCCTAAACCCAACCCTACCCATTACCCTAACCCATACCGTAATCCTAACCAGTACACTAATACTAATCCATGCCCTGAAACGTAACCTGAGCCTAACACTTTTCTGTACCCTCACCTGTACCCTAAACTTTACCGTTCACAAACCCGAAACATACCCCTAAACCAAGCCCTAACACCAACCCAACACCTTACCATAAACCGAACCCTAATCCTATCCCGTACACAAACACTAATCCATGCCCTGACACGTACCCTGCCTCTAACTCTTTACCCTACTCTCTCCTGTACCCTAAATCTTACCGTTTGCTAACCCTAACCCTAGCCCTAAAGCTAAATCTAACTACAACCCTACACCTTACCCTAACATGTACACTAATCTTAATGCATACACTAACACTAACCCATTCCCTCACACTTACTTTGACACTAAAACATTTCCTTACCCTCACCTGTAACGTAAAGCTTACTCGTTCGCTAACCCTAACCCTAGCCCTAACACTAAACATAACGCCAACCCTATCCATTAGCCTAACCCGTACCCTAATTCTAACCCGTACACTAACACTAATCCGTGCCCTAACATTTACCCTGACCCTTACACTTTTCCATACCCACGCCTGAACCCTAAATCTTACCATTCACTAACCCTAACCCTAGGTCTAAACCTAACCCTAAACCCAAGCCCAACCCTACACCTAACTCTAACATGTACACTAATCCTAATCCTTAAACTAACACTAACCTGTGCCCTAACACGAACCCTGACCCTAACTCATTTCCATACGCTCACCTGTACTCTAATGTTACTTATTCGCTAACCCTAACACTAGCCCTAAACCTAAACCTAACCCCAACCCTACACCTTACCCTAACCCATACCCTAATCATAACCCATACACTAACACTAAATCATGCCCTAACACCTACCCTAACCCTACCACTAACCCTAACCCTAACACTAACCCTAAACTTTACCATTTGTTAACCATAACCGTAGCCCCAAACCTAAACCTAACTACAAACCTACTCCTAACACATACACTAATCTTAACCCATACACTAACACTAACGCAATACCACACACGTACTTTGACAATAAAACATTTCCGTATGGTCAGCTGTAACCTAAACCTTACCCGTTCACTAAACTTAACCCTACCCCTAACACTAACCATAACGCCAACCCTACCAATTACCCTAACCCGTACCCTAATCCTAACCTGTAAACCCACACTAACCCCTGCCCTAACACGTACCCTGACCCTAACACTTTTCCGTAACCTCACCTGTACCCTAAACCTTACCGTTCGCTAACCCTAACCCTAAACCTAGACGAAACCCCAACCGTACACCTTACCCTAACCCGTAAGCTAATCCTAAGCCATACACTAACACTGACACGTGTCCTAACACATACACAAACCCTAACACTTTTCTGTACCATCACCTGTACCCTAAACCTGACATTTGGCTAACCCTAACCCTAGCCATAAAGCTAACCCTAAGCCCAACCCTAAACCTTACCTAAACCGTACCCTAATCCTAACCAGTATACTACTACTAAGCCATGCCCTGACATGTACCCTGACCCTAACGCTTTTCCATAACCTCACCGGTACCCTAAACCTTACCCATTCGCTAACCCTAACCCTAGCCCTAGCCCTAGCCCTAACCCTAACGCCAACCCTACTACTTACCCTAACCCGTACCCTAATCCCAACCCATACACTATCACTAACCCATGTCCTAACACGTACCTTGACCCAAACACTTTTCCGTATCCTCTCCTGTACCCAAAATCTTACCGTTCACTAACCCTAACCCTAGCCCTAAACATAACGCTAACACCAACCTTACAGCATACCCTAACCCGTACACTAAACTTAACCCGTACAAAAAAACGAACCCATGCCCTCACATGTACTTTGACACTAACACATTTCCGTACCCTCCCGTGTACCGTAAACCTTACCCGTTTGCTAACTCTAACTGTAGGCCTAACCCTAACCATAACACCAACCCTACCCATTTCCCTAACCCGTACCCTAATCCTTACCCATACACTAACACTAATCCATGCCCTAACACGTACCCTGACCCTAACACTTTTCCATACCCACTCCTGTACCCTAAATCTTACCATTCGCTAACCCTAACCCTATGTCTAAACCTAACCCTAACCCCAACCCTACACCTAACCCTAACCCGTACCCTAATCCATACACTAACACTAACCTGGGCCCTAACATGAACCCTGACCCTAACTTGTTTCCATAAGCTCACCTGTACCCTAAATGTTACCTATTCGCTAACCCTAACCCCACCCCTACACCTAAACATAACCCCAACCCTACACCTTTCCCTAACCCATACCCTAATCCTAACCCGTACACTAACACTAACCCGTGCCCTAACACGTACCCTGACCCTAACACTTTTCCGTATCCTCTCCAGTACCCTAAATCTTACCGTTCGCTAAACCTAGCCCTTTCCCTAAACAGAACGCTAACACCAACCTGACACCATACCCTAACCCATACACTGATCTTAACCCATACACCAAAATTAAGCAATTCCCTCACATGTACTTTGACACTAACACGTTTCCGTACCCTCCTGTGTACCGTAAACCTTACCTGTTCGCTAACACTTACCCTAGGTCTAAGCCTAACACTATCCACAACCCTACACAAAATCCTAACCCATACCCTAATCCTAATCCGTACAATAACACTAACCTGTGCCCTAACACCAAGCCTGACCCTAACTCGTTTCCATATGCTTACCTGTACCCTAAATATTACCTATTCGCTAACCCTAACCCTAACACTAACCCTAACCCCAATCCTACACCTTACCCTGACCCGTACTGTAATCCTAACCCGTACCCTAATACTAATCCGTGCCCTGACACGTACACAGACCGTGACACTTTTCTGTACCCTCACCTGTACCCTAAGCCTTACATTTCGCTAACCCTAACCCTAGCCCTAAAGCTAAATCTAACTCCAACCCTACACCTTACCCTAACACGTACACTAATCTTAAACCTTAAACTAACACTAACCCATTCCCGCATATGTATTTTGACCCTAAAACATTTCCGTACCCTCCCCTGTAACCTAAAAATTACCCGGTCGCTAACCCTAACCCTAGCTCTAAACCTAACCCTAACGCCAACCCTACATCTTACCCTAACCCATACACTAATCCTAAACTGTACACTAACACTAACCAGTGCCCTGAAACGTACCCTGACCCTAACACTTTTCCATACCCTCAGCTGTACGCTAAACCTAATCGTTAGCTAACCCTAACTGTAGACTTAAACCTAGCCCTAACACCAACACTACACCTTATTCTAACCCGTACCCTATTTTTAACCCCTACACTAACACTAACCCATGCCCTCACACGTAATTTGACACTAACACGTCTCCATACACTCACATGTACCATAAGCCTTAACTGTTCGCTAAGCCTATCCCTAACCCTAACGCCAACCCTAACCATTACCCTAACCCATACCCTAATCCTAACCACACATTAACACTAACACGTTTCCTAACACATAACCTGACCCAAACGCTTTTCCGTACCCTCAACTGTACCCTAAAACTTACCCGTTCGCCAACCCTAAGCCTAGCCCTAAACCTAACCCTAACCACAACCCCACACCTTACCCTAAACTCTACGCTAATCCTGACACGTACACTAACACTAACAGGTGTCCTAACATATACCCTGACCCTAAAAGTTTTCCGTACCCTCACCTGTACCCTAAACCTTACTGGTTCGCTAACCATAACCTTAGCCCTAAACATAATGCTAACACCAACCCTACACCATACCCTAACCCGTACACTAATCTTAACCCGTACACCAAAATTATGCAATGCCCTCACACGTACTTTGACACTAACACGTTTCTGTACACTCATGTACCATAAAACTTACCTGTTCGCTAACCCTAACCCTAGCCCTAAACTTAACGCTAACCTCAACCCTACACATTTCCCTAACCCGTACCCTAATCCTAACCCATACACTAACACTACACGTGCCCTAACAGGTACCCTGACCGTAACACTTTTCTGTACACTCACCTGTACCCTAAACCATACCGTTTGCTATCCTTAACCCTAGACCTAAACGGAAACCTTACCCCATCCCTAAACCTTACCCTAACGCGTACCCAATCCTAACCAGTACCCTAACACTAATCCGTGCCCTAACATGTACCCTGATCCTAACACGTTTCTGGACCATCACCTGTAACCTAAACCTTACATTTCGCTAACCCTAACCATAGCCCTAAACCTAACCCTAAACCCAACCCTACCCATTACCCTAACCCATACCGTAATCCTAACCAGTACACTAATACTAATCCATGCCCTGAAACGTAACCTGAGCCTAACACTTTTCTGTACCCTCACCTGTACCCTAAACTTTACCGTTCACAAACCCGAAACATACCCCTAAACCAAGCCCTAACACCAACCCAACACCTTACCATAAACCGAACCCTAATCCTATCCCGTACACAAACACTAATCCATGCCCTGACACGTACCCTGCCTCTAACTCTTTACCCTACTCTCTCCTGTACCCTAAATCTTACCGTTTGCTAACCCTAACCCTAGCCCTAAAGCTAAATCTAACTACAACCCTACACCTTACCCTAACATGTACACTAATCTTAATGCATACACTAACACTAACCCATTCCCTCACACTTACTTTGACACTAAAACATTTCCTTACCCTCACCTGTAACGTAAAGCTTACTCGTTCGCTAACCCTAACCCTAGCCCTAACACTAAACATAACGCCAACCCTATCCATTAGCCTAACCCGTACCCTAATTCTAACCCGTACACTAACACTAATCCGTGCCCTAACATTTACCCTGACCCTTACACTTTTCCATACCCACGCCTGAACCCTAAATCTTACCATTCACTAACCCTAACCCTAGGTCTAAACCTAACCCTAAACCCAAGCCCAACCCTACACCTAACTCTAACATGTACACTAATCCTAATCCTTAAACTAACACTAACCTGTGCCCTAACACGAACCCTGACCCTAACTCATTTCCATACGCTCACCTGTACTCTAATGTTACCTATTCGCTAACCCTAACACTAGCCCTAAACCTAAACCTAACCCCAACCCTACACCTTACCCTAACCCATACCCTAATCATAACCCATACACTAACACTAAATCATGCCCTAACACCTACCCTAACCCTACCCCTAACCCTAACCCTAACACTAACCCTAAACTTTACCATTTGTTAACCATAACCCTAGCCCCAAACCTAAACCTAACTACAAACCTACTCCTAACACATACACTAATCTTAACCCATACACTAACACTAACGCAATACCACACACGTACTTTGACAATAAAACATTTCCGTATGGTCAGCTGTAACCTAAACCTTACCCGTTCACTAAACTTAACCCTACCCCTAACACTAACCATAACGCCAACCCTACCAATTACCCTAACCCGTACCCTAATCCTAACCTGTAAACCCACACTAACCCCTGCCCTAACACGTACCCTGACCCTAACACTTTTCCGTAACCTCACCTGTACCCTAAACCTTACCGTTCGCTAACCCTAACCCTAAACCTAGACGAAACCCCAACCGTACACCTTACCCTAACCCGTAAGCTAATCCTAAGCCATACACTAACACTGACACGTGTCCTAACACATACACAAACCCTAACACTTTTCTGTACCATCACCTGTACCCTAAACCTGACATTTGGCTAACCCTAACCCTAGCCATAAAGCTAACCCTAAGCCCAACCCTAAACCTTACCTAAACCGTACCCTAATCCTAACCAGTATACTACTACTAAGCCATGCCCTGACATGTACCCTGACCCTAACGCTTTTCCATAACCTCACCGGTACCCTAAACCTTACCCATTCGCTAACCCTAACCCTAGCCCTAGCCCTAGCCCTAACCCTAACGCCAACCCTACTACTTACCCTAACCCGTACCCTAATCCCAACCCATACACTATCACTAACCCATGTCCTAACACGTACCTTGACCCGAACACTTTTCCGTATCCTCTCCTGTACCCAAAATCTTACCGTTCACTAACCCTAACCCTAGCCCTAAACATAACGCTAACACCAACCTTACAGCATACCCTAACCCGTACACTAAACTTAACCCGTACAAAAAAACGAACCCATGCCCTCACATGTACTTTGACACTAACACATTTCCGTACCCTCCCGTGTACCGTAAACCTTACCCGTTTGCTAACTCTAACTGTAGGCCTAACCCTAACCATAACACCAACCCTACCCATTTCCCTAACCCGTACCCTAATCCTTACCCATACACTAACACTAATCCATGCCCTAACACGTACCCTGACCCTAACACTTTTCCATACCCACTCCTGTACCCTAAATCTTACCATTCGCTAACCCTAACCCTATGTCTAAACCTAACCCTAACCCCAACCCTACACCTAACCCTAACCCGTACCCTAATCCATACACTAACACTAACCTGTGCCCTAACATGAACCCTGACCCTAACTTGTTTCCATAAGCTCACCTGTACCCTAAATGTTACCTATTCGCTAACCCTAACCCCACCCCTACACCTAAACATAACCCCAACCCTACACCTTTCCCTAACCCATACCCTAATCCTAACCCGTACACTAACACTAACCCGTGCCCTAACACGTACCCTGACCCTAACACTTTTCCGTATCCTCTCCAGTACCCTAAATCTTACCGTTCGCTAAACCTAGCCCTTTCCCTAAACAGAACGCTAACACCAACCTGACACCATACCCTAACCCATACACTGATCTTAACCCATACACCAAAATTAAGCAATTCCCTCACATGTACTTTGACACTAACACGTTTCCGTACCCTCCTGTGTACCGTAAACCTTACCTGTTCGCTAACACTTACCCTAGGTCTAAGCCTAACACTATCCACAACCCTACACAAAATCCTAACCCATACCCTAATCCTAATCCGTACAATAACACTAACCTGTGCCCTAACACCAAGCCTGACCCTAACTCGTTTCCATATGCTTACCTGTACCCTAAATATTACCTATTCGCTAACCCTAACCCTAACACTAACCCTAACCCCAATCCTACACCTTACCCTGACCCGTACTGTAATCCTAACCCGTACCCTAATACTAATCCGTGCCCTGACACGTACACAGACCGTGACACTTTTCTGTACCCTCACCTGTACCCTAAGCCTTACATTTCGCTAACCCTAACCCTAGCCCTAAAGCTAAATCTAACTCCAACCCTACACCTTACCCTAACACGTACACTAATCTTAAACCTTAAACTAACACTAACCCATTCCCGCATATGTATTTTGACCCTAAAACATTTCCGTACCCTCCCCTGTAACCTAAAAATTACCCGGTCGCTAACCCTAACCCTAGCTCTAAACCTAACCCTAACGCCAACCCTACATCTTACCCTAACCCATACACTAATCCTAAACTGTACACTAACACTAACCAGTGCCCTGAAACGTACCCTGACCCTAACACTTTTCCATACCCTCAGCTGTACGCTAAACCTAATCGTTAGCTAACCCTAACTGTAGACTTAAACCTAGCCCTAACACCAACACTACACCTTATTCTAACCCGTACCCTATTTTTAACCCCTACACTAACACTAACCCATGCCCTCACACGTAATTTGACACTAACACGTCTCCATACACTCACATGTACCATAAGCCTTAACTGTTCGCTAAGCCTATCCCTAACCCTAACGCCAACCCTAACCATTACCCTAACCCATACCCTAATCCTAACCACACATTAACACTAACACGTTTCCTAACACATAACCTGACCCAAACGCTTTTCCGTACCCTCAACTGTACCCTAAAACTTACCCGTTCGCCAACCCTAAGCCTAGCCCTAAACCTAACCCTAACCACAACCCCACACCTTACCCTAAACTCTACGCTAATCCTGACACGTACACTAACACTAACAGGTGTCCTAACATATACCCTGACCCTAAAAGTTTTCCGTACCCTCACCTGTACCCTAAACCTTACTGGTTCGCTAACCATAACCTTAGCCCTAAACATAATGCTAACACCAACCCTACACCATACCCTAACCCGTACACTAATCTTAACCCGTACACCAAAATTATGCAATGCCCTCACACGTACTTTGACACTAACACGTTTCTGTACACTCATGTACCATAAAACTTACCTGTTCGCTAACCCTAACCCTAGCCCTAAACTTAACGCTAACCTCAACCCTACACATTTCCCTAACCCGTACCCTAATCCTAACCCATACACTAACACTACACGTGCCCTAACAGGTACCCTGACCGTAACACTTTTCTGTACACTCACCTGTACCCTAAACCATACCGTTTGCTATCCTTAACCCTAGACCTAAACGGAAACCTTACCCCATCCCTAAACCTTACCCTAACGCGTACCCAATCCTAACCAGTACCCTAACACTAATCCGTGCCCTAACATGTACCCTGATCCTAACACGTTTCTGGACCATCACCTGTAACCTAAACCTTACATTTCGCTAACCCTAACCATAGCCCTAAACCTAACCCTAAACCCAACCCTACCCATTACCCTAACCCATACCGTAATCCTAACCAGTACACTAATACTAATCCATGCCCTGAAACGTAACCTGAGCCTAACACTTTTCTGTACCCTCACCTGTACCCTAAACTTTACCGTTCACAAACCCGAAACATACCCCTAAACCAAGCCCTAACACCAACCCAACACCTTACCATAAACCGAACCCTAATCCTATCCCGTACACAAACACTAATCCATGCCCTGACACGTACCCTGCCTCTAACTCTTTACCCTACTCTCTCCTGTACCCTAAATCTTACCGTTTGCTAACCCTAACCCTAGCCCTAAAGCTAAATCTAACTACAACCCTACACCTTACCCTAACATGTACACTAATCTTAATGCATACACTAACACTAACCCATTCCCTCACACTTACTTTGACACTAAAACATTTCCTTACCCTCACCTGTAACGTAAAGCTTACTCGTTCGCTAACCCTAACCCTAGCCCTAACACTAAACATAACGCCAACCCTATCCATTAGCCTAACCCGTACCCTAATTCTAACCCGTACACTAACACTAATCCGTGCCCTAACATTTACCCTGACCCTTACACTTTTCCATACCCACGCCTGAACCCTAAATCTTACCATTCACTAACCCTAACCCTAGGTCTAAACCTAACCCTAAACCCAAGCCCAACCCTACACCTAACTCTAACATGTACACTAATCCTAATCCTTAAACTAACACTAACCTGTGCCCTAACACGAACCCTGACCCTAACTCATTTCCATACGCTCACCTGTACTCTAATGTTACCTATTCGCTAACCCTAACACTAGCCCTAAACCTAAACCTAACCCCAACCCTACACCTTACCCTAACCCATACCCTAATCATAACCCATACACTAACACTAAATCATGCCCTAACACCTACCCTAACCCTACCCCTAACCCTAACCCTAACACTAACCCTAAACTTTACCATTTGTTAACCATAACCCTAGCCCCAAACCTAAACCTAACTACAAACCTACTCCTAACACATACACTAATCTTAACCCATACACTAACACTAACGCAATACCACACACGTACTTTGACAATAAAACATTTCCGTATGGTCAGCTGTAACCTAAACCTTACCCGTTCACTAAACTTAACCCTACCCCTAACACTAACCATAACGCCAACCCTACCAATTACCCTAACCCGTACCCTAATCCTAACCTGTAAACCCACACTAACCCCTGCCCTAACACGTACCCTGACCCTAACACTTTTCCGTAACCTCACCTGTACCCTAAACCTTACCGTTCGCTAACCCTAACCCTAAACCTAGACGAAACCCCAACCGTACACCTTACCCTAACCCGTAAGCTAATCCTAAGCCATACACTAACACTGACACGTGTCCTAACACATACACAAACCCTAACACTTTTCTGTACCATCACCTGTACCCTAAACCTGACATTTGGCTAACCCTAACCCTAGCCATAAAGCTAACCCTAAGCCCAACCCTAAACCTTACCTAAACCGTACCCTAATCCTAACCAGTATACTACTACTAAGCCATGCCCTGACATGTACCCTGACCCTAACGCTTTTCCATAACCTCACCGGTACCCTAAACCTTACACATTCGCTAACCCTAACCCTAGCCCTAGCCCTAGCCCTAACCCTAACGCCAACCCTACTACTTACCCTAACCCGTACCCTAATCCCAACCCATACACTATCACTAACCCATGTCCTAACACGTACCTTGACCCGAACACTTTTCCGTATCCTCTCCTGTACCCAAAATCTTACCGTTCACTAACCCTAACCCTAGCCCTAAACATAACGCTAACACCAACCTTACAGCATACCCTAACCCGTACACTAAACTTAACCCGTACAAAAAAACGAACCCATGCCCTCACATGTACTTTGACACTAACACATTTCCGTACCCTCCCGTGTACCGTAAACCTTACCCGTTTGCTAACTCTAACTGTAGGCCTAACCCTAATCATAACACCAACCCTACCCATTTCCCTAACCCGTACCCTAATCCTTACCCATACACTAACACTAATCCATGCCCTAACACGTACCCTGACCCTAACACTTTTCCATACCCACTCCTGTACCCTAAATCTTACCATTCGCTAACCCTAACCCTATGTCTAAACCTAACCCTAACCCCAACCCTACACCTAACCCTAACCCGTACCCTAATCCATACACTAACACTAACCTGTGCCCTAACATGAACCCTGACCCTAACTTGTTTCCATAAGCTCACCTGTACCCTAAATGTTACCTATTCGCTAACCCTAACCCCACCCCTACACCTAAACATAACCCCAACCCTACACCTTTCCCTAACCCATACCCTAATCCTAACCCGTACACTAACACTAACCCGTGCCCTAACACGTACCCTGACCCTAACACTTTTCTGTATCCTCTCCAGTACCCTAAATCTTACCGTTCGCTAAACCTAGCCCTTTCCCTAAACAGAACGCTAACACCAACCTGACACCATACCCTAACCCATACACTGATCTTAACCCATACACCAAAATTAAGCAATTCCCTCACATGTACTTTGACACTAACACGTTTCCGTACCCTCCTGTGTACCGTAAACCTTACCTGTTCGCTAACACTTACCCTAGGTCTAAGCCTAACACTATCCACAACCCTACACAAAATCCTAACCCATACCCTAATCCTAATCCGTACAATAACACTAACCTGTGCCCTAACACCAAGCCTGACCCTAACTCGTTTCCATATGCTTACCTGTACCCTAAATATTACCTATTCGCTAACCCTAACCCTAACACTAACCCTAACCCCAATCCTAAACCTTACCCTGATCCGTACTGTAATCCTAACCCGTACCCTAATACTAATCCGTGCCCTGACACGTACACAGACCGTGACACTTTTCTGTACCCTCACCTGTACCCTAAGCCTTACATTTCGCTAACCCTAACCCTAGCCCTAAAGCTAAATCTAACTCCAACCCTACACCTTACCCAAACACGTACACTAATCTTAAACCATAAACTAACACTAACCCATTCCCGCATATGTATTTTGACCCTAAAACATTTCCGTACCCTCCCCTGTAACCTAAAAATTACCCGGTCGCTAACCCTAACCCTAGCTCTAAACCTAACCCTAACGCCAACCCTACATCTTACCCTAACCCATACACTAATCCTAAACCGTACACTAACACTAACCAGTGCCCTGAAACGTACCCTGACCCTAACACTTTTCCATACCCTCAGCTGTACGCTAAACCTAATCGTTAGCTAACCCTAACTGTACACTTAAACCTAACCCTAACACCAACCCTACACCTTATTCTAACCCGTACCCTATTTTTAACCCCTACACTAACACTAACCCATGCCCTCACACGTAATTTGACACTAACACGTCTCCATACACTCACATGTACCATAAGCCTTAACTGTTCGCTAAGCCTATCCCTAACCCTAACGCCAACCCTAACCATTACCCTAACCCATACCCTAATCCTAACCACACATTAACACTAACACGTTTCCTAACACATAACCTGACCCAAACGCTTTTCCGTACCCTCAACTGTACCCTAAAACTTACCCGTTCGCCAACCCTAAGCCTAGCCCTAAACCTAACCCTAACCACAACCCCACACCTTACCCTAAACTGTACGCTAATCCTGACACGTACACTAACACTAACAGGTGTCCTAACATATACCCTGACCCTAAAAGTTTTCCGTACCCTCACCTGTACCCTAAACCTTACTGGTTCGCTAACCATAACCTTAGCCCTAAACATAATGCTAACACCAACCCTACACCATACCCTAACCCGTACACTAATCTTAACCCGTACACCAAAATTATGCAATGCCCTCACACGTACTTTGACACTAACACGTTTCTGTACACTCATGTACCATAAAACTTACCTGTTCGCTAACCCTAACCCTAGCCCTAAACTTAACCCTAACCTCAACCCTACACATTTCCCTAACCCGTACCCTAATCCTAACCCATACACTAACACTACACGTGCCCTAACAGGTACCCTGACCGTAACACTTTTCTGTACACTCACCTGTACCCTAAACCATACCGTTTGCTATCCTTAACCCTAGACGTAAACGTAAACCTTACCCCATCCCTAAACCTTACCCTAACGCGTACCCAATCCTAACCAGTACCCTAACACTAATCCGTGCCCTAACATGTACCCTGATCCTAACACGTTTCTGGACCATCACCTGTAACCTAAACCTTACATTTCGCTAACCCTAACCATAGCCCTAAACCTAACCCTAAACCCAACCCTACCCATTACCCTAACCCATACCGTAATCCTAACCAGTACACTAATACTAATCCATGCCCTGAAACGTAACCTGAGCCTAACACTTTTCTGTACCCTCACCTGTACCCTAAACTTTACCGTTCACAAACCCGAAACATACCCCTAAACCAAGCCCTAACACCAACCCAACACCTTACCATAAACCGTACCCTAATCCTATCCCGTACACAAACACTAATCCATGCCCTGACACGTACCCTGCCTCTAACTCTTTACCCTACTCTCTCCTGTACCCTAAATCTTACCGTTTGCTAACCCTAACCCTAGCCCTAAAGCTAAATCTAACTACAACCCTACACCTTACCCTAACATGTACACTAATCTTAATGCATACACTAACACTAACCCATTCCCTCACACTTACTTTGACACTAAAACATTTCCTTACCCTCACCTGTAACCTAAAGCTTACTCGTTCGCTAACCCTACCCCTAACCCTAACACTAAACATAACGCCAACCCTATCCAATAGCCTAGACCGTACTCTAATTCTAACCCGTACACTAACACTAATCCGTGCCCTAACATTTACCCTGACCCTTACACTTTTCCATACCCACGCCCTAACCCTAAATCTTACCATTCACTAACCCTAACCCTAGGTCTAAACCTAACCCTAAACCCAAGCCCAACCCTACACCTAACTCTAACATGTACACTAATCCTAATCCTTAAACTAACACTAACCTGTGCCCTAACACGAACCCTGACCCTAACTCATTTCCATACGCTCACCTGTACTCTAATGTTACCTATTCGCTAACCCTAACACTAGCCCTAAACCTAAACCTAACCCCAACCCTACACCTTACCCTAACCCATACCCTAATCATAACCCATACACTAACACTAACTCGTGCCCTAACACCTACCCTAACCCTACCCCTAACCCTAACCCTAACACTAACCCTAAACTTTACCATTTGTTAACCATAACCGTAGCCCCAAACCTAAACCTAACTACAAACCTACTCCTAACACATACACTAATCTTAACCCATACACTAACACTAACGCAATACCACACACGTACTTTGACAATAAAACATTTCCATATGGTCAGCTGTAACCTAAACCTTACCCGTTCACTAAACTTAACCCTACCCCTAACACTAACCATAACGCCAACCCTACCAATTACCCTAACCCGTACCCTAATCCTAACCTGTAAACCCACACTAAACCCTGCCCTAACACGTACCCTGACCCTAACACTTTTCCGTAACCTCACCTGTACCCTAAACCTTACCGTTCGCTAACCCTAACCCTAAACCTAGACGAAACCCCAACCGTACACCTTACCCTAACCCGTAAGCTAATCCTAAGCCATACACTAACACTGACACGTGTCCTAACACATACACAAACCCTAACACTTTTCTGTACCATCACCTGTACCCTAAACCTGACATTTGGCTAACCCTAACCCTAGCCATAAAGCTAACCCTAAGCCCAACCCTAAACCTTACCTAAACCGTACCCTAATCCTAACCAGTATACTACTACTAAGCCATGCCCTGACATGTACCCTGACCCTAACGCTTTTCCATAACCTCACCGGTACCCTAAACCTTACCCATTCGCTAACCCTAACCCTAGCCCTAGCCCTAGCCCTAACCCTAACGCCAACCCTACTACTTACCCTAACCCGTACCCTAATCCCAACCCATACACTATCACTAACCCATGTCCTAACACGTACCTTGACCCGAACACTTTTCCGTATCCTCTCCTGTACCCAAAATCTTACCGTTCACTAACCCTAACACTAGCCCTAAACATAACGCTAACACCAACCTTACAGCATACCCTAACCCGTACACTAAATTTAACCCGTACAAAAAAACGAACCCATGCCCTCACATGTACTTTGACACTAACACGTTTCCATACCCTCCTGTGTACCGTAAACCTTACCTTTTCGCTAACACTTACCCTAGGTCTAAGCCTAACACTATCCACAACCCTACACAAAATCCTAATCCATACCCTAATCCTAATCCGTACAATAACACTAACCTGTGCCCTAACACCAAGCCTGACCCTAACTCGTTTCCATATGCTTACCTGTACCCTTAATATTACCTATTCGCTAACCCTAACCCTAACACTAACCCTAACCCCAATCCTACACCTTACCCTGATCCGTACTGTAATCCTAACCCGTACCCTAATACTAATCCGTGCCCTGACACGTACACAGACCGTGACACTTTTCTGTACCCTCACCTGTACCCTAAGCCTTACATTTCGCTAACCCTAACCCTAGCCCTAAAGCTAAATCTAACTCCAACCCTACACCTTACCCTAACACGTACACTAATCTTAAACCTTAAACTAACACTAACCCATTCCCGCATATGTATTTTGACCCTAAAACATTTCCGTACCCTCCCCAGTAACCTAAAAATTACCCGGTCGCTAACCCTTACCCTAGCTATAAACCTAACCCTAACGCCAACCCTACATCTTACCCTAACCCATACACTAATCCTAAACCGTACACTAACACTAACCAGTGCCCTGAAACGTACCCTGACCCTAACACTTTTCCATACTCTCAGCTGTACGCTAAACCTAATCGTTAGCTAACCCTAACTGTAGACTTAAACCTAACCCTAACACCAACCCTACACCTTATTCTTACCCGTACCCTATTTTTAACCCCTACACTAACACTAACCCATGCCCTCACACGTAATTTGACACTAACACGTCTCCATACACTCACATGTACCATAAGCCTTAACTGTTCGCTAAGCCTATCCCTAACCCTAACGCCAACCCTAACCATTACCCTAACCCATACCCTAATCCTAACCACACATTAACACTAACACGTTTCCTAACACATAACCTGACCCAAACGCTTTTCGGTACCCTCAACTGTACCCTAAAACTTACCCGTTCGCCAACCCTAAGCCTAGCCCTAAACCTAACCCTAACCACAACCCCACACCTTACCCTAAACTGTACGCTAATCCTGACACGTACACTAACACTAACAGGTGTCCTAACATATACCCTGACCCTAAAAGTTTTCCGTACCCTCACCTGTACCCTAAACCTTACTGGTTCGCTAACCATAACCTTAGCCCTAAACATAATGCTAACACCAACCCTACACCATACCCTAACCCGTACACTAATCTTAACCCGTACACCAAAATTATGCAATGCCCTCACACGTACTTTGACACTAACACGTTTCTGTACACCCATGTACAATAAAACTTACCTGTTCGCTAACCCTAACCCTAGCCCTAAACTTAACCCTAACCTCAACCCTACACATTTCCCTAACCCGTACCCTAATCCTAACCCATACACTAGCACTACACGTGCCCTAACAGGTACCCTGACCGTAACACTTTTCTGTACACTCACCTGTACCCTAAACCATACCGTGTGCTATCCTTAAGCCTAGACCTAAACGTAAACCTTACCCCATCCCTAAACTTTACCCTAACGCGTACCCAATCCTAACCAGTACCCTAACACTAATCCGTGCCCTAACATGTACCCTGATCCTAACACGTTTCTGGACCATCACCTGTAACCTAAACCTTACATTTCGCTAACCCTAACCATAGCCATAAACCTAACCCTAAACCATACCGTAATCCTAACCAGTACACTAATACTAATCCGTGCCCTGAAACGTAACCTGAGCCTAACACTTTTCTGTACCCTCACCTGTACCCTAAACTTTACCGTTCACAAACCCGAAACATACCCCTAAACCAAGCCCTAACACCAACCCAACACCTTACCATAAACCGTACCCTAATCCTATCCCGTACACAAACACTAATCCATGCCCTGACACGTACCCTGCCTCTAACTCTTTACCCTACTCTCTCCTGTACCCTAAATCTTACCGTTTGCTAACCCTAACCCTAGCCCTAAAGCTAAATCTAACTACAACCCTACACCTTACCCTAACATGTACACTAATCTTAATGCATACACTAACACTAACCCATTCCCTCACACTTACTTTGACACTAAAACATTTCCTTACCCTCACCTGTAACCTAAAGCTTACTCGTTCGCTAACCCTACCCCTAGCCCTAACACTAAACATAACGCCAACCCTATCCAATAGCCTAGCCCGTACTCTAATTCTAACCCGTACACTAACACTAATCCGTGCCCTAACATTTACCCTGACCCTTACACTTTTCCATACCCACGCCCTAACCCTAAATCTTACCATTCACTAACCCTAACCCTAGGTCTAAACCTAACCCTAAACCCAAGCCCAACCCTACACCTAACTCTAACATGTACACTAATCCTAATCCTTAAACTAACACTAACCTGTGCCCTAACACGAAGCCTGACCCTAACTCATTTCCATACGCTCACCTGTACTCTAATGTTACCTATTCGCTAACCCTAACACTAGCCCTAAACCTAAACCTAACCCCAACCCTACACCTTACCCTAACCCATACCCTAATCATAACCCATACACTAACACTAACTCATGCCCTAACACCTACCCTAACCCTACCCCTAACCCTAACCCTAACACTAACCCTAAACTTTACCATTTGTTAACCATAACCGTAGCCCCAAACCTAAACCTAACTACAAACCTACTCCTAACACATACACTAATCTTAACCCATACACTAACACTAACGCAATACCACACACGTACTTTGACAATAAAACATTTCCATATGGTCAGCTGTAACCTAAACCTTACCCTTTCACTAAACTTAACCCTACCCCTAACACTAACCATAACGCCAACCCTACCAATGACCCTAACCCGTACCCTAATCCTAACCTGTAAACCCACACTAACCCCTGCCCTAACACGTACCCTGACCCTAACACTTTTCCGTAACCTCACCTGTACCCTAAACCTTACCGTTCGCTAACCCTAACCCTAAACCTAGACGAAACCCCAACCGTACACCTTACCCTAACCCGTAAGCTAATCCTAAGCCATACACTAACACTGACACGTGTCCTAACACATACACAAACCCTAACACTTTTCTGTACCATCACCTGTACCCTAAACCTGACATTTGGCTAACCCTAACCCTAGCCATAAAGCTAACCCTAAGCCCAACCCTAAACCTTACCTAAACCGTACCCTAATCCTAACCAGTATACTACTACTAAGCCATGCCCTGACATGTACCCTGACCCTAACGCTTTTCCATAACCTCACCGGTACCCTAAACCTTACCCATTCGCTAACCCTAACCCTAGCCCTAGCCCTAGCCCTAACCCTAACGCCAACCCTACTACTTACCCTAACCCGTACCCTAATCCCAACCCATACACTATCACTAACCCATGTCCTAACACGTACCTTGACCCGAACACTTTTCTGTATCCTCTCCTGTACCCAAAATCTTACCGTTCACTAACCCTAACCCTAGCCCTAAACATAACGCTAACACCAACCTTACAGCATACCCTAACCCGTACACTAAATTTAACCCGTACAAAAAAACGAACCCATGCCCTCACATGTACTTTGACACTAACACGTTTCCATACCCTCCTGTGTACCGTAAACCTTACCTGTTCGCTAACACTTACCCTAGGTCTAAGCCTAACACTATCCACAACCCTACACAAAATCCTAATCCATACCCTAATCCTAATCCGTACAATAACACTAACCTGTGCCCTAACACCAAGCCTGACCCTAACTCGTTTCCATATGCTTACCTGTACCCTAAATATTACCTATTCGCTAACCCTAACCCTAACACTAACCCTAACCCCAATCCTAAACCTTACCCTGATCCGTACTGTAATCCTAACCCGTACCCTAATACTAATCCGTGCCCTGACACGTACACAGACCGTGACACTTTTCTGTACCCTCACCTGTACCCTAAGCCTTACATTTCGCTAACCCTAACCCTAGCCCTAAAGCTAAATCTAACTCCAACCCTACACCTTACCCTAACACGTACACTAATCTTAAACCTTAAACTAACACTAACCCATTCCCGCATATGTATTTTGACCCTAAAACATTTCCGTACCCTCCCCAGTAACCTAAAAATTACCCGGTCGCTAACCCTAACCCTAGCTCTAAACCTAACCCTAACGCCAACCCTACATCTTACCCTAACCCATACACTAATCCTAAACCGTACACTAACACTAACCAGTGCCCTGAAACGTACCCTGACCCTAACACTTTTCCATACCCTCAGCTGTACGCTAAACCTAATCGTTAGCTAACCCTAACTGTAGACTTAAACCTAACCCTAACACCAACCCTACACCTTATTCTAACCCGTACCCTATTTTTAACCCCTACACTAACACTAACCCATGCCCTCACACGTAATTTGACACTAACACGTCTCCATACACTCACATGTACCATAAGCCTTAACTGTTCGCTAAGCCTATCCCTAACCCTAACGCCAACCCTAACCATTACCCTAACCCATACCCTAATCCTAACCACACATTAACACTAACACGTTTCCTAACACATAACCTGACCCAAACGCTTTTCCGTACCCTCAACTGTACCCTAAAACTTACCCGTTCGCCAACCCTAAGCCTAGCCCTAAACCTAACCCTAACCACAACCCCACACCTTACCCTAAACTCTACGCTAATCCTGACACGTACACTAACACTAACAGGTGTCCTAACATATACCCTGACCCTAAAAGTTTTCCGTACCCTCACCTGTACCCTAAACCTTACTGGTTCGCTAACCATAACCTTAGACCTAAACATAATGCTAACACCAACCCTAAACCATACCCTAACCCGTACACTAATCTTAACCCGTACACCAAAATTATGCAATGCCCTCACACGTACTTTGACACTAACACGTTTCCGTACACTCATGTACCATAAAACTTACCTGTTCGCTAACCCTAACCCTAGCCCTAAACTTAACCCTAACCTCAACCCTACACATTTCCCTAACCCGTACCCTAATCCTAACCCATACACTAACACTACACGTGCCCTAACAGGTACCCTTACCGTAACACTTTTCTGTACACTCACCTGTACCCTAAACCATACCGTTTGCTATCCTTAACCCTAGACCTAAACGTAAACCTTACCCCATCCCTAAACCTTACCCTAACACGTACCCAATCCTAACCAGTACCCTAACACTAATCCATGCCCTAACATGTACCCTGATCCTAACACGTTTCTGGACCATCACCTGTAACCTAAACCTTACATTTCGCTAACCCTAACCATAGCCCTAAACCTAACCCTAAACCCAACCCTACCCATTACCCTAACCCATACCGTAATCCTAACCAGTACACTAATACAAATCCATGCCCTGAAACGTAACGTGAGAATAACACTTTTCTATACCCTCACCTGTACCCTAAACTTTACCGTTCACAAACCCGAAACATACCCCTAAACCAAGCCCTAACACCAACCCAACACCTTACCATAAACCGTACCCTAATCCTATCCCGTACACAAACACTAATCCATGCCCTGACACGTACCCTGCCTCTAACTCTTTACCCTACTCTCTCCTGTACCCTAAATCTTACCGTTTGCTAACCCTAACCCTAGCCCTAAAGCTAAATCTAACTACAACCCTACACCTTACCCTAACATGTACACTAATCTTAATGCATACACTAACACTAACCCATTCCCTCACACTTACTTTGACACTAAAACATTTCCTTACCCTCACCTGTAACGTAAAGCTTACTCGTTCGCTAACCCTAACCCTAGCCCTAACACTAAACATAACGCCAACCCTATCCATTAGCCTAGCCCGTACTCTAATTCTAACCCGTACACTAACACTAATCCGTGCCCTAACATTTACCCTGACCCTTACACTTTTCCATACCCACGCCTGAACCCTAAATCTTACCATTCACTAACCCTAACCCTAGGTCTAAACCTAACCCTAAACCCAAGCCCAACCCTACACCTAACTCTAACATGTACACTAATCCTAATCCTTAAACTAACACTAACCTGTGCCCTAACACGAACCCTGACCCTAACTCATTTCCATACGCTCACCTGTACTCTAATGTTACCTATTCGCTAACCCTAACACTAGCCCTAAACCTAAACCTAACCCCAACCCTACACCTTACCCTAACCCATACCCTAATCATAACCCATACACTAACACTAACTCGTGCCCTAACACCTACCCTAACCCTACCCCTAACCCTAACCCTAACACTAACCCTAAACTTTACCATTTGTTAACCATAACCGTAGCCCCAAACCTAAACCTAACTACAAACCTACTCCTAACACATACACTAATCTTAACCCATACACTAACACTAACGCAATACCACACACGTACTTTGACAATAAAACATTTCCGTATGGTCAGCTGTAACCTAAACCTTACCCGTTCACTAAACTTAACCCTACCCCTAACACTAACCATAACGCCAACCCTACCAATTACCCTAACCCGTACCCTAATCCTAACCTGTAAACCCACACTAACCCCTGCCCTAACACGTACCCTGACCCTAACACTTTTCCGTAACCTCACCTGTACCCTAAACCTTACCGTTCGCTAACCCTAACCCTAAACCTAGACGAAACCCCAACCGTACACCTTACCCTAACCCGTAAGCTAATCCTAAGCCATACACTAACACTGACACGTGTCCTAACACATACACAAACCCTAACACTTTTCTGTACCATCACCTGTACCCTAAACCTGACATTTGGCTAACCCTAACCCTAGCCATAAAGCTAACCCTAAGCCCAACCCTAAACCTTACCTAAACCGTACCCTAATCCTAACCAGTATACTACTACTAAGCCATGCCCTGACATGTACCCTGACCCTAACGCTTTTCCATAACCTCACCGGTACCCTAAACCTTACCCATTCGCTAACCCTAACCCTAGCCCTAGCCCTAG
This sequence comes from Mesoplodon mirus, assembly GCF_964341445.2. Classification (NCBI taxonomy): domain Eukaryota; kingdom Metazoa; phylum Chordata; class Mammalia; order Artiodactyla; family Ziphiidae; genus Mesoplodon; species Mesoplodon mirus. Next base: position 1,392,031 of record NC_138996.1, read on the forward strand.
CCCTAACCCTAACGCCAACCCTACTACTTACCCTAACCCGTACCCTAATCCCAACCCATACACTATCACTAACCCATGTCCTAACACGTACCTTGACCCGAACACTTTTCCGTATCCTCTCCTGTACCCAAAATCTTACCGTTCACTAACCCTAACCCTAGCCCTAAACATAACGCTAACACCAACCTTACAGCATACCCTAACCCGTACACTAAATTTAACCCGTACAAAAAAACGAACCCATGCCCTCACATGTACTTTGACACTAACACGTTTCCATACCCTCCTGTGTACCGTAAACCTTACCTGTTCGCTAACACTTACCCTAGGTCTAAGCCTAACACTATCCACAACCCTACACAAAATCCTAATCCATACCCTAATCCTAATCCGTACAATAACACTAACCTGTGCCCTAACACCAAGCCTGACCCTAACTCGTTTCCATATGCTTACCTGTACCCTAAATATTACCTATTCGCTAACCCTAACCCTAACACTAACCCTAACCCCAATCCTAAACCTTACCCTGATCCGTACTGTAATCCTAACCCGTACCCTAATACTAATCCATGCCCTGACACGTACACAGACCGTGACACTTTTCTGTACCCTCACCTGTACCCTAAGCCTTACATTTCGCTAACCCTAACCCTAGCCCTAAAGCTAAATCTAACTCCAACCCTACACCTTACCCTAACACGTACACTAATCTTAAACCTTAAACTAACACTAACCCATTCCCGCATATGTATTTTGACCCTAAAACATTTCCGTACCCTCCCCAGTAACCTAAAAATTACCCGGTCGCTAACCCTAACCCTAGCTCTAAACCTAACCCTAACGCCAACCCTACATCTTACCCTAACCCATACACTAATCCTAAACCGTACACTAACACTAACCAGTGCCCTGAAACGTACCCTGACCCTAACACTTTTCCATACCCTCAGCTGTACGCTAAACCTAATCGTTAGCTAACCCTAACTGTACACTTAAACCTAACCCTAACACCAACCCTACACCTTATTCTAACCCGTACCCTATTTTTAACCCCTACACTAACACTAACCCATGCCCTCACACGTAATTTGACACTAACACGTCTCCATACACTCACATGTACCATAAGCCTTAACTGTTCGCTAAGCCTATCCCTAACCCTAACGCCAACCCTAACCATTACCCTAACCCATACCCTAATCCTAACCACACATTAACACTAACACGTTTCCTAACACATAACCTGACCCAAACGCTTTTCCGTACCCTCAACTGTACCCTAAAACTTACCCGTTCGCCAACCCTAAGCCTAGCCCTAAACCTAACCCTAACCACAGCCCCACACCTTACCCTAAACTCTACGCTAATCCTGACACGTACACTAACACTAACAGGTGTCCTAACATATACCCTGACCCTAAAAGTTTTCCGTACCCTCACCTGTACCCTAAACCTTACTGGTTCGCTAACCATAACCTTAGCCCTAAACATAATGCTAACACCAACCCTACACCATACCCTAACCCGTACACTAATCTTAACCCGTACACCAAAATTATGCAATGCCCTCACACGTACTTTGACACTAACACGTTTCTGTACACTCATGTACCATAAAACTTACCTGTTCGCTAACCCTAACCCTAGCCCTAAACTTAACCCTAACCTCAACCCTACACATTTCCCTAACCCGTACCCTAATCCTAACCCATACACTAACACTACACGTGCCCTAACAGGTACCCTGACCGTAACACTTTTCTGTACACTCACCTGTACCCTAAACCATACCGTTTGCTATCCTTAACCCTAGACCTAAACGTAAACCTTACCCCATCCCTAAACCTTACCCTAACACGTACCCAATCCTAACCAGTACCCTAACACTAATCCGTGCCCTAACATGTACCCTGATCCTAACACGTTTCTGGACCATCACCTGTAACCTAAACCTTACATTTCGCTAACCCTAACCATAGCCCTAAACCTAACCCTAAACCCAACCCTACCCATTACCCTAACCCATACCGTAATCCTAACCAGTACACTAATACAAATCCATGCCCTGAAACGTAACGTGAGAATAACACTTTTCTGTACCCTCACCTGTACCCTAAACTTTACCGTTCACAAACCCGAAACATACCCCTAAACCAAGCCCTAACACCAACCCAACACCTTACCATAAACCGTACCCTAATCCTATCCCGTACACAAACACTAATCCATGCCCTGACACGTACCCTGCCTCTAACTCTTTGCCCTACTCTCTCCTGTACCCTAAATCTTACCGTTTGCTAACCCTAACCCTAGCCCTAAAGCTAAATCTAACTACAACCCTACACCTTACCCTAACATGTACACTAATCTTAATGCATACACTAACACTAACCCATTCCCTCACACTTACTTTGACACTAAAACATTTCCTTACCCTCACCTGTAACGTAAAGCTTACTCGTTCGCTAACCCTAACCCTAGCCCTAACACTAAACATAACGCCAACCCTATCCATTAGCCTAACCCGTACCCTAATTCTAACCCGTACACTAACACTAATCCGTGCCCTAACATTTACCCTGACCCTTACACTTTTCCATACCCACGCCTGAACCCTAAATCTTACCATTCACTAACCCTAACCCTAGGTCTAAACCTAACCCTAAACCCAAGCCCAACCCTACACCTAACTCTAACATGTACACTAATCCTAATCCTTAAACTAACACTAACCTGTGCCCTAACACGAACCCTGACCCTAACTCATTTCCATACGCTCACCTGTACTCTAATGTTACCTATTCGCTAACCCTAACACTAGCCCTAAACCTAAACCTAACCCCAACCCTACACCTTACCCTAACCCATACCCTAATCATAACCCATACACTAACACTAACTCGTGCCCTAACACCTACCCTAACCCTACCCCTAACCCTAACCCTAACACTAACCCTAAACTTTACCATTTGTTAACCATAACCGTAGCCCCAAACCTAAACCTAACTACAAACCTACTCCTAACACATACACTAATCTTAACCCATACACTAACACTAACGCAATACCACACACGTACTTTGACAATAAAACATTTCCGTATGGTCAGCTGTAACCTAAACCTTACCCGTTCACTAAACTTAACCCTACCCCTAACACTAACCATAACGCCAACCCTACCAATTACCCTAACCCGTACCCTAATCCTAACCTGTAAACCCACACTAACCCCTGCCCTAACACGTACCCTGACCCTAACACTTTTCCGTAACCTCACCTGTACCCTAAACCTTACCGTTCGCTAACCCTAACCCTAAACCTAGACGAAACACCAACCGTACACCTTACCCTAACCCGTAAGCTAATCCTAAGCCATACACTAACACTGACACGTGTCCTAACACATACACAAACCCTAACACTTTTCTGTACCATCACCTGTACCCTAAACCTGACATTTGGCTAACCCTAACCCTAGCCATAAAGCTAACCCTAAGCCCAACCCTAAACCTTACCTAAACCGTACCCTAATCCTAACCAGTATACTACTACTAAGCCATGCCCTGACATGTACCCTGACCCTAACGCTTTTCCATAACCTCACCGGTACCCTAAACCTTACCCATTCGCTAACCCTAACCCTAGCCCTAGCCCTAGCCCTAACCCTACGCCAACCCTACTACTTACCCTAACCCGTACCCTAATCCCAACCCATACACTATCACTAACCCATGTCCTAACATGTACCTTGACCCGAACACTTTTCCGTATCCTCTCCTGTACCCAAAATCTTACCGTTCACTAACCCTAACCCTAGCCCTAAACATAACGCTAACACCAACCTTACAGCATACCCTAACCCGTACACTAAACTTAACCCGTACAAAAAAACGAACCCATGCCCTCACATGTACTTTGACACTAACACATTTCCATACCCTCCCGTGTACCGTAAACCTTACCCGTTTGCTAACTCTAACTGTAGGCCTAACCCTAACCATAACACCAACCCTACCCATTTCCCTAACCCGTACCCTAATCCTTACCCATACACTAACACTAATCCATGCCCTAACACGTACCCTGACCCTAACACTTTTCCATACCCACTCCTGTACCCTAAATCTTACCATTCGCTAACCCTAACCCTATGTCTAAACCTAACCCTAACCCCAACCCTACACCTAACCCTAACCCGTACCCTAATCCATACACTAACACTAACCTGTGCCTTAACATGAACCCTGACCCTAACTTGTTTCCATAAGCTCACCTGTACCCTAAATGTTACCTATTCGCTAACCCTAACCCCACCCCTACACCTAAACATAACCCCAACCCTACACCTTTCCCTAACCCATACCCTAATCCTAACCCGTACACTAACACTAACCCGTGCCCTAACACGTACCCTGACCCTAACACTTTTCCGTATCCTCTCCAGTACCCTAAATCTTACCGTTCGCTAAACCTAGCCCTTTCCCTAAACAGAACGCTAACACCAACCTGACACCATACCCTAACCCATACACTGATCTTAACCCATACACCAAAATTAAGCAATTCCCTCACATGTACTTTGACACTAACACGTTTCCGTACCCTCCTGTGTACCGTAAACCTTACCTGTTCGCTAACACTTACCCTAGGTCTAAGCCTAACACTATCCACAACCCTACACAAAATCCTAACCCATACCCTAATCCTAATCCGTACAATAACACTAACCTGTGCCCTAACACCAAGCCTGACCCTAACTCGTTTCCATATGCTTACCTGTACCCTAAATATTACCTATTCGCTAACCCTAACCCTAACACTAACCCTAACCCCAATCCTACACCTTACCCTGATCCGTACTGTAATCCTAACCCGTACCCTAATACTAATCCGTGCCCTGACACGTACACAGACCGTGACACTTTTCTGTACCCTCACCTGTACCCTAAGCCTTACATTTCGCTAACCCTAACCCTAGCCCTAAAGCTAAATCTAACTCCAACCCTACACCTTACCCTAACACGTACACTAATCTTAAACCTTAAACTAACACTAACCCATTCCCGCATATGTATTTTGACCCTAAAACATTTCCGTACCCTCCCCTGTAACCTAAAAATTACCCGGTCGCTAACCCTAACCCTAGCTCTAAACCTAACCCTAACGCCAACCCTACATCTTACCCTAACCCATACACTAATCCTAAACCGTACACTAACACTAACCAGTGCCCTGAAACGTACCCTGACCCTAACACTTTTCCATACCCTCAGCTGTACGCTAAACCTAATCGTTAGCTAACCCTAACTGTAGACTTAAACCTAACCCTAACACCAACCCTACACCTTATTCTAACCCGTACCCTATTTTTAACCCCTACACTAACACTAACCCATGCCCTCACACGTAATTTGACACTAACACGTCTCCATATACTCACATGTACCATAAGCCTTAACTGTTCGCTAAGCCTATCCCTAACCCTAACGCCAACCCTAATCATTACCCTAACCCATACCCTAATCCTAACCACACATTAACACTAACACGTTTCCTAACACATAACCTGACCCAAACGCTTTTCCATACCCTCAACTGTACCCTAAAACTTACCCGTTCGCCAACCCTAAGCCTAGCCCTAAACCTAACCCTAACCACAACCGCACACCTTACCCTAAACTCTACGCTAATCCTGACACGTACAGTAACACTAACAGGTGTCCTAACATATACCCTGACCCTAAAAGTTTTCCGTACCCTCACCTGTACCCTAAACCTTACTGGTTCGCTAACCGTAACCTTAGCCCTAAACATAATGCTAACACCAACCCTACACCATACCCTAACCCGTACACTAATCTTAACCCGTACACCAAAATTATGCAATGCCCTCACACGTACTTTGACACTAACACGTTTCCGTACACTCATGTACCATAAAACTTACCTGTTCGCTAACCCTAACCCTAGCCCTAAACTTAACCCTAACCTCAACCCTACACATTTCCCTAACCCGTACCCTAATCCTAACCCATACACTAGCACTACACGTGCCCTAACAGGTACCCTGACCGTAACACTTTTCTGTACACTCACCTGTACCCTAAACCATACCGTGTGCTATCCTTAAGCCTAGACCTAAACGTAAACCTTACCCCATCCCTAAACTTTACCCTAACGCGTACCCAATCCTAACCAGTACCCTAACACTAATCCGTGCCCTAACATGTACCCTGATCCTAACACGTTTCTGGACCATCACCTGTAACCTAAACCTTACATTTCGCTAACCCTAACCATAGCCCTAAACCTAACCCTAAACCCAACCCTACCCATTACCCTAACCCATACCGTAATCCTAACCAGTACACTAATACTAATCCATGCCCTGAAACGTAACCTGAGCCTAACACTTTTCTGTACCCTCACCTGTACCCTAAACTTTACCGTTCACAAACCCGAAACATACCCCTAAACCAAGCCCTAACACCAACCCAACACCTTACCATAAACCGTACCCTAATCCTATCCCGTACACAAACACTAATCCATGCGCTGACACGTACCCTGCCTCTAACTCTTTGCCCTACTCTCTCCTGTACCCTGAATCTTACCGTTTGTTAACCCTAACCCTAGCCCTAAAGCTAAATCTAACTACAACCCTACACCTTACCCTAACATGTACACTAATCTTAATGCATACACTAACACTAACCCATTCCCTCACACTTACTTTGACACTAAGACATTTCCTTACCCTCACCTGTAACCTAAAGCTTACTCGTTCGCTAACCCTACCCCTAGCCCTAACACTAAACATAACGCCAACCCTATCCATTAGCCTAACCCGTACCCTAATTCTAACCCGTACACTAACACTAATCCGTGCCCTAACATTTACCCTGACCCTTACACTTTTCCATACCCACGCCTGAACCCTAAATCTTACCATTCACTAACCCTAACCCTAGGTCTAAACCTAACCCTAAACCCAAGCCCAACCCTACACCTAACTCTAACATGTACACTAATCCTAACCCTTAAACTAACACTAACCTGTGCCCTAACACGAACCCTGACCCTAACTCATTTCCATACGCTCACCTGTACTCTAATGTTACCTATTCGCTAACCCTAACACTAGCCCTAAACCTAAACCTAACCCCAACCCTACACCTTACCCTAACCCATACCCTAATCATAACCCATACACTAACACTAACTCGTGCCCTAACACCTACCCTAACCCTACCCCTAACCCTAACCCTAACACTAACCCTAAACTTTACCATTTGTTAACCATAACCGTAGCCCCAAACCTAAACCTAACTACAAACCTACTCCTAACACATACACTAATCTTAACCCATACACTAACACTAACGCAATACCACACACGTACTTTGACAATAAAACGTTTCCATAAGGTCAGCTGTAACCTAAACCTTACCCGTTCACTAAACTTAACCCTACCCCTAACACTAACCATAACGCCAACCCTACCAATTACCCTAACCCGTACCCTAATCCTAACCTGTAAACCCACACTAACCCCTGCCCTAACACGTACCCTGACCCTAACACTTTTCCGTAACCTCACCTGTACCCTAAACCTTACGTTCGCTAACCCTAACCCTAAACCTAGACGAAACCCCAACCATACACCTTACCCTAACCCGTAAGCTAATCCTAAGCCATACACTAACACTGACACGTGTCCTAACACATACACAAACCCTAACACTTTTCTGTACCATCACCTGTACCCTAAACCTGACATTTGGCTAACCCTAACCCTAGCCATAAAGCTAACCCTAAGCCCAACCCTAAACCTTACCTAAACCGTACCCTAATCCTAACCAGTATACTACTACTAAGCCATGCCCTGACATGTACCCTGACCCTAACGCTTTTCCATAACCTCACCGGTACCCTAAACCTTACCCATTCGCTAACCCTAACCCTAGCCCTAGCCCTAGCCCTAACCCTAACGCCAACCCTACTACTTACCCTAACCCGTACCCTAATCCCAACCCATACACTATCACTAACCCATGTCCTAACACGTACCTTGACCCGAACACTTTTCCGTATCCTCTCCTGTACCCAAAATCTTACCGTTCACTAACCCTTACCCTAGCCCTAAACATAACGCTAACACCAACCTTACAGCATACCCTAACCCGTACACTAAATTTAACCCGTACAAAAAAACGAACCCATGCCCTCACATGTACTTTGACACTAACACGTTTCCATACCCTCCTGTGTACCGTAAACCTTACCTGTTCGCTAACACTTACCCTAGGTCTAAGCCTAACACTATCCACAACCCTACACAAAATCCTAATCCATACCCTAATCCTAATCCGTACAATAACACTATCCTGTGCCCTAACACCAAGCCTGACCCTAACTCGTTTCCATATGCTTACCTGTACCCTAAATATTACCTATTCGCTAACCCTAACCCTAACACTAACCCTAACCCCAATCCTAAACCTTACCCTGATCCGTACTGTAATCCTAACCCGTACCCTAATACTAATCCGTGCCCTGACACGTACACAGACCGTGACACTTTTCTGTACCCTCACCTGTACCCTAAGCCTTACATTTCGCTAACCCTAACCCTAGCCCTAAAGCTAAATCTAACTCCAACCCTACACCTTACCCTAACACGTACACTAAACTTAAACCTTAAACTAACACTAACCCATTCCCGCATATGTATTTTGACCCTAAAACATTTCCGTACCCTCCCCAGTAACCTAAAAATTACCCGGTCGCTAACCCTAACCCTAGCTCTAAACCTAACTCTAACGCCAACCCTACATCTTACCCTAACCCATACACTAATCCTAAACCGTACACTAACACTAACCAGTGCCCTGAAACGTACCCTGACCCTAACACTTTTCCATACCCTCAGCTGTACGCTAAACCTAATCGTTAGCTAACCCTAACTGTACACTTAAACCTAACCCTAACACCAACCCTACACCTTATTCTAACCCGTACCCTATTTTTAACCCCTACACTAACACTAACCCATGCCCTCACACGTAATTTGACACTAACACGTCTCCATACACTCACATGTACCATAAGCCTTAACTGTTCGCTAAGCCTATCCCTAACCCTAACGCCAACCCTAACCATTACCCTAACCCATACCCTAATCCTAACCACACATTAACACTAACACGTTTCCTAACACATAACCTGACCCAAACGCTTTTCCGTACCCTCAACTGTACCCTAAAACTTACCCGTTCGCCAACCCTAAGCCTAGCCCTAAACCTAACCCTAACCACAACCCCACACCTTACCCTAAACTCTACGCTAATCCTGACACGTACACTAACACTAACAGGTGTCCTAACATATACCCTGACCCTAAAAGTTTTCCGTACCCTCACCTGTACCCTAAACCTTACTGGTTCGCTAACCATAACCTTAGCCCTAAACATAATGCTAACACCAACCCTACACCATACCCTAACCCGTACACTAATCTTAACCCGTACACCAAAATTATGCAATGCCCTCACACGTACTTTGACACTAACACGTTTCTGTACACTCATGTACCATAAAACTTACCTGTTCGCTAACCCTAACCCTAGCCCTAAACTTAACCCTAACCTCAACCCTACACATTTCCCTAACCCGTACCCTAATCCTAACCCATACACTAACACTACACGTGCCCTAACAGGTACCCTGACCGTAACACTTTTCTGTACACTCACCTGTACCCTAAACCATACCGTTTGCTATCCTTAACCCTAGACCTAAACGTAAACCTTACCCCATCCCTAAACCTTACCCTAACACGTACCCAATCCTAACCAGTACCCTAACACTAATCCGTGCCCTAACATGTACCCTGATCCTAACACGTTTCTGGACCATCACCTGTAACCTAAACCTTACATTTCGCTAACCCTAACCATAGCCCTAAACCTAACCCTAAACCCAACCCTACCCATTACCCTAACCCATACCGTAATCCTAACCAGTACACTAATACAAATCCATGCCCTGAAACGTAACGTGAGAATAACACTTTTCTGTACCCTCACCTGTACCCTAAACTTTACCGTTCACAAACCCGAAACATACCCCTAAACCAAGCCCTAACACCAACCCAACACCTTACCATAAACCGTACCCTAATCCTATCCCGTACACAAACACTAATCCATGCCCTGACACGTACCCTGCCTCTAACTCTTTACCCTACTCTCTCCTGTACCCTAAATCTTACCGTTTGCTAACCCTAACCCTAGCCCTAAAGCTAAATCTAACTACAACCCTACACCTTACCCTAACATGTACACTAATCTTAATGCATACACTAACACTAACCCATTCCCTCACACTTACTTTGACACTAAAACATTTCCTTACCCTCACCTGTAACGTAAAGCTTACTCGTTCGCTAACCCTAACCCTAGCTCTAACACTAAACATAACGCCAACCCTATCCATTAGCCTAACCCGTACCCTAATTCTAACCCGTACACTAACACTAATCCGTGCCCTATCATTTACCCTGACCCTTACACTTTTCCATACCCACGCCTGAACCCTAAATCTTACCATTCACTAACCCTAACCCTAGGTCTAAACCTAACCCTAAACCCAAGCCCAACCCTACACCTAACTCTAACATGTACACTAATCCTAATCCTTAAACTAACACTAACCTGTGCCCTAACACGAACCCTGACCCTAACTCATTTCCATACGCTCACCTGTACTCTAATGTTACCTATTCGCTAACCCTAACACTAGCCCTAAACCTAAACCTAACCCCAACCCTACACCTTACCCTAACCCATACCCTAATCATAACCCATACACTAACACTAACTCGTGCCCTAACACCTACCCTAACCCTACCCCTAACCCTAACCCTAACACTAACCCTAAACTTTACCATTTGTTAACCATAACCGTAGCCCCAAACCTAAACCTAACTACAAACCTACTCCTAACACATACACTAATCTTAACCCATACACTAACACTAACGCAATACCACACACGTACTTTGACAATAAAACATTTCCGTATGGTCAGCTGTAACCTAAACCTTACCCGTTCACTAAACTTAACCCTACCCCTAACACTAACCATAACGCCAACCCTACCAATTACCCTAACCCGTACCCTAATCCTAACCTGTAAACCCACACTAACCCCTGCCCTAACACGTACCCTGACCCTAACACTTTTCCGTAACCTCACCTGTACCCTAAACCTTACCGTTCGCTAACCCTAACCCTAAACCTAGACGAAACCCCAACCGTACACCTTACCCTAACCCGTAAGCTAATCCTAAGCCATACACTAACACTGACACGTGTCCTAACACATACACAAACCCTAACACTTTTCTGTACCATCACCTGTACCCTAAACCTGACATTTGGCTAACCCTAACCCTAGCCATAAAGCTAACCCTAAGCCCAACCCTAAACCTTACCTAAACCGTACCCTAATCCTAACCAGTATACTACTACTAAGCCATGCCCTGACATGTACCCTGACCCTAACGCTTTTCCATAACCTCACCGGTACCCTAAACCTTACCCATTCGCTAACCCTAACCCTAGCCCTAGCCCTAGCCCTAACCCTACGCCAACCCTACTACTTACCCTAACCCGTACCCTAATCCCAACCCATACACTATCACTAACCCATGTCCTAACATGTACCTTGACCCGAACACTTTTCCGTATCCTCTCCTGTACCCAAAATCTTACCGTTCACTAACCCTAACCCTAGCCCTAAACATAACGCTAACACCAACCTTACAGCATACCCTAACCCGTACACTAAACTTAACCCGTACAAAAAAACGAACCCATGCCCTCACATGTACTTAGACACTAACACATTTCCATACCCTCCCGTGTACCGTAAACCTTACCCGTTTGCTAACTCTAACTGTAGGCCTAACCCTAACCATAACACCAACCCTACCCATTTCCCTAACCCGTACCCTAATCCTTACCCATACACTAACACTAATCCATGCCCTAACACGTACCCTGACCCTAACACTTTTCCATACCCACTCCTGTACCCTAAATCTTACCATTCGCTAACCCTAACCCTATGTCTAAACCTAACCCTAACCCCAACCCTACACCTAACCCTAACCCGTACCCTAATCCATACACTAACACTAACCTGTGCCCTAACATGAACCCTGACCCTAACTTGTTTCCATAAGCTCACCTGTACCCTAAATGTTACCTATTCGCTAACCCTAACCCCACCCCTACACCTAAACATAACCCCAACCCTACACCTTTCCCTAACCCATACCCTAATCCTAACCCGTACACTAACACTAACCCGTGCCCTAACACGTACCCTGACCCTAACACTTTTCCGTATCCTCTCCAGTACCCTAAATCTTACCGTTCGCTAAACCTAGCCCTTTCCCTAAACAGAACGCTAACACCAACCTGACACCATACCCTAACCCATACACTGATCTTAACCCATACACCAAAATTAAGCAATTCCCTCACATGTACTTTGACACTAACACGTTTCCGTACCCTCCTGTGTACCGTAAACCTTACCTGTTCGCTAACACTTACCCTAGGTCTAAGCCTAACACTATCCACAACCCTACACAAAATCCTAACCCATACCCTAATCCTAATCCGTACAATAACACTAACCTGTGCCCTAACACCAAGCCTGACCCTAACTCGTTTCCATATGCTTACCTGTACCCTAAATATTACCTATTCGCTAACCCTAACCCTAACACTAACCATAACCCCAATTCTACACCTTACCCTGATCCGTACTGTAATCCTAACCCGTACCCTAATACTAATCCGTGCCCTGACACGTACACAGACCGTGACACTTTTCTGTACCCTCACCTGTACCCTAAGCCTTACATTTCGCTAACCCTAACCCTAGCCCTAAAGCTAAATCTAACTCCAACCCTACACCTTACCCTAACACGTACACTAATCTTAAACCTTAAACTAACACTAACCCATTCCCGCATATGTATTTTGACCCTAAAACATTTCCGTACCCTCCCCTGTAACCTAAAAATTACCCGGTCGCTAACCCTAACCCTAGCTCTAAACCTAACCCTAACGCCAACCCTACATCTTACCCTAACCCATACACTAATCCTAAACCGTACACTAACACTAAGCAGTGCCCTGAAACGTACCCTGACCCTAACACTTTTCCATACCCTCAGCTGTACGCTAAACCTAATCGTTAGCTAACCCTAACTGTACACTTAAACCTAACCCTAACACCAACCCTACACCTTATTCTAACCCGTACCCTATTTTTAACCCCTACACTAACACTAACCCATGCCCTCACACGTAATTTGACACTAACACGTCTCCATACACTCACATGTACCATAAGCCTTAACTGTTCGCTAAGCCTATCCCTAACCCTAACGCCAACCCTAATCATTACCCTAACCCATACCCTAATCCTAACCACACATTAACACTAACACGTTTCCTAACACATAACCTGACCCAAACGCTTTTCCGTACCCTCAACTGTACCCTAAAACTTACCCGTTCGCCAACCCTAAGCCTAGCCCTAAACCTAACCCTAACCACAACCCCACACCTTACCCTAAACTCTACGCTAATCCTGACACGTACACTAACACTAACAGGTGTCCTAACATATACCCTGACCCTAAAAGTTTTCCGTACCCTCACCTGTACCCTAAACCTTACTGGTTCGCTAACCGTAACCTTAGCCCTAAACATAATGCTAACACCAACCCTACACCATACCCTAACCCGTACACTAATCTTAACCCGTACACCAAAATTATGCAATGCCCTCACACGTACTTTGACACTAACACGTTTCCGTACACTCATGTACCATAAAACTTACCTGTTCGCTAACCCTAACCCTAGCCCTAAACTTAACCCTAACCTCAACCCTACACATTTCCCTAACCCGTACCCTAATCCTAACCCATACACTAGCACTACACGTGCCCTAACAGGTACCCTGACCGTAACACTTTTCTGTACACTCACCTGTACCCTAAACCATACCGTGTGCTATCCTTAAGCCTAGACCTAAACGTAAACCTTACCCCATCCCTAAACTTTACCTTAACGCGTACCCAATCCTAACCAGTACCCTAACACTAATCCGTGCCCTAACATGTACCCTGATCCTAACACGTTTCTGGACCATCACCTGTAACCTAAACCTTACATTTCGCTAACCCTAACCATAGCCCTAAACCTAACCCTAAACCCAACCCTACCCATTACCCTAACCCATACCGTAATCCTAACCAGTACACTAATACTAATCCATGCCCTGAAACGTAACCTGAGCCTAACACTTTTCTGTACCCTCACCTGTACCCTAAACTTTACCGTTCACAAACCCGAAACATACCCCTAAACCAAGCCCTAACACCAACCCAACACCTTACCATAAACCGTACCCTAATCCTATCCCGTACACAAACACTAATCCATGCGCAGACACGTACCCTGCCTCTAACTCTTTGCCCTACTCTCTCCTGTACCCTGAATCTTACCGTTTGTTAACCCTAACCCTAGCCCTAAAGCTAAATCTAACTACAACCCTACACCTTACCCTAACATGTACACTAATCTTAATGCATACACTAACACTAACCCATTCCCTCACACTTACTTTGACACTAAGACATTTCCTTACCCTCACCTGTAACCTAAAGCTTACTCGTTCGCTAACCCTACCCCTAGCCCTAACACTAAACATAACGCCAACCCTATCCATTAGCCTAACCCGTACCCTAATTCTAACCCGTACACTAACACTAATCCGTGCCCTAACATTTACCCTGACCCTTACACTTTTCCATACCCACGCCTGAACCCTAAATCTTACCATTCACTAACCCTAACCCTAGGTCTAAACCTAACCCTAAACCCAAGCCCAACCCTACACCTAACTCTAACATGTACACTAATCCTAATCCTTAAACTAACACTAACCTGTGCCCTAACACGAACCCTGACCCTAACTCATTTCCATACGCTCACCTGTACTCTAATGTTACCTATTCGCTAACCCTAACACTAGCCCTAAACCTAAACCTAACCCCAACCCTACACCTTACCCTAACCCATACCCTAATCATAACCCATACACTAACACTAACTCGTGCCCTAACACCTACCCTAACCCTACCCCTAACCCTAACCCTAACACTAACCTAACACTAACTTTACCATTTGTTAACCATAACCGTAGCCCCAAACCTAAACCTAACTACAAACCTACTCCTAACACATACACTAATCTTAACCCATACACTAACACTAACGCAATACCACACACGTACTTTGACAATAAAACGTTTCCATAAGGTCAGCTGTAACCTAAACCTTACCCGTTCACTAAACTTAACCCTACCCCTAACACTAACCATAACGCCAACCCTACCAATTACCCTAACCCGTACCCTAATCCTAACCTGTAAACCCACACTAACCCCTGCCCTAACACGTACCCTGACCCTAACACTTTTCCGTAACCTCACCTGTACCCTAAACCTTACCGTTCGCTAACCCTAACCCTAAACCTAGACGAAACCCCAACCATACACCTTACCCTAACCCGTAAGCTAATCCTAAGCCATACACTAACACTGACACGTGTCCTAACACATACACAAACCCTAACACTTTTCTGTACCATCACCTGTACCCTAAACCTGACATTTGGCTAACCCTAACCCTAGCCATAAAGCTAACCCTAAGCCCAACCCTAAACCTTACCTAAACCATACCCTAATCCTAACCAGTATACTACTACTAAGCCATGCCCTGACATGTACCCTGACCCTAACGCTTTTCCATAACCTCACCGGTACCCTAAACCTTACCCATTCGCTAACCCTAACCCTAGCCCTAGCCCTAGCCCTAACCCTAACGCCAACCCTACTACTTACCCTAACCCGTACCCTAATCCCAACCCATACACTATCACTAACCCATGTCCTAACACGTACCTTGACCCGAACACTTTTCCGTATCCTCTCCTGTACCCAAAATCTTACCGTTCACTAACCCTTACCCTAGCCCTAAACATAACGCTAACACCAACCTTACAGCATACCCTAACCCGTACACTAAATATAACCCGTACAAAAAAACGAACCCATGCCCTCACATGTACTTTGAAACTAACACGTTTCCATACCCTCCTGTGTACCGTAAACCTTACCTGTTCGCTAACACTTACCCTAGGTCTAAGCCTAACACTATCCACAACCCTACACAAAATCCTAATCCATACCCTAATCCTAATCCGTACAATAACACTATCCTGTGCCCTAACACCAAGCCTGACCCTAACTCGTTTCCATATGCTTACCTGTACCCTAAATATTACCTATTCGCTAACCCTAACCCTAACACTAACCCTAACCCCAATCCTAAACCTTACCCTGATCCGTACTGTAATCCTAACCCGTACCCTAATACTAATCCGTGCCCTGACACGTACACAGACCGTGACACTTTTCTGTACCCTCACCTGTACCCTAAGCCTTACATTTCGCTAACCCTAACCCTAGCCCTAAAGCTAAATCTAACTCCAACCCTACACCTTACCCTAACACGTACACTAAACTTAAACCTTAAACTAACACTAACCCATTCCCGCATATGTATTTTGACCCTAAAACATTTCCGTACCCTCCCCAGTAACCTAAAAATTACCCGGTCGCTAACCCTAACCCTAGCTCTAAACCTAACCCTAACGCCAACCCTACATCTTACCCTAACCCATACACTAATCCTAAACCGTACACTAACACTAACCAGTGCCCTGAAACGTACCCTGACCCTAACACTTTTCCATACCCTCAGCTGTACGCTAAACCTAATCGTTAGCTAACCCTAACTGTACACTTAAACCTAACCCTAACACCAACCCTACACCTTATTCTAACCCGTACCCTATTTTTAACCCCTACACTAACACTAACCCATGCCCTCACACGTAATTTGACACTAACACGTCTCCATACACTCACATGTACCATAAGCCTTAACTGTTCGCTAAGCCTATCCCTAACCCTAACGCCAACCCTAACCATTACCCTAACCCATACCCTAATCCTAACCACACATTAACACTAACACGTTTCCTAACACATAACCTGACCCAAACGCTTTTCCGTACCCTCAACTGTACCCTAAAACTTACCCGTTCGCCAACCCTAAGCCTAGCCCTAAACCTAACCCTAACCACAACCCCACACCTTACCCTAAACTCTACGCTAAACCTGACACGTACACTAACACTAACAGGTGTCCTAACATATACCCTGACCCTAAAAATTTTCCGTACCCTCACCTGTACCCTAAACCTTACTGGTTCGCTAACCATAACCTTAGCCCTAAACATAATGCTAACACCAACCCTACACCATACCCTAACCCGTACACTAATCTTAACCCGTACACCAAAATTATGCAATGCCCTCACACGTACTTTGACACTAACACGTTTCTGTACACTCATGTACCATAAAACTTACCTGTTCGCTAACCCTAACCCTAGCCCTAAACTTAACCCTAACCTCAACCCTACACATTTCCCTAACCCGTACCCTAATCCTAACCCATACACTAACACTACACGTGCCCTAACAGGTACCCTGACCGTAACACTTTTCTGTACACTCACCTGTACCCTAAACCACACCGTTTGCTATCCTTAACCCTAGACCTAAACGTAAACCTTACCCCATCCCTAAACCTTACCCTAACACGTACCCAATCCTAACCAGTACCCTAACACTAATCCGTGCCCTAACATGTACCCTGATCCTAACACGTTTCTGGACCATCACCTGTAACCTAAACCTTACATTTCGCTAACCCTAACCATAGCCCTAAACCTAACCCTAAACCCAACCCTACCCATTACCCTAACCCATACCGTAATCCTAACCAGTACACTAATACAAATCCATGCCCTGAAACGTAACGTGAGAATAACACTTTTCTGTACCCTCACCTGTACCCTAAACTTTACCGTTCACAAACCCGAAACATACCCCTAAACCAAGCCCTAACACCAACGCAACACCTTACCATAAACCGTACCCTAATCCTATCCCGTACACAAACACTAATCCATGCCCTGACACGTACCCTGCCTCTAACTCTTTACCCTACTCTCTCCTGTACCCTAAATCTTACCGTTTGCTAACCCTAACCCTAGCCCTAAAGCTAAATCTAACTACAACCCTACACCTTACCCTAACATGTACACTAATCTTAATGCATACACTAACACTAACCCATTCCCTCACACTTACTTTGACACTAAAACATTTCCTTACCCTCACCTGTAACGTAAAGCTTACTCGTTCGCTAACCCTAACCCTAGCCCTAACACTAAACATAACGCCAACCCTATCCATTAGCCTAACCCGTACCCTAATTCTAACCCGTACACTAACACTAATCCGTGCCCTATCATTTACCCTGACCCTTACACTTTTCCATACCCACGCCTGAACCCTAAATCTTACCATTCACTAACCCTAACCCTAGGTCTAAACCTAACCCTAAACCCAAGCCCAACCCTACACCTAACTCTAACATGTACACTAATCCTAATCCTTAAACTAACACTAACCTGTGCCCTAACACGAACCCTGACCCTAACTCATTTCCATACGCTCACCTGTACTCTAATGTTACCTATTCGCTAACCCTAACACTAGCCCTAAACCTAAACCTAACCCCAACCCTACACCTTACCCTAACCCATACCCTAATCATAACCCATACACTAACACTAACTCGTGCCCTAACACCTACCCTAACCCTACCCCTAACCCTAACCCTAACACTAACCCTAAACTTTACCATTTGTTAACCATAACCGTAGCCCCAAACCTAAACCTAACTACAAACCTACTCCTAACACATACACTAATCTTAACCCATACACTAACACTAACGCAATACCACACACGTACTTTGACAATAAAACATTTCCGTATGGTCAGCTGTAACCTAAACCTTACCCGTTCACTAAACTTAACCCTACCCCTAACACTAACCATAACGCCAACCCTACCAATTACCCTAACCCGTACCCTAATCCTAACCTGTAAACCCACACTAACCCCTGCCCTAACACGTACCCTGACCCTAACACTTTTCCGTAACCTCACCTGTACCCTAAACCTTACCGTTCGCTAACCCTAACCCTAAACCTAGACGAAACCCCAACCGTACACCTTACCCTAACCCGTAAGCTAATCCTAAGCCATACACTAACACTGACACGTGTCCTAACACATACACAAACCCTAACACTTTTCTGTACCATCACCTGTACCCTAAACCTGACATTTGGCTAACCCTAACCCTAGCCATAAAGCTAACCCTAAGCCCAACCCTAAACCTTACCTAAACCGTACCCTAATCCTAACCAGTATACTACTACTAAGCCATGCCCTGACATGTACCCTGACCCTAACGCTTTTCCATAACCTCACCGGTACCCTAAACCTTACCCATTCGCTAACCCTAACCCTAGCCCTAGCCCTAGCCCTAACCCTACGCCAACCCTACTACTTACCCTAACCCGTACCCTAATCCCAACCCATACACTATCACTAACCCATGTCCTAACATGTACCTTGACCCGAACACTTTTCCGTATCCTCTCCTGTACCCAAAATCTTACCGTTCACTAACCCTAACCCTAGCCCTAAACATAACGCTAACACCAACCTTACAGCATACCCTAACCCGTACACTAAACTTAACCCGTACAAAAAAACGAACCCATGCCCTCACATGTACTTAGACACTAACACATTTCCATACCCTCCCGTGTACCGTAAACCTTACCCGTTTGCTAACTCTAACTGTAGGCCTAACCCTAACCATAACACCAACCCTACCCATTTCCCTAACCCGTACCCTAATCCTTACCCATACACTAACACTAATCCATGCCCTAACACGTACCCTGACCCTAACACTTTTCCATACCCACTCCTGTACCCTAAATCTTACCATTCGCTAACCCTAACCCTATGTCTAAACCTAACCCTAACCCCAACCCTACACCTAACCCTAACCCGTACCCTAATCCATACACTAACACTAACCTGTGCCCTAACATGAACCCTGACCCTAACTTGTTTCCATAAGCTCACCTGTACCCTAAATGTTACCTATTCGCTAACCCTAACCCCACCCCTACACCTAAACATAACCCCAACCCTACACCTTTCCCTAACCCATACCCTAATCCTAACCCGTACACTAACACTAACCCGTGCCCTAACACGTACCCTGACCCTAACACTTTTCCGTATCCTCTCCAGTACCCTAAATCTTACCGTTCGCTAAACCTAGCCCTTTCCCTAAACAGAACGCTAACACCAACCTGACACCATACCCTAACCCATACACTGATCTTAACCCATACACCAAAATTAAGCAATTCCCTCACATGTACTTTGACACTAACACGTTTCCGTACCCTCCTGTGTACCGTAAACCTTACCTGTTCGCTAACACTTACCCTAGGTCTAAGCCTAACACTATCCACAACCCTACACAAAATCCTAACCCATACCCTAATCCTAATCCGTACAATAACACTAACCTGTGCCCTAACACCAAGCCTGACCCTAACTCGTTTCCATATGCTTACCTGTACCCTAAATATTACCTATTCGCTAACCCTAACCCTAACACTAACCCTAACCCCAATCCTACACCTTACCCTGATCCGTACTGTAATCCTAACCCGTACCCTAATACTAATCCGTGCCCTGACACGTACACAGACCGTGACACTTTTCTGTACCCTCACCTGTACCCTAAGCCTTACATTTCGCTAACCCTAACCCTAGCCCTAAAGCTAAATCTAACTCCAACCCTACACCTTACCCTAACACGTACACTAATCTTAAACATTAAACTAACACTAACCCATTCCCGCATATGTATTTTGACCCTAAAACATTTCCGTACCCTCCCCTGTAACCTAAAAATTACCCGGTCGCTAACCCTAACCCTAGCTCTAAACCTAACCCTAACGCCAACCCTACATCTTACCCTAACCCATACACTAATCCTAAACCGTACACTAACACTAAGCAGTGCCCTGAAACGTACCCTGACCCTAACACTTTTCCATACCCTCAGCTGTACGCTAAACCTAATCGTTAGCTAACCCTAACTGTACACTTAAACCTAACCCTAACACCAACCCTACACCTTATTCTAACCCGTACCCTATTTTTAACCCCTACACTAACACTAACCCATGCCCTCACACGTAATTTGACACTAACACGTCTCCATACACTCACATGTACCATAAGCCTTAACTGTTCGCTAAGCCTATCCCTAACCCTAACGCCAACCCTAATCATTACCCTAACCCATACCCTAATCCTAACCACACATTAACACTAACACGTTTCCTAACACATAACCTGACCCAAACGCTTTTCCGTACCCTCAACTGTACCCTAAAACTTACCCGTTCGCCAACCCTAAGCCTAGCCCTAAACCTAACCCTAACCACAACCGCACACCTTACCCTAAACTCTACGCTAATCCTGACACGTACAGTAACACTAACAGGTGTCCTAACATATACCCTGACCCTAAAAGTTTTCCGTACCCTCACCTGTACCCTAAACCTTACTGGTTCGCTAACCGTAACCTTAGCCCTAAACATAATGCTAACACCAACCCTACACCATACCCTAACCCGTACACTAATCTTAACCCGTACACCAAAATTATGCAATGCCCTCACACGTACTTTGACACTAACACGTTTCCGTACACTCATGTACCATAAAACTTACCTGTTCGCTAACCCTAACCCTAGCCCTAAACTTAACCCTAACCTCAACCCTACACATTTCCCTAACCCGTACCCTAATCCTAACCCATACACTAGCACTACACGTGCCCTAACAGGTACCCTGACCGTAACACTTTTCTGTACACTCACCTGTACCCTAAACCATACCGTGTGCTATCCTTAAGCCTAGACCTAAACGTAAACCTTACCCCATCCCTAAACTTTACCCTAACGCGTACCCAATCCTAACCAGTACCCTAACACTAATCCGTGCCCTAACATGTACCCTGATCCTAACACGTTTCTGGACCATCACCTGTAACCTAAACCTTACATTTCGCTAACCCTAACCATAGCCCTAAACCTAACCCTAAACCCAACCCTACCCATTACCCTAACCCATACCGTAATCCTAACCAGTACACTAATACTAATCCATGCCCTGAAACGTAACCTGAGCCTAACACTTTTCTGTACCCTCACCTGTACCCTAAACTTTACCGTTCACAAACCCGAAACATACCCCTAAACCAAGCCCTAACACCAACCCAACACCTTACCATAAACCGTACCCTAATCCTATCCCGTACACAAACACTAATCCATGCGCAGACACGTACCCTGCCTCTAACTCTTTGCCCTACTCTCTCCTGTACCCTGAATCTTACCGTTTGTTAACCCTAACCCTAGCCCTAAAGCTAAATCTAACTACAACCCTACACCTTACCCTAACATGTACACTAATCTTAATGCATACACTAACACTAACCCATTCCCTCACACTTACTTTGACACTAAGACATTTCCTTACCCTCACCTGTAACCTAAAGCTTACTCGTTCGCTAACCCTACCCCTAGCCCTAACACTAAACATAACGCCAACCCTATCCATTAGCCTAACCCGTACCCTAATTCTAACCCGTACACTAACACTAATCCGTGCCCTAACATTTACCCTGACCCTTACACTTTTCCATACCCACGCCTGAACCCTAAATCTTACCATTCACTAACCCTAACCCTAGGTCTAAACCTAACCCTAAACCCAAGCCCAACCCTACACCTAACTCTAACATGTACACTAATCCTAATCCTTAAACTAACACTAACCTGTGCCCTAACACGAACCCTGACCCTAACTCATTTCCATACGCTCACCTGTACTCTAATGTTACCTATTCGCTAACCCTAACACTAGCCCTAAACCTAAACCTAACCCCAACCCTACACCTTACCCTAACCCATACCCTAATCATAACCCATACACTAACACTAACTCGTGCCCTAACACCTACCCTAACCCTACCCCTAACCCTAACCCTAACACTAACCTAACACTAACTTTACCATTTGTTAACCATAACCGTAGCCCCAAACCTAAACCTAACTACAAACCTACTCCTAACACATACACTAATCTTAACCCATACACTAACACTAACGCAATACCACACACGTACTTTGACAACAAAACGTTTCCATAAGGTCAGCTGTAACCTAAACCTTACCCGTTCACTAAACTTAACCCTACCCCTAACACTAACCATAACGCCAACCCTACCAATTACCCTAACCCGTACCCTAATCCTAACCTGTAAACCCACACTAACCCCTGCCCTAACACGTACCCTGACCCTAACACTTTTCCGTAACCTCACCTGTACCCTAAACCTTACCGTTCGCTAACCCTAACCCTAAACCTAGACGAAACCCCAACCATACACCTTACCCTAACCCGTAAGCTAATCCTAAGCCATACACTAACACTGACACGTGTCCTAACACATACACAAACCCTAACACTTTTCTGTACCATCACCTGTACCCTAAACCTGACATTTGGCTAACCCTAACCCTAGCCATAAAGCTAACCCTAAGCCCAACCCTAAACCTTACCTAAACCATACCCTAATCCTAACCAGTATACTACTACTAAGCCATGCCCTGACATGTACCCTGACCCTAACGCTTTTCCATAACCTCACCGGTACCCTAAACCTTACCCATTCGCTAACCCTAACCCTAGCCCTAGCCCTAGCCCTAACCCTAACGCCAACCCTACTACTTACCCTAACCCGTACCCTAATCCCAACCCATACACTATCACTAACCCATGTCCTAACACGTACCTTGACCCGAACACTTTTCCGTATCCTCTCCTGTACCCAAAATCTTACCGTTCACTAACCCTTACCCTAGCCCTAAACATAACGCTAACACCAACCTTACAGCATACCCTAACCCGTACACTAAATATAACCCGTACAAAAAAACGAACCCATGCCCTCACATGTACTTTGAAACTAACACGTTTCCATACCCTCCTGTGTACCGTAAACCTTACCTGTTCGCTAACACTTACCCTAGGTCTAAGCCTAACACTATCCACAACCCTACACAAAATCCTAATCCATACCCTAATCCTAATCCGTACAATAACACTATCCTGTGCCCTAACACCAAGCCTGACCCTAACTCGTTTCCATATGCTTACCTGTACCCTAAATATTACCTATTCGCTAACCCTAACCCTAACACTAACCCTAACCCCAATCCTAAACCTTACCCTGATCCGTACTGTAATCCTAACCCGTACCCTAATACTAATCCGTGCCCTGACACGTACACAGACCGTGACACTTTTCTGTACCCTCACCTGTACCCTAAGCCTTACATTTCGCTAACCCTAACCCTAGCCCTAAAGCTAAATCTAACTCCAACCCTACACCTTACCCTAACACGTACACTAAACTTAAACCTTAAACTAACACTAACCCATTCCCGCATATGTATTTTGACCCTAAAACATTTCCGTACCCTCCCCAGTAACCTAAAAATTACCCGGTCGCTAACCCTAACCCTAGCTCTAAACCTAACCCTAACGCCAACCCTACATCTTACCCTAACCCATACACTAATCCTAAACCGTACACTAACACTAACCAGTGCCCTGAAACGTACCCTGACCCTAACACTTTTCCAAACCCTCAGCTGTACGCTAAACCTAATCGTTAGCTAACCCTAACTGTACACTTAAACCTAACCCTAACACCAACCCTACACCTTATTCTAACCCGTACCCTATTTTTAACCCCTACACTAACACTAACCCATGCCCTCACACGTAATTTGACACTAACACGTCTCCATACACTCACATGTACCATAAGCCTTAACTGTTCGCTAAGCCTATCCCTAACCCTAACGCCAACCCTAACCATTACCCTAAACCATACCCTAATCCTAACCACACATTAACACTAACACGTTTCCTAACACATAACCTGACCCAAACGCTTTTCCGTACCCTCAACTGTACCCTAAAACTTACCCGTTCGCCAACCCTAAGCCTAGCCCTAAACCTAACCCTAACCACAACCCCACACCTTACCCTAAACTCTACGCTAATCCTGACACGTACACTAACACTAACAGGTGTCCTAACATATACCCTGACCCTAAAAGTTTTCCGTACCCTCACCTGTACCCTAAACCTTACTGGTTCGCTAACCATAACCTTAGCCCTAAACATAATGCTAACACCAACCCTACACCATACCCTAACCCGTACACTAATCTTAACCCGTACACCAAAATTATGCAATGCCCTCACACGTACTTTGACACTAACACGTTTCTGTACACTCATGTACCATAAAACTTACCTGTTCGCTAACCCTAACCCTAGCGCTAAACTTAACCCTAACCTCAACCCTACACATTTCCCTAACCCGTACCCTAATCCTAACCCATACACTAACACTACACGTGCCCTAACAGGTACCCTGACCATAACACTTTTCTGTACACTCACCTGTACCCTAAACCATACCGTTTGCTATCCTTAACCCTAGACCTAAACGTAAACCTTACCCCATCCCTAAACCTTACCCTAACACGTACCCAATCCTAACCAGTACCCTAACACTAATCCGTGCCCTAACATGTACCCTGATCCTAACACGTTTCTGGACCATCACCTGTAACCTAAACCTTACATTTCGCTAACCCTAACCATAGCCCTAAACCTAACCCTAAACCCAACCCTACCCATTACCCTAACCCATACCGTAATCCTAACCAGTACACTAATACAAATCCATGCCCTGAAACGTAACGTGAGAATAACACTTTTCTGTACCCTCACCTGTACCCTAAACTTTACCGTTCACAAACCCGAAACATACCCCTAAACCAAGCCCTAACACCAACCCAACACCTTACCATAAACCGTACCCTAATCCTATCCCGTACACAAACACTAATCCATGCCCTGACACGTACCCTGCCTCTAACTCTTTACCCTACTCTCTCCTGTACCCTAAATCTTACCGTTTGCTAACCCTAACCCTAGCCCTAAAGCTAAATCTAACTACAACCCTACACCTTACCCTAACATGTACACTAATCTTAATGCATACACTAACACTAACCCATTCCCTCACACTTACTTTGACACTAAAACATTTCCTTACCCTCACCTGTAACGTAAAGCTTACTCGTTCGCTAACCCTAACCCTAGCCCTAACACTAAACATAACGCCAACCCTATCCATTAGCCTAACCCGTACCCTAATTCTAACCCGTACACTAACACTAATCCGTGCCCTAACATTTACCCTGACCATTACACTTTTCCATACCCACGCCTGAACCCTAAATCTTACCATTCACTAACCCTAACCCTAGGTCTAAACCTAACCCTAAACCCAAGCCCAACCCTACACCTAACTCTAACATGTACACTAATCCTAATCCTTAAACTAACACTAACCTGTGCCCTAACACGAACCCTGACCCTAACTCATTTCCATACGCTCACCTGTACTCTAATGTTACCTATTCGCTAACCCTAACACTAGCCCTAAACCTAAACCTAACCCCAACCCTACACCTTACCCTAACCCATACCCTAATCATAACCCATACACTAACACTAACTCGTGCCCTAACACCTACCCTAACCCTACCCCTAACCCTAACCCTAACACTAACCCTAAACTTTACCATTTGTTAACCATAACCGTAGCCCCAAACCTAAACCTAACTACAAACCTACTCCTAACACATACACTAATCTTAACCCATACACTAACACTAACGCAATACCACACACGTACTTTGACAATAAAACATTTCCGTATGGTCAGCTGTAACCTAAACCTTACCCGTTCACTAAACTTAACCCTACCCCTAACACTAACCATAACGCCAACCCTACCAATTACCCTAACCCGTACCCTAATCCTAACCTGTAAACCCACACTAACCCCTGCCCTAACACGTACCCTGACCCTAACACTTTTCCGTAACCTCACCTGTACCCTAAACCTTACCGTTCGCTAACCCTAACCCTAAACCTAGACGAAACCCCAACCGTACACCTTACCCTAACCCGTAAGCTAATCCTAAGCCATACACTAACACTGACACGTGTCCTAACACATACACAAACCCTAACACTTTTCTGTACCATCACCTGTACCCTAAACCTGACATTTGGCTAACCCTAACCCTAGCCATAAAGCTAACCCTAAGCCCAACCCTAAACCTTACCTAAACCGTACCCTAATCCTAACCAGTATACTACTACTAAGCCATGCCCTGACATGTACCCTGACCCTAACGCTTTTCCATAACCTCACCGGTACCCTAAACCTTACCCATTCGCTAACCCTAACCCTAGCCCTAGCCCTAGCCCTAACCCTAACGCCAACCCTACTACTTACCCTAACCCGTACCCTAATCCCAACCCATACACTATCACTAACCCATGTCCTAACACGTACCTTGACCCGAACACTTTTCCGTATCCTCTCCTGTACCCAAAATCTTACCGTTCACTAACCCTAACCCTAGCCCTAAACATAACGCTAACACCAACCTTACAGCATACCCTAACCCGTACACTAAATTTAACCCGTACAAAAAAACGAACCCATGCCCTCACATGTACTTTGACACTAACACGTTTCCATACCCACCTGTGTACCGTAAACCTTACCTGTTCGCTAACACTTACCCTAGGTCTAAGCCTAACACTATCCACAACCCTACACAAAATCCTAATCCATACCCTAATCCTAATCCGTACAATAACACTAACCTGTGCCCTAACACCAAGCCTGACCCTAACTCGTTTTCATATGCTTACCTGTACCCTAAATATTACCTATTCGCTAACCCTAACCCTAACACTAACCCTAACCCCAATCCTAAACCTTACCCTGATCCGTACTGTAATCCTAACCCGTACACTAATACTAATCCGTGCCCTGACACGTACACAGACCGTGACACTTTTCTGTACCCTCACCTGTACCCTAAGCCTTACATTTCGCTAACCCTAACCCTAGCCCTAAAGCTAAATCTAACTCCAACCCTACACCTTACCCTAACACGTACACTAATCTTAAACCTTAAACTAACACTAACCCATTCCCGCATATGTATTTTGACCCTAAAACATTTCCGTACCCTCCCCAGTAACCTAAAAATTACCCGGTCGCTAACCCTAACCCTAGCTCTAAACGTAACCCTAACGCCAACCCTACATCTTACCCTAACCCATACACTAATCCTAAACCGTACACTAACACTAACCAGTGCCCTGAAACGTACCCTGACCCTAACACTTTTCCATACCCTCAGCTGTACGCTAAACCTAATCGTTAGCTAACCCTAACTGTACACTTAAACCTAACCCTAACACCAACCCTACACCTTATTCTAACCCGTACCCTATTTTTAACCCCTACACTAACACTAACCCATGCCCTCACACGTAATTTGACACTAACACGTCTCCATACACTCACATGTACCATAAGCCTTAACTGTTCGCTAAGCCTATCCCTAACCCTAACGCCAACCCTAACCATTACCCTAACCCATACCCTAATCCTAACCACACATTAACACTAACACGTTTCCTAACACATAACCTGACCCAAACGCTTTTCCGTACCCTCAACTGTACCCTAAAACTTACCCGTTCGCCAACCCTAAGCCTAGCCCTAAACCTAACCCTAACCACAACCCCACACCTTACCCTAAACTCTACGCTAAACCTGACACGTACACTAACACTAACAGGTGTCCTAACATATACCCTGACCCTAAAAATTTTCCGTACCCTCACCTGTACCCTAAACCTTACTGGTTCGCTAACCATAACCTTAGCCCTAAACATAATGCTAACACCAACCCTACACCATACCCTAACCCGTACACTAATCTTAACCCGTACACCAAAATTATGCAATGCCCTCACACGTACTTTGACACTAACACGTTTCTGTACACTCATGTACCATAAAACTTACCTGTTCGCTAACCCTAACCCTAGCCCTAAACTTAACCCTAACCTCAACCCTACACATTTCCCTAACCCGTACCCTAATCCTAACCCATACACTAACACTACACGTGCCCTAACAGGTACCCTGACCGTAACACTTTTCTGTACACTCACCTGTACCCTAAACCACACCGTTTGCTATCCTTAACCCTAGACCTAAACGTAAACCTTACCCCATCCCTAAACCTTACCCTAACACGTACCCAATCCTAACCAGTACCCTAACACTAATCCGTGCCCTAACATGTACCCTGATCCTAACACGTTTCTGGACCATCACCTGTAACCTAAACCTTACATTTCGCTAACCCTAACCATAGCCCTAAACCTAACCCTAAACCCAACCCTACCCATTACCCTAACCCATACCGTAATCCTAACCAGTACACTAATACAAATCCATGCCCTGAAACGTAACGTGAGAATAACACTTTTCTGTACCCTCACCTGTACCCTAAACTTTACCGTTCACAAACCCGAAACATACCCCTAAACCAAGCCCTAACACCAACGCAACACCTTACCATAAACCGTACCCTAATCCTATCCCGTACACAAACACTAATCCATGCCCTGACACGTACCCTGCCTCTAACTCTTTACCCTACTCTCTCCTGTACCCTAAATCTTACCGTTTGCTAACCCTAACCCTAGCCCTAAAGCTAAATCTAACTACAACCCTACACCTTACCCTAACATGTACACTAATCTTAATGCATACACTAACACTAACCCATTCCCTCACACTTACTTTGACACTAAAACATTTCCTTACCCTCACCTGTAACGTAAAGCTTACTCGTTCGCTAACCCTAACCCTAGCCCTAACACTAAACATAACGCCAACCCTATCCATTAGCCTAACCCGTACCCTAATTCTAACCCGTACACTAACACTAATCCGTGCCCTATCATTTACCCTGACCCTTACACTTTTCCATACCCACGCCTGAACCCTAAATCTTACCATTCACTAACCCTAACCCTAGGTCTAAACCTAACCCTAAACCCAAGCCCAACCCTACACCTAACTCTAACATGTACACTAATCCTAATCCTTAAACTAACACTAACCTGTGCCCTAACACGAACCCTGACCCTAACTCATTTCCATACGCTCACCTGTACTCTAATGTTACCTATTCGCTAACCCTAACACTAGCCCTAAACCTAAACCTAACCCCAACCCTACACCTTACCCTAACCCATACCCTAATCATAACCCATACACTAACACTAACTCGTGCCCTAACACCTACCCTAACCCTACCCCTAACCCTAACCCTAACACTAACCCTAAACTTTACCATTTGTTAACCATAACCGTAGCCCCAAACCTAAACCTAACTACAAACCTACTCCTAACACATACACTAATCTTAACCCATACACTAACACTAACGCAATACCACACACGTACTTTGACAATAAAACATTTCCGTATGGTCAGCTGTAACCTAAACCTTACCCGTTCACTAAACTTAACCCTACCCCTAACACTAACCATAACGCCAACCCTACCAATTACCCTAACCCGTACCCTAATCCTAACCTGTAAACCCACACTAACCCCTGCCCTAACACGTACCCTGACCCTAACACTTTTCCGTAACCTCACCTGTACCCTAAACCTTACCGTTCGCTAACCCTAACCCTAAACCTAGACGAAACCCCAACCGTACACCTTACCCTAACCCGTAAGCTAATCCTAAGCCATACACTAACACTGACACGTGTCCTAACACATACACAAACCCTAACACTTTTCTGTACCATCACCTGTACCCTAAACCTGACATTTGGCTAACCCTAACCCTAGCCATAAAGCTAACCCTAAGCCCAACCCTAAACCTTACCTAAACCGTACCCTAATCCTAACCAGTATACTACTACTAAGCCATGCCCTGACATGTACCCTGACCCTAACGCTTTTCCATAACCTCACCGGTACCCTAAACCTTACCCATTCGCTAACCCTAACCCTAGCCCTAGCCCTAGCCCTAACCCTACGCCAACCCTACTACTTACCCTAACCCGTACCCTAATCCCAACCCATACACTATCACTAACCCATGTCCTAACATGTACCTTGACCCGAACACTTTTCCGTATCCTCTCCTGTACCCAAAATCTTACCGTTCACTAACCCTAACCCTAGCCCTAAACATAACGCTAACACCAACCTTACAGCATACCCTAACCCGTACACTAAACTTAACCCGTACAAAAAAACGAACCCATGCCCTCACATGTACTTAGACACTAACACATTTCCATACCCTCCCGTGTACCGTAAACCTTACCCGTTTGCTAACTCTAACTGTAGGCCTAACCCTAACCATAACACCAACCCTACCCATTTCCCTAACCCGTACCCTAATCCTTACCCATACACTAACACTAATCCATGCCCTAACACGTACCCTGACCCTAACACTTTTCCATACCCACTCCTGTACCCTAAATCTTACCATTCGCTAACCCTAACCCTATGTCTAAACCTAACCCTAACCCCAACCCTACACCTAACCCTAACCCGTACCCTAATCCATACACTAACACTAACCTGTGCCCTAACATGAACCCTGACCCTAACTTGTTTCCATAAGCTCACCTGTACCCTAAATGTTACCTATTCGCTAACCCTAACCCCACCCCTACACCTAAACATAACCCCAACCCTACACCTTTCCCTAACCCATACCCTAATCCTAACCCGTACACTAACACTAACCCGTGCCCTAACACGTACCCTGACCCTAACACTTTTCCGTATCCTCTCCAGTACCCTAAATCTTACCGTTCGCTAAACCTAGCCCTTTCCCTAAACAGAACGCTAACACCAACCTGACACCATACCCTAACCCATACACTGATCTTAACCCATACACCAAAATTAAGCAATTCCCTCACATGTACTTTGACACTAACACGTTTCCGTACCCTCCTGTGTACCGTAAACCTTACCTGTTCGCTAACACTTACCCTAGGTCTAAGCCTAACACTATCCACAACCCTACACAAAATCCTAACCCATACCCTAATCCTAATCCGTACAATAACACTAACCTGTGCCCTAACACCAAGCCTGACCCTAACTCGTTTCCATATGCTTACCTGTACCCTAAATATTACCTATTCGCTAACCCTAACCCTAACACTAACCCTAACCCCAATCCTACACCTTACCCTGATCCGTACTGTAATCCTAACCCGTACCCTAATACTAATCCGTGCCCTGACACGTACACAGACCGTGACACTTTTCTGTACCCTCACCTGTACCCTAAGCCTTACATTTCGCTAACCCTAACCCTAGCCCTAAAGCTAAATCTAACTCCAACCCTACACCTTACCCTAACACGTACACTAATCTTAAACATTAAACTAACACTAACCCATTCCCGCATATGTATTTTGACCCTAAAACATTTCCGTACCCTCCCCTGTAACCTAAAAATTACCCGGTCGCTAACCCTAACCCTAGCTCTAAACCTAACCCTAACGCCAACCCTACATCTTACCCTAACCCATACACTAATCCTAAACCGTACACTAACACTAAGCAGTGCCCTGAAACGTACCCTGACCCTAACACTTTTCCATACCCTCAGCTGTACGCTAAACCTAATCGTTAGCTAACCCTAACTGTACACTTAAACCTAACCCTAACACCAACCCTACACCTTATTCTAACCCGTACCCTATTTTTAACCCCTACACTAACACTAACCCATGCCCTCACACGTAATTTGACACTAACACGTCTCCATACACTCACATGTACCATAAGCCTTAACTGTTCGCTAAGCCTATCCCTAACCCTAACGCCAACCCTAATCATTACCCTAACCCATACCCTAATCCTAACCACACATTAACACTAACACGTTTCCTAACACATAACCTGACCCAAACGCTTTTCCGTACCCTCAACTGTACCCTAAAACTTACCCGTTCGCCAACCCTAAGCCTAGCCCTAAACCTAACCCTAACCACAACCGCACACCTTACCCTAAACTCTACGCTAATCCTGACACGTACAGTAACACTAACAGGTGTCCTAACATATACCCTGACCCTAAAAGTTTTCCGTACCCTCACCTGTACCCTAAACCTTACTGGTTCGCTAACCGTAACCTTAGCCCTAAACATAATGCTAACACCAACCCTACACCATACCCTAACCCGTACACTAATCTTAACCCGTACACCAAAATTATGCAATGCCCTCACACGTACTTTGACACTAACACGTTTCCGTACACTCATGTACCATAAAACTTACCTGTTCGCTAACCCTAACCCTAGCCCTAAACTTAACCCTAACCTCAACCCTACACATTTCCCTAACCCGTACCCTAATCCTAACCCATACACTAGCACTACACGTGCCCTAACAGGTACCCTGACCGTAACACTTTTCTGTACACTCACCTGTACCCTAAACCATACCGTGTGCTATCCTTAAGCCTAGACCTAAACGTAAACCTTACCCCATCCCTAAACTTTACCCTAACGCGTACCCAATCCTAACCAGTACCCTAACACTAATCCGTGCCCTAACATGTACCCTGATCCTAACACGTTTCTGGACCATCACCTGTAACCTAAACCTTACATTTCGCTAACCCTAACCATAGCCCTAAACCTAACCCTAAACCCAACCCTACCCATTACCCTAACCCATACCGTAATCCTAACCAGTACACTAATACTAATCCATGCCCTGAAACGTAACCTGAGCCTAACACTTTTCTGTACCCTCACCTGTACCCTAAACTTTACCGTTCACAAACCCGAAACATACCCCTAAACCAAGCCCTAACACCAACCCAACACCTTACCATAAACCGTACCCTAATCCTATCCCGTACACAAACACTAATCCATGCGCAGACACGTACCCTGCCTCTAACTCTTTGCCCTACTCTCTCCTGTACCCTGAATCTTACCGTTTGTTAACCCTAACCCTAGCCCTAAAGCTAAATCTAACTACAACCCTACACCTTACCCTAACATGTACACTAATCTTAATGCATACACTAACACTAACCCATTCCCTCACACTTACTTTGACACTAAGACATTTCCTTACCCTCACCTGTAACCTAAAGCTTACTCGTTCGCTAACCCTACCCCTAGCCCTAACACTAAACATAACGCCAACCCTATCCATTAGCCTAACCCGTACCCTAATTCTAACCCGTACACTAACACTAATCCGTGCCCTAACATTTACCCTGACCCTTACACTTTTCCATACCCACGCCTGAACCCTAAATCTTACCATTCACTAACCCTAACCCTAGGTCTAAACCTAACCCTAAACCCAAGCCCAACCCTACACCTAACTCTAACATGTACACTAATCCTAATCCTTAAACTAACACTAACCTGTGCCCTAACACGAACCCTGACCCTAACTCATTTCCATACGCTCACCTGTACTCTAATGTTACCTATTCGCTAACCCTAACACTAGCCCTAAACCTAAACCTAACCCCAACCCTACACCTTACCCTAACCCATACCCTAATCATAACCCATACACTAACACTAACTCGTGCCCTAACACCTACCCTAACCCTACCCCTAACCCTAACCCTAACACTAACCTAACACTAACTTTACCATTTGTTAACCATAACCGTAGCCCCAAACCTAAACCTAACTACAAACCTACTCCTAACACATACACTAATCTTAACCCATACACTAACACTAACGCAATACCACACACGTACTTTGACAACAAAACGTTTCCATAAGGTCAGCTGTAACCTAAACCTTACCCGTTCACTAAACTTAACCCTACCCCTAACACTAACCATAACGCCAACCCTACCAATTACCCTAACCCGTACCCTAATCCTAACCTGTAAACCCACACTAACCCCTGCCCTAACACGTACCCTGACCCTAACACTTTTCCGTAACCTCACCTGTACCCTAAACCTTACCGTTCGCTAACCCTAACCCTAAACCTAGACGAAACCCCAACCATACACCTTACCCTAACCCGTAAGCTAATCCTAAGCCATACACTAACACTGACACGTGTCCTAACACATACACAAACCCTAACACTTTTCTGTACCATCACCTGTACCCTAAACCTGACATTTGGCTAACCCTAACCCTAGCCATAAAGCTAACCCTAAGCCCAACCCTAAACCTTACCTAAACCATACCCTAATCCTAACCAGTATACTACTACTAAGCCATGCCCTGACATGTACCCTGACCCTAACGCTTTTCCATAACCTCACCGGTACCCTAAACCTTACCCATTCGCTAACCCTAACCCTAGCCCTAGCCCTAGCCCTAACCCTAACGCCAACCCTACTACTTACCCTAACCCGTACCCTAATCCCAACCCATACACTATCACTAACCCATGTCCTAACACGTACCTTGACCCGAACACTTTTCCGTATCCTCTCCTGTACCCAAAATCTTACCGTTCACTAACCCTTACCCTAGCCCTAAACATAACGCTAACACCAACCTTACAGCATACCCTAACCCGTACACTAAATATAACCCGTACAAAAAAACGAACCCATGCCCTCACATGTACTTTGAAACTAACACGTTTCCATACCCTCCTGTGTACCGTAAACCTTACCTGTTCGCTAACACTTACCCTAGGTCTAAGCCTAACACTATCCACAACCCTACACAAAATCCTAATCCATACCCTAATCCTAATCCGTACAATAACACTATCCTGTGCCCTAACACCAAGCCTGACCCTAACTCGTTTCCATATGCTTACCTGTACCCTAAATATTACCTATTCGCTAACCCTAACCCTAACACTAACCCTAACCCCAATCCTAAACCTTACCCTGATCCGTACTGTAATCCTAACCCGTACCCTAATACTAATCCGTGCCCTGACACGTACACAGACCGTGACACTTTTCTGTACCCTCACCTGTACCCTAAGCCTTACATTTCGCTAACCCTAACCCTAGCCCTAAAGCTAAATCTAACTCCAACCCTACACCTTACCCTAACACGTACACTAAACTTAAACCTTAAACTAACACTAACCCATTCCCGCATATGTATTTTGACCCTAAAACATTTCCGTACCCTCCCCAGTAACCTAAAAATTACCCGGTCGCTAACCCTAACCCTAGCTCTAAACCTAACCCTAACGCCAACCCTACATCTTACCCTAACCCATACACTAATCCTAAACCGTACACTAACACTAACCAGTGCCCTGAAACGTACCCTGACCCTAACACTTTTCCAAACCCTCAGCTGTACGCTAAACCTAATCGTTAGCTAACCCTAACTGTACACTTAAACCTAACCCTAACACCAACCCTACACCTTATTCTAACCCGTACCCTATTTTTAACCCCTACACTAACACTAACCCATGCCCTCACACGTAATTTGACACTAACACGTCTCCATACACTCACATGTACCATAAGCCTTAACTGTTCGCTAAGCCTATCCCTAACCCTAACGCCAACCCTAACCATTACCCTAAACCATACCCTAATCCTAACCACACATTAACACTAACACGTTTCCTAACACATAACCTGACCCAAACGCTTTTCCGTACCCTCAACTGTACCCTAAAACTTACCCGTTCGCCAACCCTAAGCCTAGCCCTAAACCTAACCCTAACCACAACCCCACACCTTACCCTAAACTCTACGCTAATCCTGACACGTACACTAACACTAACAGGTGTCCTAACATATACCCTGACCCTAAAAGTTTTCCGTACCCTCACCTGTACCCTAAACCTTACTGGTTCGCTAACCATAACCTTAGCCCTAAACATAATGCTAACACCAACCCTACACCATACCCTAACCCGTACACTAATCTTAACCCGTACACCAAAATTATGCAATGCCCTCACACGTACTTTGACACTAACACGTTTCTGTACACTCATGTACCATAAAACTTACCTGTTCGCTAACCCTAACCCTAGCGCTAAACTTAACCCTAACCTCAACCCTACACATTTCCCTAACCCGTACCCTAATCCTAACCCATACACTAACACTACACGTGCCCTAACAGGTACCCTGACCATAACACTTTTCTGTACACTCACCTGTACCCTAAACCATACCGTTTGCTATCCTTAACCCTAGACCTAAACGTAAACCTTACCCCATCCCTAAACCTTACCCTAACACGTACCCAATCCTAACCAGTACCCTAACACTAATCCGTGCCCTAACATGTACCCTGATCCTAACACGTTTCTGGACCATCACCTGTAACCTAAACCTTACATTTCGCTAACCCTAACCATAGCCCTAAACCTAACCCTAAACCCAACCCTACCCATTACCCTAACCCATACCGTAATCCTAACCAGTACACTAATACAAATCCATGCCCTGAAACGTAACGTGAGAATAACACTTTTCTGTACCCTCACCTGTACCCTAAACTTTACCGTTCACAAACCCGAAACATACCCCTAAACCAAGCCCTAACACCAACCCAACACCTTACCATAAACCGTACCCTAATCCTATCCCGTACACAAACACTAATCCATGCCCTGACACGTACCCTGCCTCTAACTCTTTACCCTACTCTCTCCTGTACCCTAAATCTTACCGTTTGCTAACCCTAACCCTAGCCCTAAAGCTAAATCTAACTACAACCCTACACCTTACCCTAACATGTACACTAATCTTAATGCATACACTAACACTAACCCATTCCCTCACACTTACTTTGACACTAAAACATTTCCTTACCCTCACCTGTAACGTAAAGCTTACTCGTTCGCTAACCCTAACCCTAGCCCTAACACTAAACATAACGCCAACCCTATCCATTAGCCTAACCCGTACCCTAATTCTAACCCGTACACTAACACTAATCCGTGCCCTAACATTTACCCTGACCATTACACTTTTCCATACCCACGCCTGAACCCTAAATCTTACCATTCACTAACCCTAACCCTAGGTCTAAACCTAACCCTAAACCCAAGCCCAACCCTACACCTAACTCTAACATGTACACTAATCCTAATCCTTAAACTAACACTAACCTGTGCCCTAACACGAACCCTGACCCTAACTCATTTCCATACGCTCACCTGTACTCTAATGTTACCTATTCGCTAACCCTAACACTAGCCCTAAACCTAAACCTAACCCCAACCCTACACCTTACCCTAACCCATACCCTAATCATAA
This sequence comes from Mesoplodon mirus, assembly GCF_964341445.2. Taxonomy (NCBI): domain Eukaryota; kingdom Metazoa; phylum Chordata; class Mammalia; order Artiodactyla; family Ziphiidae; genus Mesoplodon; species Mesoplodon mirus. The sequence goes on from NC_138996.1 coordinate 1,430,518, forward strand.
CCCATACACTAACACTAACTCGTGCCCTAACACCTACCCTAACCCTACCCCTAACCCTAACCCTAACACTAACCCTAAACTTTACCATTTGTTAACCATAACCGTAGCCCCAAACCTAAACCTAACTACAAACCTACTCCTAACACATACACTAATCTTAACCCATACACTAACACTAACGCAATACCACACACGTACTTTGACAATAAAACATTTCCGTATGGTCAGCTGTAACCTAAACCTTACCCGTTCACTAAACTTAACCCTACCCCTAACACTAACCATAACGCCAACCCTACCAATTACCCTAACCCGTACCCTAATCCTAACCTGTAAACCCACACTAACCCCTGCCCTAACACGTACCCTGACCCTAACACTTTTCCGTAACCTCACCTGTACCCTAAACCTTACCGTTCGCTAACCCTAACCCTAAACCTAGACGAAACCCCAACCGTACACCTTACCCTAACCCGTAAGCTAATCCTAAGCCATACACTAACACTGACACGTGTCCTAACACATACACAAACCCTAACACTTTTCTGTACCATCACCTGTACCCTAAACCTGACATTTGGCTAACCCTAACCCTAGCCATAAAGCTAACCCTAAGCCCAACCCTAAACCTTACCTAAACCGTACCCTAATCCTAACCAGTATACTACTACTAAGCCATGCCCTGACATGTACCCTGACCCTAACGCTTTTCCATAACCTCACCGGTACCCTAAACCTTACCCATTCGCTAACCCTAACCCTAGCCCTAGCCCTAGCCCTAACCCTAACGCCAACCCTACTACTTACCCTAACCCGTACCCTAATCCCAACCCATACACTATCACTAACCCATGTCCTAACACGTACCTTGACCCGAACACTTTTCCGTATCCTCTCCTGTACCCAAAATCTTACCGTTCACTAACCCTAACCCTAGCCCTAAACATAACGCTAACACCAACCTTACAGCATACCCTAACCCGTACACTAAATTTAACCCGTACAAAAAAACGAACCCATGCCCTCACATGTACTTTGACACTAACACGTTTCCATACCCACCTGTGTACCGTAAACCTTACCTGTTCGCTAACACTTACCCTAGGTCTAAGCCTAACACTATCCACAACCCTACACAAAATCCTAATCCATACCCTAATCCTAATCCGTACAATAACACTAACCTGTGCCCTAACACCAAGCCTGACCCTAACTCGTTTTCATATGCTTACCTGTACCCTAAATATTACCTATTCGCTAACCCTAACCCTAACACTAACCCTAACCCCAATCCTAAACCTTACCCTGATCCGTACTGTAATCCTAACCCGTACACTAATACTAATCCGTGCCCTGACACGTACACAGACCGTGACACTTTTCTGTACCCTCACCTGTACCCTAAGCCTTACATTTCGCTAACCCTAACCCTAGCCCTAAAGCTAAATCTAACTCCAACCCTACACCTTACCCTAACACGTACACTAATCTTAAACCTTAAACTAACACTAACCCATTCCCGCATATGTATTTTGACCCTAAAACATTTCCGTACCCTCCCCAGTAACCTAAAAATTACCCGGTCGCTAACCCTAACCCTAGCTCTAAACGTAACCCTAACGCCAACCCTACATCTTACCCTAACCCATACACTAATCCTAAACCGTACACTAACACTAACCAGTGCCCTGAAACGTACCCTGACCCTAACACTTTTCCATACCCTCAGCTGTACGCTAAACCTAATCGTTAGCTAACCCTAACTGTACACTTAAACCTAACCCTAACACCAACCCTACACCTTATTCTAACCCGTACCCTATTTTTAACCCCTACACTAACACTAACCCATGCCCTCACACGTAATTTGACACTAACACGTCTCCATACACTCACATGTACCATAAGCCTTAACTGTTCGCTAAGCCTATCCCTAACCCTAACGCCAACCCTAACCATTACCCTAACCCATACCCTAATCCTAACCACACATTAACACTAACACGTTTCCTAACACATAACCTGACCCAAACGCTTTTCCGTACCCTCAACTGTACCCTAAAACTTACCCGTTCGCCAACCCTAAGCCTAGCCCTAAACCTAACCCTAACCACAACCCCACACCTTACCCTAAACTCTACGCTAATCCTGACACGTACACTAACACTAACAGGTGTCCTAACATATACCCTGACCCTAAAAGTTTTCCGTACCCTCACCTGTACCCTAAACCTTACTGGTTCGCTAACCATAACCTTAGCCCTAAACATAATGCTAACACCAACCCTACACCATACCCTAACCCGTACACTAATCTTAACCTGTACACCAAAATTATGCAATGCCCTCACACGTATTTTGACACTAACACGTTTCTGTACACTCATGTACCATAAAACTTACCTGTTCGCTAACCCTAACCCTAGCCCTAAACTTAACCCTAACCTCAACCCTACACATTTCCCTAACCCGTACCCTAATCCTAACCCATACACTAACACTACACGTGCCCTAACAGGTACCCTGACCATAACACTTTTCTGTACACTCACCTGTACCCTAAACCATACCGTTTGCTATCCTTAACCCTAGACCTAAACGTAAACCTTACCCCATCCCTAAACCTTACCCTAACACATACCCAATCCTAACCAGTACCCTAACACTAATCCGTGCCCTAACATGTACCCTGATCCTAACACGTTTCTGGACCATCACCTGTAACCTAAACCTTACATTTCGCTAACCCTAACCATAGCCCTAAACCTAACCCTAAACCCAACCCTACCCATTACCCTAACCCATACCGTAATCCTAACCAGTACACTAATACAAATCCATGCCCTGAAACGTAACGTGAGAATAACACTTTTCTGTACCCTCACCTGTACCCTAAACTTTACCGTTCACAAACCCGAAACATACCCCTAAACCAAGCCCTAACACCAACCCAACACCTTACCATAAACCGTACCCTAATCCTATCCCGTACACAAACACTAATCCATGCCCTGACACGTACCCTGCCTCTAACTCTTTACCCTACTCTCTCCTGTACCCTAAATCTTACCGTTTGCTAACCCTAACCCTAGCCCTAAAGCTAAATCTAACTACAACCCTACACCTTACCCTAACATGTACACTAATCTTAATGCATACACTAACACTAACCCATTCCCTCACACTTACTTTGACACTAAAACATTTCCTTACCCTCACCTGTAACGTAAAGCTTACTCGTTCGCTAACCCTAACCCTAGCCCTAACACTAAACATAACGCCAACCCTATCCATTAGCCTAACCCGTACCCTAATTCTAACCCGTACACTAACACTAATCCGTGCCCTAACATTTACCCTGACCCTTACACTTTTCCATACCCACGCCTGAACCCTAAATCTTACCATTCACTAACCCTAACCCTAGGTCTAAACCTAACCCTAAACCCAAGCCCAACCCTACACCTAACTCTAACATGTACACTAATCCTAATCCTTAAACTAACACTAACCTGTGCCCTAACACGAACCCTGACCCTAACTCATTTCCATACGCTCACCTGTACTCTAATGTTACCTATTCGCTAACCCTAACACTAGCCCTAAACCTAAACCTAACCCCAACCCTACACCTTACCCTAACCCATACCCTAATCATAACCCATACACTAACACTAACTCGTGCCCTAACACCTACCCTAACCCTACCCCTAACCCTAACCCTAACACTAACCCTAAACTTTACCATTTGTTAACCATAACCGTAGCCCCAAACCTAAACCTAACTACAAACCTACTCCTAACACATACACTAATCTTAACCCATACACTAACACTAACGCAATACCACACACGTACTTTGACAATAAAACATTTCCGTATGGTCAGCTGTAACCTAAACCTTACCCGTTCACTAAACTTAACCCTACCCCTAACACTAACCATAACGCCAACCCTACCAATTACCCTAACCCGTACCCTAATCCTAACCTGTAAACCCACACTAACCCCTGCCCTAACACGTACCCTGACCCTAACACTTTTCCGTAACCTCACCTGTACCCTAAACCTTACCGTTCGCTAACCCTAACCCTAAACCTAGACGAAACCCCAACCGTACACCTTACCCTAACCCATAAGCTAATCCTAAGCCATACACTAACACTGACACGTGTCCTAACACATACACAAACCCTAACACTTTTCTGTACCATCACCTGTACCCTAAACCTGACATTTGGCTAACCCTAACCCTAGCCATAAAGTTAACCCTAAGCCCAACCCTAAACCTTACCTAAACCGTACCCTAATCCTAACCAGTATACTACTACTAAGCCATGCCCTGACATGTACCCTGACCCTAACGCTTTTCCATAACCTCACCGGTACCCTAAACCTTACCCATTCGCTAACCCTAACCCTAGCCCTAGCCCTAGCCCTAACCCTACGCCAACCCTAATACTTACCCTAACCCGTACCCTAATCCCAACCCATACACTATCACTAACCCATGTCCTAACATGTACCTTGACCCGAACACATTTCCGTATCCTCTCCTGTACCCAAAATCTTACCGTTCACTAACCCTAACCCTAGCCCTAAACATAACGCTAACACCAACCTTACAGCATACCCTAACCCGTACACTAAACTTAACCCGTACAAAAAAACGAACCCATGCCCTCACATGTACTTTGACACTAACACATTTCCATACCCTCCCGTGTACCGTAAACCTTACCCGTTTGCTAACTCTAACTGTAGGCCTAACCCTAACCATAACACCAACCCTACCCATTTCCCTAACCCGTACCCTAATCCTTACCCATACACTAACACTAATCCATGCCCTAACACGTACCCTGACCCTAACACTTTTCCATACCCACTCCTGTACCCTAAATCTTACCATTCGCTAACCCTAACCCTATGTCTAAACCTAACCCTAACCCCAACCCTACACCTAACCCTAACCCGTACCCTAATCCATACACTAACACTAACCTGTGCCTTAACATGAACCCTGACCCTAACTTGTTTCCATAAGCTCACCTGTACCCTAAATGTTACCTATTCGCTAACCCTAACCCCACCCCTACACCTAAACATAACCCCAACCCTACACCTTTCCCTAACCCATACCCTAATCCTAACCCGTACACTAACACTAACCCGTGCCCTAACACGTACCCTGACCCTAACACTTTTCCGTATCCTCTCCAGTACCCTAAATCTTACCGTTCGCTAAACCTAGCCCTTTCCCTAAACAGAACGCTAACACCAACCTGACACCATACCCTAACCCATACACTGATCTTAACCCATACACCAAAATTAAGCAATTCCCTCACATGTACTTTGACACTAACACGTTTCCGTACCCTCCTGTGTACCGTAAACCTTACCTGTTCGCTAACACTTACCCTAGGTCTAAGCCTAACACTATCCACAACCCTACACAAAATCCTAACCCATACCCTAATCCTAATCCGTACAATAACACTAACCTGTGCCCTAACACCAAGCCTGACCCTAACTCGTTTCCATATGCTTACCTGTACCCTAAATATTACCTATTCGCTAACCCTAACCCTAACACTAACCCTAACCCCAATCCTACACCTTACCTTGATCCGTACTGTAATCCTAACCCGTACCCTAATACTAATCCGTGCCCTGACACGTACACAGACCGTGACACTTTTCTGTACCCTCACCTGTACCCTAAGCCTTACATTTCGCTAACCCTAACCCTAGCCCTAAAGCTAAATCTAACTCCAACCCTACACCTTACCCTAACACGTACACTAATCTTAAACCTTAAACTAACACTAACCCATTCCCGCATATGTATTTTGACCCTAAAACATTTCCGTACCCTCCCCTGTAACCTAAAAATTACCCAGTCGCTAACCCTAACCCTAGCTCTAAACCTAACCCTAACGCCAACCCTACATCTTACCCTAACCCATACACTAATCCTAAACCGTACACTAACACTAACCAGTGCCCTGAAACGGACCCTGACCCTAACACTTTTCCATACCCTCAGCTGTACGCTAAACCTAATCGTTAGCTAACCCTAACTGTAGACTTAAACCTAACCCTAACACCAACCCTACACCTTATTCTAACCCGTACCCTATTTTTAACCCCTACACTAACACTAACCCATGCCCTCACACGTAATTTGACACTAACACGTCTCCATACACTCACATGTACCATAAGCCTTAACTGTTCGCTAAGCCTATCCCTAACCCTAACGCCAACCCTAATCATTACCCTAACCCATACCCTAATCCTAACCACACATTAACACTAACACGTTTCCTAACACATAACCTGACCCAAACGCTTTTCCGTACCCTCAACTGTACCCTAAAACTTACCCGTTCGCCAACCCTAAGCCTAGCCCTTAACCTAACCCTAACCACAACCCCACACCTTACCCTAAACTCTACGCTAATCCTGACACGTACAGTAACACTAACAGGTGTCCTAACATATACCCTGACCCTAAAAGTTTTCCGTACCCTCACCTGTACCCTAAACCTTACTGGTTCGCTAACCGTAACCTTAGCCCTAAACATAATGCTAACACCAACCCTACACCATACCCTAACCCGTACACTAATCTTAACCCGTACACCAAAATTATGCAATGCCCTCACACGTACTTTGACACTAACACGTTTCCGTACACTCATGTACCATAAAACTTACCTGTTCGCTAACCCTAACCCTAGCCCTAAACTTAACCCTAACCTCAACCCTACACATTTCCCTAACCCGTACCCTAATCCTAACCCATACACTAGCACTACACGTGCCCTAACAGGTACCCTGACCGTAACACTTTTCTGTACACTCACCTGTACCCTAAACCATACCGTGTGCTATCCTTAACCCTAGACCTAAACGTAAACCTTACCCCATCCCTAAACCTTACCCTAACGCGTACCCAATCCTAACCAGTACCCTAACACTAATCCGTGCCCTAACATGTACCCTGATCCTAACACGTTTCTGGACCATCACCTGTAACCTAAACCTTACATTTCGCTAACCCTAACCATAGCCCTAAACCTAACCCTAAACCCAACCCTACCCATTACCCTAACCCATACCATAATCCTAACCAGTACACTAATACTAATCCGTGCCCTGAAACGTAACCTGAGCCTAACACTTTTCTGTACCCTCACCTGTACCCTAAACTTTACCGTTCACAAACCCGAAACATACCCCTAAACCAAGCCCTAACACCAACCCAACACCTTACCATAAACCGTACCCTAATCCTATCCCGTACACAAACACTAATCCATGCGCTGACACGTACCCTGCCTCTAACTCTTTGCCCTACTCTCTCCTGTACCCTGAATCTTACCGTTTGTTAACCCTAACCCTAGCCCTAAAGCTAAATCTAACTACAACCCTACACCTTACCCTAACATGTACACTAATCTTAATGCATACACTAACACTAACCCATTCCCTCACACTTACTTTGACATTAAGACATTTCCTTACCCTCACCTGTAACCTAAAGCTTACTCGTTCGCTAACCCTACCCCTAGCCCTAACACTAAACATAACGCCAACCCTATCCATTAGCCTAACCCGTACCCTAATTCTAACCCGTACACTAACACTAATCCGTGCCCTAATATTTACCCTGACCCTTACACTTTTCCATACCCACACCTGAATGCTAAACCTTACCATTCACTAACCCTAATCCTAGGTCTAAACCTAACCCTAAACCCAAGCCCAACCCTACACCTAACTCTAACATGTACACTAATCCTAATCCTTAAACTAACACTAACCTGTGCCCTAACACGAACCCTGACCCTAACTCATTTCCATACGCTCACCTGTACTCTAATGTTACCTATTCGCTAACCCTAACACTAGCCCTAAACCTAAACCTAACCCCAACCCTACACCTTACCCTAACCCATACCCTAATCATTACCCATACACTAACACTAACTCGTGCCCTAACACCTACCCTAACCCTACCCCTAACCCTAACCCTAACACTAACCCTAAACTTTACCATTTGTTAACCATAACCGTAGCCCCAAACCTAAACCTAACTACAAACCTACTCCTAACACATACACTAATCTTAACCCATACACTAACACTAACGCAATACCACACACGTACTTTGACAATAAAACGTTTCCATAAGGTCAGCTGTAACCTAAACCTTACCCGTTCACTAAACTTAACCCTACCCCTAACACTAACCATAACGCCAACCCTACCAATTACCCTAACCCGTACCCTAATCCTAACCTGTAAACCCACACTAACCCCTGCCCTAACACGTACCCAGACCCTAACACTTTTCCGTAACCTCACCTGTACCCTAAACCTTACGTTCGCTAACCCTAACCCTAAACCTAGACGAAACCCCAACCATACACCTTACCCTAACCCGTAAGCTAATCCTAAGCCATACACTAACACTGACACGTGTCCTAACACATACACAAACCCTAACACTTTTCTGTACCATCACCTGTACCCTAAACCTGACATTTGGCTAACCCTAACCCTAGCCATAAAGCTAACCCTAAGCCCAACCCTAAACCTTACCTAAAGCATACCCTAATCCTAACCAGTATACTACTACTAAGCCATGCCCTGACATGTACCCTGACCCTAACGCTTTTCCATAACCTCACCGGTACCCTAAACCTTACCCATTCGCTAACCCAAACCCTAGCCCTAGCCCTAACCCTAACGCCAACCCTACTACTTACCCTAACCCGTACCCTAATCCCAACCCATACACTATCACTAACCCATGTCCTAACACGTACCTTGACCCGAACACTTTTCCGTATCCTCTCCTGTACCCAAAATCTTACCATTCACTAACCCTAACCCTAGCCCTAAACATAACGCTAACACCAACCTTACAGCATACCCTAACCCGTACACTAAACTTAACCCGTACAAAAATACGAACCCATGCCCTCACATGTACTTTGACACTAACACATTTCCGTACCCTCCCGTGTACCGTAAACCTTACCCGTTTGCTAACTCTAACTGTAGGCCTAACCCTAACCATAACACCAACCCTACCCATTTCCCTAACCCGTACCCTAATCCTTACCCATACACTAACACTAATCCATGCCCTAACACGTACCCTGACCCTAACACTTTTCCATACCCACTCCTGTACCCTAAATCTTACCATTCGCTAACCCTAACCCTATGTCTAAACCTAACCCTAACCCCAACCCTACACCTAACCCTAACCCGTACCCTAATCCATACACTAACACTAACCTGTGCCCTAACATGAACCCTGACCCTAACTTGTTTCCATAAGCTCACCTGTACCCTAAATGTTACCTATTCGCTAACCCTAACCCCACCCCTACACCTAAACATAACCCCAACCCTACACCTTTCCCTAACCCATACCCTAATCCTAACCCGTACACTAACACTAACCCGTGCCCTAACACGTACCCTGACCCTAACACTTTTCCGTATCCTCTCCAGTACCCTAAATCTTACCGTTCGCTAAACCTAGCCCTTTCCCTAAACAGAACGCTAACACCAACCTGACACCATACCCTAACCCATACACTGATCTTAACCCATACACCAAAATTAAGCAATTCCCTCACATGTACTTTGACACTAACACGTTTCCGTACCCTCCTGTGTACCGTAAACCTTACCTGTTCGCTAACACTTACCCTAGGTCTAAGCCTAACACTATCCACAACCCTACACAAAATCCTAACCCATACCCTAATCCTAATCCGTACAATAACACTAACCTGTGCCCTAACACCAAGCCTGACCCTAACTCGTTTCCATATGCTTACCTGTACCCTAAATATTACCTATTCGCTAACCCTAACCCTAACACTAACCCTAACCCCAATCCTACACCTTACCCTAATCCGTACTGTAATCCTAACCCGTACCCTAATACTAATCCATGCCCTGACACGTACACAGACCGTGACACTTTTCTGTACCCTCACCTGTACCCTAAGCCTTACATTTCGCTAACCCTAACCCTAGCCCTAAAGCTAAATCTAACTCCAACCCTACACCTTACCCTAACACGTACACTAATCTTAAACCTTAAACTAACACTAACCCATTCCCGCATATGTATTTTGACCCTAAAACATTTCCGTACCCTCCCCTGTAACCTAAAAATTACCCGGTCGCTAACCCTAACCCTAGCTCTAAACCTAACCCTAACGCCAACCCTACATCTTACCCTAACCCATACACTAATCCTAAACCGTACACTAACACTAACCAGTGCCCTGAAACGTACCCTGACCCTAACACTTTTCCATACCCTCAGCTGTACGCTAAACCTAATCGTTAGCTAACCCTAACTGTACACTTAAACCTAACCCTAACACCAACCCTACACCTTATTCTAACCCGTACCCTATTTTTAACCCCTACACTAACACTAACCCATGCCCTCACACGTAATTTGACACTAACACGTCTCCATACACTCACATGTACCATAAGCCTTAACTGTTCGCTAAGCCTATCCCTAACCCTAACGCCAACCCTAACCATTACCCTAACCCATACCCTAATCCTAACCACACATTAACACTAACACGTTTCCTAACACATAACCTGACCCAAACGCTTTTCCGTACCCTCAACTGTACCCTAAAACTTACCCGTTCGCCAACCCTAAGCCTAGCCCTAAACCTAACCCTAACCACAACCCCACACCTTACCCTAAACTCTACGCTAATCCTGACACGTACACTAACACTAACAGGTGTCCTAACATATACCCTGACCCTAAAAGTTTTCCGTACCCTCACCTGTACCCTAAACCTTACTGGTTCGCTAACCGTAACCTTAGCCCTAAACATAATGCTAACACCAACCCTACACCATACCCTAACCCGTACACTAATCTTAACCCGTACACCAAAATTATGCAATGCCCTCACACGTACTTTGACACTAACACGTTTCCGTACACTCATGTACCATAAAACTTACCTGTTCGCTAACCCTAACCCTAGCCCTAAACTTAACCCTAACCTCAACCCTACACATTTCCCTAACCCGTACCCTAATCCTAACCCATACACTAACACTACACGTGCCCTAACAGGTACCCTGACCATAACACTTTTCTGTACACTCACCTGTACCCTAAACCATACCGTTTGCTATCCTTAACCCTAGACCTAAACGTAAACCTTACCCCATCCCTAAACCTTACCCTAACACGTACCCAATCCTAACCAGTACCCTAACACTAATCCGTGCCCTAACATGTACCCTGATCCTAACACGTTTCTGGACCATCACCTGTAACCTAAACCTTACATTTCGCTAACCCTAACCATAGCCCTAAACCTAACCCTAAACCCAACCCTACCCATTACCCTAACCCATACCGTAATCCTAACCAGTACACTAATACAAATCCATGCCCTGAAACGTAACGTGAGAATAACACTTTTCTGTACCCTCACCTGTACCCTAAACTTTACCGTTCACAAACCCGAAACATACCCCTAAACCAAGCCCTAACACCAACCCAACACCTTACCATAAACCGTACCCTAATCCTATCCCGTACACAAACACTAATCCATGCCCTGACACGTACCCTGCCTCTAACTCTTTACCCTACTCTCTCCTGTACCCTAAATCTTACCGTTTGCTAACCCTAACCCTAGCCCTAAAGCTAAATCTAACTACAACCCTACACCTTACCCTAACATGTACACTAATCTTAATGCATACACTAACACTAACCCATTCCCTCACACTTACTTTGACACTAAAACATTTCCTTACCCTCACCTGTAACGTAAAGCTTACTCGTTCGCTAACCCTAACCCTAGCCCTAACACTAAACATAACGCCAACCCTATCCATTAGCCTAACCCGTACCCTAATTCTAACCCGTACACTAACACTAATCCGTGCCCTAACATTTACCCTGACCATTACACTTTTCCATACCCACGCCTGAACCCTAAATCTTACCATTCACTAACCCTAACCCTAGGTCTAAACCTAACCCTAAACCCAAGCCCAACCCTACACCTAACTCTAACATGTACACTAATCCTAATCCTTAAACTAACACTAACCTGTGCCCTAACACGAACCCTGACCCTAACTCATTTCCATACGCTCACCTGTACTCTAATGTTACCTATTCGCTAACCCTAACACTAGCCCTAAACCTAAACCTAACCCCAACCCTACACCTTACCCTAACCCATACCCTAATCATAACCCATACACTAACACTAACTCGTGCCCTAACACCTACCCTAACCCTACCCCTAACCCTAACCCTAACACTAACCCTAAACTTTACCATTTGTTAACCATAACCGTAGCCCCAAACCTAAACCTAACTACAAACCTACTCCTAACACATACACTAATCTTAACCCATACACTAACACTAACGCAATACCACACACGTACTTTGACAATAAAACATTTCCGTATGGTCAGCTGTAACCTAAACCTTACCCGTTCACTAAACTTAACCCTACCCCTAACACTAACCATAACGCCAACCCTACCAATTACCCTAACCCGTACCCTAATCCTAACCTGTAAACCCACACTAACCCCTGCCCTAACACGTACCCTGACCCTAACACTTTTCCGTAACCTCACCTGTACCCTAAACCTTACCGTTCGCTAACCCTAACCCTAAACCTAGACGAAACCCCAACCGTACACCTTACCCTAACCCGTAAGCTAATCCTAAGCCATACACTAACACTGACACGTGTCCTAACACATACACAAACCCTAACACTTTTCTGTACCATCACCTGTACCCTAAACCTGACATTTGGCTAACCCTAACCCTAGCCATAAAGCTAACCCTAAGCCCAACCCTAAACCTTACCTAAACCGTACCCTAATCCTAACCAGTATACTACTACTAAGCCATGCCCTGACATGTACCCTGACCCTAACGCTTTTCCATAACCTCACCGGTACCCTAAACCTTACCCATTCGCTAACCCTAACCCTAGCCCTAGCCCTAGCCCTAACCCTAACGCCAACCCTACTACTTACCCTAACCCGTACCCTAATCCCAACCCATACACTATCACTAACCCATGTCCTAACACGTACCTTGACCCGAACACTTTTCCGTATCCTCTCCTGTACCCAAAATCTTACCGTTCACTAACCCTAACCCTAGCCCTAAACATAACGCTAACACCAACCTTACAGCATACCCTAACCCGTACACTAAATTTAACCCGTACAAAAAAACGAACCCATGCCCTCACATGTACTTTGACACTAACACGTTTCCATACCCACCTGTGTACCGTAAACCTTACCTGTTCGCTAACACTTACCCTAGGTCTAAGCCTAACACTATCCACAACCCTACACAAAATCCTAATCCATACCCTAATCCTAATCCGTACAATAACACTAACCTGTGCCCTAACACCAAGCCTGACCCTAACTCGTTTTCATATGCTTACCTGTACCCTAAATATTACCTATTCGCTAACCCTAACCCTAACACTAACCCTAACCCCAATCCTAAACCTTACCCTGATCCGTACTGTAATCCTAACCCGTACACTAATACTAATCCGTGCCCTGACACGTACACAGACCGTGACACTTTTCTGTACCCTCACCTGTACCCTAAGCCTTACATTTCGCTAACCCTAACCCTAGCCCTAAAGCTAAATCTAACTCCAACCCTACACCTTACCCTAACACGTACACTAATCTTAAACCTTAAACTAACACTAACCCATTCCCGCATATGTATTTTGACCCTAAAACATTTCCGTACCCTCCCCAGTAACCTAAAAATTACCCGGTCGCTAACCCTAACCCTAGCTCTAAACGTAACCCTAACGCCAACCCTACATCTTACCCTAACCCATACACTAATCCTAAACCGTACACTAACACTAACCAGTGCCCTGAAACGTACCCTGACCCTAACACTTTTCCATACCCTCAGCTGTACGCTAAACCTAATCGTTAGCTAACCCTAACTGTACACTTAAACCTAACCCTAACACCAACCCTACACCTTATTCTAACCCGTACCCTATTTTTAACCCCTACACTAACACTAACCCATGCCCTCACACGTAATTTGACACTAACACGTCTCCATACACTCACATGTACCATAAGCCTTAACTGTTCGCTAAGCCTATCCCTAACCCTAACGCCAACCCTAACCATTACCCTAACCCATACCCTAATCCTAACCACACATTAACACTAACACGTTTCCTAACACATAACCTGACCCAAACGCTTTTCCGTACCCTCAACTGTACCCTAAAACTTACCCGTTCGCCAACCCTAAGCCTAGCCCTAAACCTAACCCTAACCACAACCCCACACCTTACCCTAAACTCTACGCTAATCCTGACACGTACACTAACACTAACAGGTGTCCTAACATATACCCTGACCCTAAAAGTTTTCCGTACCCTCACCTGTACCCTAAACCTTACTGGTTCGCTAACCATAACCTTAGCCCTAAACATAATGCTAACACCAACCCTACACCATACCCTAACCCGTACACTAATCTTAACCTGTACACCAAAATTATGCAATGCCCTCACACGTATTTTGACACTAACACGTTTCTGTACACTCATGTACCATAAAACTTACCTGTTCGCTAACCCTAACCCTAGCCCTAAACTTAACCCTAACCTCAACCCTACACATTTCCCTAACCCGTACCCTAATCCTAACCCATACACTAACACTACACGTGCCCTAACAGGTACCCTGACCATAACACTTTTCTGTACACTCACCTGTACCCTAAACCATACCGTTTGCTATCCTTAACCCTAGACCTAAACGTAAACCTTACCCCATCCCTAAACCTTACCCTAACACATACCCAATCCTAACCAGTACCCTAACACTAATCCGTGCCCTAACATGTACCCTGATCCTAACACGTTTCTGGACCATCACCTGTAACCTAAACCTTACATTTCGCTAACCCTAACCATAGCCCTAAACCTAACCCTAAACCCAACCCTACCCATTACCCTAACCCATACCGTAATCCTAACCAGTACACTAATACAAATCCATGCCCTGAAACGTAACGTGAGAATAACACTTTTCTGTACCCTCACCTGTACCCTAAACTTTACCGTTCACAAACCCGAAACATACCCCTAAACCAAGCCCTAACACCAACCCAACACCTTACCATAAACCGTACCCTAATCCTATCCCGTACACAAACACTAATCCATGCCCTGACACGTACCCTGCCTCTAACTCTTTACCCTACTCTCTCCTGTACCCTAAATCTTACCGTTTGCTAACCCTAACCCTAGCCCTAAAGCTAAATCTAACTACAACCCTACACCTTACCCTAACATGTACACTAATCTTAATGCATACACTAACACTAACCCATTCCCTCACACTTACTTTGACACTAAAACATTTCCTTACCCTCACCTGTAACGTAAAGCTTACTCGTTCGCTAACCCTAACCCTAGCCCTAACACTAAACATAACGCCAACCCTATCCATTAGCCTAACCCGTACCCTAATTCTAACCCGTACACTAACACTAATCCGTGCCCTAACATTTACCCTGACCCTTACACTTTTCCATACCCACGCCTGAACCCTAAATCTTACCATTCACTAACCCTAACCCTAGGTCTAAACCTAACCCTAAACCCAAGCCCAACCCTACACCTAACTCTAACATGTACACTAATCCTAATCCTTAAACTAACACTAACCTGTGCCCTAACACGAACCCTGACCCTAACTCATTTCCATACGCTCACCTGTACTCTAATGTTACCTATTCGCTAACCCTAACACTAGCCCTAAACCTAAACCTAACCCCAACCCTACACCTTACCCTAACCCATACCCTAATCATAACCCATACACTAACACTAACTCGTGCCCTAACACCTACCCTAACCCTACCCCTAACCCTAACCCTAACACTAACCCTAAACTTTACCATTTGTTAACCATAACCGTAGCCCCAAACCTAAACCTAACTACAAACCTACTCCTAACACATACACTAATCTTAACCCATACACTAACACTAACGCAATACCACACACGTACTTTGACAATAAAACATTTCCGTATGGTCAGCTGTAACCTAAACCTTACCCGTTCACTAAACTTAACCCTACCCCTAACACTAACCATAACGCCAACCCTACCAATTACCCTAACCCGTACCCTAATCCTAACCTGTAAACCCACACTAACCCCTGCCCTAACACGTACCCTGACCCTAACACTTTTCCGTAACCTCACCTGTACCCTAAACCTTACCGTTCGCTAACCCTAACCCTAAACCTAGACGAAACCCCAACCGTACACCTTACCCTAACCCGTAAGCTAATCCTAAGCCATACACTAACACTGACACGTGTCCTAACACATACACAAACCCTAACACTTTTCTGTACCATCACCTGTACCCTAAACCTGACATTTGGCTAACCCTAACCCTAGCCATAAAGTTAACCCTAAGCCCAACCCTAAACCTTACCTAAACCGTACCCTAATCCTAACCAGTATACTACTACTAAGCCATGCCCTGACATGTACCCTGACCCTAACGCTTTTCCATAACCTCACCGGTACCCTAAACCTTACCCATTCGCTAACCCTAACCCTAGCCCTAGCCCTAGCCCTAACCCTACGCCAACCCTAATACTTACCCTAACCCGTACCCTAATCCCAACCCATACACTATCACTAACCCATGTCCTAACATGTACCTTGACCCGAACACATTTCCGTATCCTCTCCTGTACCCAAAATCTTACCGTTCACTAACCCTAACCCTAGCCCTAAACATAACGCTAACACCAACCTTACAGCATACCCTAACCCGTACACTAAACTTAACCCGTACAAAAAAACGAACCCATGCCCTCACATGTACTTTGACACTAACACATTTCCATACCCTCCCGTGTACCGTAAACCTTACCCGTTTGCTAACTCTAACTGTAGGCCTAACCCTAACCATAACACCAACCCTACCCATTTCCCTAACCCGTACCCTAATCCTTACCCATACACTAACACTAATCCATGCCCTAACACGTACCCTGACCCTAACACTTTTCCATACCCACTCCTGTACCCTAAATCTTACCATTCGCTAACCCTAACCCTATGTCTAAACCTAACCCTAACCCCAACCCTACACCTAACCCTAACCCGTACCCTAATCCATACACTAACACTAACCTGTGCCTTAACATGAACCCTGACCCTAACTTGTTTCCATAAGCTCACCTGTACCCTAAATGTTACCTATTCGCTAACCCTAACCCCACCCCTACACCTAAACATAACCCCAACCCTACACCTTTCCCTAACCCATACCCTAATCCTAACCCGTACACTAACACTAACCCGTGCCCTAACACGTACCCTGACCCTAACACTTTTCCGTATCCTCTCCAGTACCCTAAATCTTACCGTTCGCTAAACCTAGCCCTTTCCCTAAACAGAACGCTAACACCAACCTGACACCATACCCTAACCCATACACTGATCTTAACCCATACACCAAAATTAAGCAATTCCCTCACATGTACTTTGACACTAACACGTTTCCGTACCCTCCTGTGTACCGTAAACCTTACCTGTTCGCTAACACTTACCCTAGGTCTAAGCCTAACACTATCCACAACCCTACACAAAATCCTAACCCATACCCTAATCCTAATCCGTACAATAACACTAACCTGTGCCCTAACACCAAGCCTGACCCTAACTCGTTTCCATATGCTTACCTGTACCCTAAATATTACCTATTCGCTAACCCTAACCCTAACACTAACCCTAACCCCAATCCTACACCTTACCTTGATCCGTACTGTAATCCTAACCCGTACCCTAATACTAATCCGTGCCCTGACACGTACACAGACCGTGACACTTTTCTGTACCCTCACCTGTACCCTAAGCCTTACATTTCGCTAACCCTAACCCTAGCCCTAAAGCTAAATCTAACTCCAACCCTACACCTTACCCTAACACGTACACTAATCTTAAACCTTAAACTAACACTAACCCATTCCCGCATATGTATTTTGACCCTAAAACATTTCCGTACCCTCCCCTGTAACCTAAAAATTACCCAGTCGCTAACCCTAACCCTAGCTCTAAACCTAACCCTAACGCCAACCCTACATCTTACCCTAACCCATACACTAATCCTAAACCGTACACTAACACTAACCAGTGCCCTGAAACGGACCCTGACCCTAACACTTTTCCATACCCTCAGCTGTACGCTAAACCTAATCGTTAGCTAACCCTAACTGTAGACTTAAACCTAACCCTAACACCAACCCTACACCTTATTCTAACCCGTACCCTATTTTTAACCCCTACACTAACACTAACCCATGCCCTCACACGTAATTTGACACTAACACGTCTCCATACACTCACATGTACCATAAGCCTTAACTGTTCGCTAAGCCTATCCCTAACCCTAACGCCAACCCTAATCATTACCCTAACCCATACCCTAATCCTAACCACACATTAACACTAACACGTTTCCTAACACATAACCTGACCCAAACGCTTTTCCGTACCCTCAACTGTACCCTAAAACTTACCCGTTCGCCAACCCTAAGCCTAGCCCTTAACCTAACCCTAACCACAACCCCACACCTTACCCTAAACTCTACGCTAATCCTGACACGTACAGTAACACTAACAGGTGTCCTAACATATACCCTGACCCTAAAAGTTTTCCGTACCCTCACCTGTACCCTAAACCTTACTGGTTCGCTAACCGTAACCTTAGCCCTAAACATAATGCTAACACCAACCCTACACCATACCCTAACCCGTACACTAATCTTAACCCGTACACCAAAATTATGCAATGCCCTCACACGTACTTTGACACTAACACGTTTCCGTACACTCATGTACCATAAAACTTACCTGTTCGCTAACCCTAACCCTAGCCCTAAACTTAACCCTAACCTCAACCCTACACATTTCCCTAACCCGTACCCTAATCCTAACCCATACACTAGCACTACACGTGCCCTAACAGGTACCCTGACCGTAACACTTTTCTGTACACTCACCTGTACCCTAAACCATACCGTGTGCTATCCTTAACCCTAGACCTAAACGTAAACCTTACCCCATCCCTAAACCTTACCCTAACGCGTACCCAATCCTAACCAGTACCCTAACACTAATCCGTGCCCTAACATGTACCCTGATCCTAACACGTTTCTGGACCATCACCTGTAACCTAAACCTTACATTTCGCTAACCCTAACCATAGCCCTAAACCTAACCCTAAACCCAACCCTACCCATTACCCTAACCCATACCATAATCCTAACCAGTACACTAATACTAATCCGTGCCCTGAAACGTAACCTGAGCCTAACACTTTTCTGTACCCTCACCTGTACCCTAAACTTTACCGTTCACAAACCCGAAACATACCCCTAAACCAAGCCCTAACACCAACCCAACACCTTACCATAAACCGTACCCTAATCCTATCCCGTACACAAACACTAATCCATGCGCTGACACGTACCCTGCCTCTAACTCTTTGCCCTACTCTCTCCTGTACCCTGAATCTTACCGTTTGTTAACCCTAACCCTAGCCCTAAAGCTAAATCTAACTACAACCCTACACCTTACCCTAACATGTACACTAATCTTAATGCATACACTAACACTAACCCATTCCCTCACACTTACTTTGACATTAAGACATTTCCTTACCCTCACCTGTAACCTAAAGCTTACTCGTTCGCTAACCCTACCCCTAGCCCTAACACTAAACATAACGCCAACCCTATCCATTAGCCTAACCCGTACCCTAATTCTAACCCGTACACTAACACTAATCCGTGCCCTAATATTTACCCTGACCCTTACACTTTTCCATACCCACACCTGAATGCTAAACCTTACCATTCACTAACCCTAATCCTAGGTCTAAACCTAACCCTAAACCCAAGCCCAACCCTACACCTAACTCTAACATGTACACTAATCCTAATCCTTAAACTAACACTAACCTGTGCCCTAACACGAACCCTGACCCTAACTCATTTCCATACGCTCACCTGTACTCTAATGTTACCTATTCGCTAACCCTAACACTAGCCCTAAACCTAAACCTAACCCCAACCCTACACCTTACCCTAACCCATACCCTAATCATTACCCATACACTAACACTAACTCGTGCCCTAACACCTACCCTAACCCTACCCCTAACCCTAACCCTAACACTAACCCTAAACTTTACCATTTGTTAACCATAACCGTAGCCCCAAACCTAAACCTAACTACAAACCTACTCCTAACACATACACTAATCTTAACCCATACACTAACACTAACGCAATACCACACACGTACTTTGACAATAAAACGTTTCCATAAGGTCAGCTGTAACCTAAACCTTACCCGTTCACTAAACTTAACCCTACCCCTAACACTAACCATAACGCCAACCCTACCAATTACCCTAACCCGTACCCTAATCCTAACCTGTAAACCCACACTAACCCCTGCCCTAACACGTACCCAGACCCTAACACTTTTCCGTAACCTCACCTGTACCCTAAACCTTACGTTCGCTAACCCTAACCCTAAACCTAGACGAAACCCCAACCATACACCTTACCCTAACCCGTAAGCTAATCCTAAGCCATACACTAACACTGACACGTGTCCTAACACATACACAAACCCTAACACTTTTCTGTACCATCACCTGTACCCTAAACCTGACATTTGGCTAACCCTAACCCTAGCCATAAAGCTAACCCTAAGCCCAACCCTAAACCTTACCTAAAGCATACCCTAATCCTAACCAGTATACTACTACTAAGCCATGCCCTGACATGTACCCTGACCCTAACGCTTTTCCATAACCTCACCGGTACCCTAAACCTTACCCATTCGCTAACCCAAACCCTAGCCCTAGCCCTAACCCTAACGCCAACCCTACTACATACCCTAACCCGTACCCTAATCCCAACCCATACACTATCACTAACCCATGTCCTAACACGTACCTTGACCCGAACACTTTTCCGTATCCTCTCCTGTACCCAAAATCTTACCATTCACTAACCCTAACCCTAGCCCTAAACATAACGCTAACACCAACCTTACAGCATACCCTAACCCGTACACTAAACTTAACCCGTACAAAAATACGAACCCATGCCCTCACATGTACTTTGACACTAACACATTTCCGTACCCTCCCGTGTACCGTAAACCTTACCCGTTTGCTAACTCTAACTGTAGGCCTAACCCTAACCATAACACCAACCCTACCCATTTCCCTAACCCGTACCCTAATCCTTACCCATACACTAACACTAATCCATGCCCTAACACGTACCCTGACCCTAACACTTTTCCATACCCACTCCTGTACCCTAAATCTTACCATTCGCTAACCCTAACCCTATGTCTAAACCTAACCCTAACCCCAACCCTACACCTAACCCTAACCCGTACCCTAATCCATACACTAACACTAACCTGTGCCCTAACATGAACCCTGACCCTAACTTGTTTCCATAAGCTCACCTGTACCCTAAATGTTACCTATTCGCTAACCCTAACCCCACCCCTACACCTAAACATAACCCCAACCCTACACCTTTCCCTAACCCATACCCTAATCCTAACCCGTACACTAACACTAACCCGTGCCCTAACACGTACCCTGACCCTAACACTTTTCCGTATCCTCTCCAGTACCCTAAATCTTACCGTTCGCTAAACCTAGCCCTTTCCCTAAACAGAACGCTAACACCAACCTGACACCATACCCTAACCCATACACTGATCTTAACCCATACACCAAAATTAAGCAATTCCCTCACATGTACTTTGACACTAACACGTTTCCGTACCCTCCTGTGTACCGTAAACCTTACCTGTTCGCTAACACTTACCCTAGGTCTAAGCCTAACACTATCCACAACCCTACACAAAATCCTAACCCATACCCTAATCCTAATCCGTACAATAACACTAACCTGTGCCCTAACACCAAGCCTGACCCTAACTCGTTTCCATATGCTTACCTGTACCCTAAATATTACCTATTCGCTAACCCTAACCCTAACACTAACCCTAACCCCAATCCTACACCTTACCCTAATCCGTACTGTAATCCTAACCCGTACCCTAATACTAATCCATGCCCTGACACGTACACAGACCGTGACACTTTTCTGTACCCTCACCTGTACCCTAAGCCTTACATTTCGCTAACCCTAACCCTAGCCCTAAAGCTAAATCTAACTCCAACCCTACACCTTACCCTAACACGTACACTAATCTTAAACCTTAAACTAACACTAACCCATTCCCGCATATGTATTTTGACCCTAAAACATTTCCGTACCCTCCCCTGTAACCTAAAAATTACCCGGTCGCTAACCCTAACCCTAGCTCTAAACCTAACCCTAACGCCAACCCTACATCTTACCCTAACCCATACACTAATCCTAAACCGTACACTAACACTAACCAGTGCCCTGAAACGTACCCTGACCCTAACACTTTTCCATACCCTCAGCTGTACGCTAAACCTAATCGTTAGCTAACCCTAACTGTACACTTAAACCTAACCCTAACACCAACCCTACACCTTATTCTAACCCGTACCCTATTTTTAACCCCTACACTAACACTAACCCATGCCCTCACACGTAATTTGACACTAACACGTCTCCATACACTCACATGTACCATAAGCCTTAACTGTTCGCTAAGCCTATCCCTAACCCTAACGCCAACCCTAACCATTACCCTAACCCATACCCTAATCCTAACCACACATTAACACTAACACGTTTCCTAACACATAACCTGACCCAAACGCTTTTCCGTACCCTCAACTGTACCCTAAAACTTACCCGTTCGCCAACCCTAAGCCTAGCCCTAAACCTAACCCTAACCACAACCCCACACCTTACCCTAAACTCTACGCTAATCCTGACACGTACACTAACACTAACAGGTGTCCTAACATATACCCTGACCCTAAAAGTTTTCCGTACCCTCACCTGTACCCTAAACCTTACTGGTTCGCTAACCGTAACCTTAGCCCTAAACATAATGCTAACACCAACCCTACACCATACCCTAACCCGTACACTAATCTTA
Source organism: Mesoplodon mirus (assembly GCF_964341445.2). NCBI lineage: Eukaryota > Metazoa > Chordata > Mammalia > Artiodactyla > Ziphiidae > Mesoplodon > Mesoplodon mirus. The sequence goes on from NC_138996.1 coordinate 1,453,777, forward strand.
ACCCGTACACCAAAATTATGCAATGCCCTCACACGTACTTTGACACTAACACGTTTCCGTACACTCATGTACCATAAAACTTACCTGTTCGCTAACCCTAACCCTAGCCCTAAACTTAACCCTAACCTCAACTCTACACATTTCCCTAACCCGTACCCTAATCCTAACCCATACACTAGCACTACACGTGCCCTAACAGGTACCCTGACCGTAACACTTTTCTGTACACTCACCTGTACCCTAAACCATACCGTGTGCTATCCTTAACCCTAGACCTAAACGTAAACCTTACCCCATCCCTAAACCTTACCCTAACGCGTACCCAATCCTAACCAGTACCCTAACACTAATCCGTGCCCTAACATGTACCCTGATCCTAACACGTTTCTGGACCATCACCTGTAACCTAAACCTTACATTTCGCTAACCCTAACCATAGCCCTAAACCTAACCCTAAACCCAACCCTACCCATTACCCTAACCCATACCGTAATCCTAACCAGTACACTAATACTAATCCGTGCCCTGAAACGTAACCTGAGCCTAACACTTTTCTGTACCCTCACCTGTACCCTAAACTTTACCGTTCACAAACCCGAAACATACCCCTAAACCAAGCCCTAACACCAACCCAACACCTTACCATAAACCGTACCCTAATCCTATCCCGTACACAAACACTAATCCATGCGCTGACACGTACCCTGCCTCTAACTCTTTACCCTACTCTCTCCTGTACCCTAAATCTTACCGTTTGTTAACCCTAACCCTAGCCCTAAAGCTAAATCTAACTACAACCCTACACCTTACCCTAACATGTACACTAATCTTAATGCATACACTAACACTAACCCATTCCCTCACACTTACTTTGACACTAATACATTTCCTTACCCTCACCTGTAACCTAAAGCTTACTCGTTCGCTAACCCTAACCCTAGCCCTAACACTAAACATAACGCCAACCCTATCCATTAGCCTAACCCGTACCCTAATTCTAACCCGTACACTAACACTAATCCGTGCCCTAATATTTACCCTGACCCTTACACTTTTCCATACCCACGCCTGAACCCTAAATCTTACCATTCACTAACCCTAACCCTAGGTCTAAACCTAACCCTAAACCCAAGCCCAACCGTACACCTAACTCTAACATGTACACTAATCCTAATCCTTAAACTAACACTAACCTGTGCCCTAACACGAACCCTGACCCTAACTCATTTCCATACGCTCACCTGTACTCTAATGTTAACTATTCGCTAACCCTAACACTAGCCCTAAACCTAAACCTAACCCCAACCCTACACCTTACCCTAACCCATACCCTAATCATAACCCATACACTAACACTAACTCGTGCCCTAACACCTACCCTAACCCTACCCCTAACCCTAACCCTAACACTAACCCTAAACTTTTCCATTTGTTAAACATAACCGTAGCCCCAAACCTAAACCTAACTACAAACCTACTCCTAACACATACACTAATCTTAACCCATACACTAACACTAACGCAATACCACACACGTACTTTGACAATAAAACATTTCCATATGGTCAGCTGTAACCTAAACCTTACCCGTTCACTAAACTTAACCCTACCCCTAACACTAACCATAACGCCAACCCTACCAATTACCCTAACCCGTACCCTAATCCTAACCTGTAAACCCACACTAACCCCTGCCCTAACACGTACTCTGATCCTAACACTTTTCCGTAACCTCACCTGTACCCTAAAGCTTACCGTTCGCTAACCCTAACCCTAAACCTAGACGAAACCCCAACCGTACACCTTACCCTAACCCGTAAGCTAATCCTAAGCCATACACTAACACTGACACGTGTCCTAACACATACACAAACCCTAACACTTTTCTGTACCATCACCTGTACCCTAAACCTGACATTTGGCTAACCCTAACCCTAGCCATAAAGCTAACACTAAGCCCAACCCTAAACCTTACCTAAACCATACCCTAATCCTAACCAGTATACTACTACTAAACCATGCCCTGACATGTACCCTGACCCTAACGCTTTTCCATAACCTCACCGGTACCCTAAACCTTACCGATTCGCTAACCCAAACCCTAGCCCTAGCCCTAGCCCTAACCCTAACGCCAACCCTATTACTTACCCTAACCCGTACCCTAATCCCAACCCATACACTATCACTAACCCATGTCCTAACACATACCTTGACCCGAACACTTTTCCGTATCCTCTCCTATACCCAAAATCTTACCGTTCACTAACCCTAACCCTAGCCCTAAACATAACGCTAACACCAACCTTACAGCATACCCTAACCCGTACACTAAACTTAACCCGTACAAAAAAACGAACCCATGCCCTCACGTACTTTGACACTAACACATTTCCGTACCCTCCCGTGTACCGTAAACCTTACCCGTTTGCTAACTCTAACTGTAGGCCTAACCCTAACCATAACACCAACCCTACCCATTTCCCTAACCCGTACCCTAATCCTTACCCATACACTAACACTAATCCATGCCCTAACACGTACCCTGACCCTAACACTTTTCCATACCCACTCCTGTACCCTAAATCTTACCATTCGCTAACCCTAACCCTATGTCTAAACCTAACCCTAACCCCAACCCTACACCTAACCCTAACCCGTACCCTAATCCATACACTAACACTAACCTGTGCCCTAACATGAACCCTGACCCTAACTTGTTTCCATAAGCTCACCTGTACCCTAAATGTTACCTATTCGCTAACCCTAACCCCACCCCTACACCAAAACATAACCCCAACCCTACACCTTTCCCTAACCCATACCCTAATCCTAACCCGTACATTAACACTAACCCGTGCCCTAACATGTACCCTGACCCTAACACTTTTCCGTATCCTCTCCAGTACCCTAAATCTTACCGTTCGCTAAACCTAGCCCTTTCCCTAAACAGAACGCTAACACCAACCTGACACCATACCCTAACCCATACACTGATCTTAACCCATACACCAAAATTAAGCAATTCCCTCACATGTACTTTGACACTAACACGTTTCCGTACCCTCCTGTGTACCGTAAACCTTACCTGTTCGCTAACACTTACCCTAGGTCTAAGCCTAACACTATCCACAACCCTACACAAAATCCTAACCCATACCCTAATCCTAATCCGTACAATAACACTAACCTGTGTCCTAACACCAAGCCTGACCCTAAGTCGTTTCCATATGCTTACCTGTACCCTAAATATTACCTATTCGCTAACCCTAACCCTAACACTAACCCTAACCCCAATCCTACACCTTACCCTAATCCGTACTGTAATCCTAACCCGTACCCTAATACTAATCCATGCCCTGACACGTACACAGACCGTGACACTTTTCTGTACCCTCACCTGTACCCTAAGCCTTACATTTTGCTAACCCTAACCCTAGCCCTAAAGCTAAATCTAACTCCAACCCTACACCTTACCCTAACACGTACACTAATCTTAAACCTTAAACTAACACTAACCCATTCCCGCATATGTATTTTGACCCTAAAACATTTCCGTACCCTCCCCTGTAACCTAAAAATTACCCGGTCGCTAACCCTAACCCTAGTTCTAAACCTAACCCTAACGCCAACCCTACATCTTACCCTAACCCATACACTAATCCTAAACTGTACACTAACACTAACCAGTGCCCTGAAACGTACCCTGACCCTAACACTTTTCCATACCCTCAGCTGTACGCTAAACCTAATCGTTAGCTAACCCTAACTGTAGACTTAAACCTAACCCTAACACCAACCCTACACCTTATTCTAACCCGTACCCTATTTTTAACCCCTACACTAACACTAACCCATGCCCTCACACGTAATTTGACACTAACACGTCTCCATACACTCACATGTACCATAAGCCTTAACTGTTCGCTAAGCCTATCCCTAACCCTAACGCCAACCCTAACCATTACCCTAACCCATACCCTAATCCTAACCACACATTAACACTAACACGTTTCCTAACACATAACCTGACCCAAACGCTTTTCCGTACCCTCAACTGTACCCTAAAACTTACCCGTTCGCCAACCCTAAGCCTAGCCCTAAACCTAACCCTAACCACAACCCCACACCTTACCCTAAACTCTACGCTAATCCTGACACGTACACTAACACTAACAGGTGTCCTAACATATACCCTGACCCTAAAAGTTTTCCGTACCCTCACCTGTACCCTAAACCTTACTGGTTCGCTAACCATAACCTTAGCCCTAAACATAATGCTAACACCAACCCTACACCATACCCTAACCCGTACACTAATCTTAACACGTACACCAAAATTATGCAATGCCCTCACACGTATTTTGACACTAACACGTTTCTGTACACTCATGTACCATAAAACTTACCTGTTCGCTAACCCTAACCCTAGCCCTAAACTTAACCCTAACCTCAACCCTACACATTTCCCTAACCCGTACCCTAATCCTAACCCATACACTAACACTACACGTGCCCTAACAGGTACCCTGACCGTAACACTTTTCTGTACACTCACCTGTACCCTAAACCATACCGTTTGCTATCCTTAACCCTAGACCTAAACGTAAACCTTACCCCATCCCTAAACCTTACCCTAACACGTACCCAATCCTAACCAGTACCCTAACACTAATCCGTGCCCTAACATGTACCCTGATCCTAACACGTTTCTGGACCATCACCTGTAACCTAAACCTTACATTTCGCTAACCCTAACCATAGCCCTAAACCTAACCCTAAACCCAACCCTACCCATTACCCTAACCCATACCGTAATCCTAACCAGTACACTAATACAAATCCATGCCCTGAAACGTAACGTGAGAATAACACTTTTCTGTACCCTCACCTGTACCCTAAACTTTACCGTTCACAAACCCGAAACATACCCCTAAACCAAGCCCTAACACCAACCCAACACCTTACCATAAACCGTACCCTAATCCTATCCCGTACACAAACACTAATCCATGCCCTGACACGTACCCTGCCTCTAACTCTTTACCCTACTCTCTCCTGTACCCTAAATCCTACCGTTTGCTAACCCTAACCCTAGCCCTAAAGCTAAATCTAACTACAACCCTACACCTTACCCTAACATGTACACTAATCTTAATGCATACACTAACACTAACCCATTCCCTCACACTTACTTTGACACTAAAACATTTCCTTACCCTCACCTGTAACGTAAAGCTTACTCGTTCGCTAACCCTAACCCTAGCCCTAACACTAAACATAACGCCAACCCTATCCATTAGCCTAACCCGTACCCTAATTCTAACCCGTACACTAACACTAATCCGTGCCCTAACATTTACCCTGACCCTTACACTTTTCCATACCCAGGCCTGAACCCTAAATCTTACCATTCACTAACCCTAACCCTAGGTCTAAACCTAACCCTAAACCCAAGCCCAACCCTACACCTAACTCTAACATGTACACTAATCCTAATCCTTAAACTAACACTAACCTGTGCCCTAACACGAACCCTGACCCTAACTCATTTCCATACGCTCACCTGTACTCTAATGTTACCTATTCGCTAACCCTAACACTAGCCCTAAACCTAAACCTAACCCCAACCCTACACCTTACCCTAACCCATACCCTAATCATAACCCATACACTAACACTAACTCGTGCCCTAACACCTACCCTAACCCTACCCCTAACCCTAACCCTAACACTAACCCTAAACTTTACCATTTGTTAACCATAACCGTAGCCCCAAACCTAAACCTAACTACAAACCTACTCCTAACACATACACTAATCTTAACCCATACACTAACACTAACGCAATACCACACACGTACTTTGACAATAAAACATTTCCGTATGGTCAGCTGTAACCTAAACCTTACCCGTTCACTAAACTTAACCCTACCCCTAACACTAACCATAACGCCAACCCTACCAATTACCCTAACCCGTACCCTAATCCTAACCTGTAAACCCACACTAAACCCTGCCCTAACACGTACCCTGACCCTAACACTTTTCCGTAACCTCACCTGTACCCTAAACCTTACCGTTCGCTAACCCTAACCCTAAACCTAGACGAAACCCCAACCGTACACCTTACCCTAACCCGTAAGCTAATCCTAAGCCATACACTAACACTGACACGTGTCCTAACACATACACAAACCCTAACACTTTTCTGTACCATCACCTGTACCCTAAACCTGACATTTGGCTAACCCTAACCCTAGCCATAAAGCTAACCCTAAGCCCAACCCTAAACCTTACCTAAACCGTACCCTAATCCTAACCAGTATACTACTACTAAGCCATGCCCTGACATGTACCCTGACCCTAACGCTTTTCCATAACCTCACCGGTACCCTAAACCTTACCCATTCGCTAACCCTAACCCTAGCCCTAGCCCTAGCCCTAACCCTACGCCAACCCTACTACTTACCCTAACCCGTACCCTAATCCCAACCCATACACTATCACTAACCCATGTCCTAACATGTACCTTGACCCGAACACATTTCCGTATCCTCTCCTGTACCCAAAATCTTACCGTTCACTAACCCTAACCCTAGCCCTAAACATAACGCTAACACCAACCTTACAGCATACCCTAACCCGTACACTAAACTTAACCCGTACAAAAAAACGAACCCATGCCCTCACGTACTTTGACACTAACACATTTCCGTACCCTCCCGTGTACCGTAAACCTTACCCGTTTGCTAACTCTAACTGTAGGCCTAACCCTAACCATAACACCAACCCTACCCATTTCCCTAACCCGTACCCTAATCCTTACCCATACACTAACACTAATCCATGCCCTAACACGTACCCTGACCCTAACACTTTTCCATACCCACTCCTGTACCCTAAATCTTACCATACGCTAACCCTAACCCTATGTCTAAACCTAACCCTAACCCCAACCCTACACCTAACCCTAACCCGTACCCTAATCCATACACTAACCCTAACCTGTGCCTTAACATGAACCCTGACCCTAACTTGTTTCCATAAGCTCACCTGTACCCTAAATGTTACCTATTCGCTAACCCTAACCCCACCCCTACACCTAAACATAACCCCAACCCTACACCTTTCCCTAACCCATACCCTAATCCTAACCCGTACACTAACACTAACCCGTGCCCTAACACGTACCCTGACCCTAACACTTTTCCGTATCCTCTCCAGTACCCTAAATCTTACCGTTCGCTAAACCTAGCCCTTTCCCTAAACAGAACGCTAACACCAACCTGACACCATACCCTAACCCATACACTGATCTTAACCCATACACCAAAATTAAGCAATTCCCTCACATGTACTTTGACACTAACACGTTTCCGTACCCTCCTGTGTACCGTAAACCTTACCTGTTCGCTAACACTTACCCTAGGTCTAAGCCTAACACTATCCACAACCCTACACAAAATCCTAACCCATACCCTAATCCTAATCCGTACAATAACACTAACCTGTGCCCTAACACCAAGCCTGACCCTAACTCGTTTCCATATGCTTACCTGTACCCTAAATATTACCTATTCGCTAACCCTAACCCTAACACTAACCCTAACCCCAATCCTACACCTTACCCTGATCCGTACTGTAATCCTAACCCGTACCCTAATACTAATCCGTGCCCTGACACGTACACAGACCGTGACACTTTTCTGTACCCTCACCTGTACCCTAAGCCTTACATTTCGCTAACCCTAACCCTAGCCCTAAAGCTAAATCTAACTCCAACCCTACACCTTACCCTAACACGTACACTAATCTTAAACCTTAAACTAACACTAACCCATTCCCGCATATGTATTTTGACCCTAAAACATTTCCGTACCCTCCCCTGTAACCTAAAAATTACCCAGTCGCTAACCCTAACCCTAGCTCTAAACCTAACCCTAACGCCAACCCTACATCTTACCCTAACCCATACACTAATCCTAAACCGTACACTAACACTAACCAGTGCCCTGAAACGGACCCTGACCCTAACACTTTTCCATACCCTCAGCTGTACGCTAAACCTAATCGTTAGCTAACCCTAACTGTAGACTTAAACCTAACCCTAACACCAACCCTACACCTTATTCTAACCCGTACCCTATTTTTAACCCCTACACTAACACTAACCCATGCCCTCACACGTAATTTGACACTAACACGTCTCCATACACTCACATGTACCATAAGCCTTAACTGTTCGCTAAGCCTATCCCTAACCCTAACGCCAACCCTAATCATTACCCTAACCCATACCCTAATCCTAACCACACATTAACACTAACACGTTTCCTAACACATAACCTGACCCAAACGCTTTTCCGTACCCTCAACTGTACCCTAAAACTTACCCGTTCGCCAACCCTAAGCCTAGCCCTTAACCTAACCCTAACCACAACCCCACACCTTACCCTAAACTCTACGCTAATCCTGACACGTACAGTAACACTAACAGGTGTCCTAACATATACCCTGACCCTAAAAGTTTTCCGTACCCTCACCTGTACCCTAAACCTTACTGGTTCGCTAACCGTAACCTTAGCCCTAAACATAATGCTAACACCAACCCTACACCATACCCTAACCCGTACACTAATCTTAACCCGTACACCAAAATTATGCAATGCCCTCACACGTACTTTGACACTAACACGTTTCCGTACACTCATGTACCATAAAACTTACCTGTTCGCTAACCCTAACCCTAGCCCTAAACTTAACCCTAACCTCAACCCTACACATTTCCCTAACCCGTACCCTAATCCTAACCCATACACTAGCACTACACGTGCCCTAACAGGTACCCTGACCGTAACACTTTTCTGTACACTCACCTGTACCCTAAACCATACCGTGTGCTATCCTTAACCCTAGACCTAAACGTAAACCTTACCCCATCCCTAAACCTTACCCTAACGCGTACCCAATCCTAACCAGTACCCTAACACTAATCCGTGCCCTAACATGTACCCTGATCCTAACACGTTTCTGGACCATCACCTGTAACCTAAACCTTACATTTCGCTAACCCTAACCATAGCCCTAAACCTAACCCTAAACCCAACCCTACCCATTACCCCAACCCATACCATAATCCTATCCAGTACACTAATACTAATCCATGCCCTGAAACGTAACCTGAGCCTAACACTTTTCTGTACCCTCACCTGTACCCTAAACTTTACCGTTCACAAACCCGAAACATACCCCTAAACCAAGCCCTAACACCAACCCAACACCTTACCTTAAACCGTACCCTAATCCTATCCCGTACACAAACACTAATCCATGCGCTGACACGTACCCTGCCTCTAACTCTTTGCCCTACTTTCTCCTGTACCCTAAATCTTACCGTTTGTTAACCCTAACCCTAGCCCTAAAGCTAAATCTAACTACAACCCTACACCTTACCCTAACATGTACACTAATCTTAATGCATACACTAACACTAACCCATTCCCTCACACTTACTTTGACACTAAGACATTTCCTTACCCTCACCTGTAACCTAAAGCTTACTCATTCGCTAACCCTACCCCTAGCCCTAACACTAAACATAACGCCAACCCTATCCATTAGCCTAACCCGTACCCTAATTCTAACCCGTACACTAACACTAATCCGTGCCCTAACATTTACCCTGACACTTACACTTTTCCATACCCACGCCTGAACCCTAAATCTTACCATTCACTAACCCTAACCCTAGGTCTAAACCTAACCCTAAACCCAAGCCCAACCCTACACCTAACTCTAACATGTACACTAATCCTAATCCTTAAACTAACACTAACCTGTGCCCTAACACGAACCCTGACCCTAACTCATTTCCATACGCTCACCTGTACTCTAATGTTACCTATTCGCTAACCCTAACACTAGCCCTAAACCTAAACCTAACCCCAACCCTACACCTTACCCTAACCCATACCCTAATCATAACCCATACACTAACACTAACTCGTGCCCTAACACCTACCCTAACCCTACCCCTAACCCTAACCCTAACACTAACCCTAAACTTTACCATTTGTTAACCATAACCGTAGCCCCAAACCTAAACCTAACTACAAACCTACTCCTAACACATACACTAATCTTAACCCATACACTAACACTAACGCAATACCACACACGTACTTTGACAATAAAACGTTTCCATAAGGTCAGCTGTAACCTAAACCTTACCCGTTCACTAAATTTAACCCTACCCCTAACACTAACCATAACGCCAACCCTACCAATTACCCTAACCCGTACCCTAATCCTAACCTGTAAACCCACACTAACCCCTGCCCTAACACGTACCCTGACCCTAACACTTTTCCGTAACCTCACCTGTACCCTAAACCTTACGTTCGCTAACCCTAACCCTAAACCTAGACGAAACCCCAACCATACACCTTACCCTAACCCGTAAGCTAATCCTAAGCCATACACTAACACTGACACGTGTCCTAACACATACACAAACCCTAACACTTTTCTGTACCATCACCTGTACCCTAAACCTGACATTTGGCTAACCCTAACCCTAGCCATAAAGCTAACCCTAAGCCCAACCCTAAACCTTACCTAAAGCATACCCTAATCCTAACCAGTATACTACTACTAAGCCATGCCCTGACATGTACCCTGACCCTAACGCTTTTCCATAACCTCACCGGTACCCTAAACCTTACCCATTCGCTAACCCAAACCCTAGCCCTAGCCCTAACCCTAACGCCAACCCTACTACTTACCCTAACCCGTACCCTAATCCCAACCCATACACTATCACTAACCCATGTCCTAACACGTACCTTGACCCGAACACTTTTCCGTATCCTCTCCTGTACCCAAAATCTTACCATTCACTAACCCTAACCCTAGCCCTAAACATAACGCTAACACCAACCTTACAGCATACCCTAACCCGTACACTAAACTTAACCCGTACAAAAATACGAACCCATGCCCTCACATGTACTTTGACACTAACACATTTCCGTACCCTCCCGTGTACCGCAAACCTTACCCGTTTGCTAACTCTAACTGTAGGCCTAACCCTAACCATAACACCAACCCTACCCATTTCCCTAACCCGTACCCTAATCCTTACCCATACACTAACACTAATCCATGCCCTAACACGTACCCTGACCCTAACACTTTTCCATACCCACTCCTGTACCCTAAATCTTACCATTCGCTAACCCTAACCCTATGTCTAAACCTAACCCTAACCCCAAACCTACACCTAACCCTAACCCGTACCCTAATCCATACACTAACACTAACCTGTGCCCTAACATGAACCCTGACCCTAACTTGTTTCCATAAGCTCACCTGTACCCTAAATGTTACCTATTCGCTAACCCTAACCCCACCCCTACACCTAAACATAACCCCAACCCTACACCTTTCCCTAACCCATACCCTAATCCTAACCCGTACACTAACACTAACCCGTGCCCTAACACGTACCCTGACCCTAACACTTTTCCGTATCCTCTCCAGTACCCTAAATCTTACCGTTCGCTAAACCTAGCCCTTTCCCTAAACAGAACGCTAACACCAACCTGACACCATACCCTAACCCATACACTGATCTTAACCCATACACCAAAATTAAGCAATTCCCTCACATGTACTTTGACACTAACACGTTTCCGTACCCTCCTGTGTACCGTAAACCTTACCTGTTCGCTAACACTTACCCTAGGTCTAAGCCTAACACTATCCACAACCCTACACAAAATCCTAACCCATACCCTAATCCTAATCCGTACAATAACACTAACCTGTGCCCTAACACCAAGCCTGACCCTAACTCGTTTCCATATGCTTACCTGTACCCTAAATATTACCTATTCGCTAACCCTAACCCTAACACTAACCCTAACCCCAATCCTACACCTTACCCTGATCCGTACTGTAATCCTAACCCGTACCCTAATACTAATCCGTGCCCTGACACGTACACAGACCGTGACACTTTTCTGTACCCTCACCTGTACCCTAAGCCTTACATTTCGCTAACCCTAACCCTAGCCCTAAAGCTAAATCTAACTCCAACCCTACACCTTACCCTAACACGTACACTAATCTTAAACCTTAAACTAACACTAACCCATTCCCGCATATGTATTTTGACCCTAAAACATTTCCGTACCCTCCCCTGTAACCTAAAAATTACCCGGTCGCTAACCCTAACCCTAGCTCTAAACCTAACCCTAACACCAACCCTACATCTTACCCTAACCCATACACTAATCCTAAACCGTACACTAACACTAACCAGTGCCCTGAAACGTACCCTGACCCTAACACTTTTCCATACCCTCAGCTGTACGCTAAACCTAATCATTAGCTAACCCTAACTGTAGACTTAAACCTAACCCTAACACCAACCCTACACCTTATTCTAACCCGTACCCTATTTTTAACCCCTACACTAACACTAACCCATGCCCTCACACGTAATTTGACACTAACACGTCTCCATACACTCACATGTACCATAAGCCTTAACTGTTCGCTAAGCCTATCCCTAACCCTAACGCCAACCCTAACCATTACCCTAACCCATACCCTAATCCTAACCACACATTAACACTAACACGTTTCCTAACACATAACCTGACCCAAACGCTTTTCCGTACCCTCAACTGTACCCTAAAACTTACCCGTTCGCCAACCCTAAGCCTAGCCCTAAACCTAACCCTAACCACAACCCCACACCTTACCCTAAACTCTACGCTAATCCTGACACGTACACTAACACTAACAGGTGTCCTAACATATACCCTGACCCTAAAAGTTTTCCGTACCCTCACCTGTACCCTAAACCTTACTGGTTCGCTAACCGTAAGCTTAGCCCTAAACATAATGCTAACACCAACCCTACACCATACCCTAACCTGTACACTAATCTTAACCCGTACACCAAAATTATGCAATGCCCTCACACGTACTTTGACACTAACACGTTTCCGTACACTCATGTACCATAAAACTTACCTGTTCGCTAACCCTAACCCTAGCCCTAAACTTAATCCTAACCTCAACCCTACACATTTCCCTAACCCGTACCCTAATCCTAACCCATACACTAACACTACACGTGCCCTAACAGGTACCCTGACCGTAACACTTTTCTGTACACTCACCTGTACCCTAAACCATACCGTGTGCTATCCTTAACCCTAGACCTAAACGTAAACCTTACCCCATCCCTAAACCTTTCCCTAAAGCGTACCCAATCCTAACCAGTACCCTAACACTAATCCGTGCCCTAACATGTACCCTGATCCTAACACGTTTCTGGACCATCACCTGTAACCTAAACCTTACATTTCGCTAACCCTAACCATAGCCCTAAACCTAACCCTAAACCATACCGTAATCCTAACCAGTACACTAATACTAATCCGTGCCCTGAAACGTAACCTGAGCCTAACACTTTTCTGTACCCTCACCTGTACCCTAAACTTTACCGTTCACAAACCCGAAACATACCCCTAAACCAAGCCCTAACACCAACCCAACACCTTATCATAAACCGTACCCTAATCCTATCCCGTACACAAACACTAATCCATGCCCTGACACGTACCCTGCCTCTAACTCTTTACCCTACTCTCTCCTGTACCCTAAATCTTACCGTTTGCTAACCCTAACCCTAGCCCTAAAGCTAAATCTAACTACAACCCTACACCTTACCCTAACATGTACACTAATCTTAATGCATACACTAACACTAACCCATTCCCTCACACTTACTTTGACACTAAAACATTTCCTTACCCTCACCTGTAACCTAAACCTTACTCGTTCGCTAACCCTACCCCTAGCCCTAACACTAAACATAACGCCAACCCTATCCAATAGCCTAGCCCGTACTCTAATTCTAACCCGTACACTAACACTAATCCGTGACCTAACATTTACCCTGACCCTTACACTTTTCCATACCCAAGCCCTAACCCTAAATCTTACCATTCACTAACCCTAACACTAGGTCTAAACCTAACCCTAAACCCAAGCCCAACCCTACACCTAACTCTAACATGTACACTAATCCTAATCCTTAAACTAACACTAACCTGTGCCCTAACACGAACCCTGACCCTAACTCATTTCCATACGCTCACCTGTACTCTAATGTTACCTATTCGCTAACCCTAACACTAGCCCTAAACCTAAACCTAACCCCAACCCTACACCTTACCCTAACCCATACCCTAATCATAACCCATACACTAACACTAACTCGTGCCCTAACACCTACCCTAACACTACCCCTAACCCTAACCCTAACACTAACCCTAAACTTTACCATTTGTTAACCATAACCGTAGCCCCAAACCTAAACCTAACTACAAACCTACTCCTAACACATACACTAATCTTAACCCATACACTAACACTAACGCAATACCACACACGTACTTTGACAATAAAACATTTCCATAGGGTCAGCTGTAACCTAAACCTTACCCGTTCACTAAACTTAACCCTACCCCTAACACTAACCATAACGCCAACCCTACCAATTACCCTAACCTGTACCCTAATCCTAACCTGTAAACCCACACTAACCCCTGCCCTAACACGTACCCTGACCCTAACACTTTTCCGTAACCTCACCTGTACCCTAAACCTTACCGTTCGCTAACCCTAACCCTAAACCTAGACGAAACCCCAACCGTACACCTTACCCTAACCCGTAAGCTAATCCTAAGCCATACACTAACACTGACACGTGTCCTAACACATACACAAACCCTAACACTTTTCTGTACCATCACCTGTACCCTAAACCTGACATTTGGCTAACCCTAACCCTAGCCATAAAGCTAACCCTAAGCCCAACCCTAAACCTTACCTAAACCGTACCCTAATCCTAACCAGTATACTACTACTAAGCCATGCCCTGACATGTACCCTGACCCTAACGCTTTTCCATAACCTCACCGGTACCCTAAACCTTACCCATTCGCTAACCCTAGCCCTAGCCCTAACCCTAACACCAACCCTACTACTTACCCTAACCCGTACCCTAATCCCAACCCATACACTATCCCTAACCCATGTCCTAACACGTACCTTGACCCGAACACTTTTCCGTATCCTCTCCTGTACCCAAAATCTTACCGTTCACTAACCCTAACCCTAGCCCTAAACATAACGCTAACACCAACCTTACAGCATAACCTAACCCGTACACTAAACTTAACCCGTACAAAAAAACGAACCCATGCCCTCACATGTACTTTGACACTAACACATTTCCGTACCCTCCCGTGTACCGTAAACCTTACCCGTTTGCTAACTCTAACTGTAGGCCTAACCCTAACCATAACACCAACCCTACCCATTTCCCTAACCCGTACCCTAATCCTTACCCATACACTAACACTAATCCATGCCTTAACACGTACCCTGACCCTAACACTTTTCCATACCCACTCCTGTACCCTAAATCTTACCATTCGCTAACCCTAACCCTATGTCTAAACCTAACCCTAACCCCAACCCTACACCTAACCCTAACCCGTACCCTAATCCATACACTAACACTAACCTGTGCCCTAACATGAACCCTGACCCTAACTTGTTTCCATAAGCTCACCTGTACCCTAAATGTTACCTATTCGCTAACCCTAACCCCACCCCTACACCTAAACATAACCCCAACCCTACACCTTTCCCTAACCCATACCCTAATCCTAACCCGTACACTAACACTAACCCGTGCCCTAACACGTACCCTGACCCTAACACTTTTCCGTATCCTCTCCAGTACCCTAAATCTTACCGTTCGCTAAACCTAGCCCTTTCCCTAAACAGAACGCTAACACCAACCTGACACCATACCCTAACCCATACACTGATCTTAACCCATACACCAAAATTAAGCAATTCCCTCACATGTACTTTGACACTAACACGTTTCCGTACCCTCCTGTGTACCGTAAACCTTACCTGTTCGCTAACACTTACCCTAGGTCTAAGCCTAACACTATCCACAACCCTACACAAAATCCTAACCCATACCCTAATCCTAATCCGTACAATAACACTAACCTGTGCCCTAACACCAAGCCTGACCCTAACTCGTTTCCATATGCTTACCTGTACCCTAAATATTACCTATTCGCTAACCCTAACCCTAACACTAACCCTAACCCCAATCCTACACCTTACCCTAATCCGTACTGTAATCCTAACCCGTACCCTAATACTAATCCGTGCCCTGACACGTACACAGACCGTGACACTTTTCTGTACCCTCACCTGTACCCTAAGCCTTACATTTCGCTAACCCTAACCCTAGCCCTAAAGCTAAATCTAACTCCAACCCTACACCTTACCCTAACACGTACACTAATCTTAAACCTTAAACTAACACTAACCCATTCCCGCATATGTATTTTGACCCTAAAACATTTCCGTACCCTCCCCTGTAACCTAAAAATTACCCGGTCGCTAACCCTAACCCTAGCTCTAAACCTAACCCTAACGCCAACCCTACATCTTACCCTAACCCATACACTAATCCAAAACCGTACACTAACACTAACCAGTGCCCTGAAACGTACCCTGACCCTAACACTTTTCCATACCCTCAGCTGTACGCTAAACCTAATCGTTAGCTAACCCTAACTGTAGACTTAAACCTAACCCTAACACCAACCCTACACCTTATTCTAACCCGTACCCTATTTTTAACCCCTACACTAACACTAACCCATGCCCTCACACGTAATTTGACACTAACACGTCTCCATACACTCACATGTACCATAAGCCTTAACTGTTCGCTAAGCCTATCCCTAACCCTAACGCCAACCCTAACCATTACCCTAACCCATACCCTAATCCTAACCACACATTAACACTAACACGTTTCCTAACACATAACCTGACCCAAACGCTTTTCCGTACCCTCAACTGTACCCTAAAACTTACCCGTTCGCCAACCCTAAGCCTAGCCCTAAACCTAACCCTAACCACAACCCCACACCTTACCCTAAACTCTACGCTAATCCTGACACGTACACTAACACTAACAGGTGTCCTAACATATACCCTGACCCTAAAAGTTTTCCGTACCCTCACCTGTACCCTAAACCTTACTGGTTCGCTAACCGTAACCTTAGCCCTAAACATAATGCTAACACCAACCCTACACCATACCCTAACCCGTACACTAATCTTAACCCGTACACCAAAATTATGCAATGCCCTCACACGTACTTTGACACTAACACGTTTCCGTACACTCATGTACCATAAAACTTACCTGTTCGCTAACCCTAACCCTAGCCCTAAACTTAACCCTAACCTCAACCCTACACATTTCCCTAACCCGTACCCTAATCCTAACCCATACACTAGCACTACACGTGCCCTAACAGGTACCCTGACCGTAACACTTTTCTGTACACTCACCTGTACCCTAAACCATACCGTGTGCTATCCTTAACCCTAGACCTAAACGTAAACCTTACCCCATCCCTAAACCTTACCGTAACGCGTACCCAATCCTAGCCAGTACCCTAACACTAATCCGTGCCCTAACATGTACCCTGATCCTAACACGTTTCTGGACCATCACCTGTAACCTAAACCTTACATTTCGCTAACCCTAACCATAGCCCTAAACCTAACCCTAAACCCAACCCTACACATTACCCTAACCCATACCGTAATCCTAACCAGTACACTAATACTAATCCGTGCCCTGAAACGTAACCTGAGCCTAACACTTTTCTGTACCCTCACCTGTACCCTAAACTTTACCGTTCACAAACCCGAAACATACCCCTAAACCAAGCCCTAACACCAACCCAACACCTTACCATAAACCGTACCCTAATCCTATCCCGTACTCAAACACTAATCCATGCCCTGACACGTACCCTGCCTCTAACTCTTTACCCTACTCTCTCCTGTACCCTAAATCTTACCGTTTGCTAACCCTAACCCTAGCCCTAAAGCTAAATCTAACTACAACCCTACACCTTACCCTAACATGTACACTAATCTTAATGCATACACTAACACTAACCCATTCCCTCACACTTACTTTGACACTAAAACATTTCCTTACCCTCACCTGTAACCTAAAGCTTACTCGTTCGCTCACCCTAACCCTAGCCCTAACACTAAACTTAACGCCAAACCTGTCCATTAACCTAACCCGTACCCTAATTCTAACCCGTACACTAACACTAATCCGTACCCTAACATTTACCCTGACCCTTACACTTTTCCATACCCACGCCTGAACCCTAAATCTTACCATTCACTAACCCTAACCCTAGGTCTAAACCTAACCCTAAACCCAAGCCCAACCCTACACCTAACTCTAACATGTACACTAATCCTAATCCTTAAACTAACACTAACCTGTGCCCTAACACGAACCCTGACCCTAACTCATTTCCATACGCTCACCTGTACTCTAATGTTACCTATTCGCTAACCCTAACACTAGCCCTAAACCTAAACCTAACCCCAACCCTACACCTTACCCTAACCCATACCCTAATCATAACCCATACACTAACACTAACTCGTGCCCTAACACCTACCCTAACACTACCCCTAACCCTAACCCTAACACTAACCCTAAACTTTACCATTTGTTAACCATAACCGTAGCCCCAAACCTAAACCTAACTACAAACCTACTCCTAACACATACACTAATCTTAACCCATACACTAACACTAACGCAATACCACACACGTACTTTGACAATAAAACATTTCCATATGGTCAGCTGTAACCTAAACCTTACCCGTTCACTAAACTTAACCCTACCCCTAACACTAACCATAACGCCAACCCTACCAATTACCCTAACCTGTACCCTAATCCTAACCTGTAAACCCACACTAACCCCTGCCCTAACACGTACCCTGACCCTAACACTTTTCCGTAACCTCACCTGTACCCTAAACCTTACCGTTCGCTAACCCTAACCCTAAACCTAGACGAAACCCCAACCGTACACCTTACCCTAACCCGTAATCTAATCCTAAGCCATACACTAACACTGACACGTGTCCTAACACATACACAAACCCTAACACTTTTCTGTACCATCACCTGTACCCTAAACCTGACATTTGGCTAACCCTAACCCTAGCCATAAAGCTAACCCTAAGCCCAACCCTAAACCTTACCTAAACCGTACCCTAATCCTAACCAGTATACTACTACTAAGCCATGCCCTGACATGTACCCTGACCCTAACGCTTTTCCATAACCTCACCGGTACCCTAAACCTTACCCATTCGCTAACCCTAGCCCTAGCCCTAACCCTAACACCAACCCTACTACTTACCCTAACCCGTACCCTAATCCCAACCCATACACTATCCCTAACCCATGTCCTAACACGTACCTTGACCCGAACACTTTTCCGTATCCTCTCCTGTACCCAAAATCTTACCGTTCACTAACCCTAACCCTAGCCCTAAACATAACGCTAACACCAACCTTACAGCATAACCTAACCCGTACACTAAACTTAACCCGTACAAAAAAACGAACCCATGCCCTCACATGTACTTTGACACTAACACATTTCCGTACCCTCCCGTGTACCGTAAACCTTACCCGTTTGCTAACTCTAACTGTAGGCCTAACCCTAACCATAACACCAACCCTACCCATTTCCCTAACCCGTACCCTAATCCTTACCCATACACTAACACTAATCCATGCCTTAACACGTACCCTGACCCTAACACTTTTCCATACCCACTCCTGTACCCTAAATCTTACCATTCGCTAACCCTAACCCTATGTCTAAACCTAACCCTAACCCCAACCCTACACCTAACCCTAACCCGTACCCTAATCCATACACTAACACTAACCTGTGCCCTAACATGAACCCTGACCCTAACTTGTTTCCATAAGCTCACCTGTACCCTAAATGTTACCTATTCGCTAACCCTAACCCCACCCCTACACCTAAACATAACCCCAACCCTACACCTTTCCCTAACCCATACCCTAATCCTAACCCGTACACTAACACTAACCCGTGCCCTAACACGTACCCTGACCCTAACACTTTTCCGTATCCTCTCCAGTACCCTAAATCTTACCGTTCGCTAAACCTAGCCCTTTCCCTAAACAGAACGCTAACACCAACCTGACACCATACCCTAACCCATACACTGATCTTAACCCATACACCAAAATTAAGCAATTCCCTCACATGTACTTTGACACTAACACGTTTCCGTACCCTCCTGTGTACCGTAAACCTTACCTGTTCGCTAACACTTACCCTAGGTCTAAGCCTAACACTATCCACAACCCTACACAAAATCCTAACCCATACCCTAATCCTAATCCGTACAATAACACTAACCTGTGCCCTAACACCAAGCCTGACCCTAACTCGTTTCCATATGCTTACCTGTACCCTAAATATTACCTATTCGCTAACCCTAACCCTAACACTAACCCTAACCCCAATCCTACACCTTACCCTAATCCGTACTGTAATCCTAACCCGTACCCTAATACTAATCCGTGCCCTGACACGTACACAGACCGTGACACTTTTCTGTACCCTCACCTGTACCCTAAGCCTTACATTTCGCTAACCCTAACCCTAGCCCTAAAGCTAAATCTAACTCCAACCCTACACCTTACCCTAACACGTACACTAATCTTAAACCTTAAACTAACACTAACCCATTCCCGCATATGTATTTTGACCCTAAAACATTTCCGTACCCTCCCCTGTAACCTAAAAATTACCCGGTCGCTAACCCTAACCCTAGCTCTAAACCTAACCCTAACGCCAACCCTACATCTTACCCTAACCCATACACTAATCCAAAACCGTACACTAACACTAACCAGTGCCCTGAAACGTACCCTGACCCTAACACTTTTCCATACCCTCAGCTGTACGCTAAACCTAATCGTTAGCTAACCCTAACTGTAGACTTAAACCTAACCCTAACACCAACCCTACACCTTATTCTAACCCGTACCCTATTTTTAACCCCTACACTAACACTAACCCATGCCCTCACACGTAATTTGACACTAACACGTCTCCATACACTCACATGTACCATAAGCCTTAACTGTTCGCTAAGCCTATCCCTAACCCTAACGCCAACCCTAACCATTACCCTAACCCATACCCTAATCCTAACCACACATTAACACTAACACGTTTCCTAACACATAACCTGACCCAAACGCTTTTCCGTACCCTCAACTGTACCCTAAAACTTACCCGTTCGCCAACCCTAAGCCTAGCCCTAAACCTAACCCTAACCACAACCCCACACCTTACCCTAAACTCTACGCTAATCCTGACACGTACACTAACACTAACAGGTGTCCTAACATATACCCTGACCCTAAAAGTTTTCCGTACCCTCACCTGTACCCTAAACCTTACTGGTTCGCTAACCGTAACCTTAGCCCTAAACATAATGCTAACACCAACCCTACACCATACCCTAACCCGTACACTAATCTTAACCCGTACACCAAAATTATGCAATGCCCTCACACGTACTTTGACACTAACACGTTTCCGTACACTCATGTACCATAAAACTTACCTGTTCGCTAACCCTAACCCTAGCCCTAAACTTAACCCTAACCTCAACCCTACACATTTCCCTAACCCGTACCCTAATCCTAACCCATACACTAGCACTACACGTGCCCTAACAGGTACCCTGACCGTAACACTTTTCTGTACACTCACCTGTACCCTAAACCATACCGTGTGCTATCCTTAACCCTAGACCTAAACGTAAACCTTACCCCATCCCTAAACCTTACCGTAACGCGTACCCAATCCTAGCCAGTACCCTAACACTAATCCGTGCCCTAACATGTACCCTGATCCTAACACGTTTCTGGACCATCACCTGTAACCTAAACCTTACATTTCGCTAACCCTAACCATAGCCCTAAACCTAACCCTAAACCCAACCCTACACATTACCCTAACCCATACCGTAATCCTAACCAGTACACTAATACTAATCCGTGCCCTGAAACGTAACCTGAGCCTAACACTTTTCTGTACCCTCACCTGTACCCTAAACTTTACCGTTCACAAACCCGAAACATACCCCTAAACCAAGCCCTAACACCAACCCAACACCTTACCATAAACCGTACCCTAATCCTATCCCGTACTCAAACACTAATCCATGCCCTGACACGTACCCTGCCTCTAACTCTTTACCCTACTCTCTCCTGTACCCTAAATCTTACCGTTTGCTAACCCTAACCCTAGCCCTAAAGCTAAATCTAACTACAACCCTACACCTTACCCTAACATGTACACTAATCTTAATGCATACACTAACACTAACCCATTCCCTCACACTTACTTTGACACTAAAACATTTCCTTACCCTCACCTGTAACCTAAAGCTTACTCGTTCGCTCACCCTAACCCTAGCCCTAACACTAAACTTAACGCCAAACCTGTCCATTAACCTAACCCGTACCCTAATTCTAACCCGTACACTAACACTAATCCGTACCCTAACATTTACCCTGACCCTTACACTTTTCCATACCCACGCCTGAACCCTAAATCTTACCATTCACTAACCCTAACCCTAGGTCTAAACCTAACCCTAAACCCAAGCCCAACCCTACACCTAACTCTAACATGTACACTAATCCTAATCCTTAAACTAACACTAACCTGTGCCCTAACACGAACCCTGACCCTAACTCATTTCCATACGCTCACCTGTACTCTAATGTTACCTATTCGCTAACCCTAACACTAGCCCTAAACCTAAACCTAACCCCAACCCTACACCTTACCCTAACCCATACCCTAATCATAACCCATACACTAACACTAACTCGTGCCCTAACACCTACCCTAACACTACCCCTAACCCTAACCCTAACACTAACCCTAAACTTTACCATTTGTTAACCATAACCGTAGCCCCAAACCTAAACCTAACTACAAACCTACTCCTAACACATACACTAATCTTAACCCATACACTAACACTAACGCAATACCACACACGTACTTTGACAATAAAACATTTCCATATGGTCAGCTGTAACCTAAACCTTACCCGTTCACTAAACTTAACCCTACCCCTAACACTAACCATAACGCCAACCCTACCAATTACCCTAACCTGTACCCTAATCCTAACCTGTAAACCCACACTAACCCCTGCCCTAACACGTACCCTGACACTAACACTTTTCCGTAACCTCACCTGTACCCTAAACCTTACCGTTCGCTAACCCTAACCCTAAACCTAGACGAAACCCCAACCGTACACCTTACCCTAACCCGTAAGCTAATCCTAAGCCATACACTAACACTGACACGTGTCCTAACACATACACAAACCCTAACACTTTTCTGTACCATCACCTGTACCCTAAACCTGACATTTGGCTAACCCTAACCCTAGCCATAAAGCTAACCCTAAGCCCAACCCTAAACCTTACCTAAACCGTACCCTAATCCTAACCAGTATACTACTACTAAGCCATGCCCTGACATGTACCCTGACCCTAACGCTTTTCCATAACCTCACCGGTACCCTAAACCTTACCCATTCGCTAACCCTAGCCCTAGCCCTAACCCTAACACCAACCCTACTACTTACCCTAACCCGTACCCTAATCCCAACCCATACACTATCCCTAACCCATGTCCTAACACGTACCTTGACCCGAACACTTTTCCGTATCCTCTCCTGTACCCAAAATCTTACCGTTCACTAACCCTAACCCTAGCCCTAAACATAACGCTAACACCAACCTTACAGCATAACCTAACCCGTACACTAAACTTAACCCGTACAAAAAAACGAACCCATGCCCTCACATGTACTTTGACACTAACACATTTCCGTACCCTCCCGTGTACCGTAAACCTTACCCGTTTGCTAACTCTAACTGTAGGCCTAACCCTAACCATAACACCAACCCTACCCATTTCCCTAACCCGTACCCTAATCCTTACCCATACACTAACACTAATCCATGCCTTAACACGTACCCTGACCCTAACACTTTTCCATACCCACTCCTGTACCCTAAATCTTACCATTCGCTAACCCTAACCCTATGTCTAAACCTAACCCTAACCCCAACCCTACACCTAACCCTAACCCGTACCCTAATCCATACACTAACACTAACCTGTGCCCTAACATGAACCCTGACCCTAACTTGTTTCCATAAGCTCACCTGTACCCTAAATGTTACCTATTCGCTAACCCTAACCCCACCCCTACACCTAAACATAACCCCAACCCTACACCTTTCCCTAACCCATACCCTAATCCTAACCCGTACACTAACACTAACCCGTGCCCTAACACGTACCCTGACCCTAACACTTTTCCGTATCCTCTCCAGTACCCTAAATCTTACCGTTCGCTAAACCTAGCCCTTTCCCTAAACAGAACGCTAACACCAACCTGACACCATACCCTAACCCATACACTGATCTTAACCCATACACCAAAATTAAGCAATTCCCTCACATGTACTTTGACACTAACACGTTTCCGTACCCTCCTGTGTACCGTAAACCTTACCTGTTCGCTAACACTTACCCTAGGTCTAAGCCTAACACTATCCACAACCCTACACAAAATCCTAACCCATACCCTAATCCTAATCCGTACAATAACACTAACCTGTGCCCTAACACCAAGCCTGACCCTAACTCGTTTCCATATGCTTACCTGTACCCTAAATATTACCTATTCGCTAACCCTAACCCTAACACTAACCCTAACCCCAATCCTACACCTTACCCTAATCCGTACTGTAATCCTAACCCGTACCCTAATACTAATCCGTGCCCTGACACGTACACAGACCGTGACACTTTTCTGTACCCTCACCTGTACCCTAAGCCTTACATTTCGCTAACCCTAACCCTAGCCCTAAAGCTAAATCTAACTCCAACCCTACACCTTACCCTAACACGTACACTAATCTTAAACCTTAACCTAACACTAACCCATTCCCGCATATGTATTTTGACCCTAAAACATTTCCGTACCCTCCCCTGTAACCTAAAAATTACCCGGTCGCTAACCCTAACCCTAGCTCTAAACCTAACCCTAACGCCAACCCTACATCTTACCCTAACCCATACACTAATCCTAAACCGTACACTAACACTAACCAGTGCCCTGAAACGTACCCTGACCCTAACACTTTTCCATACCCTCAGCTGTACGCTAAACCTAATCGTTAGCTAACCCTAACTGTAGACTTAAACCTAACCCTAACACCAACCCTACACCTTATTCTAACCCGTACCCTATTTTTAACCCCTACACTAACACTAACCCATGCCCTCACACGTAATTTGACACTAACACGTCTCCATACACTCACATGTACCATAAGCCTTAACTGTTCGCTAAGCCTATCCCTAACCCTAACGCCAACCCTAACCATTACCCTAACCCATACCCTAATCCTAACCACACATTAACACTAACACGTTTCCTAACACATAACCTGACCCAAACGCTTTTCCGTACCCTCAACTGTACCCTAAAACTTACCCGTTCGCCAACCCTAAGCCTAGCCCTAAACCTAACCCTAACCACAACCCCACACCTTACCCTAAACTCTACGCTAATCCTGACACGTACACTAACACTAACAGGTGTCCTAACATATACCCTGACCCTAAAAGTTTTCCGTACCCTCACCTGTACCCTAAACCTTACTGGTTCGCTAACCGTAACCTTAGCCCTAAACATAATGCTAACACCAACCCTACACCATACCCTAACCCGTACACTAATCTTAACCCGTACACCAAAATTATGCAATGCCCTCACACGTACTTTGACACTAACACGTTTCCGTACACTCATGTACCATAAAACTTACCTGTTCGCTAACCCTAACCCTAGCCCTAAACTTAACCCTAACCTCAACCCTACACATTTCCCTAACCCGTACCCTAATCCTAACCCATACACTAGCACTACACGTGCCCTAACAGGTACCCTGACCGTAACACTTTTCTGTACACTCACCTGTACCCTAAACCATACCGTGTGCTATCCTTAACCCTAGACCTAAACGTAAACCTTACCCCATCCCTAAACCTTACCGTAACGCGTACCCAATCCTAGCCAGTACCCTAACACTAATCCGTGCCCTAACATGTACCCTGATCCTAACACGTTTCTGGACCATCACCTGTAACCTAAACCTTACATTTCGCTAACCCTAACCATAGCCCTAAACCTAACCCTAAACCCAACCCTACACATTACCCTAACCCATACCGTAATCCTAACCAGTACACTAATACTAATCCGTGCCCTGAAACGTAACCTGAGCCTAACACTTTTCTGTACCCTCACCTGTACCCTAAACTTTACCGTTCACAAACCCGAAACATACCCCTAAACCAAGCCCTAACACCAACCCAACACCTTACCATAAACCGTACCCTAATCCTATCCCGTACTCAAACACTAATCCATGCCCTGACACGTACCCTGCCTCTAACTCTTTACCCTACTCTCTCCTGTACCCTAAATCTTACCGTTTGCTAACCCTAACCCTAGCCCTAAAGCTAAATCTAACTACAACCCTACACCTTACCCTAACATGTACACTAATCTTAATGCATACACTAACACTAACCCATTCCCTCACACTTACTTTGACACTAAAACATTTCCTTACCCTCACCTGTAACCTAAAGCTTACTCGTTCGCTCACCCTAACCCTAGCCCTAACACTAAACTTAACGCCAAACCTGTCCATTAACCTAACCCGTACCCTAATTCTAACCCGTACACTAACACTAATCCGTACCCTAACATTTACCCTGACCCTTACACTTTTCCATACCCACGCCTGAACCCTAAATCTTACCATTCACTAACCCTAACCCTAGGTCTAAACCTAACCCTAAACCCAAGCCCAACCCTACACCTAACTCTAACATGTACACTAATCCTAATCCTTAAACTAACACTAACCTGTGTCCTAACACGAACCCTGACCCTAACTCATTTCCATACGCTCACCTGTACTCTAATGTCACCTATTCACTAACCCTAACACTAGCCCTAAACCTAAACCTAACCCCAACCCTACACCTTACCCTAACCCATACCCTAATCATATCCCATACACTAACACTAACTCGTGCCCTAACACCTACCCTAACCCTACCCCTAACCCTAACCCTAACACTAACCCTAAACTTTACCATTTGTTAACCATAACCGTAGCCCCAAACCTAAACCTAACTACAAACCTACTCCTAACACATACACTAATCTTAACCCATACACTAACACTAACGCAATACCACACACGTACTTGGACAATAAAACATTTCCATATGGTCAGCTGTAACCTAAACCTTACCCGTTCACTGAACTTAACCCTACCCCTAACACTAACCATAACGCCAACCCTACCAATTACCCTAACCCGTACCCTAATCCTAACCTGTAAACCCACACTAACCCCTGCCCTAACACGTACCCTGACCCTAACACTTTTCCGTAACCTCACCTGTACCCTAAACCTTACCGTTCGCTAACCCTAACCCTAAACCTAGACGAAACCCCAACCGTACACCTTACCCTAACCCGTAAGCTAATCCTAAGCCATACACTAACACTGACACGTGTCCTAACACATACACAAACCCTAACACTTTTCTGTACCATCACCTGTACCCTAAACCTGACATTTGGCTAACCCTAACCCTAGCCATAAAGCTAACCCTAAGCCCAACCCTAAACCTTACCTAAACCGTACCCTAATCCTAACCAGTATACTACTACTAAGCCATGCCCTGACATGTACCCTGACCCTAACGCTTTTCCATAACCTCACCGGTACCCTAAACCTTACCCATTCGCTAACCCTAGCCCTAGCCCTAACCCTAACACCAACCCTACTACTTACCCTAACCCGTACCCTAATCCCAACCCATACACTATCCCTAACCCATGTCCTAACACGTACCTTGACCCGAACACTTTTCCGTATCCTCTCCTGTACCCAAAATCTTACCGTTCACTAACCCTAACCCTAGCCCTAAACATAACGCTAACACCAACCTTACAGCATAACCTAACCCGTACACTAAACTTAACCCGTACAAAAAAACGAACCCATGCCCTCACATGTACTTTGACACTAACACATTTCCGTACCCTCCCGTGTACCGTAAACCTTACCCGTTTGCTAACTCTAACTGTAGGCCTAACCCTAACCATAACACCAACCCTACCCATTTCCCTAACCCGTACCCTAATCCTTACCCATACACTAACACTAATCCATGCCTTAACACGTACCCTGACCCTAACACTTTTCCATACCCACTCCTGTACCCTAAATCTTACCATTCGCTAACCCTAACCCTATGTCTAAACCTAACCCTAACCCCAACCCTACACCTAACCCTAACCCGTACCCTAATCCATACACTAACACTAACCTGTGCCCTAACATGAACCCTGACCCTAACTTGTTTCCATAAGCTCACCTGTACCCTAAATGTTACCTATTCGCTAACCCTAACCCCACCCCTACACCTAAACATAACCCCAACCCTACACCTTTCCCTAACCCATACCCTAATCCTAACCCGTACACTAACACTAACCCGTGCCCTAACATGTACCCTGACCCTAACACTTTTCCGTATCCTCTCCAGTACCCTAAATCTTACCGTTCGCTAAACCTAGCCCTTTCCCTAAACAGAACGCTAACACCAACCTGACACCATACCCTAACCCATACACTGATCTTAACCCATACACCAAAATTAAGCAATTCCCTCACATGTACTTTGACACTAACACGTTTCCGTACCCTCCTGTGTACCGTAAACCTTACCTGTTCGCTAACACTTACCCTAGGTCTAAGCCTAACACTATCCACAACCCTACACAAAATCCTAACCCATACCCTAATCCTAATCCGTACAATAACACTAACCTGTGCCCTAACACCAAGCCTGACCCTAACTCGTTTCCATATGCTTACCTGTACCCTAAATATTACCTATTCGCTAACCCTAACCCTAACACTAACCCTAACCCCAATCCTACACCTTACCCTAATCCGTACTGTAATCCTAACCCGTACCCTAATACTAATCCGTGCCCTGACACGTACACAGACCGTGACACTTTTCTGTACCCTCACCTGTACCCTAAGCCTTACATTTCGCTAACCCTAACCCTAGCCCTAAAGCTAAATCTAACTCCAACCCTACACCTTACCCTAACACGTACACTAATCTTAAACCTTAAACTAACACTAACCCATTCCCGCATATGTATTTTGACCCTAAAACATTTCCGTACCCTCCCCTGTAACCTAAAAATTACCCGGTCGCTAACCCTAACCCTAGCTCTAAACCTAACCCTAACGCCAACCCTACATCTTACCCTAACCCATACACTAATCCTAAACCGTACACTAACACTAACCAGTGCCCTGAAACGTACCCTGACCCTAACACTTTTCCATACCCTCAGCTGTACGCTAAACCTAATCGTTAGCTAACCCTAACTGTAGACTTAAACCTAACCCTAACACCAACCCTACACCTTATTCTAACCCGTACCCTATTTTTAACCCCTACACTAACACTAACCCATGCCCTCACACGTAATTTGACACTAACACGTCTCCATACACTCACATGTACCATAAGCCTTAACTGTTCGCTAAGCCTATCCCTAACCCTAACGCCAACCCTAACCATTACCCTAACCCATACCCTAATCCTAACCACACATTAACACTAACACGTTTCCTAACACATAACCTGACCCAAACGCTTTTCCGTACCCTCAACTGTACCCTAAAACTTACCCGTTCGCCAACCCTAAGCCTAGCCCTAAACCTAACCCTAACCACAACCCCACACCTTACCCTAAACTCTACGCTAATCCTGACACGTACACTAACACTAACAGGTGTCCTAACATATACCCTGACCCTAAAAGTTTTCCGTACCCTCACCTGTACCCTAAACCTTACTGGTTCGCTAACCGTAACCTTAGCCCTAAACATAATGCTAACACCAACCCTACACCATACCCTAACCCGTACACTAATCTTAACCCGTACACCAAAATTATGCAATGCCCTCACACGTACTTTGACACTAACACGTTTCCGTACACTCATGTACCATAAAACTTACCTGTTCGCTAACCCTAACCCTAGCCCTAAACTTAACCCTAACCTCAACCCTACACATTTCCCTAACCCGTACCCTAATCCTAACCCATACACTAGCACTACACGTGCCCTAACAGGTACCCTGACCGTAACACTTTTCTGTACACTCACCTGTACCCTAAACCATACCGTGTGCTATCCTTAACCCTAGACCTAAACGTAAACCTTACCCCATCCCTAAACCTTACCGTAACGCGTACCCAATCCTAGCCAGTACCCTAACACTAATCCGTGCCCTAACATGTACCCTGATCCTAACACGTTTCTGGACCATCACCTGTAACCTAAACCTTACATTTCGCTAACCCTAACCATAGCCCTAAACCTAACCCTAAACCCAACCCTACACATTACCCTAACCCATACCGTAATCCTAACCAGTACACTAATACTAATCCGTGCCCTGAAACGTAACCTGAGCCTAACACTTTTCTGTACCCTCACCTGTACCCTAAACTTTACCGTTCACAAACCCGAAACATACCCCTAAACCAAGCCCTAACACCAACCCAACACCTTACCATAAACCGTACCCTAATCCTATCCCGTACTCAAACACTAATCCATGCCCTGACACGTACCCTGCCTCTAACTCTTTACCCTACTCTCTCCTGTACCCTAAATCTTACCGTTTGCTAACCCTAACCCTAGCCCTAAAGCTAAATCTAACTACAACCCTACACCTTACCCTAACATGTACACTAATCTTAATGCATACACTAACACTAACCCATTCCCTCACACTTACTTTGACACTAAAACATTTCCTTACCCTCACCTGTAACCTAAAGCTTACTCGTTCGCTCACCCTAACCCTAGCCCTAACACTAAACTTAACGCCAAATCTGTCCATTAACCTAACCCGTACCCTAATTCTAACCCGTACACTAACACTAATCCGTACCCTAACATTTACCCTGACCCTTACACTTTTCCATACCCACGCCTGAACCCTAAATCTTACCATTCACTAACCCTAACCCTAGGTCTAAACCTAACCCTAAACCCAAGCCCAACCCTACACCTAACTCTAACATGTACACTAATCCTAATCCTTAAACTAACAGTAACCTGTGTCCTAACACGAACCCTGACCCTAACTCATTTCCATACGCTCACCTGTACTCTAATGTCACCTATTCACTAACCCTAACACTAGCCCTAAACCTAAACCTAACCCCAACCCTACACCTTACCCTAACCCATACCCTAATCATATCCCATACACTAACACTAACTCGTGCCCTAACACCTACCCTAACCCTACCCCTAACCCTAACCCTAACACTAACCCTAAACTTTACCATTTGTTAACCATAACCGTAGCCCCAAACCTAAACCTAACTACAAACCTACTCCTAACACATACACTAATCTTAACCCATACACTAACACTAACGCAATACCACACACGTACTTGGACAATAAAACATTTCCATATGGTCAGCTGTAACCTAAACCTTACCCGTTCACTGAACTTAACCCTACCCCTAACACTAACCATAACGCCAACCCTACCAATTACCCTAACCCGTACCCTAATCCTAACCTGTAAACCCACACTAACCCCTGCCCTAACACGTACCCTGACCCTAACACTTTTCCGTAACCTCACCTGTACCCTAAACCTTACCGTTCGCTAACCCTAACCCTAAACCTAGACGAAACCCCAACTGTACACCTTACCCTAACCCGTAAGCTAATCCTAAGCCATACACTAACACTGACACGTGTCCTAACACATACACAAACCCTAACACTTTTCTGTACCATCACCTGTACCCTAAACCTGACATTTGGCTAACCCTAACCCTAGCCATAAAGCTAACCCTAAGCCCAACCCTAAACCTTACCTAAACCGTACCCTAATCCTAACCAGTATACTACTACTAAGCCATGCCCTGACATGTACCCTGACCCTAACGCTTTTCCATAACCTCACCGGTACCCTAAACCTTACCCATTCGCTAACCCTAACCCTAGCCCTAGCCCTAACCCTAACGCCAACCCTACTACTTACCCTAACCCGTACCCTAATCCCAACCCATACACTATCACTAACCCATGTCCTAACACGTACCTTGACCCGAACACTTTTCCGTATCCTCTCCTGTACCCAAAATCTTACCGTTCACTAACCCTAACCCTAGCCCTAAACATAACGCTAACACCAACCTTACAGCATACCCTAACCCGTACACTAAACTTAACCCGTACAAAAAAACGAACCCATGCCCTCACATGTACTTTGACACTAACACATTTCCGTACCCTCCCGTGTACCGTAAACCTTACCCGTTTGCTAACTCTAACTGTAGGCCTAACCCTAACCATAACACCAACCCTACCCATTTCCCTAACCCGTACCCTAATCCTTACCCATACACTAACACTAATCCATGCCCTAACACGTACCCTGACCCTAACACTTTTCCATACCCACTCCTGTACCCTAAATCTTACCATTCGCTAACCCTAACCCTATGTCTAAACCTAACCCTAACCCCAACCCGTACCCTAATCCATACACTAACACTAACCTGTGCCCTAACATGAACCCTGACCCTAACTTGTTTCCATAAGCTCACCTGTACACTAAATGTTACCTATTCGCTAACCCTAACCCCACCCCTACACCTAAACATAACCCCAACCCTACACCTTTCCCTAACCCATACCCTAATCCTAACCCGTACACTAACACTAACCCGTGCCCTAACACGTACCCTGACCCTAACACTTTTCCGTATCCTCTCCAGTACCCTAAATCTTACCGTTCGCTAAACCTAGCCCTTTCCCTAAACAGAACGCTAACACCAACCTGACACCATACCCTAACCCATACACTGATCTTAACCCATACACCAAAATTAAGCAATTCCCTCACATGTACTTTGACACTAACACGTTTCCGTACCCTCCTGTGTACCGTAAACCTTACCTGTTCGCTAACACTTACCCTAGGTCTAAGCCTAACACTATCCACAACCCTACACAAAATCCTAACCCATACCCTAATCCTAATCCGTACAATAACACTAACCTGTGCCCTAACACCAAGCCTGACCCTAACTCGTTTCCATATGCTTACCTGTACCCTAAATATTACCTATTCGCTAACCCTAACCCTAACACTAACCCTAACCCCAATCCTACACCTTACCCTAATCCGTACTGTAATCCTAACCCGTACCCTAATACTAATCCGTGCCCTGACACGTACACAGACCGTGACACTTTTCTGTACCCTCACCTGTACCCTAAGCCTTACATTTCGCTAACCCTAACCCTAGCCCTAAAGCTAAATCTAACTCCAACCCTACACCTTACCCTAACACGTACACTAATCTTAAACCTTAAACTAACACTAACCCATTCCCGCATATGTATTTTGACCCTAAAACATTTCCGTACCCTCCCCTGTAACCTAAAAATTACCCGGTCGCTAACCCTAACCCTAGTTCTAAACCTAACCCTAACGCCAACCCTACATCTTACCCTAACCCATACACTAATCCTAAACTGTACACTAACACTAACCAGTGCCCTGAAACGTACCCTGACCCTAACACTTTTCCATACCCTCAGCTGTACGCTAAACCTAATCGTTAGCTAACCCTAACTGTAGACTTAAACCTAACCCTAACACCAACCCTACACCTTATTCTAACCCGTACCCTATTTTTAACCCCTACACTAACACTAACCCATGCCCTCACACGTAATTTGACACTAACACGTCTCCATACACTCACATGTACCATAAGCCTTAACTGTTCGCTAAGCCTATCCCTAAACCTAACGCCAACCCTAACCATTACCCTAACCCATACCCTAATCCTAACCACACATTAACACTAACACGTTTCCTAACACATAACCTGACCCAAACGCTTTTCCGTACCCTCAACTGTACCCTAAAACTTACCCGTTCGCCAACCCTAAGCCTAGCCCTAAACCTAACCCTAACCACAACCCCACACCTTACCCTAAACTCTACGCTAATCCTGACACGTACACTAACACTAACAGGTGTCCTAACATATACCCTGACCCTAAAAGTTTTCCGTACCCTCACCTGTACCCTAAACCTTACTGGTTCGCTAACCGTAACCTTAGCCCTAAACATAATGCTAACACCAACCCTACACCATACCCTAACCCGTACACTAATCTTAACCCGTACACCAAAATTATGCAATGCCCTCACACGTACTTTGACACTAACACGTTTCCGTACACTCATGTACCATAAAACTTACCTGTTCGCTAACCCTAACCCTAGCCCTAAACTTAACCCTAACCTCAACCCTACACATTTCCCTAACCCGTACCCTAATCCTAACCCATACACTAACACTACACGTGCCCTAACAGGTACCCTGACCGTAACACTTTTCTGTACACTCACCTGTACCCTAAACCATACCGTTTGCTATCCTTAACCCTAGACCTAAACGTAAACCTTACCCCATCCCTAAACCTTACCCTAACGCGTACCCAATCCTAACCAGTACCCTAACACTAATCCGTGCCCTAACATGTACCCTGATCCTAACACGTTTCTGGACCATCACCTGTAACCTAAACCTTACATTTCGCTAACCCTAACCATAGCCCTAAACCTAACCCTAAACCCAACCCTACCCATTACCCTAACCCATACCGTAATCCTAACCAGTACACTAATACTAATCCGTGCCCTGAAACGTAACCTGAGCCTAACACTTTTCTGTACCCTCACCTGTACCCTAAACTTTACCGTTCACAAACCCGAAACATACCCCTAAACCAAGCCCTAACACCAACCCAACACCTTACCATAAACCGTACCCTAATCCTATCCCGTACACAAACACTAATCCATGCCCTGACACGTACCCTGCCTCTAACTCTTTACCCTACTCTCTCCTGTACCCTAAATCTTACCGTTTGCTAACCCTAACCCTAGCCCTAAAGCTAAATCTAACTACAACCCTACACCTTACCCTAACATGTACACTAATCTTAATGCATACACTAACACTAACCCATTCCCTCACACTTACTTTGACACTAAAACATTTCCTTACCCTCACCTGTAACCTAAAGCTTACTCGTTCGCTAACCCTACCCCTAGCCCTAACACTAAACATAACGCCAACCCTATCCATTAGCCTAACCCGTACCCTAATTCTAACCCGTACACTAACACTAATCCGTGCCCTAACATTTCCCCTGACCCTTACACTTTTCCATACCCACGCCTGAACCCTAAATCTTACCATTCGCTAACCTAACCCTAGGTCTAAACCTAACCCTAAACCCAAGCCCAACCCTACACCTAACTCTAACATGTACACTAATCCTAATCCTTAAACTAACACTAACCTGTGCCCTAACACGAACCCTGACCCTAACTCATTTCCATACGCTCACCTGTACTCTAATGTTACCTATTCGCTAACCCTAACACTAGCCCTAAACCTAAACCTAACCCCAACCCTACACCTTACCCTAACCCATACCCTAATCATAACCCATACACTAACAATAACTCGTGCCCTAACACCTACCCTAACCCTACCCCTAACCCTAACCCTAACACTAACCCTAAACTTTACCATTTGTTAACCATAACCGTAGCCCCAAACCTAAACCTAACTACAAACCTACTCCTAACACATACACTAATCTTAACCCATACACTAACACTAACGCAATACCACACACGTACTTTGACAATAAAACATTTCCGTATGGTCAGCTGTAACCTAAACCTTACCCGTTCACTAAACTTAACCCTACCCCTAACACTAACCGTAACGCCAACCCTACCAATTACCCTAACCTGTACCCTAATCCTAACCTGTAAACCCAGACTAACCCCTGCCCTAACACGTACCCTGACCCTAACACTTTTCCGTAACCTCACCTGTACCCTAAACCTTACCGTTCGCTAACCCTAACCCTAAACCTAGACGAAACCCCAACCGTACACCTTACCCTAACCCGTAAGCTAATCCTAAGCCATACACTAACACTGACACGTGTCCTAACACATACACAAACCCTAACACTTTTCTGTACCATCACCTGTACCCTAAACCTGACATTTGGCTAACCCTAACCCTAGCCTTAAAGCTAACCCTAAGCCCAACCCTAAACCTTACCTAAACCATACCCTAATCCTAACCAGTATATTACTACTAAGCCATGCCCTGACATGTACCCTGACCCTAACGCTTTTCCATAATCTCACCGGTACCCTAAACCTTACCCATTCGCTAACCCTAACCCTAGCCCTAGCCCTAGCCCTAACCCTAACGCCAACCCTACTACTTACCCTAACCCGTACCCTAATCCCAACCCATACACTATCACTAACCCATGTCCTAACACGTACCTTGACCCGAACACTTTTCCGTATCCTCTCCTTTACCCAAAATCTTACCGTTCACTAACCCTAACCCTAGCCCTAAACATAACGCTAACACCAACCTTACAGCATACACTAACCCGTACATTAAACTTAACACGTACAAAAAAACGAACCCATGCCCTCACATGTACTTTGACACTAACACATTTCCGTACCCTCCCGTGTACCGTAAACCTTACCCGTTTGCTAACTCTAACTGTAGGCCTAACCCTAACCATAACACCAACCCTACACATTTCCCTAACCCGTACCCTAATCCTTACCCATACACTAACACTAATCCATGCCCTAACACGTACCCTGACCCTAACACTTTTCCATACCCACTCCTGTACCCTAAATCTTACCATTCACTAACCCTAACCCTATGTCTAAACCTAACCCTAACCCCAACCCTACACCTAACCCTAACCCGTACCCTAATCCATACACTAACACTAACCTGTGCCCTAACATGAACCCTGACCCTAACTTGTTTCCATAAGCTCACCTGTACCCTAAATGTTACCTATTCGCTAACCCTAACCCCACCCCTACACCTAAACATAACCCCAACCCTACACCTTTCCCTATCCCATACCCTAATCCTAACCCGTACACTAACACTAACCCGTGCCCTAACACGTACCCTGACCCTAACACTTTTCCGTATCCTCTCCAGTACCCTAAATCTTACCGTTCGCTAAACCTAGCCCTTTCCCTAAACAGAACGCTAACACCAACCTGACACCATACCCTAACCCATACACTGATCTTAACCCATACACCAAAATTAAGCAATTCCCTCACATGTACTTTGACACTAACACGTTTCCGTACCCTCCTGTGTACCGTAAACCTTACCTGTTCGCTAACACTTACCCTAGGTCTAAGCCTAACACTATCCACAACCCTACACAAAATCCTAACCCATACCCTAATCCTAATCCATACAATAACACTAACCTGTGCCCTAACACCAAGCCTGACCCTAACTCGTTTCCATATGCTTACCTGTACCCTAAATATTACCTATTCGCTAACCCTAACCCTAACACTAACCCTAACCCCAATCCTACACCTTACCCTGATCCGTACTGTAATCCTAACCCGTACCCTAATACTAATCCGTGCCCTGACACGTACACAGACCGTGACACTTTTCTGTACCCTCACCTGTACCCTAAGCCTTACATTTCGCTAACCCTAACCCTAGCCCTAAAGCTAAATCTAACTCCAACCCTACACCTTACCCTAACACGTACACTAATCTTAAACCTTAAACTAACACTAACCCATTCCCGCATATGTATTTTGACCCTAAAACATTTCCGTACCCTCCCCTGTAACCTAAAAATTACCCGGTCGCTAACCCTAACCCTAGCTGTAAACCTAACCCTAACACCAACCCTACATCTTACCCTAACCCATACACTAATCCTAAACCGTACACTAACACTAACCAGTGCCCTGAAACGTACCCTGACCCTAACACTTTTCCATACCCTCAGCTGTACGCTAAACCTAATCGTTAGCTAACCCTAACTGTAGACTTAAACCTAACCCTAACACCAACCCTACACCTTATTCTAACCCGTACCCTATTTTTAACCCCTACACTAACACTAACCCATGCCCTCACACGTAATTTGACACTAACACGTCTCCATACACTCACATGTACCATAAGCCTTAACTGTTCGCTAAGCCTATCCCTAACCCTAACGCCAACCCTAACCATTACCCTAACCCATACCCTAATCCTAACCACACATTAACACTAACACGTTTCCTAACACATAACCTGACCCAAACGCTTTTCCGTACCCTCAACTGTACCCTAAAACTTACCCGTTCGCCAACCCTAAGCCTAGCCCTAAACCTAACCCTAACCACAACCCCACACCTTACCCTAAACTGTACGCTAATCCTGACACGTACACTAACAGGTGTCCTAACATATACCCTGACCCTAAAAGTTTTCCGTACCCTCACCTGTACCCTAAACCTTACTGGTTCGCTAACCGTAACCTTAGCCCTAAACATAATGCTAACACCAACCCTACACCATACCCTAACCTGTACACTAATCTTAACCCGTACACCAAAATTATGCAATGCCCTCACACGTACTTTGACACTAACACGTTTCCGTACACTCATGTACCATAAAACTTACCTGTTCGCTAACCCTAACCCTAGCCCTAAACTTAACCCTAACCTCAACCCTACACATTTCCCTAACCCGTACCCTAATCCTAACCCATACACTAACACTACACGTGCCCTAACAGGTACCCTGACCGTAACACTTTTCTGTACACTCACCTGTACCCTAAACCATACCGTGTGCTATCCTTAACCCTAGACCTAAACGTAAACCTTACCCCATCCCTAAGCCTTTCCCTAAAGCGTACCCAATCCTAACCAGTACCCTAACACTAATCCGTGCCCTAACATGTACCCTGATCCTAACACGTTTCTGGACCATCACCTGTAACCTAAACCTTACATTTCGCTAACCCTAACCATAGCCCTAAACCTAACCCTAAACCATACCGTAATCCTAACCAGTACACTAATACTAATCCGTGCCCTGAAACGTAACCTGAGCCTAACACTTTTCTGTACCCTCACCTGTACCCTAAACTTTACCGTTCACAAACCCGAAACATACCCCTAAACCAAGCCCTAACACCAACCCAACACCTTATCATAAACCGTACCCTAATCCTATCCCGTACACAAACACTAATCCATGCCCTGACACGTACCCTGCCTCTAACTCTTTACCCTACTCTCTCCTGTACCCTAAATCTTACCGTTTGCTAACCCTAACCCTAGCCCTAAAGCTAAATCTAACTACAACCCTACACCTTACCCTAACATGTACACTAATCTTAATGCATACACTAACACTAACCCATTCCCTCACACTTACTTTGACACTAAAACATTTCCTTACCCTCACCTGTAACCTAAAGCTTACTCGTTCGCTAACCCTACCCCTAGCCCTAACACTAAACATAACGCCAACCCTATCCAATAGCCTAGCCCGTACTCTAATTCTAACCCGTACACTAACACTAATCCGTGCCCTAACATTTACCCTGACCCTTACACTTTTCCATACCCACGCCCTAACCCTAAATCTTACCATTCACTAACCCTAACACTAGGTCTAAACCTAACCCTAAACCCAAGCCCAACCCTACACCTAACTCTAACATGTACACTAATCCTAATCCTTAAACTAACACTAACCTGTGCCCTAACACGAACCCTGACCCTAACTCATTTCCATACGCTCACCTGTACTCTAATGTTACCTATTCGCTAACCCTAACACTAGCCCTAAACCTAAACCTAACCCCAACCCTACACCTTACCCTAACCCATACCCTAATCATAACCCATACACTAACACTAACTCGTGCCCTAACACCTACCCTAACACTACCCCTAACCCTAACCCTAACACTAACCCTAAACTTTACCATTTGTTAACCATAACCGTAGCCCCAAACCTAAACCTAACTACAAACCTACTCCTAACACATACACTAATCTTAACCCATACACTAACACTAACGCAATACCACACACGTACTTTGACAATAAAACTATTCCATAGGGTCAGCTGTAACCTAAACCTTACCCGTTCACTAAACTTAACCCTACCCCTAACACTAACCATAACGCCAACCCTACCAATTACCCTAACCTGTACCCTAATCCTAACCTGTAAACCCACACTAACCCCTGCCCTAACACGTACCCTGACCCTAACACTTTTCCGTAACCTCACCTGTACCCTAAACCTTACCGTTCGCTAACCCTAACCCTAAACCTAGACGAAACCCCAACCGTACACCTTACCCTAACCCGTAAGCTAATCCTAAGCCATACACTAACACTGACACGTGTCCTAACACATACACAAACCCTAACACTTTTCTGTACCATCACCTGTACCCTAAACCTGACATTTGGCTAACCCTAACCCTAGCCATAAAGCTAACCCTAAGCCCAACCCTAAACCTTACCTAAACCGTACCCTAATCCTAACCAGTATACTACTACTAAGCCATGCCCTGACATGTACCCTGACCCTAACGCTTTTCCATAACCTCACCGGTACCCTAAACCTTACCCATTCGCTAACCCTAGCCCTAGCCCTAACCCTAACACCAACCCTACTACTTACCCTAACCCGTACCCTAATCCCAACCCATACACTATCACTAACCCATGTCCTAACACGTACCTTGACCCGAACACTTTTCCGTATCCTCTCCTGTACCCAAAATCTTACCGTTCACTAACCCTAACCCTAGCCCTAAACATAACGCTAACACCAACCTTACAGCATACCCTAACCCGTACACTAAACTTAACCCGTACAAAAAAACGAACCCATGCCCTCACATGTACTTTGACACTAACACATTTCCGTACCCTCCCGTGTACCGTAAACCTTACCCGTTTGCTAACTCTAACTGTAGGCCTAACCCTAACCATAACACCAACCCTACCCATTTCCCTAACCCGTACCCTAATCCTTACCCATACACTAACACTAATCCATGCCTTAACACGTACCCTGACCCTAACACTTTTCCATACCCACTCCTGTACCCTAAATCTTACCATTCGCTAACCCTAACCCTATGTCTAAACCTAACCCTAACCCCAACCCTACACCTAACCCTAACCCGTACCCTAATCCATACACTAACACTAACCTGTGCCCTAACATGAACTCTGACCCTAACTTGTTTCCATAAACTCACCTGTACCCTAAATGTTACCTATTCGCTAACCCTAACCCCACCCCTACACCTAAACATAACCCCAACCCTACACCTTTCCCTAACCCATACCCTAATCCTAACCCGTACACTAACACTAACCCGTGCCCTAACACGTACCCTGACCCTAACACTTTTCCGTATCCTCTCCAGTACCCTAAATCTTACCGTTCGCTAAACCTAGCCCTTTCCCTAAACAGAACGCTAACACCAACCTGACACCATACCCTAACCCATACACTGATCTTAACCCATACACCAAAATTAAGCAATTCCCTCACATGTACTTTGACACTAACACGTTTCCGTACCCTCCTGTGTACCGTAAACCTTACCTGTTCGCTAACACTTACCCTAGGTCTAAGCCTAACACTATCCACAACCCTACACAAAATCCTAACCCATACCCTAATCCTAATCCGTACAATAACACTAACCTGTGCCCTAACACCAAGCCTGACCCTAACTCGTTTCCATATGCTTACCTGTACCCTAAATATTACCTATTCGCTAACCCTAACCCTAACACTAACCCTAACCCCAATCCTACACCTTACCCTAATCCGTACTGTAATCCTAACCCGTACCCTAATACTAATCCGTGCCCTGACACGTACACAGACCGTGACACTTTTCTGTACCCTCACCTGTACCCTAAGCCTTACATTTCGCTAACCCTAACCCTAGCCCTAAAGCTAAATCTAACTCCAACCCTACACCTTACCCTAACACGTACACTAATCTTAAACCTTAAACTAACACTAACCCATTCCCGCATATGTATTTTGACCCTAAAACATTTCCGTACCCTCCCCTGTAACCTAAAAATTACCCGGTCGCTAACCCTAACCCTAGCTCTAAACCTAACCCTAACGCCAACCCTACATCTTACCCTAACCCATACACTAATCCTAAACCGTACACTAACACTAACCAGTGCCCTGAAACGTACCCTGACCCTGACACTTTTCCATACCCTCAGCTGTACGCTAAACCTAATCGTTAGCTAACCCTAACTGTAGACTTAAACCTAACCCTAACACCAACCCTACACCTTATTCTAACCCGTACCCTATTTTTAACCCCTACACTAACACTAACCCATGCCCTCACACGTAATTTGACACTAACACGTCTCCATACACTCACATGTACCATAAGCCTTAACTGTTCGCTAAGCCTATCCCTAACCCTAACGCCAACCCTAACCATTACCCTAACCCATACCCTAATCCTAACCACACATTAACACTAACACGTTTCCTAACACATAACCTGACCCAAACGCTTTTCCGTACCCTCAACTGTACCCTAAAACTTACCCGTTCGCCAACCCTAAGCCTAGCCCTAAACCTAACCCTAACCACAACCCCACACCTTACCCTAAACTCTACGCTAATCCTGACACGTACACTAACACTAACAGGTGTCCTAACATATACCCTGACCCTAAAAGTTTTCCGTACCCTCACCTGTACCCTAAACCTTACTGGTTCGCTAACCGTAACCTTAGCCCTAAACATAATGCTAACACCAACCCTACACCATACCCTAACCCGTACACTAATCTTAACCCGTACACCAAAATTATGCAATGCCCTCACACGTACTTTGACACTAACACGTTTCCGTACACTCATGTACCATAAAACTTACCTGTTCGCTAACCCTAACCCTAGCCCTAAACTTAACCCTAACCTCAACCCTACACATTTCCCTAACCCGTACCCTAATCCTAACCCATACACTAGCACTACACGTGCCCTAACAGGTACCCTGACCGTAACACTTTTCTGTACACTCACCTGTACCCTAAACCATACCGTGTGCTATCCTTAACCCTAGACCTAAACGTAAACCTTACCCCATCCCTAAACCTTACCGTAACGCGTACCCAATCCTAGCCAGTACCCTAACACTAATCCGTGCCCTAACATGTACCCTGATCCTAACACGTTTCTGGACCATCACCTGTAACCTAAACCTTACATTTCGCTAACCCTAACCATAGCCCTAAACCTAACCCTAAACCCAACCCTACACATTACCCTAACCCATACCGTAATCCTAACCAGTACACTAATACTAATCCGTGCCCTGAAACGTAACCTGAGCCTAACACTTTTCTGTACCCTCACCTGTACCCTAAACTTTACCGTTCACAAACCCGAAACATACCCCTAAACCAAGCCCTAACACCAACCCAACACCTTACCATAAACCGTACCCTAATCCTATCCCGTACTCAAACACTAATCCATGCCCTGACACGTACCCTGCCTCTAACTCTTTACCCTACTCTCTCCTGTACCCTAAATCTTACCGTTTGCTAACCCTAACCCTAGCCCTAAAGCTAAATCTAACTACAACCCTACACCTTACCCTAACATGTACACTAATCTTAATGCATACACTAACACT
The DNA here is from genome assembly GCF_964341445.2 of Mesoplodon mirus. Taxonomy (NCBI): domain Eukaryota; kingdom Metazoa; phylum Chordata; class Mammalia; order Artiodactyla; family Ziphiidae; genus Mesoplodon; species Mesoplodon mirus. Next base: position 1,497,715 of record NC_138996.1, read on the forward strand.
AACCCATTCCCTCACACTTACTTTGACACTAAAACATTTCCTTACCCTCACCTGTAACCTAAAGCTTACTCGTTCGCTCACCCTAACCCTAGCCCTAACACTAAACTTAACGCCAAACCTGTCCATTAACCTAACCCGTACCCTAATTCTAACCCGTACACTAACACTAATCCGTACCCTAACATTTACCCTGACCCTTACACTTTTCCATACCCACGCCTGAACCCTAAATCTTACCATTCACTAACCCTAACCCTAGGTCTAAACCTAACCCTAAACCCAAGCCCAACCCTACACCTAACTCTAACATGTACACTAATCCTAATCCTTAAACTAACACTAACCTGTGTCCTAACACGAACCCTGACCCTAACTCATTTCCATACGCTCACCTGTACTCTAATGTCACCTATTCACTAACCCTAACACTAGCCCTAAACCTAAACCTAACCCCAACCCTACACCTTACCCTAACCCATACCCTAATCATATCCCATACACTAACACTAACTCGTGCCCTAACACCTACCCTAACCCTACCCCTAACCCTAACCCTAACACTAAGCCTAAACTTTACCATTTGTTAACCATAACCGTAGCCCCAAACCTAAACCTAACTACAAACCTACTCCTAACACATACACTAATCTTAACCCATACACTAACACTAACGCAATACCACACACGTACTTGGACAATAAAACATTTCCATATGGTCAGCTGTAACCTAAACCTTACCCGTTCACTGAACTTAACCCTACCCCTAACACTAACCATAACGCCAACCCTACCAATTACCCTAACCCGTACCCTAATCCTAACCTGTAAACCCACACTAACCCCTGCCCTAACACGTACCCTGACCCTAACACTTTTCCGTAACCTCACCTGTACCCTAAACCTTACCGTTCGCTAACCCTAACCCTAAACCTAGACGAAACCCCAACTGTACACCTTACCCTAACCCGTAAGCTAATCCTAAGCCATACACTAACACTGACACGTGTCCTAACACATACACAAACCCTAACACTTTTCTGTACCATCACCTGTACCCTAAACCTGACATTTGGCTAACCCTAACCCTAGCCATAAAGCTAACCCTAAGCCCAACCCTAAACCTTACCTAAACCGTACCCTAATCCTAACCAGTATACTACTACTAAGCCATGCCCTGACATGTACCCTGACCCTAACGCTTTTCCATAACCTCACCGGTACCCTAAACCTTACCCATTCGCTAACCCTAACCCTAGCCCTAGCCCTAACCCTAACGCCAACCCTACTACTTACCCTAACCCGTACCCTAATCCCAACCCATACACTATCACTAACCCATGTCCTAACACGTACCTTGACCCGAACACTTTTCCGTATCCTCTCCTGTACCCAAAATCTTACCGTTCACTAACCCTAACCCTAGCCCTAAACATAACGCTAACACCAACCTTACAGCATACCCTAACCCGTACACTAAACTTAACCCGTACAAAAAAACGAACCCATGCCCTCACATGTACTTTGACACTAACACATTTCCGTACCCTCCCGTGTACCGTAAACCTTACCCGTTTGCTAACTCTAACTGTAGGCCTAACCCTAACCATAACACCAACCCTACCCATTTCCCTAACCCGTACCCTAATCCTTACCCATACACTAACACTAATCCATGCCCTAACACGTACCCTGACCCTAACACTTTTCCATACCCACTCCTGTACCCTAAATCTTACCATTCGCTAACCCTAACCCTATGTCTAAACCTAACCCTAACCCCAACCCGTACCCTAATCCATACACTAACACTAACCTGTGCCCTAACATGAACCCTGACCCTAACTTGTTTCCATAAGCTCACCTGTACACTAAATGTTACCTATTCGCTAACCCTAACCCCACCCCTACACCTAAACATAACCCCAACCCTACACCTTTCCCTAACCCATACCCTAATCCTAACCCGTACACTAACACTAACCCGTGCCCTAACACGTACCCTGACCCTAACACTTTTCCGTATCCTCTCCAGTACCCTAAATCTTACCGTTCGCTAAACCTAGCCCTTTCCCTAAACAGAACGCTAACACCAACCTGACACCATACCCTAACCCATACACTGATCTTAACCCATACACCAAAATTAAGCAATTCCCTCACATGTACTTTGACACTAACACGTTTCCGTACCCTCCTGTGTACCGTAAACCTTACCTGTTCGCTAACACTTACCCTAGGTCTAAGCCTAACACTATCCACAACCCTACACAAAATCCTAACCCATACCCTAATCCTAATCCGTACAATAACACTAACCTGTGCCCTAACACCAAGCCTGACCCTAACTCGTTTCCATATGCTTACCTGTACCCTAAATATTACCTATTCGCTAACCCTAACCCTAACACTAACCCTAACCCCAATCCTACACCTTACCCTAATCCGTACTGTAATCCTAACCCGTACCCTAATACTAATCCGTGCCCTGACACGTACACAGACCGTGACACTTTTCTGTACCCTCACCTGTACCCTAAGCCTTACATTTCGCTAACCCTAACCCTAGCCCTAAAGCTAAATCTAACTCCAACCCTACACCTTACCCTAACACGTACACTAATCTTAAACCTTAAACTAACACTAACCCATTCCCGCATATGTATTTTGACCCTAAAACATTTCCGTACCCTCCCCTGTAACCTAAAAATTACCCGGTCGCTAACCCTAACCCTAGTTCTAAACCTAACCCTAACGCCAACCCTACATCTTACCCTAACCCATACACTAATCCTAAACTGTACACTAACACTAACCAGTGCCCTGAAACGTACCCTGACCCTAACACTTTTCCATACCCTCAGCTGTACGCTAAACCTAATCGTTAGCTAACCCTAACTGTAGACTTAAACCTAACCCTAACACCAACCCTACACCTTATTCTAACCCGTACCCTATTTTTAACCCCTACACTAACACTAACCCATGCCCTCACACGTAATTTGACACTAACACGTCTCCATACACTCACATGTACCATAAGCCTTAACTGTTCGCTAAGCCTATCCCTAAACCTAACGCCAACCCTAACCATTACCCTAACCCATACCCTAATCCTAACCACACATTAACACTAACACGTTTCCTAACACATAACCTGACCCAAACGCTTTTCCGTACCCTCAACTGTACCCTAAAACTTACCCGTTCGCCAACCCTAAGCCTAGCCCTAAACCTAACCCTAACCACAACCCCACACCTTACCCTAAACTCTACGCTAATCCTGACACGTACACTAACACTAACAGGTGTCCTAACATATACCCTGACCCTAAAAGTTTTCCGTACCCTCACCTGTACCCTAAACCTTACTGGTTCGCTAACCGTAACCTTAGCCCTAAACATAATGCTAACACCAACCCTACACCATACCCTAACCCGTACACTAATCTTAACCCGTACACCAAAATTATGCAATGCCCTCACACGTACTTTGACACTAACACGTTTCCGTACACTCATGTACCATAAAACTTACCTGTTCGCTAACCCTAACCCTAGCCCTAAACTTAACCCTAACCTCAACCCTACACATTTCCCTAACCCGTACCCTAATCCTAACCCATACACTAACACTACACGTGCCCTAACAGGTACCCTGACCGTAACACTTTTCTGTACACTCACCTGTACCCTAAACCATACCGTTTGCTATCCTTAACCCTAGACCTAAACGTAAACCTTACCCCATCCCTAAACCTTACCCTAACGCGTACCCAATCCTAACCAGTACCCTAACACTAATCCGTGCCCTAACATGTACCCTGATCCTAACACGTTTCTGGACCATCACCTGTAACCTAAACCTTACATTTCGCTAACCCTAACCATAGCCCTAAACCTAACCCTAAACCCAACCCTACCCATTACCCTAACCCATACCGTAATCCTAACCAGTACACTAATACTAATCCGTGCCCTGAAACGTAACCTGAGCCTAACACTTTTCTGTACCCTCACCTGTACCCTAAACTTTACCGTTCACAAACCCGAAACATACCCCTAAACCAAGCCCTAACACCAACCCAACACCTTACCATAAACCGTACCCTAATCCTATCCCGTACACAAACACTAATCCATGCCCTGACACGTACCCTGCCTCTAACTCTTTACCCTACTCTCTCCTGTACCCTAAATCTTACCGTTTGCTAACCCTAACCCTAGCCCTAAAGCTAAATCTAACTACAACCCTACACCTTACCCTAACATGTACACTAATCTTAATGCATACACTAACACTAACCCATTCCCTCACACTTACTTTGACACTAAAACATTTCCTTACCCTCACCTGTAACCTAAAGCTTACTCGTTCGCTAACCCTACCCCTAGCCCTAACACTAAACATAACGCCAACCCTATCCATTAGCCTAACCCGTACCCTAATTCTAACCCGTACACTAACACTAATCCGTGCCCTAACATTTCCCCTGACCCTTACACTTTTCCATACCCACGCCTGAACCCTAAATCTTACCATTCGCTAACCTAACCCTAGGTCTAAACCTAACCCTAAACCCAAGCCCAACCCTACACCTAACTCTAACATGTACACTAATCCTAATCCTTAAACTAACACTAACCTGTGCCCTAACACGAACCCTGACCCTAACTCATTTCCATACGCTCACCTGTACTCTAATGTTACCTATTCGCTAACCCTAACACTAGCCCTAAACCTAAACCTAACCCCAACCCTACACCTTACCCTAACCCATACCCTAATCATAACCCATACACTAACAATAACTCGTGCCCTAACACCTACCCTAACCCTACCCCTAACCCTAACCCTAACACTAACCCTAAACTTTACCATTTGTTAACCATAACCGTAGCCCCAAACCTAAACCTAACTACAAACCTACTCCTAACACATACACTAATCTTAACCCATACACTAACACTAACGCAATACCACACACGTACTTTGACAATAAAACATTTCCGTATGGTCAGCTGTAACCTAAACCTTACCCGTTCACTAAACTTAACCCTACCCCTAACACTAACCGTAACGCCAACCCTACCAATTACCCTAACCTGTACCCTAATCCTAACCTGTAAACCCAGACTAACCCCTGCCCTAACACGTACCCTGACCCTAACACTTTTCCGTAACCTCACCTGTACCCTAAACCTTACCGTTCGCTAACCCTAACCCTAAACCTAGACGAAACCCCAACCGTACACCTTACCCTAACCCGTAAGCTAATCCTAAGCCATACACTAACACTGACACGTGTCCTAACACATACACAAACCCTAACACTTTTCTGTACCATCACCTGTACCCTAAACCTGACATTTGGCTAACCCTAACCCTAGCCTTAAAGCTAACCCTAAGCCCAACCCTAAACCTTACCTAAACCATACCCTAATCCTAACCAGTATATTACTACTAAGCCATGCCCTGACATGTACCCTGACCCTAACGCTTTTCCATAATCTCACCGGTACCCTAAACCTTACCCATTCGCTAACCCTAACCCTAGCCCTAGCCCTAGCCCTAACCCTAACGCCAACCCTACTACTTACCCTAACCCGTACCCTAATCCCAACCCATACACTATCACTAACCCATGTCCTAACACGTACCTTGACCCGAACACTTTTCCGTATCCTCTCCTTTACCCAAAATCTTACCGTTCACTAACCCTAACCCTAGCCCTAAACATAACGCTAACACCAACCTTACAGCATACACTAACCCGTACATTAAACTTAACACGTACAAAAAAACGAACCCATGCCCTCACATGTACTTTGACACTAACACATTTCCGTACCCTCCCGTGTACCGTAAACCTTACCCGTTTGCTAACTCTAACTGTAGGCCTAACCCTAACCATAACACCAACCCTACACATTTCCCTAACCCGTACCCTAATCCTTACCCATACACTAACACTAATCCATGCCCTAACACGTACCCTGACCCTAACACTTTTCCATACCCACTCCTGTACCCTAAATCTTACCATTCACTAACCCTAACCCTATGTCTAAACCTAACCCTAACCCCAACCCTACACCTAACCCTAACCCGTACCCTAATCCATACACTAACACTAACCTGTGCCCTAACATGAACCCTGACCCTAACTTGTTTCCATAAGCTCACCTGTACCCTAAATGTTACCTATTCGCTAACCCTAACCCCACCCCTACACCTAAACATAACCCCAACCCTACACCTTTCCCTATCCCATACCCTAATCCTAACCCGTACACTAACACTAACCCGTGCCCTAACACGTACCCTGACCCTAACACTTTTCCGTATCCTCTCCAGTACCCTAAATCTTACCGTTCGCTAAACCTAGCCCTTTCCCTAAACAGAACGCTAACACCAACCTGACACCATACCCTAACCCATACACTGATCTTAACCCATACACCAAAATTAAGCAATTCCCTCACATGTACTTTGACACTAACACGTTTCCGTACCCTCCTGTGTACCGTAAACCTTACCTGTTCGCTAACACTTACCCTAGGTCTAAGCCTAACACTATCCACAACCCTACACAAAATCCTAACCCATACCCTAATCCTAATCCATACAATAACACTAACCTGTGCCCTAACACCAAGCCTGACCCTAACTCGTTTCCATATGCTTACCTGTACCCTAAATATTACCTATTCGCTAACCCTAACCCTAACACTAACCCTAACCCCAATCCTACACCTTACCCTGATCCGTACTGTAATCCTAACCCGTACCCTAATACTAATCCGTGCCCTGACACGTACACAGACCGTGACACTTTTCTGTACCCTCACCTGTACCCTAAGCCTTACATTTCGCTAACCCTAACCCTAGCCCTAAAGCTAAATCTAACTCCAACCCTACACCTTACCCTAACACGTACACTAATCTTAAACCTTAAACTAACACTAACCCATTCCCGCATATGTATTTTGACCCTAAAACATTTCCGTACCCTCCCCTGTAACCTAAAAATTACCCGGTCGCTAACCCTAACCCTAGCTGTAAACCTAACCCTAACACCAACCCTACATCTTACCCTAACCCATACACTAATCCTAAACCGTACACTAACACTAACCAGTGCCCTGAAACGTACCCTGACCCTAACACTTTTCCATACCCTCAGCTGTACGCTAAACCTAATCGTTAGCTAACCCTAACTGTAGACTTAAACCTAACCCTAACACCAACCCTACACCTTATTCTAACCCGTACCCTATTTTTAACCCCTACACTAACACTAACCCATGCCCTCACACGTAATTTGACACTAACACGTCTCCATACACTCACATGTACCATAAGCCTTAACTGTTCGCTAAGCCTATCCCTAACCCTAACGCCAACCCTAACCATTACCCTAACCCATACCCTAATCCTAACCACACATTAACACTAACACGTTTCCTAACACATAACCTGACCCAAACGCTTTTCCGTACCCTCAACTGTACCCTAAAACTTACCCGTTCGCCAACCCTAAGCCTAGCCCTAAACCTAACCCTAACCACAACCCCACACCTTACCCTAAACTGTACGCTAATCCTGACACGTACACTAACAGGTGTCCTAACATATACCCTGACCCTAAAAGTTTTCCGTACCCTCACCTGTACCCTAAACCTTACTGGTTCGCTAACCGTAACCTTAGCCCTAAACATAATGCTAACACCAACCCTACACCATACCCTAACCTGTACACTAATCTTAACCCGTACACCAAAATTATGCAATGCCCTCACACGTACTTTGACACTAACACGTTTCCGTACACTCATGTACCATAAAACTTACCTGTTCGCTAACCCTAACCCTAGCCCTAAACTTAACCCTAACCTCAACCCTACACATTTCCCTAACCCGTACCCTAATCCTAACCCATACACTAACACTACACGTGCCCTAACAGGTACCCTGACCGTAACACTTTTCTGTACACTCACCTGTACCCTAAACCATACCGTGTGCTATCCTTAACCCTAGACCTAAACGTAAACCTTACCCCATCCCTAAGCCTTTCCCTAAAGCGTACCCAATCCTAACCAGTACCCTAACACTAATCCGTGCCCTAACATGTACCCTGATCCTAACACGTTTCTGGACCATCACCTGTAACCTAAACCTTACATTTCGCTAACCCTAACCATAGCCCTAAACCTAACCCTAAACCATACCGTAATCCTAACCAGTACACTAATACTAATCCGTGCCCTGAAACGTAACCTGAGCCTAACACTTTTCTGTACCCTCACCTGTACCCTAAACTTTACCGTTCACAAACCCGAAACATACCCCTAAACCAAGCCCTAACACCAACCCAACACCTTATCATAAACCGTACCCTAATCCTATCCCGTACACAAACACTAATCCATGCCCTGACACGTACCCTGCCTCTAACTCTTTACCCTACTCTCTCCTGTACCCTAAATCTTACCGTTTGCTAACCCTAACCCTAGCCCTAAAGCTAAATCTAACTACAACCCTACACCTTACCCTAACATGTACACTAATCTTAATGCATACACTAACACTAACCCATTCCCTCACACTTACTTTGACACTAAAACATTTCCTTACCCTCACCTGTAACCTAAAGCTTACTCGTTCGCTAACCCTACCCCTAGCCCTAACACTAAACATAACGCCAACCCTATCCAATAGCCTAGCCCGTACTCTAATTCTAACCCGTACACTAACACTAATCCGTGCCCTAACATTTACCCTGACCCTTACACTTTTCCATACCCACGCCCTAACCCTAAATCTTACCATTCACTAACCCTAACACTAGGTCTAAACCTAACCCTAAACCCAAGCCCAACCCTACACCTAACTCTAACATGTACACTAATCCTAATCCTTAAACTAACACTAACCTGTGCCCTAACACGAACCCTGACCCTAACTCATTTCCATACGCTCACCTGTACTCTAATGTTACCTATTCGCTAACCCTAACACTAGCCCTAAACCTAAACCTAACCCCAACCCTACACCTTACCCTAACCCATACCCTAATCATAACCCATACACTAACACTAACTCGTGCCCTAACACCTACCCTAACACTACCCCTAACCCTAACCCTAACACTAACCCTAAACTTTACCATTTGTTAACCATAACCGTAGCCCCAAACCTAAACCTAACTACAAACCTACTCCTAACACATACACTAATCTTAACCCATACACTAACACTAACGCAATACCACACACGTACTTTGACAATAAAACTATTCCATAGGGTCAGCTGTAACCTAAACCTTACCCGTTCACTAAACTTAACCCTACCCCTAACACTAACCATAACGCCAACCCTACCAATTACCCTAACCTGTACCCTAATCCTAACCTGTAAACCCACACTAACCCCTGCCCTAACACGTACCCTGACCCTAACACTTTTCCGTAACCTCACCTGTACCCTAAACCTTACCGTTCGCTAACCCTAACCCTAAACCTAGACGAAACCCCAACCGTACACCTTACCCTAACCCGTAAGCTAATCCTAAGCCATACACTAACACTGACACGTGTCCTAACACATACACAAACCCTAACACTTTTCTGTACCATCACCTGTACCCTAAACCTGACATTTGGCTAACCCTAACCCTAGCCATAAAGCTAACCCTAAGCCCAACCCTAAACCTTACCTAAACCGTACCCTAATCCTAACCAGTATACTACTACTAAGCCATGCCCTGACATGTACCCTGACCCTAACGCTTTTCCATAACCTCACCGGTACCCTAAACCTTACCCATTCGCTAACCCTAGCCCTAGCCCTAACCCTAACACCAACCCTACTACTTACCCTAACCCGTACCCTAATCCCAACCCATACACTATCACTAACCCATGTCCTAACACGTACCTTGACCCGAACACTTTTCCGTATCCTCTCCTGTACCCAAAATCTTACCGTTCACTAACCCTAACCCTAGCCCTAAACATAACGCTAACACCAACCTTACAGCATACCCTAACCCGTACACTAAACTTAACCCGTACAAAAAAACGAACCCATGCCCTCACATGTACTTTGACACTAACACATTTCCGTACCCTCCCGTGTACCGTAAACCTTACCCGTTTGCTAACTCTAACTGTAGGCCTAACCCTAACCATAACACCAACCCTACCCATTTCCCTAACCCGTACCCTAATCCTTACCCATACACTAACACTAATCCATGCCTTAACACGTACCCTGACCCTAACACTTTTCCATACCCACTCCTGTACCCTAAATCTTACCATTCGCTAACCCTAACCCTATGTCTAAACCTAACCCTAACCCCAACCCTACACCTAACCCTAACCCGTACCCTAATCCATACACTAACACTAACCTGTGCCCTAACATGAACTCTGACCCTAACTTGTTTCCATAAACTCACCTGTACCCTAAATGTTACCTATTCGCTAACCCTAACCCCACCCCTACACCTAAACATAACCCCAACCCTACACCTTTCCCTAACCCATACCCTAATCCTAACCCGTACACTAACACTAACCCGTGCCCTAACACGTACCCTGACCCTAACACTTTTCCGTATCCTCTCCAGTACCCTAAATCTTACCGTTCGCTAAACCTAGCCCTTTCCCTAAACAGAACGCTAACACCAACCTGACACCATACCCTAACCCATACACTGATCTTAACCCATACACCAAAATTAAGCAATTCCCTCACATGTACTTTGACACTAACACGTTTCCGTACCCTCCTGTGTACCGTAAACCTTACCTGTTCGCTAACACTTACCCTAGGTCTAAGCCTAACACTATCCACAACCCTACACAAAATCCTAACCCATACCCTAATCCTAATCCGTACAATAACACTAACCTGTGCCCTAACACCAAGCCTGACCCTAACTCGTTTCCATATGCTTACCTGTACCCTAAATATTACCTATTCGCTAACCCTAACCCTAACACTAACCCTAACCCCAATCCTACACCTTACCCTAATCCGTACTGTAATCCTAACCCGTACCCTAATACTAATCCGTGCCCTGACACGTACACAGACCGTGACACTTTTCTGTACCCTCACCTGTACCCTAAGCCTTACATTTCGCTAACCCTAACCCTAGCCCTAAAGCTAAATCTAACTCCAACCCTACACCTTACCCTAACACGTACACTAATCTTAAACCTTAAACTAACACTAACCCATTCCCGCATATGTATTTTGACCCTAAAACATTTCCGTACCCTCCCCTGTAACCTAAAAATTACCCGGTCGCTAACCCTAACCCTAGCTCTAAACCTAACCCTAACGCCAACCCTACATCTTACCCTAACCCATACACTAATCCTAAACCGTACACTAACACTAACCAGTGCCCTGAAACGTACCCTGACCCTGACACTTTTCCATACCCTCAGCTGTACGCTAAACCTAATCGTTAGCTAACCCTAACTGTAGACTTAAACCTAACCCTAACACCAACCCTACACCTTATTCTAACCCGTACCCTATTTTTAACCCCTACACTAACACTAACCCATGCCCTCACACGTAATTTGACACTAACACGTCTCCATACACTCACATGTACCATAAGCCTTAACTGTTCGCTAAGCCTATCCCTAACCCTAACGCCAACCCTAACCATTACCCTAACCCATACCCTAATCCTAACCACACATTAACACTAACACGTTTCCTAACACATAACCTGACCCAAACGCTTTTCCGTACCCTCAACTGTACCCTAAAACTTACCCGTTCGCCAACCCTAAGCCTAGCCCTAAACCTAACCCTAACCACAACCCCACACCTTACCCTAAACTCTACGCTAATCCTGACACGTACACTAACACTAACAGGTGTCCTAACATATACCCTGACCCTAAAAGTTTTCCGTACCCTCACCTGTACCCTAAACCTTACTGGTTCGCTAACCGTAACCTTAGCCCTAAACATAATGCTAACACCAACCCTACACCATACCCTAACCCGTACACTAATCTTAACCCGTACACCAAAATTATGCAATGCCCTCACACGTACTTTGACACTAACACGTTTCCGTACACTCATGTACCATAAAACTTACCTGTTCGCTAACCCTAACCCTAGCCCTAAACTTAACCCTAACCTCAACCCTACACATTTCCCTAACCCGTACCCTAAACCTAACCCATACACTAGCACTACACGTGCCCTAACAGGTACCCTGACCGTAACACTTTTCTGTACACTCACCTGTGCCCTAAACCATACCGTGTGCTATCCTTAACCCTAGACCTAAACGTAAACCTTACCCCATCCCTAAACCTTACCCTAACGCGTACCCAATCCTAACCAGTACCCTAACACTAATCCGTGCCCTAACATGTACCCTGATCCTAACACGTTTCTGGACCATCACCTGTAACCTAAAACTTACATTTCGCTAACCCTAACCATAGCCCTAAACCTAACCCTAAACCCAAACCTACCCATTACCCTAACCCTAACGCCAACCCTAACCATTACCCTAACCCATACCCTAATCCTAACCACACATTAACACTAACACGTTTCCTAACACATAACCTGACCCAAACGCTTTTCCGTACCCTCAACTGTACCCTAAAACTTACCCGTTCGCCAACCCTAAGCGTAGCCCTAAACCTAACCCTAACCACAACCCCACACCTTACCCTAAACTCTACGCTAATCCTGACACGTACACTAACACTAACAGGTGTCCTAACATATACCCTGACCCTAAAAGTTTTCCGTACCCTCACCTGTACCCTAAACCTAACTGGTTCGCTAACCGTAACCTTAGCCCTAAACATAATGCTAACACCAACCCTACACCATACCCTAACCCGTACACTAATCTTAACCCGTACACCAAAATTATGCAATGCCCTCACACGTACTTTGACACTAACACGTTTCCGTACACTCATGTACCATAAAACTTACCTGTTCGCTAACCCTAACCCTAGCCCTAAACTTAACCCTAACGTCAACCCTACACATTTCCCTAACCCGTACCCTAATCCTAACCCATACACTAACACTACACGTGCCCTAAGAGGTACCCTGACCGTAACACTTTTCTGTACACTCACCTGTACCCTAAACCATACCGTGTGCTATCCTTAACCCTAGACCTAAACGTAAACCTTACCCCATCCCTAAACCTTACCCTAACGCGTACCCAATCCTAACCAGTACCCTAACACTAATCCGTGCCCTAACATGTACCCTGATCCTAACACGTTTCTGGACCATCACCTGTAACCTAAACCTTACATTTCGCTAACCCTAACCATAGCCCTAAACCTAACCCTAAACCCAACCCTACCCATTACCCTAACCCATACCGTAATCCTAACCAGTACACTAATACTAATCCGTGCCCTGAAACGTAACCTGAGCCTAACACTTTTCTGTACCCTCACCTGTACCCTAAACTTTACCGTTCACAAACCCGAAACATACCCCTAAACCAAGCCCTAACACCAACCCAACACCTTACCATAAACCGTACCCTAATCCTATCCCGTACACAAACACTAATCCATGCCCTGACACGTACCCTGCCTCTAACTCTTTACCCTACTCTCTCCTGTACCCTAAATCTTACCGTTTGCTAACCCTAACCCTAGCCCTAAAGCTAAATCTAACTACAACCCTACACCTTACCCTAACATGTACACTAATCTTAATGCATACACTAACACTAACCCATTCCCTCACACTTACTTTGACACTAAAACATTTCCTTACCCTCACCTGTAACCTAAAGCTTACTCGTTCGCTCACCCTAACCCTAGCCCTAACACTAAACTTAACGCCAAACCTGTCCATTAACCTAACCCGTACCCTAATTCTAACCCGTACACTAACACTAATCCGTACCCTAACATTTACCCTGACACTTACACTTTTCCATACCCACGCCTGAACCCTAAATCTTACCATTCACTAACCCTAACCCTAGGTCTAAACCTAACCCTAAACCCAAGCCCAACCCTACACCTAACTCTAACATGTACACTAATCCTAATCCTTAAACTAACACTAACCTGTGTCCTAACACGAACCCTGACCCTAACTCATTTCCATACGCTCACCTGTACTCTAATGTCACCTATTCACTAACCCTAACACTAGCCCTAAACCTAAACCTAACCCCAACCCTACACCTTACCCTAACCCATACCCTAATCATATCCCATACACTAACACTAACTCGTGCCCTAACACCTACCCTAACCCTACCCCTAACCCTAACCCTAACACTAAGCCTAAACTTTCCCATTTGTTAACCATAACCGTAGCCCCAAACCTAAACCTAACTACAAACCTACTCCTAACACATACACTAATCTTAACCCATACACTAACACTAACGCAATACCACACACGTACTTGGACAATAAAACATTTCCATATGGTCAGCTGTAACCTAAACCTTACCCGTTCACTAAACTTAACCCTACCCCTAACACTAACCATAACGCCAACCCTACCAATTACCCTAACCCGTACCCTAATCCTAACCTGTAAACCCACACTAACCCCTGCCCTAACACGTACCCTGACCCTAACACTTTTCCGTAACCTCACCTGTACCCTAAACCTTACCGTTCGCTAACCCTAACCCTAAACCTAGACGAAACCCCAACCGTACACCTTACCCTAACCCGTAAGCTAATCCTAAGCCATACACTAACACTGACACGTGTCCTAACACATACACAAACCCTAACACTTTTCTGTACCATCACCTGTACCCTAAACCTGACATTTGGCTAACCCTAACCCTAGCCATAAAGCTAACCCTAAGCCCAACCCTAAACCTTACCTAAACCGTACCCTAATCCTAACCAGTATACTACTACTAAGCCATGCCCTGACATGTACCCTGACCCTAACGCTTTTCCATAACCTCACCGGTACCCTAAACCTTACCCATTCGCTAACCCTAACCCTAGCCCTAGCCCTAGCCCTAACCCTAACGCCAACCCTACTACTTACCCTAACCCGTACCCTAATCCCAACCCATACACTATCACTAACCCATGTCCTAACACGTACCTTGACCCGAACACTTTTCCGTATCCTCTCCTGTACCCAAAATCTTACCGTTCACTAACCCTAACCCTAGCCCTAAACATAACGCTAACACCAACCTTACAGCATACCCTAACCCGTACACTAAACTTAACCCGTACAAAAAAACGAACCCATGCCCTCACATGTACTTTGACACTAACACATTTCCGTACCCTCCCGTGTACCGTAAACCTTACCCGTTTGCTAACTCTAACTGTAGGCCTAACCCTAACCATAACACCAACCCTACCCATTTCCCTAACCCGTACCCTAATCCTTACCCATACACTAACACTAATCCATGCCCTAACACGTACCCTGACCCTAACACTTTTCCATACCCACTCCTGTACCATAAATCTTACCATTCGCTAACCCTAACCCTATGTCTAAACCTAACCCTAACCCCAACCCTACACCTAACCCTAACCCGTACCCTAATCCATACACTAACACTAACCTGTGCCCTAACATGAACCCTGACCCTAACTTGTTTCCATAAGCTCACCTGTACCCTAAATGTTACCTATTCGCTAACCCTAACCCCACCCCTACACCTAAACATAACCCCAACCCTACACCTTTCCCTAACCCATACCCTAATCCTAACCCGTACACTAACACTAACCCGTGCCCTAACACGTACCCTGACCCTAACACTTTTCCGTATCCTCTCCAGTACCCTAAATCTTACCGTTCGCTAAACCTAGCCCTTTCCCTAAACAGAACGCTAACACCAACCTGACACCATACCCTAACCCATACACTAATCTTAACCCGTACACCAAAATTATGCAATGCCCTCACACGTACTTTGACACTAACACGTTTCCGTACACTCATGTACCATAAAACTTACCTGTTCGCTAACCCTAACCCTAGCCCTAAACTTAACCCTAACGTCAACCCTACACATTTCCCTAACCCGTACCCTAATCCTAACCCATACACTAACACTACACGTGCCCTAAGAGGTACCCTGACCGTAACACTTTTCTGTACACTCACCTGTACCCTAAACCATACCGTGTGCTATCCTTAACCCTAGACCTAAACGTAAACCTTACCCCATCCCTAAACCTTACCCTAACGCGTACCCAATCCTAACCAGTACCCTAACACTAATCCGTGCCCTAACATGTACCCTGATCCTAACACGTTTCTGGACCATCACCTGTAACCTAAACCTTACATTTCGCTAACCCTAACCATAGCCCTAAACCTAACCCTAAACCCAACCCTACCCATTACCCTAACCCATACCGTAATCCTAACCAGTACACTAATACTAATCCGTGCCCTGAAACGTAACCTGAGCCTAACACTTTTCTGTACCCTCACCTGTACCCTAAACTTTACCGTTCACAAACCCGAAACATACCCCTAAACCAAGCCCTAACACCAACCCAACACCTTACCATAAACCGTACCCTAATCCTATCCCGTACACAAACACTAATCCATGCCCTGACACGTACCCTGCCTCTAACTCTTTACCCTACTCTCTCCTGTACCCTAAATCTTACCGTTTGCTAACCCTAACCCTAGCCCTAAAGCTAAATCTAACTACAACCCTACACCTTACCCTAACATGTACACTAATCTTAATGCATACACTAACACTAACCCATTCCCTCACACTTACTTTGACACTAAAACATTTCCTTACCCTCACCTGTAACCTAAAGCTTACTCGTTCGCTCACCCTAACCCTAGCCCTAACACTAAACTTAACGCCAAACCTGTCCATTAACCTAACCCGTACCCTAATTCTAACCCGTACACTAACACTAATCCGTACCCTAACATTTACCCTGACACTTACACTTTTCCATACCCACGCCTGAACCCTAAATCTTACCATTCACTAACCCTAACCCTAGGTCTAAACCTAACCCTAAACCCAAGCCCAACCCTACACCTAACTCTAACATGTACACTAATCCTAATCCTTAAACTAACACTAACCTGTGTCCTAACACGAACCCTGACCCTAACTCATTTCCATACGCTCACCTGTACTCTAATGTCACCTATTCACTAACCCTAACACTAGCCCTAAACCTAAACCTAACCCCAACCCTACACCTTACCCTAACCCATACCCTAATCATATCCCATACACTAACACTAACTCGTGCCCTAACACCTACCCTAACCCTACCCCTAACCCTAACCCTAACACTAACCCTAAACTTTCCCATTTGTTAACCATAACCGTAGCCCCAAACCTAAACCTAACTACAAACCTACTCCTAACACATACACTAATCTTAACCCATACACTAACACTAACGCAATACCACACACGTACTTGGACAATAAAACATTTCCATATGGTCAGCTGTAACCTAAACCTTACCCGTTCACTAAACTTAACCCTACCCCTAACACTAACCATAACGCCAACCCTACCAATTACCCTAACCCGTACCCTAATCCTAACCTGTAAACCCACACTAACCCCTGCCCTAACACGTACCCTGACCCTAACACTTTTCCGTAACCTCACCTGTACCCTAAACCTTACCGTTCGCTAACCCTAACCCTAAACCTAGACGAAACCCCAACCGTACACCTTACCCTAACCCGTAAGCTAATCCTAAGCCATACACTAACACTGACACGTGTCCTAACACATACACAAACCCTAACACTTTTCTGTACCATCACCTGTACCCTAAACCTGACATTTGGCTAACCCTAACCCTAGCCATAAAGCTAACCCTAAGCCCAACCCTAAACCTTACCTAAACCGTACCCTAATCCTAACCAGTATACTACTACTAAGCCATGCCCTGACATGTACCCTGACCCTAACGCTTTTCCATAACCTCACCGGTACCCTAAACCTTACCCATTCGCTAACCCTAACCCTAGCCCTAGCCCTAGCCCTAACCCTAACGCCAACCCTACTACTTACCCTAACCCGTACCCTAATCCCAACCCATACACTATCACTAACCCATGTCCTAACACGTACCTTGACCCGAACACTTTTCCGTATCCTCTCCTGTACCCAAAATCTTACCGTTCACTAACCCTAACCCTAGCCCTAAACATAACGCTAACACCAACCTTACAGCATACCCTAACCCGTACACTAAACTTAACCCGTACAAAAAAACGAACCCATGCCCTCACATGTACTTTGACACTAACACATTTCCGTACCCTCCCGTGTACCGTAAACCTTACCCGTTTGCTAACTCTAACTGTAGGCCTAACCCTAACCATAACACCAACCCTACCCATTTCCCTAACCCGTACCCTAATCCTTACCCATACACTAACACTAATCCATGCCCTAACACGTACCCTGACCCTAACACTTTTCCATACCCACTCCTGTACCATAAATCTTACCATTCGCTAACCCTAACCCTATGTCTAAACCTAACCCTAACCCCAACCCTACACCTAACCCTAACCCGTACCCTAATCCATACACTAACACTAACCTGTGCCCTAACATGAACCCTGACCCTAACTTGTTTCCATAAGCTCACCTGTACCCTAAATGTTACCTATTCGCTAACCCTAACCCCACCCCTACACCTAAACATAACCCCAACCCTACACCTTTCCCTAACCCATACCCTAATCCTAACCCGTACACTAACACTAACCCGTGCCCTAACACGTACCCTGACCCTAACACTTTTCCGTATCCTCTCCAGTACCCTAAATCTTACCGTTCGCTAAACCTAGCCCTTTCCCTAAACAGAACGCTAACACCAACCTGACACCATACCCTAACCCGTACACTAATCTTAACCCGTACACCAAAATTATGCAATGCCCTCACACGTACTTTGACACTAACACGTTTCCGTACACTCATGTACCATAAAACTTACCTGTTCGCTAACCCTAACGCTAGCCCTAAACTTAACCCTAACCTCAACTCTACACATTTCCCTAACCCGTACCCTAATCCTAACCCATACACTAGCACTACACGTGCCCTAACAGGTACCCTGACCATAACACTTTTCTGTACACTCACCTGTACCCTAAACCATACCGTGTGCTATCCTTAACCCTAGACCTAAACGTAAACCTTACCCCATCCCTAAACCTTACCCTAACGCGTACCCAATCCTAACCAGTACCCTAACACTAATCCGTGCCCTAACATGTACCCTGATCCTAACACGTTTCTGGACCATCACCTGTAACCTAAACCTTACATTTCGCTAACCCTAACCATAGCCCTAAACCTAACCCTAAACCCAACCCTACCCATTACCCTAACCCATACCGTAATCCTAACCAGTACACTAATACTAATCCGTGCCCTGAAACGTAACCTGAGCCTAACACTTTTCTGTACCCTCACCTGTACCCTAAACTTTACCGTTCACAAACCCGAAACATACCCCTAAACCAAGCCCTAACACCAACCCAACACCTTACCATAAACCGTACCCTAATCCTATCCCATACACAAACACTAATCCATGCCCTGACACGTACCCTGCCTCTAACTCTTTACCCTACTCTCTCCTGTACCCTAAATCTTACCGTTTGCTAACCCTAACCCTAGCCCTAAAGCTAAATCTAACTACAACCCTACACCTTACCCTAACATGTACACTAATCTTAATGCATACACTAACACTAACCCATTCCCTCACACTTACTTTGACATTAAAACATTTCCTTACCCTCACCTGTAACCTAAACCTTACTCGTTCGCTCACCCTAACCCTAGCCCTAACACTAAACATAACGCCAACCCTATCCATTAGCCTAACCCGTACCCTAATTCTAACCCGTACACTAACACTAATCCGTACCCTAACATTTACCCTGACCCTTACACTTTTCCATACCCACGCCTGAACCCTAAATCTTACCATTCACTAACCCTAACCCTAGGTCTAAACCTAACCCTAAACCCAAGCCCAACCCTACACCTAACTCTAACATGTACACTAATCCTTATCCTTAAACTAACACTAACCTGTGCCCTAACACGAACCCTGACCCTAACTCATTTCCATACGCTCACCTGTACTCTAATGTTACCTATTCGCTAACCCTAACACTAGCCCTAAACCTAAACCTAACCCCAACCCTACACCTTACCCTAACCCATACCCTAATCATAACCCATACACTAACACTAACTCGTGCCCTAACACCTACCCTAACCCTACCCCTAACCCTAACCCTAACACTAACCCTAAACTTTACCATTTGTTAACCATAACCGTAGCCCCAAACCTAAACCTAACTACAAACCTACTCCTAACACATACACTAATCTTAACCCATACACTAACACTAACGCAATACCACACACGTACTTTGACAATAAAACATTTCCATATGGTCAGCTGTAACCTAAACCTTACCCGTTCACTAAACTTAACCCTACCCCTAACACTAACCATAACGCCAACCCTACCAATGACCCTAACCCGTATCCTAATCCTAACCTGTAAACCCACACTAACCCCTGCGCTAACACGTACCCTGACCCTAACACTATTCCGTAACCTCACCTGTACCCTAAACCTTACCGTTCGCTAACCCTAACCCTAAACCTAGACGAAACCCCAACCGTACACCTTACCCTAACCCGTAAGCTAATCCTAAGCCATACACTAACACTGACACGTGTCCTAACACATACACAAACCCTAACACTTTTCTGTACCATCACCTGTACCCTAAACCTGACATTTGGCTAACCCTAACCCTAGCCATAAAGCTAACCCTAAGCCCAACCCTAAACCTTACCTAAACCGTACCCTAATCCTAACCAGTATACTACTACTAAGCCATGCCCTGACATGTACCCTGACCCTAACGCTTTTCCATAACCTCACCGGTACCCTAAACCTTACCCATTCGCTAACCCTAACCCTAGCCCTAGCCCTAACCCTAACGCCAACCCTACTACTTACCCTAACCCGTACCCTAATCCCAACCCATACACTATCACTAACCCATGTCCTAACACGTACCTTGACCCGAACACTTTTCCGTATCCTCTCCTGTACCCAAAATCTTACCGTTCACTAACCCTAACCCTAGCCCTAAACATAACGCTAACACCAACCTTACAGCATACCCTAACCCGTACACTAAACTTAACCCGTACAAAAAAACGAACCCATGCCCTCACATGTACTTTGACACTAACACATTTCCGTACCCTCCCGTGTACCGTAAACCTTACCCGTTTGCTAACTCTAACTGTAGGCCTAACCCTAACCATAACACCAACCCTACCCATTTCCCTAACCCGTACCCTAATCCTTACCCATACACTAACACTAATCCATGCCCTAACACGTACCCTGACCCTAACACTTTTCCATACCCACTCCTGTACCCTAAATCTTACCATTCGCTAACCCTAACCCTATGTCTAAACCTAACCCTAACCCCAACCCGTACCCTAATCCATACACTAACACTAACCTGTGCCCTAACATGAACCCTGACCCTAACTTGTTTCCATAAGCTCACCTGTACACTAAATGTTACCTATTCGCTAACCCTAACCCCACCCCTACACCTAAACATAACCCCAACCCTACACCTTTCCCTAACCCATACCCTAATCCTAACCCGTACACTAACACTAACCCGTGCCCTAACACGTACCCTGACCCTAACACTTTTCCGTATCCTCTCCAGTACCCTAAATCTTACCGTTCGCTAAACCTAGCCCTTTCCCTAAACAGAACGCTAACACCAACCTGACACCATACCCTAACCCATACACTGATCTTAACCCATACACCAAAATTAAGCAATTCCCTCACATGTACTTTGACACTAACACGTTTCCGTACCCTCCTGTGTACCGTAAACCTTACCTGTTCGCTAACACTTACCCTAGGTCTAAGCCTAACACTATCCACAACCCTACACAAAATCCTAACCCATACCCTAATCCTAATCCGTACAATAACACTAACCTGTGCCCTAACACCAAGCCTGACCCTAACTCGTTTCCATATGCTTACCTGTACCCTAAATATTACCTATTCGCTAACCCTAACCCTAACACTAACCCTCACCCCAATCCTACACCTTACCCTAATCCGTACTGTAATCCTAACCCGTACCCTAATACTAATCCGTGCCCTGACACGTACACAGACCATGACACTTTTCTGTACCCTCACCTGTACCCTAAGCCTTACATTTCGCTAACCCTAACCCTAGCCCTAAAGCTAAATCTAACTCCAACCCTACACCTTACCCTAACACGTACACTAATCTTAAACCTTAAACTAACACTAACCCATTCCCGCATATGTATTTTGACCCTAAAACATTTCCGTACCCTCCCCTGTAACCTAAAAATTACCCGGTCGCTAAATCTAACCCTAGCTCTAAACCTAACCCTAACGCCAACCCTACATCTTACCCTAACCCATACACTAATCCTAAACCGTACACTAACACTAACCAGTGCCCTGAAACGTACCCTGACCCTAACACTTTTCCATACCCTCAGCTGTACGCTAAACCTAATCGTTAGCTAACCCTAACTGTAGACTTAAACCTAACCCTAACACCAACCCTACACCTTATTCTATCCCGTACCCTATTTTTAACCCCTACACTAACACTAACCCATGCCCTCACACGTAATTTGACACTAACACGTCTCCATACACTCACATGTACCATAAGCCTTAACTGTTTGCTAAGCCTATCCCTAACCCTAACGCCAACCCTAACCATTACCCTAACCCATACCCTAATCCTAACCACACATTAACACTAACACGTTTCCTAACACATAACCTGACCCAAACGCTTTTCCGTACCCTCAACTGTACCCTAAAACTTACCCGTTCGCCAACCCTAAGCCTAGCCCTAAACCTAACCCTAACCACAACCCCACACCTTACCCTAAACTCTACGCTAATCCTGACACGTACACTAACACTAACAGGTGTCCTAACATATACCCTGACCCTAAAAGTTTTCCGTACCCTCACCTGTACCCTAAACCTTACTGGTTCGCTAACCGTAACCTTAGCCCTATACATAATGCTAACACCAACCCTACACCATACCCTAACCCGTACACTAATCCTAACCCGTACACCAAAATTATGCAATGCCCTCACACGTACTTTGACACTAACACGTTTCCGTACACTCATGTACCATAAAACTTACCTGTTCGCTAACCCTAACGCTAGCCCTAAACTTAACCCTAACCTCAACTCTACACATTTCCCTAACCCGTACCCTAATCCTAACCCATACACTAGCACTACACGTGCCCTAACAGGTACCCTGACCATAACACTTTTCTGTACACTCACCTGTACCCTAAACCATACCATGTGCTATCCTTAACCCTAGACCTAAACGTAAACCTTACCCCATCCCTAAACCTTACCCTAACGCGTACCCAATCCTAACCAGTACCCTAACACTAATCCGTGCCCTAACATGTACCCTGATCCTAACACGTTTCTGGACCATCACCTGTAACCTAAACCTTACATTTCGCTAACCCTAACCATAGCCCTAAACCTAACCCTAAACCCAACCCTACCCATTACCCTAACCCATACCGTAATCCTAACCAGTACACTAATACTAATCCGTGCCCTGAAACGTAACCTGAGCCTAACACTTTTCTGTACCCTCACCTGTACCCTAAACTTTACCGTTCACAAACCCGAAACATACCCCTAAACCAAGCCCTAACACCAACCCAACACCTTACCATAAACCGTACCCTAATCCTATCCCGTACACAAACACTAATCCATGCCCTGACACGTACCCTGCCTCTAACTCTTTACCCTACTCTCTCCTGTACCCTAAATCTTACCGTTTGCTAACCCTAACCCTAGCCCTAAAGCTAAATCTAACTACAACCCTACACCTTACCCTAACATGTACACTAATCTTAATGCATACACTAACACTAACCCATTCCCTCACACTTACTTTGACATTAAAACATTTCCTTACCCTCACCTGTAACCTAAACCTTACTCGTTCGCTCACCCTAACCCTAGCCCTAACACTAAACATAACGCCAACCCTATCCATTAGCCTAACCCGTACCCTAATTCTAACCCGTACACTAACACTAATCCGTACCCTAACATTTACCCTGACCCTTACACTTTTCCATACCCACGCCTGAACCCTAAATCTTACCATTCACTAACCCTAACCCTAGGTCTAAACCTAACCCTAAACCCAAGCCCAACCCTACACCTAACTCTAACATGTACACTAAACCTTATCCTTAAACTAACACTAACCTGTGCCCTAACACGAACCCTGACCCTAACTCATTTCCATACGCTCACCTGTACTCTAATGTTACCTATTCGCTAACCCTAACACTAGCCCTAAACCTAAACCTAACCCCAACCCTACACCTTACCCTAACCCATACCCTAATCATAACCCATACACTAACACTAACTCGTGCCCTAACACCTACCCTAACCCTACCCCTAACCCTAACCCTAACACTAACCCTAAACTTTACCATTTGTTAACCATAACCGTAGCCCCAAACCTAAACCTAACTACAAACCTACTCCTAACACATACACTAATCTTAACCCATACACTAACACTAACGCAATACCACACACGTACTTTGACAATAAAACATTTCCATATGGTCAGCTGTAACCTAAACCTTACCCGTTCACTAAACTTAACCCTACCCCTAACACTAACCATAACGCCAACCCTACCAATGACCCTAACCCGTATCCTAATCCTAACCTGTAAACCCACACTAACCCCTGCACTAACACGTACCCTGACCCTAACACTATTCCGTAACCTCACCTGTACCCTAAACCTTACCGTTCGCTAACCCTAACCCTAAACCTAGACGAAACCCCAACCGTACACCTTACCCTAACCCGTAAGCTAATCCTAAGCCATACACTAACACTGACACGTGTCCTAACACATACACAAACCCTAACACTTTTCTGTACCATCACCTGTACCCTAAACCTGACATTTGGCTAACCCTAACCCTAGCCATAAAGCTAACCCTAAGCCCAACCCTAAACCTTACCTAAACCGTACCCTAATCCTAACCAGTATACTACTACTAAGCCATGCCCTGACATGTACCCTGACCCTAACGCTTTTCCATAACCTCACCGGTACCCTAAACCTTACCCATTCGCTAACCCTAACCCTAGCCCTAGCCCTAACCCTAACGCCAACCCTACTACTTACCCTAACCCGTACCCTAATCCCAACCCATACACTATCACTAACCCATGTCCTAACACGTACCTTGACCCGAACACTTTTCCGTATCCTCTCCTGTACCCAAAATCTTACCGTTCACTAACCCTAACCCTAGCCCTAAACATAACGCTAACACCAACCTTACAGCATACCCTAACCCGTACACTAAACTTAACCCGTACAAAAAAACGAACCCATGCCCTCACATGTACTTTGACACTAACACATTTCCGTACCCTCCCGTGTACCGTAAACCTTACCCGTTTGCTAACTCTAACTGTAGGCCTAACCCTAACCATAACACCAACCCTACCCATTTCCCTAACCCGTACCCTAATCCTTACCCATACACTAACACTAATCCATGCCCTAACACGTACCCTGACCCTAACACTTTTCCATACCCACTCCTGTACCCTAAATCTTACCATTCGCTAACCCTAACCCTATGTCTAAACCTAACCCTAACCCCAACCCGTACCCTAATCCATACACTAACACTAACCTGTGCCCTAACATGAACCCTGACCCTAACTTGTTTCCATAAGCTCACCTGTACACTAAATGTTACCTATTCGCTAACCCTAACCCCACCCCTACACCTAAACATAACCCCAACCCTACACCTTTCCCTAACCCATACCCTAATCCTAACCCGTACACTAACACTAACCCGTGCCCTAACACGTACCCTGACCCTAACACTTTTCCGTATCCTCTCCAGTACCCTAAATCTTACCGTTCGCTAAACCTAGCCCTTTCCCTAAACAGAACGCTAACACCAACCTGACACCATACCCTAACCCATACACTGATCTTAACCCATACACCAAAATTAAGCAATTCCCTCACATGTACTTTGACACTAACACGTTTCCGTACCCTCCTGTGTACCGTAAACCTTACCTGTTCGCTAACACTTACCCTAGGTCTAAGCCTAACACTATCCACAACCCTACACAAAATCCTAACCCATACCCTAATCCTAATCCGTACAATAACACTAACCTGTGCCCTAACACCAAGCCTGACCCTAACTCGTTTCCATATGCTTACCTGTACCCTAAATATTACCTATTCGCTAACCCTAACCCTAACACTAACCCTAACCCCAATCCTACACCTTACCCTAATCCGTACTGTAATCCTAACCCGTACCCTAATACTAATCCGTGCCCTGACACGTACACAGACCGTGACACTTTTCTGTACCCTCACCTGTACCCTAAGCCTTACATTTCGCTAACCCTAACCCTAGCCCTAAAGCTAAATCTAACTCCAACCCTACACCTTACCCTAACACGTACACTAATCTTAAACCTTAAACTAACACTAACCCATTCCCGCATATGTATTTTGACCCTAAAACATTTCCGTACCCTCCCCTGTAACCTAAAAATTACCCGGTCGCTAACCCTAACCCTAGTTCTAAACCTAACCCTAACGCCAACCCTACATCTTACCCTAACCCATACACTAATCCTAAACCGTACACTAACACTAACCAGTGCCCTGAAACGTACCCTGACCCTAACACTTTTCCATACCCTCAGCTGTACGCTAAACCTAATCGTTAGCTAACCCTAACTGTAGACTTAAACCTAACCCTAACACCAACCCTACACCTTATTCTAACCCGTACACTATTTTTAACCCCTACACTAACACTAACCCATGCCCTCACACGTAATTGGACACTAACACGTCTCCATACACTCACATGTACCATAAGCCTTAACTGTTCGCTAAGCCTATCCCTAACCCTAACGCCAACCCTAACCATTACCCTAACCCATACCCTAATCCTAACCACACATTAACACTAACACGTTTTCTAACACATAACCTGACCCAAACGCTTTTCCGTACCCTCAACTGTACCCTAAAACTTACCCGTTCGCCAACCCTAAGCCTAGCCCTAAACCTAACCCTAACCACAACCCCACACCTTACCCTAAACTCTACGCTAATCCTGACATGTACACTAACACTAACAGGTGTCCTAACATATACCCTGACCCTAAAAGTTTTCCGTACCCTCACCTGTACCCTAAACCTTACTGGTTCGCTAACCGTAACCTTAGCCCTAAACATAATGCTAACACCAACCCTACACCATACCCTAACCCGTACACTAATCTTAACCCGTACACCAAAATTATGCAATGCCCTCACACGTACTTTGACACTAACACGTTTCCGTACACTCATATACCATAAAACTTACCTGTTCGCTAACCCTAACCCTAGCCCTAAACTTAACCCTAAACTCAACCCTACACATTTCCCTAACCCGTACCCTAATCCTAACCCATACACTAGCACTACACGTGCCCTAACAGGTACCCTGACCGTAACACTTTTCTGTACACTCACCTGTACCCTAAACCATACCGTTTGCTATCCTTAACCCTAGACCTAAACGTAAACCTTACCCCATCCATAAAACTTTCCGTAAAACGTACCCAATCCTAACCAGTACCCTAACACTAATCCGTGCCCTAACATGTACCCTGATCCTAACACGTTTCTGGACCATCACCTGTAACCTAAACCTTACATTTTGCTAACCCTAACCATAGCCCTAAACCTAACCCTAAACCCAACCCTACCCATTACCCTAACCCATACCGTAATCCTAACCAGTACACTAATACTAATCCGTGCCCTGAAACGTAACCTGAGCCTAACACTTTTCTGTACCCTCACCTGTACCCTAAACTTTACCGTTCACAAACCCGAAACATACCCCTAAACCAAGCCCTAACACCAACCCAACACCTTACCATAAACCGTACCCTAATCCTATCCCGTACACAAACAATAATCCATGCCCTGACATGTACCCTGCCTCTAACTCTTTACCCTACTCTCTCCTGTACCCTAAATCTTACCGTTTGCTAACCCTAACCCTAGCCCTAAAGCTAAATCTAACTACAACCCTACACCTTACCCTAACATGTACACTAATCTTAATGCATACACTAACACTAACCCATTCCCTCACACTTACTTTGACACTAAAACATTTCCTTACCCTCACCTGTAACCTAAACCTTACTCGTTCGCTCACCCTAACCCTAGCCCTAACACTAAACATAACGCCAACCCTATCCATTAGCCTAACCCGTACCCTAATTCTAACCCGTACACTAACACTAATCCGTGCCCTAACATTTACCCTGACCCTTACACTTTTCCATACCCACGCCTGAACCCTAAATCTTACCATTCACTAACCCTAACCCTAGGTCTAAACCTAACCCTAAACCCAAGCCCAACCCTACACCTAACTCTAACATGTACACTAATCCTAATCCTTAAACTAACACTAACCTGTGCCCTAACACGAACCCTGACCCTAACTCATTTCCATACGCTCACCTGTACTCTAATGTTACCTATTCGCTAACCCTAACACTAGCCCTAAACCTAAACCTAACCCCAACCCTACACCTTACCCTAACCCATACCCTAATCATAACCCATACACTAACACTAACTCATGCCCTAACACCTACCCTAACCCTACCCCTAACCCTAACCCTAACACTAACCCTAAACTTTACCATTTGTTAACCATAACCGTAGCCCCAAACCTAAACCTAACTACAAACCTACTCCTAACACATACACTAATCTTAACCCATACACTAACACTAACGCAATACCACACACGTACTTTGACAATAAAACATTTCCATATGGTCAGCTGTAACCTAAACCTTACCCGTTCACTAAACTTAACCCTACCCCTAACACTAACCATAACGCCAACCCTACCAATGACCCTAACCCGTACCCTAATCCTAACCTGTAAACCCACACTAACCCCTGCCCTAACACGTACCCTGACCCTAACACTTTTCCGTAACCTCACCTGTACCCTAAACCTTACCGTTCGCTAACCCTAACCCTAAACCTAGACGAAACCCCAACCGTACACCTTACCCTAACCCGTAAGCTAATCCTAAGCCATACACTAACACTGACACGTGTCCTAACACATACAAAAACCCTAACACTTTTCTGTACCATCACCTGTACCCTAAACCTGACATTTGGCTAACCCTAACCCTAGCCATAAAGCTAACCCTAAGCCCAACCCTAAACCTTACCTAAACCGTACCCTAATCCTAACCAGTATACTACTACTAAGCCATGCCCTGACATGTACCCTGACCCTAACGCTTTTCCATAACCTCACCGGTACCCTAAACCTTACCCATTCGCTAACCCTAACCCTAGCCCTAGCCCTAACCCTAACGCCAACCCTACTACTTACCCTAACCCGTACCCTAATCCCAACCCATACACTATCACTAACCCATGTCCTAACACGTACCTTGACCCGAACACTTTTCCGTATCCTCTCCTGTACCCAAAACCTTACCGTTCACTAACCCTAACCCTAGCCCTAAACATAACGCTAACACCAACCTTACAGCATACCCTAACCCGTACACTAAACTTAACCCGTACAAAAAAACGAACCCATGCCCTCACATGTACTTTGACACTAACACATTTCCGTACCCTCCCGTGTACCGTAAACCTTACCCATTTGCTAACTCTAACTGTAGGCCTAACCCTAACCATAACACCAACCCTACCCATTTCCCTAACCCGTACCCTAATCCTTACCCATACACTAACACTAATCCATGCCCTAACACGTACCCTGACCCTAACACTTTTCCATACCCACTCCTGTACCCTAAATCTTACCATTCGCTAACCCTAACCCTATGTCTAAACCTAACCCTAACCCTAACCCGTACCCTAATCCATACACTAACACTAACCTGTGCCCTAACATGAACCCTGACCCTAACTTGTTTCCATAAGCTCACCTGTACCCTAAATGTTACCTATTCGCTAACCCTAACCCCACCCCTTCACCTAAACATAACCCCAACCCTACACCTTTCCCTAACCCATACCCTAATCCTAACCCGTACACTAACACTAACCCGTGCCCTAACACGTACCCTGACCCTAACACTTTTCCGTATCCTCTCCAGTACCCTAAATCTTACCGTTCGCTAAACCTAGCCCTTTCCCTAAACAGAACGCTAACACCAACCTGACACCATACCCTAACCCATACACTGATCTTAACCCATACACCAAAATTAAGCAATTCCCTCACATGTACTTTGACACTAACACGTTTCCGTACCCTCCTGTGTACCGTAAACCTTACCTGTTCGCTAACACTTACCCTAGGTCTAAGCCTAACACTATCCACAACCCTACACAAAATCCTAACCCATACCCTAATCCTAATCCGTACAATAACACTAACCTGTGCCCTAACACCAAGCCTGACCCTAACTCGTTTCCATATGCTTACCTGTACCCTAAATATTACCTATTCGCTAACCCTAACCCTAACACTAACCCTAACCCCAATCCTACACCTTACCCTAATCCGTACTGTAATCCTAACCCGTACCCTAATACTAATCCGTGCCCTGACACGTACACAGACCGTGACACTTTTCTGTACCCTCACCTGTACCCTAAGCCTTACATTTCGCTAACCCTAACCCTAGCCCTAAAGCTAAATCTAACTCCAACCCTACACCTTACCCTAACACGTACACTAATCTTAAACCTTAAACTAACACTAACCCATTCCCGCATATGTATTTTGACCCTAAAACATTTCCGTACCCTCCCCTGTAACCTAAAAATTACCCGGTCGCTAACCCTAACCCTAGCTCTAAACCTAACCCTAACGCCAACCCTACATCTTACCCTAACCCATACACTAATCCAAAACCGTACACTAACACTAACCAGTGCCCTGAAACGTACCCTGACCCTAACACTTTTCCATACCCTCAGCTGTACGCTAAACCTAATCGTTAGCTAACCCTAACTGTAGACTTAAACCTAACCCTAACACCAACCCTACACCTTATTCTAACCCGTACCCTATTTTTAACCCCTACACTAACACTAACCCATGCCCTCACACGTAATTTGACACAAACACGTCTCCATACACTCACATGTACCATAAGCCTTAACTGTTCGCTAAGCCTATCCCTAACCCTAACGCCAACCCTAACCATTACCCTAACCCATACCCTAATCCTAACCACACATTAACACTAACACGTTTCCTAACACATAACCTGACCCAAACGCTTTTCCGTACCCTCAACTGTACCCTAAAACTTACCCGTTTGCCAACCCTAAGCCTAGCCCTAAACCTAACCCTAACCACAACCCCACACCTTACCCTAAACTCTACGCTAATCCTGACACGTACACTAACACTAACAGGTGTCCTAACATATACCCTGACCCTAAAAGTTTTCCGTACCCTCACCTGTACCCTAAACCTTACTGGTTCGCTAACCGTAACCTTAGCCCTAAACATAATGCTAACACCAACCCTACACCATACCCTAACCCGTACACTAATCTTAACCCGTACACCAAAATTATGCAATGCCCTCACACGTACTTTGACACTAACACGTTTCCGTACACTCATGTACCATAAAACTTACCTGTTCGCTAACCCTAACCCTAGCCCTAAACTTAACCCTAACCTCAACTCTACACATTTCCCTAACCCGTACCCTAATCCTAACCCATACACTAGCACTACACGTGCCCTAAGAGGTACCCTGACCGTAACACTTTTCTGTACACTCACCTGTACCCTAAACCATACCGTGTGCTATCCTTAACCCTAGACCTAAACGTAAACCTTACCCCATCCCTAAACCTTACCCTAACGCGTACCCAATCCTAACCAGTACCCTAACACTAATCCGTGCCCTAACATGTACCCTGATCCTAACACGTTTCTGGACCATCACCTGTAACCTAAACCTTACATTTCGCTAACCCTAACCATAGCCCTAAACCTAACCCTAAACCCAACCCTACCCATTACCCTAACCCATACCGTAATCCTAACCAGTACACTAATACTAATCCGTGCCCTGAAACGTAACCTGAGCCTAACACTTTTCTGTACCCTCACCTGTACCCTAAACTTTACCGTTCACAAACCCGAAACATACCCCTAAACCAAGCCCTAACACCAACCCAACACCTTACCATAAACCGTACCCTAATCCTATCCCATACACAAACACTAATCCATGCCCTGACACGTACCCTGCCTCTAACTCTTTACCCTACTCTCTCCTGTACCCTAAATCTTACCGTTTGCTAACCCTAACCCTAGCCCTAAAGCTAAATCTAACTACAACCCTACACCTTACCCTAACATGTACACTAATCTTAATGCATACACTAACACTAACCCATTCCCTCACACTTACTTTGACACTAAAACATTTCCTTACCCTCACCTGTAACCTAAACCTTACTCGTTCGCTCACCCTAACCCTAGCCCTAACACTAAACATAACGCCAACCCTATCCATTAGCCTAACCCGTACCCTAATTCTAACCCATACACTAACACTAATCTGTGCCCTAACATTTACCCTGACCCTTACACTTTTCCATACCCACGCCTGAACCCTAAATCTTACCATTCACTAACCCTAAGCCTAGGTCTAAACCTAACCCTAAACCCAAGCCCAACCCTACACCTAACTCTAACATGTACACTAATCCTAATCCTTAAACTAACACTAACCTGTGCCCTAACACGAACCCTGACCCTAACTCTTTTCCATACGCTCACCTGTACTCTAATGTTACCTATTCGCTAACCCTAACACTAGCCCTAAACCTAAACCTAACCCCAACCCTACACCTTACCCTAACCCATACCCTAATCATAACCCATACACTAACACTAACTCGTGCCCTAACACCTACCCTAACCCTACCCCTAACCCTAACCCTAACACTAACCCTAAACTTTACCATTTGTTAACCATAACCGTAGCCCCAAACCTAAACCTAACTACAAACCTACTCCTAACACATACACTAATCTTAACCCATACACTAACACTAACGCAATACCACACACGTACTTTGACAATAAAACATTTCCATATGGTCAGCTGTAACCTAAACCTTACCCGTTCACTAAACTTAACCCTACCCCTAACACTAACCATAACGCCAACCCTACCAATTACCCTAACCCGTACCCTAATCCTAACCTGTAAACCCACACTAACCCCTGCCCTAACACGTACCCTGACCCTAACACTTTTCCGTAACCTCACCTGTACCCTAAACCTTACCGTTCGCTAACCCTAACCCTAAACCTAGACGAAACCCCAACCGTACACCTTACCCTAACCCGTAAGCTAATCCTAAGCCATACACTAACACTGACACGTGTCCTAACACATACACAAACCCTAACACTTTTCTGTACCATCACCTGTACCCTAAACCTGACATTTGGCTAACCCTAACCCTAGCCATAAAGCTAACCCTAAGCCCAACCCTAAACCTTACCTAAACCGTACCCTAATCCTAACCAGTATACTACTACTAAGCCATGCCCTGACATGTACCCTGACCCTAACGCTTTTCCATAACCTCACCGGTACCCTAAACCTTACCCATTCGCTAACCCTAACCCTAGCCCTAGCCCTAACCCTAACGCCAACCCTACTACTTACCCTAACCCGTACCCTAATCCCAACCCATACACTATCACTAACCCATGTCCTAACACGTACCTTGACCCGAACACTTTTCCGTATCCTCTCCTGTACCCAAAATCTTACCGTTCACTAACCCTAACCCTAGCCCTAAACATAACGCTAACACCAACCTTACAGCATACCCTAACCCGTACACTAAACTTAACCCGTACAAAAAAACGAACCCATGCCCTCACATGTACTTTGACACTAACACATTTCCGTACCCTCCCGTGTACCGTAAACCTTACCCGTTTGCTAACTCTAACTGTAGGCCTAACCCTAACCATAACACCAACCCTACCCATTTCCCTAACCCGTACCCTAATCCTTACCCATACACTAACACTAATCCATGCCCTAACACGTACCCTGACCCTAACACTTTTCCATACCCACTCCTGTACCCTAAATCTTACCATTCGCTAACCCTAACCCTATGTCTAAACCTAACCCTAACCCCAACCCTACACCTAACCCTAACCCGTACCCTAATCCATACACTAACACTAACCTGTGCCCTAACATGAACCCTGACCCTAACTTGTTTCCATAAGCTCACCTGTACCCTAAATGTTACCTATTCGCTAACCCTAACCCCACCCCTACACCTAAACATAACCCCAACCCTACACCTTTCCCTAACCCATACCCTAATCCTAACCCGTACACTAACACTAACCCGTGCCCTAACACGTACCCTGACCCTAACACTTTTCCGTATCCTCTCCAGTACCCTAAATCTTACCGTTCGCTAAACCTAGCCCTTTCCCTAAACAGAACGCTAACACCAACCTGACACCATACCCTAACCCATACACTGATCTTAACCCATACACCAAAATTAAGCAATTCCCTCACATGTACTTTGACACTAACACGTTTCCGTACCCTCCTGTGTACCGTAAACCTTACCTGTTCGCTAACACTTACCCTAGGTCTAAGCCTAACACTATCCACAACCCTACACAAAATCCTAACCCATACCCTAATCCTAATCCGTACAATAACACTAACCTGTGCCCTAACACCAAGCCTGACCCTAACTCGTTTCCATATGCTTACCTGTACCCTAAATATTACCTATTCACTAACCCTAACCCTAACACTAACCCTAACCCCAATCCTACACCTTACCCTGATCCGTACTGTAATCCTAACCCGTACCCTAATACTAATCCGTGCCCTGACACGTACACAGACCGTGACACTTTTCTGTACCCTCACCTGTACCCTAAGCCTTACATTTCGCTAACCCTAACCCTAGCCCTAAAGCTAAATCTAACTCCAACCCTACACCTTACCCTAACACGTACACTAATCTTAAACCTTAAACTAACACTAACCCATTCCCGCATATGTATTTGGACCCTAAAACATTTCCGTACCCTCCCCTGTAACCTAAAAATTACCCGGTCGCTAACCCTAACCCTAGCTCTAAACCTAACCCTAACGCCAACCCTACATCTTACCCTAACCCATACACTAATCCTAAACCGTACACTAACACTAACCAGTGCCCTGAAACGTACCCTGACCCTAACACTTTTCCATACCCTCAGCTGTACGCTAAACCTAATCGTTAGCTAACCCTAACTGTAGACTTAAACCTAACCCTAACACCAACCCTACACCTTATTCTAAACCGTACCCTATTTTTAACCCCTACACTAACACTAACCCATGCTCTCACACGTAATTGGACACTAACACGTCTCCATACACTCACATGTACCATAAGCCTTAACTGTTCGCTAAGCCTATCCCTAAACCTAACGCCAACCCTAACCATTACCCTAACCCATACCCTAATCCTAACCACACATTAACACTAACACGTTTCCTAACACATAACCTGACCCAAACGCTTTTCCGTACCCTCAACTGTACCCTAAAACTTACCCGTTCGCCAACCCTAAGCCTAGCCCTAAACCTAACCCTAACCACAACCCCACACCTTACCCTAAACTCTACGCTAATCCTGACACGTACACTAACACTAACAGGTGTCCTAACATATACCCTGACCCTAAAAGTTTTCCGTACCCTCACCTGTACCCTAAACCTTACTGGTTCGCTAACCGTAACCTTAGCCCTAAACATAATGCTAACACCAACCCTACACCATACCCTAACCCGTACACTAATCTTAACCCGTACACCAAAATTATGCAATGCCCTCACACGTACTTTGACACTAACACGTTTCCGTACACTCATGTACCATAAAACTTACCTGTTCGCTAACCCTAACCCTAGCCCTAAACTTAACCTTAACCTCAACCCTACACATTTCCCTAACCCGTACCCTAATCCTAACCCATACACTAGCACTACACGTGCCCTAACAGGTACCCTGACCGTAACACTTTTCTGTACACTCACCTGTACCCTAAACCATACCGTGTGCTATCCTTAACCCTAGACCTAAACGTAAACCTTACCCCATCCCTAAACCTTACCCTAACGCGTACCCAATCCTAACCAGTACCCTAACACTAATCCGTGCCCTAACATGTACCCTGATCCTAACACGTTTCTGGACCATCACCTGTAACCTAAACCTTACATTTCGCTAACCCTAACCATAGCCCTAAACCTAACCCTAAACCCAACCCTACCCATTACCCTAACCCATACCGTAATCCTAACCAGTACACTAATACTAATCCGTGCCCTGAAACGTAACCTGAGCCTAACACTTTTCTGTACCCTCACCTGTACCCTAAACTTTACCGTTCACAAACCCGAAACATACCCCTAAACCAAGCCCTAACACCAACCCAACACCTTACCATAAACCGTACCCTAATCCTATCCCGTACACAAACACTAATCCATGCGCTGACACGTACCCTGCCTCTAACTCTTTACCCTACTCTCTCCTGTACCCTAAATCTTACCGTTTGTTAACCCTAACCCTAGCCCTAAAGCTAAATCTAACTACAACCCTACACCTTACCCTAACATGTACACTAATCTTAATGCATACACTAACACTAACCCATTCCCTCACACTTATTTTGACACTAATACATTTCCTTACCCTCACCTGTAACCTAAAGCTTACTCGTTCGCTAACCCTAACCCTAGCCCTAACACTAAACATAACGCCAACCCTATCCATTAGCCTAATGCGTACCCTAATTCTAACCCGTACACTAACACTTATCCGTGCCCTAATATTTACCCTGACCCTTACACTTTTCCATACCCACGCCTGAACCCTAAATCTTACCATTCACTAACCCTAACCCTAGGTCTAAACCTAACCCTAAACCCAAGCCCAACCCTACACCTAACTCTAACATGTACACTAATCCTAATCCTTAAACTAACACTAACCTGTGCCCTAACACGAACCCTGACCCTAACTCATTTCCATACGCTCACCTGTACTCTAATGTTAC
Organism: Mesoplodon mirus; assembly: GCF_964341445.2. Lineage (NCBI taxonomy): Eukaryota > Metazoa > Chordata > Mammalia > Artiodactyla > Ziphiidae > Mesoplodon > Mesoplodon mirus. The sequence continues at coordinate 1,535,112 of NC_138996.1, forward strand.
CTATTCGCTAACCCTAACACTAGCCCTAAACCTAAACCTAACCCCAACCCTACACCTTACCCTAACCCATACCCTAATCATAACCCATACACTAACACTAACTCGTGCCCTAACACCTACCCTAACCCTACCCCTAACCCTAACCCTAACACTAACCCTAAACTTTACCATTTGTTAACCATAACCGTAGCCCCAAACCTAAACCTAACTACAAACCTACTCCTAACACATACACTAATCTTAACCCATACACTAACACTAACGCAATACCACACACGTACTTTGACAATAAAACATTTCCATATGGTCAGCTGTAACCTAAACCTTACCCGTTCACTAAACTTAACCCTACCCCTAACACTAACCATAACGCCAACCCTACCAATTACCCTAACCCGTACCCTAATCCTAACCTGTAAACCCACACTAACCCCTGCCCTAACACGTACTCTGATCCTAACACTTTTCCGTAACCTCACCTGTACCCTAAACCTTACCGTTCGCTAACCCTAACCCTAAACCTAGACGAAACCCCAACCGTACACCTTACCCTAACCCGTAAGCTAATCCTAAGCCATACACTAACACTGACACGTGTCCTAACACATACACAAACCCTAACACTTTTCTGTACCATCACCTGTACCCTAAACCTGACATTTGGCTAACCCTAACCCTAGCCATAAAGCTAACCCTAAGCTCAACCCTAAAACTTACCCAAACCGTACCCTAATCCTAACCAGTATACTACTACTAAGCCATGCCCTGACATGTACCCTGACCCTAACGCTTTTCCATAACCTCACCGGTACCCTAAACCTTACCCATTCGCTAACCCTAACCCTAGCCCTAGCCCTAACCCTAACGCCAACCCTACTACTTACCCTAACCCGTACCCTAATCCCAACCCATACACTATCACTAACCCATGTCCTAACACGTACCTTGACCCGAACACTTTTCCGTATCCTCTCCTGTACCCAAAATCTTACCGTTCACTAACCCTAACCCTAGCCCTAAACATAACGCTAACACCAACCTTACAGCATACCCTAACCCGTACACTAAACTTAACCCGTACAAAAACACGAACCCATGCCCTCACATGTACTTTGACACTAACACATTTCCGTACCCTCCCGTGTACCATAAACCTTACCCGTTTGCTAACTCTAACTGTAGGCCTAACCCTAACCATAACACCAACCCTACCCATTTCCCTAACCCGTACCCTAATCCTTACCCATACACTAACACTAATCCATGCCCTAACACGTACCCTGACCCTAACACTTTTCCATACCCACTCCTGTACCCTAAATCTTACCATTCGCTAACCCTAACCCTATGTCTAAACCTAACCCTAACCCCAACCCTACACCTAACCCTAACCCGTACCCTAATCCATACACTAACACTAACCTGTGCCCTAACATGAACCCTGACCCTAACTTGTTTCCATAAGCTCACCTGTACCCTAAATGTTACCTATTCGCTAACCCTAACCCCACCCCTACACCTAAACATAACCCCAACCCTACACCTTTCCCTAACCCATACCCTAATCCTAACCCGTACACTAACACTAACCCGTGCCCTAACACGTACCCTGACCCTAACACTTTTCCGTATCCTCTCCAGTACCCTAAATCTTACCGTTCGCTAAACCTAGCCCTTTCCCTAAACAGAACGCTAACACCAACCTGACACCATACCCTAACCCATACACTGATCTTAACCCATACACCAAAATTAAGCAATTCCCTCACATGTACTTTGACACTAACACGTTTCCGTACCCTCCTGTGTACCGTAAACCTTACCTGTTTGCTAACACTTACCCTAGGTCTAAGCCTAACACTATCCACAACCCTACACAAAATCCTAACCCATACCCTAATCCTAATCCGTACAATAACACTAACCTGTGCCCTAACACCAAGCCTGACCCTAACTCGTTTCCATATGCTTACCTGTACCCTAAATATTACCTATTCGCTAACCCTAACCCTAACACTAACCCTAACCCCAATCCTACACCTTACCCTGATCCGTACTGTAATCCTAACCCGTACCCTAATACTAATCCGTGCCCTGACACGTACACAGACCGTGACACTTTTCTGTACCCTCACCTGTACCCTAAGCCTTACATTTCGCTAACCCTAACCCTAGCCCTAAAGCTAAATCTAACTCCAACCCTACACCTTACCCTAACACGTACACTAATCTTAAACCTTAAACTAACACTAACCCATTCCCGCATATGTATTTTGACCCTAAAACATTTCCGTACCCTCCCCTGTAACCTAAAAATTACCCGGTCGCTAACCCTAACCCTAGCTCTAAACCTAACCCTAACGCCAACCCTACATCTTACCCTAACCCATACACTAATCCTAAACCGTACACTAACACTAACCAGTGCCCTGAAACGTACCCTGACCCTAACACTTTTCCATACCCTCAGCTGTACGCTAAACCTAATCGTTAGCTAACCCTAACTGTAGACTTAAACCTAACCCTAACACCAACCCTACACCTTATTCTAAACCGTACCCTATTTTTAACCCCTACACTAACACTAACCCATGCCCTCACACGTAATTTGACACTAACACGTCTCCATACACTCACATGTACCATAAGCCTTAACTGTTCGCTAAGCCTATCCCTAACCCTAACGCCAACCCTAACCATTACCCTAACCCATACCCTAATCCTAACCACACATTAACACTAACACGTTTCCTAACACATAACCTGACCCAAACGCTTTTCCGTACCCTCAACTGTACCCTAAAACTTACCCGTTCGCCAACCCTAAGCCTAGCCCTAAACCTAACCCTAACCACAACCCCACACCTTACCCTAAACTGTACGCTAATCCTGACACGTACACTAACACTAACAGGTGTCCTAACATATACCCTGACCCTAAAAGTTTTCCGTACCCTCACCTGTACCCTAAACCTTACTGGTTCGCTAACCGTAACCTTAGCCCTAAACATAATGCTAACACCAACCCTACACCATACCCTAACCCGTACACTAATCTTAACCCGTACACCAAAATTATGCAATGCCCTCACACGTACTTTGACACTAACACGTTTCCGTACACTCATGTACCATAAAACTTACCTGTTCGCTAACCCTAACCCTAGCCCTAAACTTAACCCTAACCTCAACCCTACACATTTCCCTAACCCGTACCCTAATCCTAACCCATACACTAACACTACACGTGCCCTAACAGGTACCCTGACCGTAACACTTTTCTGTACACTCACCTGTACCCTAAACCATACCGTTTGCTATCCTTAACCCTAGACCTAAACGTAAACCTTACCCCATCCCTAAACCTTACCCTAACGCGTACCCAATCCTAACCAGTACCCTAACACTAATCCGTGCCCTAACATGTACCCTGATCCTAACACGTTTCTGGACCATCACCTGTAACCTAAACCTTACATTTCGCTAACCCTAACCATAGCCCTAAACCTAACCCTAAACCCAACCCTACCCATTACCCTAACCCATACCGTAATCCTAACCAGTACACTAATACTAATCCGTGCCCTGAAACGTAACCTGAGCCTAACACTTTTCTGTACCCTCACCTGTACCCTAAACTTTACCGTTCACAAACCCGAAACATACCCCTAAACCAAGCCCTAACACCAACCCAACACCTTACCATAAACCGTACCCTAATCCTATCCCGTACACAAACACTAATCCATGCCCTGACACGTACCCTGCCTCTAACTCTTTACCCTACTCTCTCCTGTACCCTAAATCTTACCGTTTGCTAACCCTAACCCTAGCCCTAAAGCTAAATCTAACTACAACCCTACACCTTACCCTAACATGTACACTAATCTTAATGCATACACTAACACTAACCCATTCCCTCACACTTACTTTGACACTAAAACATTTCCTTACCCTCACCTGTAACCTAAAGCTTACTCGTTCGCTAACCCTACCCCTAGCCCTAACACTAAACATAACGCCAACCCTATCCATTAGCCTAACCCGTACCCTAATTCTAACCCGTACACTAACACTAATCCGTGCCCTAACATTTACCCTGACCCTTACACTTTTCCATACTCACGCCTGAACCCTAAATCTTACCATTCGCTAACCTAACCCTAGGTCTAAACCTAACCCTAATCCCAAGCCCAACCCTACACCTAACTCTAACATGTACACTAATCCTAATCCTTAAACTAACACTAACCTGTGCCCTAACACGAACCCTGACCCTAACTCATTTCCATACGCTCACCTGTACTCTAATGTTACCTATTCGCTAACCCTAACACTAGCCCTAAACCTAAACCTAACCCCAACCCTACACCTTACCCTAACCCATACCCTAATCATAACCCATACACTAACACTAACTCGTGCCCTAACACCTACCCTAACCCTACCCCTAACCCTAACCCTAACACTAACCCTAAACTTTACCATTTGTTAACCATAACCGTAGCCCCAAACCTAAACCTAACTACAAACCTACTCCTAACACATACACTAATCTTAACCCATACACTAACACTAACGCAATACCACACACGTACTTTGACAATAAAACATTTCCGTATGGTCAGCTGTAACCTAAACCTTACCCGTTCACTAAACTTAACCCTACCCCTAACACTAACCGTAACGCCAACCCTACCAATTACCCTAACCTGTACCCTAATCCTAACCTGTAAACCCAGACTAACCCCTGCCCTAACACGTACCCTGACCCTAACACTTTTCCGTAACCTCACCTGTACCCTAAACCTTACCGTTCGCTAACCCTAACCCTAAACCTAGACGAAACCCCAACCGTACACCTTACCCTAACCCGTAAGCTAATCCTAAGCCATACACTAACACTGACACGTGTCCTAACACATACACAAACCCTAACACTTTTCTGTACCATCACCTGTACCCTAAACCTGACATTTGGCTAACCCTAACCCTAGCCATAAAGCTAACCCAAACCCAACCCTAAACCTTACCTAAACCATACCCTAATCCTAACCAGTATACTACTACTAAGCCATGCCCTGACATGTACCCTGACCCTAACGCTTTTCCATAACCTCACCGGTACCCTAAACCTTACCCATTCGCTAACCCTAACCCTAGCCCTAGCCCTAGCCCTAACCCTAACGCCAACCCTACTACTTACCCTAACCCGTACCCTAATCCCAACCCATACACTATCAATAACCCATGTCCTAACACGTACCTTGACCCGAACACTTTTCCGTATCCTCTCCTTTACCCAAAATCTTACCGTTCACTAACCCTAACCCTAGCCCTAAACATAACGCTAACACCAACCTTACAGCATACACTAACCCGTACATTAAACTTAACACGTACAAAAAAACGAACCCATGCCCTCACATGTACTTTGACACTAACACATTTCCGTACCCTTCCGTGTACCGTAAACCTTACCCGTTTGCTAACTCTAACTGTAGGCCTAACCCTAACCATAACACCAACCCTATCCATTTCCCTAACCCGTACCCTAATCCTTACCCATACACTAACACTAATCCATGCCCTAACACGTACCCTGACCCTAACACTTTTCCATACCCACTCCTGTACCCTAAATCTTACCATTCGCTAACCCTAACCCTATGTCTAAACCTAACCCTAACCCCAACCCTACACCTAACCCTAACCCGTACCCTAATCCATACACTAACACTAACCTGTGCCCTAACATGAACCCTGACCCTAACTTGTTTCCATAAGCTCACCTGTACCCTAAATGTTACCTATTCGCTAACCCTAACCCCACCCCTACACCTAAACATAACCCCAACCCTACACCTTTCCCTATCCCATACCCTAATCCTAACCCGTACACTAACACTAACCCGTGCCCTAACACGTACCCTGACCCTAACACTTTTCCGTATCCTCTCCAGTACCCTAAATCTTACCGTTCGCTAAACCTAGCCCTTTCCCTAAACAGAACGCTAACACCAACCTGACACCATACCCTAACCCATACACTGATCTTAACCCATACACCAAAATTAAGCAATTCCCTCACATGTACTTTGACACTAACACGTTTCCGTACCCTCCTGTGTACCGTAAACCTTACCTGTTCGCTAACACTTACCCTAGGTCTAAGCCTAACACTATCCACAACCCTACACAAAATCCTAACCCATACCCTAATCCTAATCCATACAATAACACTAACCTGTGCCCTAACACCAAGCCTGACCCTAACTCGTTTCCATATGCTTACCTGTACCCTAAATATTACCTATTCGCTAACCCTAACCCTAACACTAACCCTAACCCCAATCCTACACCTTACCCTGATCCGTACTGTAATCCTAACCCGTACCCTAATACTAATCCGTGCCCTGACACGTACACAGACCGTGACACTTTTCTGTACCCTCACCTGTACCCTAAGCCTTACATTTCGCTAACCCTAACCCTAGCCCTAAAGCTAAATCTAACTCCAACCCTACACCTTACCCTAACACGTACACTAATCTTAAACCTTAAACTAACACTAACCCATTCCCGCATATGTATTTTGACCCTAAAACATTTCCGTACCCTCCCCTGTAACCTAAAAATTACCCGGTCGCTAACCCTAACCCTAGCTCTAAACCTAACCCTAACACCAACCCTACATCTTACCCTAACCCATACACTAATCCTAAACCGTACACTAACACTAACCAGTGCCCTGAAACGTACCCTGACCCTAACACTTTTCCATACCCTCAGCTGTACGCTAAACCTAATCGTTAGCTAACCCTAACTGTAGACTTAAACCTAACCCTAACACCAACCCTACACCTTATTCTAACCCGTACCCTATTTTTAACCCCTACACTAACACTAACCCATGCCCTCACACGTAATTTGACACTAACACGTCTCCATACACTCACATGTACCATAAGCCTTAACTGTTCGCTAAGCCTATCCCTAACCCTAACGCCAACCCTAACCATTACCCTAACCCATACCCTAATCCTAACCACACATTAACACTAACACGTTTCCTAACACATAACCTGACCCAAACGCTTTTCCGTACCCTCAACTGTACCCTAAAACTTACCCGTTCGCCAACCCTAAGCCTAGCCCTAAACCTAACCCTAACCACAACCCCACACCTTACCCTAAACTGTACGCTAATCCTGACACGTACACTAACAGGTGTCCTAACATATACCCTGACCCTAAAAGTTTTCCGTACCCTCACCTGTACCCTAAACCTTACTGGTTCGCTAACCGTAACCTTAGCCCTAAACATAATGCTAACACCAACCCTACACCATACCCTAACCTGTACACTAATCTTAACCCGTACACCAAAATTATGCAATGCCCTCACACGTACTTTGACACTAACACGTTTCCGTACACTCATGTACCATAAAACTTACCTGTTCGCTAACCCTAACCCTAGCCCTAAACTTAACCCTAACCTCAACCCTACACATTTCCCTAACCCGTACCCTAATCCTAACCCATACACTAACACTACACGTGCCCTAACAGGTACCCTGACCGTAACACTTTTCTGTACACTCACCTGTACCCTAAACCATACCGTGTGCTATCCTTAACCCTAGACCTAAACGTAAACCTTAACCCATCCCTAAACCTTTCCCTAAAGCGTACCCAATCCTAACCAGTACCCTAACACTAATCCGTGCCCTAACATGTACCCTGATCCTAACACGTTTCTGGACCATCACCTGTAACCTAAACCTTACATTTCGCTAACCCTAACCATAGCCCTAAACCTAACCCTAAACCATACCGTAATCCTAACCAGTACACTAATACTAATCCGTGCCCTGAAACGTAACCTGAGCCTAACACTTTTCTGTACCCTCACCTGTACCCTAAACTTTACCGTTCACAAACCCGAAACATACCCCTAAACCAAGCCCTAACACCAACCCAACACCTTATCATAAACCGTACCCTAATCCTATCCCGTACACAAACACTAATCCATGCCCTGACACGTACCCTGCCTCTAACTCTTTACCCTACTCTCTCCTGTACCCTAAATCTTACCGTTTGCTAACCCTAACCCTAGCCCTAAAGCTAAATCTAACTACAACCCTACACCTTACCCTAACATGTACACTAATCTTAATGCATACACTAACACTAACCCATTCCCTCACACTTACTTTGACACTAAAACATTTCCTTACCCTCACCTGTAACCTAAAGCTTACTCGTTCGCTAACCCTACCCCTAGCCCTAACACTAAACATAACGCCAACCCTATCCAATAGCCTAGCCCGTACTCTAATTCTAACCCGTACACTAACACTAATCCGTGCCCTAACATTTACCCTGACCCTTACACTTTTCCATACCCACGCCCTAACCCTAAATCTTACCATTCACTAACCCTAACACTAGGTCTAAACCTAACCCTAAACCCAAGCCCAACCCTACACCTAACTCTAACATGTACACTAATCCTAATCCTTAAACTAACACTAACCTGTGCCCTAACACGAACCCTGACCCTAACTCATTTCCATACGCTCACCTGTACTCTAATGTTACCTATTCGCTAACCCTAACACTAGCCCTAAACCTAAACCTAACCCCAACCCTACACCTTACCCTAACCCATACCCTAATCATAACCCATACACTAACACTAACTCGTGCCCTAACACCTACCCTAACACTACCCCTAACCCTAACCCTAACACTAACCCTAAACTTTACCATTTGTTAACCATAACCGTAGCCCCAAACCTAAACCTAACTACAAACCTACTCCTAACACATACACTAATCTTAACCCATACACTAACACTAACGCAATACCACACACGTACTTTGACAATAAAACTATTCCATAGGGTCAGCTGTAACCTAAACCTTACCCGTTCACTAAACTTAACCCTACCCCTAACACTAACCATAACGCCAACCCTACCAATTACCCTAACCTGTACCCTAATCCTAACCTGTAAACCCACACTAACCCCTGCCCTAACACGTACCCTGACCCTAACACTTTTCCGTAACCTCACCTGTACCCTAAACCTTACCGTTCGCTAACCCTAACCCTAAACCTAGACGAAACCCCAACCGTACACCTTACCCTAACCCGTAAGCTAATCCTAAGCCATACACTAACACTGACACGTGTCCTAACACATACACAAACCCTAACACTTTTCTGTACCATCACCTGTACCCTAAACCTGACATTTGGCTAACCCTAACCCTAGCCATAAAGCTAACCCTAAGCCCAACCCTAAACCTTACCTAAACCGTACCCTAATCCTAACCAGTATACTACTACTAAGCCATGCCCTGACATGTACCCTGACCCTAACGCTTTTCCATAACCTCACCGGTACCCTAAACCTTACCCATTCGCTAACCCTAACCCTAGCCCTAACCCTAACACCAACCCTACTACTTACCCTAACCCATACCCTAATCCCAACCCATACACTATCACTAACCCATGTCCTAACACGTACCTTGACCCGAACACTTTTCCGTATCCTCTCCTGTACCCAAAATCTTACCGTTCACTAACCCTAACCCTAGCCCTAAACATAACGCTAACACCAACCTTACAGCATACCCTAACCCGTACACTAAACTTAACCCGTACAAAAAAACGAACCCATGCCCTCACATGTACTTTGACACTAACACATTTCCGTACCCTCCCATGTACCGTAAACCTTACCCGTTTGCTAACTCTAACTGTAGGCCTAACCCTAACCATAACACCAACCCTATCCATTTCCCTAACCCGTACCCTAATCCTTACCCATACACTAACACTAATCCATGCCTTAACACGTACCCTGACCCTAACACTTTTCCATACCCACTCCTGTACCCTAAATCTTACCATTCGCTAACCCTAACCCTATGTCTAAACCTAACCCTAACCCCAACCCTACACCTAACCCTAACCCGTACCCTAATCCATACACTAACACTAACCTGTGCCCTAACATGAACCCTGACCCTAACTTGTTTCCATAAACTCACCTGTACCCTAAATGTTACCTATTCGCTAACCCTAACCCCACCCCTACACCTAAACATAACCCCAACCCTACACCTTTCCCTAACCCATACCCTAATCCTAACCCGTACACTAACACTAACCCGTGCCCTAACACGTACCCTGACCCTAACACTTTTCCGTATCCTCTCCAGTACCCTAAATCTTACCGTTCGCTAAACCTAGCCCTTTCCCTAAACAGAACGCTAACACCAACCTGACACCATACCCTAACCCATACACTGATCTTAACCCATACACCAAAATTAAGCAATTCCCTCACATGTACTTTGACACTAACACGTTTCCGTACCCTCCTGTGTACCGTAAACCTTACCTGTTCGCTAACACTTACCCTAGGTCTAAGCCTAACACTATCCACAACCCTACACTAAATCCTAACCCATACCCTAATCCTAATCCGTACAATAACACTAACCTGTGCCCTAACACCAAGCCTGACCCTAACTCGTTTCCATATGCTTACCTGTACCCTAAATATTACCTATTCGCTAACCCTAACCCTAACACTAACCCTAACCCCAATCCTACACCTTACCCTGATCCGTACTGTAATCCTAACCCGTACCCTAATACTAATCCGTGCCCTGACACGTACACAGACCGTGACACTTTTCTGTACCCTCACCTGTACCCTAAGCCTTACATTTCGCTAACCCTAACCCTAGCCCTAAAGCTAAATCTAACTCCAACCCTACACCTTACCCTAACACGTACACTAATCTTAAACCTTAAACTAACACTAACCCATTCCCGCATATGTATTTTGACCCTAAAACATTTCCGTACCCTCCCCTGTAACCTAAAAATTACCCGGTCGCTAACCCTAACCCTAGCTCTAAACCTAACCCTAACGCCAACCCTACATCTTACCCTAACCCATACACTAATCCTAAACCGTACACTAACACTAACCAGTGCCCTGAAACGTACCCTGACCCTAACACTTTTCCATACCCTCAGCTGTACGCTAAACCTAATCGTTAGCTAACCCTAACTGTAGACTTAAACCTAACCCTAACACCAACCCTACACCTTATTCTAACCCGTACCCTATTTTTAACCCCTACACTAACACTAACCCATGCCCTCACACGTAATTTGACACTAACACGTCTCCATACACTCACATGTACCATAAGCCTTAACTGTTCGCTAAGCCTATCCCTAACCCTAACGCCAACCCTAACCATTACCCTAACCCATACCCTAATCCTAACCACACATTAACACTAACACGTTTCCTAACACATAACCTGACCCAAACGCTTTTCCGTACCCTCAACTGTACCCTAAAACTTACCCGTTCGCCAACCCTAAGCCTAGCCCTAAACCTAACCCTAACCACAACCCCACACCTTACCCTAAACTCTACGCTAATCCTGACACGTACACTAACACTAACAGGTGTCCTAACATATACCCTGACCCTAAAAGTTTTCCGTACCCTCACCTGTACCCTAAACCTTACTGGTTCGCTAACCGTAACCTTAGCCCTAAACATAATGCTAACACCAACCCTACACCATACCCTAACCCGTACACTAATCTTAACCCGTACACCAAAATTATGCAATGCCCTCACACGTACTTTGACACTAACACGTTTCCGTACATTCATGTACCATAAAACTTACCTGTTCGCTAACCCTAACCCTAGCCCTAAACTTAACCCTAACCTCAACCCTACACATTTCCCTAACCCGTACCCTAATCCTAACCCATACACTAGCACTACACGTGCCCTAACAGGTACCCTGACCGTAACACTTTTCTGTACACTCACCTGTGCCCTAAACCATACCGTGTGCTATCCTTAACCCTAGACCTAAACGTAAACCTTACCCCATCCCTAAACCTTTCCCTAAAGCGTACCCAATCCTAACCAGTACCCTAACACTAATCCGTGCCCTAACATGTACCCTGATCCTAACACGTTTCTGGACCATCACCTGTAACCTAAAACTTACATTTCGCTAACCCTAACCATAGCCCTAAACCTAACCCTAAACCCAACCCTACCCATTACCCTAACCCTAACGCCAACCCTAACCATTACCCTAACCCATACCCTAATCCTAACCACACATTAACACTAACACGTTTCCTAACACATAACCTGACCCAAACGCTTTTCCGTACCCTCAACTGTACCCTAAAACTTACCCGTTCGCCAACCCTAAGCGTAGCCCTAAACCTAACCCTAACCACAACCCCACACCTTACCCTAAACTCTTCGCTAATCCTGACACGTACACTAACACTAACAGGTGTCCTAACATATACCCTGACCCTAAAAGTTTTCCGTACCCTCACCTGTACCCTAAACCTTACTGGTTCGCTAACCGTAACCTTAGCCCTAAACATAATGCTAACACCAACCCTACACCATACCCTAACCCGTACACTAATCTTAACCCGTACACCAAAATTATGCAATGCCCTCACACGTACTTTGACACTAACACGTTTCCGTACACTCATGTACCATAAAACTTACCTGTTCGCTAACCCTAACCCTAGCCCTAAACTTAACCCTAACGTCAACCCTACACATTTCCCTAACCCGTACCCTAATCCTAACCCATACACTAGCACTACATGTGCCCTAACAGGTACCCTGACCGTAACACTTTTCTGTACACTCACCTGTACCCTAAACCATACCGTGTGCTATCCTTAACCCTAGACCTAAACGTAAACCTTACCCCATCCCTAAACCTTACCCTAACGCGTACCCAATCCTAACCAGTACCCTAACACTAATCCGTGCCCTAACATGTACCCTGATCCTAACACGTTTCTGGACCATCACCTGTAACCTAAACCTTACATTTCGCTAACCCTAACCATAGCCCTAAACCTAACCCTAAACCCAACCCTACCCATTACCCTAACCCATACCGTAATCCTAACCAGTACACTAATACTAATCCGTGCCCTGAAACGTAACCTGAGCCTAACACTTTTCTGTACCCTCACCTGTACCCTAAACTTTACCGTTCACAAACCCGAAACATACCCCTAAACCAAGCCCTAACACCAACCCAACACCTTACCATAAACCGTACCCTAATCCTATCCCGTACACAAACACTAATCCATGCCCTGACACGTACCCTGCCTCTAACTCTTTACCCTACTCTCTCCTGTACCCTAAATCTTACCGTTTGCTAACCCTAACCCTAGCCCTAAAGCTAAATCTAACTACAACCCTACACCTTACCCTAACATGTACACTAATCTTAATGCATACACTAACACTAACCCATTCCCTCACACTTACTTTGACACTAAAACATTTCCTTACCCTCACCTGTAACCTAAAGCTTCCTCGTTCGCTCACCCTAACCCTAGCCCTAACACTAAACTTAACGCCAAACCTGTCCATTAACCTAACCCGTACCCTAATTCTAACCCGTACACTAACACTAATCCGTACCCTAACATTTACCCTGACCCTTACACTTTTCCATACCCACGCCTGAACCCTAAATCTTACCATTCACTAACCCTAACCCTAGGTCTAAACCTAACCCTAAACCCAAGCCCAACCCTACACCTAACTCTAACATGTACACTAATCCTAATCCTTAAACTAACACTAACCTGTGTCCTAACACGAACCCTGACCCTAACTCATTTCCATACGCTCACCTGTACTCTAATGTCACCTATTCACTAACCCTAACACTAGCCCTAAACCTAAACCTAACCCCAACCCTACACCTTACCCTAACCCATACCCTAATCATATCCCATACACTACCACTAACTCGTGCCCTAACACCTACCCTAACCCTACCCCTAACCCTAACCCTAACACTAACCCTAAACTTTACCATTTGTTAACCATAACCGTAGCCCCAAACCTAAACCTAACTACAAACCTACTCCTAACACATACACTAATCTTAACCCATACACTAACACTAACGCAATACCACACACGTACTTGGACAATAAAACATTTCCATATGGTCAGCTGTAACCTAAACCTTACCCGTTCACTAAACTTAACCCTACCCCTAACACTAACCATAACGCCAACCCTACCAATTACCCTAACCCGTACCCTAATCCTAACCTGTAAACCCACACTAACCCCTGCCCTAACACGTACCCTGACCCTAACACTTTTCCGTAACCTCACCTGTACCCTAAACCTTACCGTTCGCTAACCCTAACCCTAAACCTAGACGAAACCCCAACCGTACACCTTACCCTAACCCGTAAGCTAATCCTAAGCCATACACTAACACTGACACGTGTCCTAACACATACACAAACCCTAACACTTTTCTGTACCATCACCTGTACCCTAAACCTGACATTTGGCTAACCCTAACCCTAGCCATAAAGCTAACCCTAAGCCCAACCCTAAACCTTACCTAAACCGTACCCTAATCCTAACCAGTATACTACTACTAAGCCATGCCCTGACATGTACCCTGACACTAACGCTTTTCCATAACCTCACCGGTACCCTAAACCTTACCCATTCGCTAACCCTAACCCTAGCCCTAGCCCTAGCCCTAACCCTAACGCCAACCCTACTACTTACCCTAACCCGTACCCTAATCCCAACCCATACACTATCACTAACCCATGTCCTAACACGTACCTTGACCCGAACACTTTTCCGTATCCTCTCCTGTACCCAAAATCTTACCGTTCACTAACCCTAACCCTAGCCCTAAACATAACGCTAACACCAACCTTACAGCATACCCTAACCCGTACACTAAACTTAACCCGTACAAAAAAACGAACCCATGCCCTCACATGTACTTTGACACTAACACATTTCCGTACCCTCCCGTGTACCGTAAACCTTACCCGTTTGCTAACTCTAACTGTAGGCCTAACCCTAACCATAACACCAACCCTACCCATTTCCCTAACCCGTACCCTAATCCTTACCCATACACTAACACTAATCCATGCCCTAACACGTACCCTGACCCTAACACTTTTCCATACCCACTCCTGTACCCTAAATCTTACCATTCGCTAACCCTAACCCTATGTCTAAACCTAACCCTAACCCCAACCCTACACCTAACCCTAACCCGTACCCTAATCCATACACTAACACTAACCTGTGCCCTAACATGAACCCTGACCCTAACTTGTTTCCATAAGCTCACCTGTACCCTAAATGTTACCTATTCGCTAACCCTAACCCCACCCCTACACCTAAACATAACCCCAACCCTACACCTTTCCCTAACCCATACCCTAATCCTAACCCGTACACTAACACTAACCCGTGCCCTAACACGTACCCTGACCCTAACACTTTTCCGTATCCTCTCCAGTACCCTAAATCTTACCGTTCGCTAAACCTAGCCCTTTCCCTAAACAGAACGCTAACACCAACCTGACACCATACCCTAACCCGTACACTAATCTTAACCCGTACACCAAAATTATGCAATGCCCTCACACGTACTTTGACACTAACACGTTTCCGTACACTCATGTACCATAAAACTTACCTGTTCGCTAACCCTAACGCTAGCCCTAAACTTAACCCTAACCTCAACTCTACACATTTCCCTAACCCGTACCCTAATCCTAACCCATACACTAGCACTACACGTGCCCTAACAGGTACCCTGACCATAACACTTTTCTGTACACTCACCTGTACCCTAAACCATACCGTGTGCTATCCTTAACCCTAGACCTAAACGTAAACCTTACCCCATCCCTAAACCTTACCCTAACGCGTACCCAATCCTAACCAGTACCCTAACACTAATCCGTGCCCTAACATGTACCCTGATCCTAACACGTTTCTGGACCATCACCTGTAACCTAAACCTTACATTTCGCTAACCCTAACCATAGCCCTAAACCTAACCCTAAACCCAACCCTACCCATTACCCTAACCCATACCGTAATCCTAACCAGTACACTAATACTAATCCGTGCCCTGAAACGTAACCTGAGCCTAACACTTTTCTGTACCCTCACCTGTACCCTAAACTTTACCGTTCACAAACCCGAAACATACCCCTAAACCAAGCCCTAACACCAACCCAACACCTTACCATAAACCGTACCCTAATCCTATCCCATACACAAACACTAATCCATGCCCTGACACGTACCCTGCCTCTAACTCTTTACCCTACTCTCTCCTGTACCCTAAATCTTACCGTTTGCTAACCCTAACCCTAGCCCTAAAGCTAAATCTAACTACAACCCTACACCTTACCCTAACATGTACACTAATCTTAATGCATACACTAACACTAACCCATTCCCTCACACTTACTTTGACATTAAAACATTTCCTTACCCTCACCTGTAACCTAAACCTTACTCGTTCGCTCACCCTAACCCTAGCCCTAACACTAAACATAACGCCAACCCTATCCATTAGCCTAACCCGTACCCTAATTCTAACCCGTACACTAACACTAATCCGTACCCTAACATTTACCCTGACCCTTACACTTTTCCATACCCACGCCTGAACCCTAAATCTTACCATTCACTAACCCTAACCCTAGGTCTAAACCTAACCCTAAACCCAAGCCCAACCCTACACCTAACTCTAACATGTACACTAATCCTTATCCTTAAACTAACACTAACCTGTGCCCTAACACGAACCCTGACCCTAACTCATTTCCATACGCTCACCTGTACTCTAATGTTACCTATTCGCTAACCCTAACACTAGCCCTAAACCTAAACCTAACCCCAACCCTACACCTTACCCTAACCCATACCCTAATCATAACCCATACACTAACACTAACTCGTGCCCTAACACCTACCCTAACCCTACCCCTAACCCTAACCCTAACACTAACCCTAAACTTTACCATTTGTTAACCATAACCGTAGCCCCAAACCTAAACCTAACTACAAACCTACTCCTAACACATACACTAATCTTAACCCATACACTAACACTAACGCAATACCACACACGTACTTTGACAATAAAACATTTCCATATGGTCAGCTGTAACCTAAACCTTACCCGTTCACTAAACTTAACCCTACCCCTAACACTAACCATAACGCCAACCCTACCAATGACCCTAACCCGTATCCTAATCCTAACCTGTAAACCCACACTAACCCCTGCCCTAACACGTACCCTGACCCTAACACTATTCCGTAACCTCACCTGTACCCTAAACCTTACCGTTCGCTAACCCTAACCCTAAACCTAGACGAAACCCCAACCGTACACCTTACCCTAACCCGTAAGCTAATCCTAAGCCATACACTAACACTGACACGTGTCCTAACACATACACAAACCCTAACACTTTTCTGTACCATCACCTGTACCCTAAACCTGACATTTGGCTAACCCTAACCCTAGCCATAAAGCTAACCCTAAGCCCAACCCTAAACCTTACCTAAACCGTACCCTAATCCTAACCAGTATACTACTACTAAGCCATGCCCTGACATGTACCCTGACCCTAACGCTTTTCCATAACCTCACCGGTACCCTAAACCTTACCCATTCGCTAACCCTAACCCTAGCCCTAGCCCTAACCCTAACGCCAACCCTACTACTTACCCTAACCCGTACCCTAATCCCAACCCATACACTATCACTAACCCATGTCCTAACACGTACCTTGACCCGAACACTTTTCCGTATCCTCTCCTGTACCCAAAATCTTACCGTTCACTAACCCTAACCCTAGCCCTAAACATAACGCTAACACCAACCTTACAGCATACCCTAACCCGTACACTAAACTTAACCCGTACAAAAAAACGAACACATGCCCTCACATGTACTTTGACACTAACACATTTCCGTACCCTCCCGTGTACCGTAAACCTTACCCGTTGCTAACTCTAACTGTAGGCCTAACCCTAACCATAACACCAACCCTACCCATTTCCCTAACCCGTACCCTAATCCTTACCCATACACTAACACTAATCCATGCCCTAACACGTACCCTGACCCTAACACTTTTCCATACCCACTCCTGTACCCTAAATCTTACCATTCGCTAACCCTAACCCTATGTCTAAACCTAACCCTAACCCCAACCCGTACCCTAATCGATACACTAACACTAACCTGTGCCCTAACATGAACCCTGACCCTAACTTGTTTCCATAAGCTCACCTGTACACTAAATGTTACCTATTCGCTAACCCTAACCCCACCCCTACACCTAAACATAACCCCAACCCTACACCTTTCCCTAACCCATACCCTAATCCTAACCCGTACACTAACACTAACCCGTGCCCTAACACGTACCCTGACCCTAACACTTTTCCGTATCCTCTCCAGTACCCTAAATCTTACCGTTCGCTAAACCTAGCCCTTTCCCTAAACAGAACGCTAACACCAACCTGACACCATACCCTAACCCATACACTGATCTTAACCCATACACCAAAATTAAGCAATTCCCTCACATGTACTTTGACACTAACACGTTTCCGTACCCTCCTGTGTACCGTAAACCTTACCTGTTCGCTAACACTTAACCTAGGTCTAAGCCTAACACTATCCACAACCCTACACAAAATCCTAACCCATACCCTAATCCTAATCCGTACAATAACACTAACCTGTGCCCTAACACCAAGCCTGACCCTAACTCGTTTCCATATGCTTACCTGTACCCTAAATATTACCTATTCGCTAACCCTAACCCTAACACTAACCCTAACCCCAATCCTACACCTTACCCTAATCCGTACTGTAATCCTAACCCGTACCCTAATACTAATCCGTGCCCTGACACGTACACAGACCGTGACACTTTTCTGTACCCTCACCTGTACCCTAAGCCTTACATTTCGCTAACCCTAACCCTAGCCCTAAAGCTAAATCTAACTCCAACCCTACACCTTACCCTAACACGTACACTAATCTTAAACCTTAAACTAACACTAACCCATTCCCGCATATGTATTTTGACCCTAAAACATTTCCGTACCCTCCCCTGTAACCTAAAAATTACCCGGTCGCTAACTCTAACCCTAGCTCTAAACCTAACCCTAACGCCAACCCTACATCTTACCCTAACCCATACACTAATCCTAAACCGTACACTAACACTAACCAGTGCCCTGAAACGTACCCTGACCCTAACACTTTTCCATACCCTCAGCTGTACGCTAAACCTAATCGTTAGCTAACCCTAACTGTAGACTTAAACCTAACCCTAACACCAACCCTACACCTTATTCTATCCCGTACCCTATTTTTAACCCCTACACTAACACTAACCCATGCCCTCACACGTAATTTGACACTAACACGTCTCCATACACTCACATGTACCATAAGCCTTAACTGTTCGCTAAGCCTATCCCTAACCCTAACGCCAACCCTAACCATTACCCTAACCCATACCCTAATCCTAACCACACATTAACACTAACACGTTTCCTAACACATAACCTGACCCAAACGCTTTTCCGTACCCTCAACTGTACCCTAAAACTTACCCGTTCGCCAACCCTAAGCCTAGCCCTAAACCTAACCCTAACCACAACCCCACACCTTACCCTAAACTCTACGCTAATCCTGACACGTACACTAACACTAACAGGTGTCCTAACATATACCCTGACCCTAAAAGTTTTCCGTACCCTCACCTGTACCCTAAACCTTACTGGTTCGCTAACCGTAACCTTAGCCCTATACATAATGCTAACACCAACCCTACACCATACCCTAACCCGTACACTAATCTTAACCCGTACACCAAAATTATGCAATGCCCTCACACGTACTTTGACACTAACACGTTTCCGTACACTCATGTACCATAAAACTTACCTGTTCGCTAACCCTAACGCTAGCCCTAAACTTAACCCTAACCTCAACTCTACACATTTCCCTAACCCGTACCCTAATCCTAACCCATACACTAGCACTACACGTGCCCTAACAGGTACCCTGACCATAACACTTTTCTGTACACTCACCTGTACCCTAAACCATACCGTGTGCTATCCTTAACCCTAGACCTAAACGTAAACCTTACCCCATCCCTAAACCTTACCCTAACGCGTACCCAATCCTAACCAGTACCCTAACACTAATCCGTGCCCTAACATGTACCCTGATCCTAACATGTTTCTGGACCATCACCTGTAACCTAAACCTTACATTTCGCTAACCCTAACCATAGCCCTAAACCTAACCCTAAACCCAACCCTACCCATTACCCTAACCCATACCGTAATCCTAACCAGTACACTAATACTAATCCGTGCCCTGAAACGTAACCTGAGCCTAACACTTTTCTGTACCCTCACCTGTACCCTAAACTTTACCGTTCACAAACCCGAAACATACCCCTAAACCAAGCCCTAACACCAACCCAACACCTTACCATAAACCGTACCCTAATCCTATCCCATACACAAACACTAATCCATGCCCTGACACGTACCCTGCCTCTAACTCTTTACCCTACTCTCTCCTGTACCCTAAATCTTACCGTTTGCTAACCCTAACCCTAGCCCTAAAGCTAAATCTAACTACAACCCTACACCTTACCCTAACATGTACACTAATCTTAATGCATACACTAACACTAACCCATTCCCTCACACTTACTTTGACATTAAAACATTTCCTTACCCTCACCTGTAACCTAAACCTTACTCGTTCGCTCACCCTAACCCTAGCCCTAACACTAAACATAACGCCAACCCTATCCATTAGCCTAACCCGTACCCTAATTCTAACCCGTACACTAACACTAATCCGTACCCTAACATTTACCCTGACCCTTACACTTTTCCATACCCACGCCTGAACCCTAAATCTTACCATTCACTAACCCTAACCCTAGGTCTAAACCTAACCCTAAACCCAAGCCCAACCCTACACCTAACTCTAACATGTACACTAATCCTTATCCTTAAACTAACACTAACCTGTGCCCTAACACGAACCCTGACCCTAACTAATTTCCATACGCTCACCTGTACTCTAATGTTACCTATTCGCTAACCCTAACACTAGCCCTAAACCTAAACCTAACCCCAACCCTACACCTTACCCTAACCCATACCCTAATCATAACCCATACACTAACACTAACTCGTGCCCTAACACCTACCCTAACCCTACCCCTAACCCTAACCCTAACACTAACCCTAAACTTTACCATTTGTTAACCATAACCGTAGCCCCAAACCTAAACCTAACTACAAACCTACTCCTAACACATACACTAATCTTAACCCATACACTAACACTAACGCAATACCACACACGTACTTTGACAATAAAACATTTCCATATGGTCAGCTGTAACCTAAACCTTACCCGTTCACTAAACTTAACCCTACCCCTAACACTAACCATAACGCCAACCCTACCAATGACCCTAACCCGTATCCTAATCCTAACCTGTAAACCCACACTAACCCCTGCACTAACACGTACCCTGACCCTAACACTATTCCGTAACCTCACCTGTACCCTAAACCTTACCGTTCGCTAACCCTAACCCTAAACCTAGACGAAACCCCAACCGTACACCTTACCCTAACCCGTAAGCTAATCCTAAGCCATACACTAACACTGACACGTGTCCTAACACATACACAAACCCTAACACTTTTCTGTACCATCACCTGTACCCTAAACCTGACATTTGGCTAACCCTAACCCTAGCCATAAAGCTAACCCTAAGCCCAACCCTAAACCTTACCTAAACCGTACCCTAATCCTAACCAGTATACTACTACTAAGCCATGCCCTGACATGTACCCTGACCCTAACGCTTTTCCATAACCTCACCGGTACCCTAAACCTTACCCATTCGCTAACCCTAACCCTAGCCCTAGCCCTAACCCTAACGCCAACCCTACTACTTACCCTAACCCGTACCCTAATCCCAACCCATACACTATCACTAACCCATGTCCTAACACGTACCTTGACCCGAACACTTTTCCGTATCCTCTCCTGTACCCAAAATCTTACCGTTCACTAACCCTAACCCTAGCCCTAAACATAACGCTAACACCAACCTTACAGCATACCCTAACCCGTACACTAAACTTAACCCGTACAAAAAAACGAACCCATGCCCTCACATGTACTTTGACACTAACACATTTCCGTACCCTCCCGTGTACCGTAAACCTTACCCGTTTGCTAACTCTAACTGTAGGCCTAACCCTAACCATAACACCAACCCTACCCATTTCCCTAACCCGTACCCTAATCCTTACCCATACACTAACACTAATCCATGCCCTAACACGTACCCTGACCCTAACACTTTTCCATACCCACTCCTGTACCCTAAATCTTACCATTCGCTAACCCTAACCCTATGTCTAAACCTAACCCTAACCCCAACCCTACACCTAACCCTAACCCGTACCCTAATCCATACACTAACACTAACCTGTGCCCTAACATGAACCCTGACCCTAACTTGTTTCCATAAGCTCACCTGTACCCTAAATGTTACCTATTCGCTAACCCTAACCCCACCCCTACACCTAAACATAACCCCAACCCTACACCTTTCCCTAACCCATACCCTAATCCTAACCCGTACACTAACACTAACCCGTGCCCTAACACGTACCCTGACCCTAACACTTTTCCGTATCCTCTCCAGTACCCTAAATCTTACCGTTCGCTAAACCTAGCCCTTTCCCTAAACAGAACGCTAACACCAACCTGACACCATACCCTAACCCATACACTGATCTTAACCCATACACCAAAATTAAGCAATTCCCTCACATGTACTTTGACACTAACACGTTTCCGTACCCTCCTGTGTACCGTAAACCTTACCTGTTCGCTAACACTTACCCTAGGTCTAAGCCTAACACTATCCACAACCCTACACAAAATCCTAACCCATACCCTAATCCTAATCCGTACAATAACACTAACCTGTGCCCTAACACCAAGCCTGACCCTAACTCGTTTCCATATGCTTACCTGTACCCTAAATATTACCTATTCGCTAACCCTAACCCTAACACTAACCCTAACCCCAATCCTACACCTTACCCTAATCCGTACTGTAATCCTAACCCGTACCCTAATACTAATCCGTGCCCTGACACGTACACAGACCGTGACACTTTTCTGTACCCTCACCTGTACCCTAAGCCTTACATTTCGCTAACCCTAACCCTAGCCCTAAAGCTAAATCTAACTCCAACCCTACACCTTACCCTAACACGTACACTAATCTTAAACCTTAAACTAACACTAACCCATTCCCGCATATGTATTTTGACCCTAAAACATTTCCGTACCCTCCCCTGTAACCTAAAAATTACCCGGTCGCTAACCCTAACCCTAGCTCTAAACCTAACCCTAACGCCAACCCTACATCTTACCCTAACCCATACACTAATCCTAAACCGTACACTAACACTAACCAGTGCCCTGAAACGTACCCTGACCCTAACACTTTTCCATACCCTCAGCTGTACGCTAAACCTAATCGTTAGCTAACCCTAACTGTAGACTTAAACCTAACCCTAACACCAACCCTACACCTTATTCTAACCCGTACACTATTTTTAACCCCTACACTAACACTAACCCATGCCCTCACACGTAATTTGACACTAACACGTCTCCATACACTCACATGTACCATAAGCCTTAACTGTTCGCTAAGCCTATCCCTAACCCTAACGCCAACCCTAACCATTACCCTAACCCATACCCTAATCCTAACCACACATTAACACTAACACGTTTCCTAACACATAACCTGACCCAAACGCTTTTCCGTACCCTCAACTGTACCCTAAAACTTACCCGTTCGCCAACCCTAAGCCTAGCCCTAAACCTAACCCTAACCACAACCCCACACCTTACCCTAAACTCTACGCTAATCCTGACACGTACACTAACACTAACAGGTGTCCTAACATATACCCTGACCCTAAAAGTTTTCCGTACCCTCACCTGTACCCTAAACCTTACTGGTTCGCTAACCGTAACCTTAGCCCTATACATAATGCTAACACCAACCCTACACCATACCCTAACCCGTACACTAATCTTAACCCGTACACCAAAATTATGCAATGCCCTCACACGTACTTTGACACTAACACGTTTCCGTACACTCATGTACCATAAAACTTACCTGTTCGCTAACCCTAACGCTAGCCCTAAACTTAACCCTAACCTCAACTCTACACATTTCCCTAACCCGTACCCTAATCCTAACCCATACACTAGCACTACACGTGCCCTAACAGGTACCCTGACCATAACACTTTTCTGTACACTCACCTGTACCCTAAACCATACCGTGTGCTATCCTTAACCCTAGACCTAAACGTAAACCTTACCCCATCCCTAAACCTTACCCTAACGCGTACCCAATCCTAACCAGTACCCTAACACTAATCCGTGCCCTAACATGTACCCTGATCCTAACATGTTTCTGGACCATCACCTGTAACCTAAACCTTACATTTCGCTAACCCTAACCATAGCCCTAAACCTAACCCTAAACCCAACCCTACCCATTACCCTAACCCATACCGTAATCCTAACCAGTACACTAATACTAATCCGTGCCCTGAAACGTAACCTGAGCCTAACACTTTTCTGTACCCTCACCTGTACCCTAAACTTTACCGTTCACAAACCCGAAACATACCCCTAAACCAAGCCCTAACACCAACCCAACACCTTACCATAAACCGTACCCTAATCCTATCCCATACACAAACACTAATCCATGCCCTGACACGTACCCTGCCTCTAACTCTTTACCCTACTCTCTCCTGTACCCTAAATCTTACCGTTTGCTAACCCTAACCCTAGCCCTAAAGCTAAATCTAACTACAACCCTACACCTTACCCTAACATGTACACTAATCTTAATGCATACACTAACACTAACCCATTCCCTCACACTTACTTTGACATTAAAACATTTCCTTACCCTCACCTGTAACCTAAACCTTACTCGTTCGCTCACCCTAACCCTAGCCCTAACACTAAACATAACGCCAACCCTATCCATTAGCCTAACCCGTACCCTAATTCTAACCCGTACACTAACACTAATCCGTACCCTAACATTTACCCTGACCCTTACACTTTTCCATACCCACGCCTGAACCCTAAATCTTACCATTCACTAACCCTAACCCTAGGTCTAAACCTAACCCTAAACCCAAGCCCAACCCTACACCTAACTCTAACATGTACACTAATCCTTATCCTTAAACTAACACTAACCTGTGCCCTAACACGAACCCTGACCCTAACTAATTTCCATACGCTCACCTGTACTCTAATGTTACCTATTCGCTAACCCTAACACTAGCCCTAAACCTAAACCTAACCCCAACCCTACACCTTACCCTAACCCATACCCTAATCATAACCCATACACTAACACTAACTCGTGCCCTAACACCTACCCTAACCCTACCCCTAACCCTAACCCTAACACTAACCCTAAACTTTACCATTTGTTAACCATAACCGTAGCCCCAAACCTAAACCTAACTACAAACCTACTCCTAACACATACACTAATCTTAACCCATACACTAACACTAACGCAATACCACACACGTACTTTGACAATAAAACATTTCCATATGGTCAGCTGTAACCTAAACCTTACCCGTTCACTAAACTTAACCCTACCCCTAACACTAACCATAACGCCAACCCTACCAATGACCCTAACCCGTATCCTAATCCTAACCTGTAAACCCACACTAACCCCTGCACTAACACGTACCCTGACCCTAACACTATTCCGTAACCTCACCTGTACCCTAAACCTTACCGTTCGCTAACCCTAACCCTAAACCTAGACGAAACCCCAACCGTACACCTTACCCTAACCCGTAAGCTAATCCTAAGCCATACACTAACACTGACACGTGTCCTAACACATACACAAACCCTAACACTTTTCTGTACCATCACCTGTACCCTAAACCTGACATTTGGCTAACCCTAACCCTAGCCATAAAGCTAACCCTAAGCCCAACCCTAAACCTTACCTAAACCGTACCCTAATCCTAACCAGTATACTACTACTAAGCCATGCCCTGACATGTACCCTGACCCTAACGCTTTTCCATAACCTCACCGGTACCCTAAACCTTACCCATTCGCTAACCCTAACCCTAGCCCTAGCCCTAACCCTAACGCCAACCCTACTACTTACCCTAACCCGTACCCTAATCCCAACCCATACACTATCACTAACCCATGTCCTAACACGTACCTTGACCCGAACACTTTTCCGTATCCTCTCCTGTACCCAAAATCTTACCGTTCACTAACCCTAACCCTAGCCCTAAACATAACGCTAACACCAACCTTACAGCATACCCTAACCCGTACACTAAACTTAACCCGTACAAAAAAACGAACCCATGCCCTCACATGTACTTTGACACTAACACATTTCCGTACCCTCCCGTGTACCGTAAACCTTACCCGTTTGCTAACTCTAACTGTAGGCCTAACCCTAACCATAACACCAACCCTACCCATTTCCCTAACCCGTACCCTAATCCTTACCCATACACTAACACTAATCCATGCCCTAACACGTACCCTGACCCTAACACTTTTCCATACCCACTCCTGTACCCTAAATCTTACCATTCGCTAACCCTAACCCTATGTCTAAACCTAACCCTAACCCCAACCCGTACCCTAATCCATACACTAACACTAACCTGTGCCCTAACATGAACCCTGACCCTAACTTGTTTCCATAAGCTCACCTGTACCCTAAATGTTACCTATTCGCTAACCCTAACCCCACCCCTACACCTAAACATAACCCCAACCCTACACCTTTCCCTAACCCATACCCTAATCCTAACCCGTACACTAACACTAACCCGTGCCCTAACACGTACCCTGACCCTAACACTTTTCCGTATCCTCTCCAGTACCCTAAATCTTACCGTTCGCTAAACCTAGCCCTTTCCCTAAACAGAACGCTAACACCAACCTGACACCATACCCTAACCCATACACTGATCTTAACCCATACACCAAAATTAAGCAATTCCCTCACATGTACTTTGACACTAACACGTTTCCGTACCCTCCTGTGTACCGTAAACCTTACCTGTTCGCTAACACTTACCCTAGGTCTAAGCCTAACACTATCCACAACCCTACACAAAATCCTAACCCATACCCTAATCCTAATCCGTACAATAACACTAACCTGTGCCCTAACACCAAGCCTGACCCTAACTCGTTTCCATATGCTTACCTGTACCCTAAATATTACCTATTCGCTAACCCTAACCCTAACACTAACCCTAACCCCAATCCTACACCTTACCCTAATCCGTACTGTAATCCTAACCCGTACCCTAATACTAATCCGTGCCCTGACACGTACACAGACCGTGACACTTTTCTGTACCCTCACCTGTACCCTAAGCCTTACATTTCGCTAACCCTAACCCTAGCCCTAAAGCTAAATCTAACTCCAACCCTACACCTTACCCTAACACGTACACTAATCTTAAACCTTAAACTAACACTAACCCATTCCCGCATATGTATTTTGACCCTAAAACATTTCCGTACCCTCCCCTGTAACCTAAAAATTACCCGGTCGCTAACCCTAACCCTAGCTCTAAACCTAACCCTAACGCCAACCCTACATCTTACCCTAACCCATACACTAATCCTAAACCGTACACTAACACTAACCAGTGCCCTGAAACGTACCCTGACCCTAACACTTTTCCATACCCTCAGCTGTACGCTAAACCTAATCGTTAGCTAACCCTAACTGTAGACTTAAACCTAACCCTAACACCAACCCTACACCTTATTCTAACCCGTACACTATTTTTAACCCCTACACTAACACTAACCCATGCCCTCACACGTAATTGGACACTAACACGTCT
This sequence comes from Mesoplodon mirus, assembly GCF_964341445.2. Lineage (NCBI taxonomy): Eukaryota > Metazoa > Chordata > Mammalia > Artiodactyla > Ziphiidae > Mesoplodon > Mesoplodon mirus. The sequence continues at coordinate 1,563,122 of NC_138996.1, forward strand.
CCATACACTCACATGTACCATAAGCCTTAACTGTTCGCTAAGCCTATCCCTAACCCTAACGCCAACCCTAACCATTACCCTAACCCATACCCTAATCCTAACCACACATTAACACTAACACGTTTTCTAACACATAACCTGACCCAAACGCTTTTCCGTACCCTCAACTGTACCCTAAAACTTACCCGTTCGCCAACCCTAAGCCTAGCCCTAAACCTAACCCTAACCACAACCCCACACCTTACCCTAAACTCTACGCTAATCCTGACATGTACACTAACACTAACAGGTGTCCTAACATATACCCTGACCCTAAAAGTTTTCCGTACCCTCACCTGTACCCTAAACCTTACTGGTTCGCTAACCGTAACCTTAGCCCTAAACATAATGCTAACACCAACCCTACACCATACCCTAACCCGTACACTAATCTTAACCCGTACACCAAAATTATGCAATGCCCTCACACGTACTTTGACACTAACACGTTTCCGTACACTCATATACCATAAAACTTACCTGTTCGCTAACCCTAACCCTAGCCCTAAACTTAACCCTAAACTCAACCCTACACATTTCCCTAACCCGTACCCTAATCCTAACCCATACACTAGCACTACACGTGCCCTAACAGGTACCCTGACCGTAACACTTTTCTGTACACTCACCTGTACCCTAAACCATACCGTTTGCTATCCTTAACCCTAGACCTAAACGTAAACCTTACCCCATCCATAAACCTTTCCGTAAAACGTACCCAATCCTAACCAGTACCCTAACACTAATCCGTGCCCTAACATGTACCCTGATCCTAACACGTTTCTGGACCATCACCTGTAACCTAAACCTTACATTTCGCTAACCCTAACCATAGCCCTAAACCTAACCCTAAACCCAACCCTACCCATTACCCTAACCCATACCGTAATCCTAACCAGTACACTAATACTAATCCGTGCCCTGAAACGTAACCTGAGCCTAACACTTTTCTGTACCCTCACCTGTACCCTAAACTTTACCGTTCACAAACCCGAAACATACCCCTAAACCAAGCCCTAACACCAACCCAACACCTTACCATAAACCGTACCCTAATCCTATCCCATACACAAACACTAATCCATGCCCTGACACGTACCCTGCCTCTAACTCTTTACCCTACTCTCTCCTGTACCCTAAATCTTACCGTTTGCTAACCCTAACCCTAGCCCTAAAGCTAAATCTAACTACAACCCTACACCTTACCCTAACATGTACACTAATCTTAATGCATACACTAACACTAACCCATTCCCTCACACTTACTTTGACATTAAAACATTTCCTTACCCTCACCTGTAACCTAAACCTTACTCGTTCGCTCACCCTAACCCTAGCCCTAACACTAAACATAACGCCAACCCTATCCATTAGCCTAACCCGTACCCTAATTCTAACCCGTACACTAACACTAATCCGTACCCTAACATTTACCCTGACCCTTACACTTTTCCATACCCACGCCTGAACCCTAAATCTTACCATTCACTAACCCTAACCCTAGGTCTAAACCTAACCCTAAACCCAAGCCCAACCCTACACCTAACTCTAACATGTACACTAATCCTTATCCTTAAACTAACACTAACCTGTGCCCTAACACGAACCCTGACCCTAACTAATTTCCATACGCTCACCTGTACTCTAATGTTACCTATTCGCTAACCCTAACACTAGCCCTAAACCTAAACCTAACCCCAACCCTACACCTTACCCTAACCCATACCCTAATCATAACCCATACACTAACACTAACTCGTGCCCTAACACCTACCCTAACCCTACCCCTAACCCTAACCCTAACACTAACCCTAAACTTTACCATTTGTTAACCATAACCGTAGCCCCAAACCTAAACCTAACTACAAACCTACTCCTAACACATACACTAATCTTAACCCATACACTAACACTAACGCAATACCACACACGTACTTTGACAATAAAACATTTCCATATGGTCAGCTGTAACCTAAACCTTACCCGTTCACTAAACTTAACCCTACCCCTAACACTAACCATAACGCCAACCCTACCAATGACCCTAACCCGTATCCTAATCCTAACCTGTAAACCCACACTAACCCCTGCACTAACACGTACCCTGACCCTAACACTATTCCGTAACCTCACCTGTACCCTAAACCTTACCGTTCGCTAACCCTAACCCTAAACCTAGACGAAACCCCAACCGTACACCTTACCCTAACCCGTAAGCTAATCCTAAGCCATACACTAACACTGACACGTGTCCTAACACATACACAAACCCTAACACTTTTCTGTACCATCACCTGTACCCTAAACCTGACATTTGGCTAACCCTAACCCTAGCCATAAAGCTAACCCTAAGCCCAACCCTAAACCTTACCTAAACCGTACCCTAATCCTAACCAGTATACTACTACTAAGCCATGCCCTGACATGTACCCTGACCCTAACGCTTTTCCATAACCTCACCGGTACCCTAAACCTTACCCATTCGCTAACCCTAACCCTAGCCCTAGCCCTAACCCTAACGCCAACCCTACTACTTACCCTAACCCGTACCCTAATCCCAACCCATACACTATCACTAACCCATGTCCTAACACGTACCTTGACCCGAACACTTTTCCGTATCCTCTCCTGTACCCAAAATCTTACCGTTCACTAACCCTAACCCTAGCCCTAAACATAACGCTAACACCAACCTTACAGCATACCCTAACCCGTACACTAAACTTAACCCGTACAAAAAAACGAACCCATGCCCTCACATGTACTTTGACACTAACACATTTCCGTACCCTCCCGTGTACCGTAAACCTTACCCGTTTGCTAACTCTAACTGTAGGCCTAACCCTAACCATAACACCAACCCTACCCATTTCCCTAACCCGTACCCTAATCCTTACCCATACACTAACACTAATCCATGCCCTAACACGTACCCTGACCCTAACACTTTTCCATACCCACTCCTGTACCCTAAATCTTACCATTCGCTAACCCTAACCCTATGTCTAAACCTAACCCTAACCCCAACCCGTACCCTAATCCATACACTAACACTAACCTGTGCCCTAACATGAACCCTGACCCTAACTTGTTTCCATAAGCTCACCTGTACCCTAAATGTTACCTATTCGCTAACCCTAACCCCACCCCTACACCTAAACATAACCCCAACCCTACACCTTTCCCTAACCCATACCCTAATCCTAACCCGTACACTAACACTAACCCGTGCCCTAACACGTACCCTGACCCTAACACTTTTCCGTATCCTCTCCAGTACCCTAAATCTTACCGTTCGCTAAACCTAGCCCTTTCCCTAAACAGAACGCTAACACCAACCTGACACCATACCCTAACCCATACACTGATCTTAACCCATACACCAAAATTAAGCAATTCCCTCACATGTACTTTGACACTAACACGTTTCCGTACCCTCCTGTGTACCGTAAACCTTACCTGTTCGCTAACACTTACCCTAGGTCTAAGCCTAACACTATCCACAACCCTACACAAAATCCTAACCCATACCCTAATCCTAATCCGTACAATAACACTAACCTGTGCCCTAACACCAAGCCTGACCCTAACTCGTTTCCATATGCTTACCTGTACCCTAAATATTACCTATTCGCTAACCCTAACCCTAACACTAACCCTAACCCCAATCCTACACCTTACCCTAATCCGTACTGTAATCCTAACCCGTACCCTAATACTAATCCGTGCCCTGACACGTACACAGACCGTGACACTTTTCTGTACCCTCACCTGTACCCTAAGCCTTACATTTCGCTAACCCTAACCCTAGCCCTAAAGCTAAATCTAACTCCAACCCTACACCTTACCCTAACACGTACACTAATCTTAAACCTTAAACTAACACTAACCCATTCCCGCATATGTATTTTGACCCTAAAACATTTCCGTACCCTCCCCTGTAACCTAAAAATTACCCGGTCGCTAACCCTAACCCTAGCTCTAAACCTAACCCTAACGCCAACCCTACATCTTACCCTAACCCATACACTAATCCTAAACCGTACACTAACACTAACCAGTGCCCTGAAACGTACCCTGACCCTAACACTTTTCCATACCCTCAGCTGTACGCTAAACCTAATCGTTAGCTAACCCTAACTGTAGACTTAAACCTAACCCTAACACCAACCCTACACCTTATTCTAACCCGTACACTATTTTTAACCCCTACACTAACACTAACCCATGCCCTCACACGTAATTGGACACTAACACGTCTCCATACACTCACATGTACCATAAGCCTTAACTGTTCGCTAAGCCTATCCCTAACCCTAACGCCAACCCTAACCATTACCCTAACCCATACCCTAATCCTAACCACACATTAACACTAACACGTTTTCTAACACATAACCTGACCCAAACGCTTTTCCGTACCCTCAACTGTACCCTAAAACTTACCCGTTCGCCAACCCTAAGCCTAGCCCTAAACCTAACCCTAACCACAACCCCACACCTTACCCTAAACTCTACGCTAATCCTGACATGTACACTAACACTAACAGGTGTCCTAACATATACCCTGACCCTAAAAGTTTTCCGTACCCTCACCTGTACCCTAAACCTTACTGGTTCGCTAACCGTAACCTTAGCCCTAAACATAATGCTAACACCAACCCTACACCATACCCTAACCCGTACACTAATCTTAACCCGTACACCAAAATTATGCAATGCCCTCACACGTACTTTGACACTAACACGTTTCCGTACACTCATATACCATAAAACTTACCTGTTCGCTAACCCTAACCCTAGCCCTAAACTTAACCCTAAACTCAACCCTACACATTTCCCTAACCCGTACCCTAATCCTAACCCATACACTAGCACTACACGTGCCCTAACAGGTACCCTGACCGTAACACTTTTCTGTACACTCACCTGTACCCTAAACCATACCGTTTGCTATCCTTAACCCTAGACCTAAACGTAAACCTTACCCCATCCATAAACCTTTCCGTAAAACGTACCCAATCCTAACCAGTACCCTAACACTAATCCGTGCCCTAACATGTACCCTGATCCTAACACGTTTCTGGACCATCACCTGTAACCTAAACCTTACATTTCGCTAACCCTAACCATAGCCCTAAACCTAACCCTAAACCCAACCCTACCCATTACCCTAACCCATACCGTAATCCTAACCAGTACACTAATACTAATCCGTGCCCTGAAACGTAACCTGAGCCTAACACTTTTCTGTACCCTCACCTGTACCCTAAACTTTACCGTTCACAAACCCGAAACATACCCCTAAACCAAGCCCTAACACCAACCCAACACCTTACCATAAACCGTACCCTAATCCTATCCCGTACACAAACAATAATCCATGCCCTGACATGTACCCTGCCTCTAACTCTTTACCCTACTCTCTCCTGTACCCTAAATCTTACCGTTTGCTAACCCTAACCCTAGCCCTAAAGCTAAATCTAACTACAACCCTACACCTTACCCTAACATGTACACTAATCTTAATGCATACACTAACACTAACCCATTCCCTCACACTTACTTTGACACTATAACATTTCCTTACCCTCACCTGTAACCTAAACCTTACTCGTTCGCTCACCCTAACCCTAGCCCTAACACTAAACATAACGCCAACCCTATCCATTAGCCTAACCCTTACCCTAATTCTAACCCGTACACTAACACTAATCCGTACCCTAACATTTACCCTGACCCTTACACTTTTCCATACCCACGCCTGAACCCTAAATCTTACCATTCACTAACCCTAACCCTAGGTCTAAACCTAACCCTAAACCCAAGCCCAACCCTACACCTAACTCTAACATGTACACTAATCCTAATCCTTAAACTAACACTAACCTGTGCCCTAACACGAACCCTGACCCTAACTCATTTCCATACGCTCACCTGTACTCTAATGTTACCTATTCGCTAACCCTAACACTAGCCCTAAACCTAAACCTAACCCCAACCCTACACCTTACCCTAACCCATACCCTAATCATAACCCATACACTAACACTAACTCGTGCCCTAACACCTACCCTAACCCTACCCCTAACCCTAACCCTAACACTAACCCTAAACTTTACCATTTGTTAACCATAACCGTAGCCCCAAACCTAAACCTAACTACAAACCTACTCCTAACACATACACTAATCTTAACCCATACACTAACACTAACGCAATACCACACACGTACTTTGACAATAAAACATTTCCATATGGTCAGCTGTAACCTAAACCTTACCCGTTCACTAAACTTAACCCTACCCCTAACACTAACCATAACGCCAACCCTACCAATGACCCTAACCCGTACCCTAATCCTAACCTGTAAACCCACACTAACCCCTGCCCTAACACGTACCCTGACCCTAACACTTTTCCGTAACCTCACCTGTACCCTAAACCTTACCGTTCGCTAACCCTAACCCTAAACCTAGACGAAACCCCAACCGTACACCTTACCCTAACCCGTAAGCTAATCCTAAGCCATACACTAACACTGACACTTGTCCTAACACATACAAAAACCCTAACACTTTTCTGTACCATCACCTGTACCCTAAACCTGACATTTGGCTAACCCTAACCCTAGCCATAAAGCTAACCCTAAGCCCAACCCTAAACCTTACCTAAACCGTACCCTAATCCTAACCAGTATACTACTACTAAGCCATGCCCTGACATGTACCCTGACCCTAACGCTTTTCCATAACCTCACCGGTACCCTAAACCTTACCCATTCGCTAACCCTAACCCTAGCCCTAGCCCTAACCCTAACGCCAACCCTACTACTTACCCTAACCCGTACCCTAATCCCAACCCATACACTATCACTAACCCATGTCCTAACACGTACCTTGACCCGAACACTTTTCCGTATCCTCTCCTGTACCCAAAACCTTACCGTTCACTAACCCTAACCCTAGCCCTAAACATAACGCTAACACCAACCTTACAGCATACCCTAACCCGTACACTAAACTTAACCCGTACAAAAAAACGAACCCATGCCCTCACATGTACTTTGACACTAACACATTTCCGTACCCTCCCGTGTACCGTAAACCTTACCCATTTGCTAACTCTAACTGTAGGCCTAACCCTAACCATAACACCAACCCTACCCATTTCCCTAACCCGTACCCTAATCCTTACCCATACACTAACACTAATCCATGCCCTAACACGTACCCTGACCCTAACACTTTTCCATACCCACTCCTGTACCCTAAATCTTACCATTCGCTAACCCTAACCCTATGTCTAAACCTAACCCTAACCCTAACCCGTACCCTAATCCATACACTAACACTAACCTGTGCCCTAACATGAACCCTGACCCTAACTTGTTTCCATAAGCTCACCTGTACCCTAAATGTTACCTATTCGCTAACCCTAACCCCACCCCTACACCTAAACATAACCCCAACCCTACACCTTTCCCTAACCCATACCCTAATCCTAACCCGTACACTAACACTAACCCGTGCCCTAACACGTACCCTGACCCTAACACTTTTCCGTATCCTCTCCAGTACCCTAAATCTTACCGTTCGCTAAACCTAGCCCTTTCCCTAAACAGAACGCTAACACCAACCTGACACCATACCCTAACCCATACACTGATCTTAACCCATACACCAAAATTAAGCAATTCCCTCACATGTACTTTGACACTAACACGTTTCCGTACCCTCCTGTGTACCGTAAACCTTACCTGTTCGCTAACACTTACCCTAGGTCTAAGCCTAACACTATCCACAACCCTACACAAAATCCTAACCCATACCCTAATCCTAATCCGTACAATAACACTAACCTGTGCCCTAACACCAAGCCTGACCCTAACTCGTTTCCATATGCTTACCTGTACCCTAAATATTACCTATTCGCTAACCCTAACCCTAACACTAACCCTAACCCCAATCCTACACCTTACCCTAATCCGTACTGTAATCCTAACCCGTACCCTAATACTAATCCGTGCCCTGACACGTACACAGACCGTGACACTTTTCTGTACCCTCACCTGTACCCTAAGCCTTACATTTCGCTAACCCTAACCCTAGCCCTAAAGCTAAATCTAACTCCAACCCTACACCTTACCCTAACACGTACACTAATCTTAAACCTTAAACTAACACTAACCCATTCCCGCATATGTATTTTGACCCTAAAACATTTCCGTACCCTCCCCTGTAACCTAAAAATTACCCGGTCGCTAACCCTAACCCTAGCTCTAAACCTAACCCTAACGCCAACCCTACATCTTACCCTAACCCATACACTAATCCAAAACCGTACACTAACACTAACCAGTGCCCTGAAACGTACCCTGACCCTAACACTTTTCCATACCCTCAGCTGTACGCTAAACCTAATCGTTAGCTAACCCTAACTGTAGACTTAAACCTAACCCTAACACCAACCCTACACCTTATTCTAACCCGTACCCTATTTTTAACCCCTACACTAACACTAACCCATGCCCTCACACGTAATTTGACACAAACACGTCTCCATACACTCACATGTACCATAAGCCTTAACTGTTCGCTAAGCCTATCCCTAACCCTAACGCCAACCCTAACCATTACCCTAACCCATACCCTAATCCTAACCACACATTAACACTAACACGTTTCCTAACACATAACCTGACCCAAACGCTTTTCCGTACCCTCAACTGTACCCTAAAACTTACCCGTTCGCCAACCCTAAGCCTAGCCCTAAACCTAACCCTAACCACAACCCCACACCTTACCCTAAACTCTACGCTAATCCTGACACGTACACTAACACTAACAGGTGTCCTAACATATACCCTGACCCTAAAAGTTTTCCGTACCCTCACCTGTACCCTAAACCTTACTGGTTCGCTAACCGTAACCTTAGCCCTAAACATAATGCTAACACCAACCCTACACCATACCCTAACCCGTACACTAATCTTAACCCGTACACCAAAATTATGCAATGCCCTCACACGTACTTTGACACTAACACGTTTCCGTACACTCATGTACCATAAAACTTACCTGTTCGCTAACCCTAACCCTAGCCCTAAACTTAACCCTAACCTCAACCCTACACATTTCCCTAACCCGTACCCTAATCCTAACCCATACACTAGCACTACACGTGCCCTAACAGGTACCCTGACCGTAACACTTTTCTGTACACTCACCTGTACCCTAAACCATACCGTGTGCTATCCTTAACCCTAGACCTAAACGTAAACCTTACCCCATCCCTAAACCTTACCCTAACGCGTACCCAATCCTAACCAGTACCCTAACACTAATCCGTGCCCTAACATGTACCCTGATCCTAACACGTTTCTGGACCATCACCTGTAACCTAAACCTTACATTTCGCTAACCCTAACCATAGCCCTAAACCTAACCCTAAACCCAACCCTACCCATTACCCTAACCCATACCGTAATCCTAACCAGTACACTAATACTAATCCGTGCCCTGAAACGTAACCTGAGCCTAACACTTTTCTGTACCCTCACCTGTACCCTAAACTTTACCGTTCACAAACCCGAAACATACCCCTAAACCAAGCCCTAACACCAACCCAACACCTTACCATAAACCGTACCCTAATCCTATCCCATACACAAACACTAATCCATGCCCTGACACGTACCCTGCCTCTAACTCTTTACCCTACTCTCTCCTGTACCCTAAATCTTACCGTTTGCTAACCCTAACCCTAGCCCTAAAGCTAAATCTAACTACAACCCTACACCTTACCCTAACATGTACACTAATCTTAATGCATACACTAACACTAACCCATTCCCTCACACTTACTTTGACACTAAAACATTTCCTTACCCTCACCTGTAACCTAAACCTTACTCGTTCGCTCACCCTAACCCTAGCCCTAACACTAAACATAACGCCAACCCTATCCATTAGCCTAACCCGTACCCTAATTCTAACCCATACACTAACACTAATCTGTGCCCTAACATTTACCCTGACCCTTACACTTTTCCATACCCACGCCTGAACCCTAAATCTTACCATTCACTAACCCTAAGCCTAGGTCTAAACCTAACCCTAAACCCAAGCCCAACCCTACACCTAACTCTAACATGTACACTAATCCTAATCCTTAAACTAACACTAACCTGTGCCCTAACACGAACCCTGACCCTAACTCATTTCCATACGCTCACCTGTACTCTAATGTTACCTATTCGCTAACCCTAACACTAGCCCTAAACCTAAACCTAACCCCAACCCTACACCTTACCCTAACCCATACCCTAATCATAACCCATACACTAACACTAACTCGTGCCCTAACACCTACCCTAACCCTACCCCTAACCCTAACCCTAACACTAACCCTAAACTTTACCATTTGTTAACCATAACCGTAGCCCCAAACCTAAACCTAACTACAAACCTACTCCTAACACATACACTAATCTTAACCCATACACTAACACTAACGCAATACCACACACGTACTTTGACAATAAAACATTTCCATATGGTCAGCTGTAACCTAAACCTTACCCGTTCACTAAACTTAACCCTACCCCTAACACTAACCATAACGCCAACCCTACCAATTACCCTAACCCGTACCCTAATCCTAACCTGTAAACCCACACTAACCCCTGCCCTAACACGTACCCTGACCCTAACACTTTTCCGTAACCTCACCTGTACCCTAAACCTTACCGTTCGCTAACCCTAACCCTAAACCTAGACGAAACCCCAACCGTACACCTTACCCTAACCCGTAAGCTAATCCTAAGCCATACACTAACACTGACACGTGTCCTAACACATACACAAACCCTAACACTTTTCTGTACCATCACCTGTACCCTAAACCTGACATTTGGCTAACCCTAACCCTAGCCATAAAGCTAACCCTAAGCCCAACCCTAAACCTTACCTAAACCGTACCCAAATCCTAACCAGTATACTACTACTAAGCCATGCCCTGACATGTACCCTGACCCTAACGCTTTTCCATAACCTCACCGGTACCCTAAACCTTACCCATTCGCTAACCCTAACCCTAGCCCTAGCCCTAACCCTAACGCCAACCCTACTACTTACCCTAACCCGTACCCTAATCCCAACCCATACACTATCACTAACCCATGTCCTAACACGTACCTTGACCCGAACACTTTTCCGTATCCTCTCCTGTACCCAAAATCTTACCGTTCACTAACCCTAACCCTAGCCCTAAACATAACGCTAACACCAACCTTACAGCATACCCTAACCCGTACACTAAACTTAACCCGTACAAAAACACGAACCCATGCCCTCACATGTACTTTGACACTAACACATTTCCGTACCCTCCTGTGTACCGTAAACCTTACCCGTTTGCTAACTCTAACTGTAGGCCTAACCCTAACCATAACACCAACCCTACCCATTTCCCTAACCCGTACCCTAATCCTTACCCATACACTAACACTAATCCATGCCCTAACACGTACCCTGACCCTAACACTTTTCCATACCCACTCCTGTACCCTAAATCTTACCATTCGCTAACCCTAACCCTATGTCTAAACCTAACCCTAACCCCAACCCTACACCTAACCCTAACCCGTACCCTAATCCATACACTAACACTAACCTGTGCCCTAACATGAACCCTGACCCTAACTTGTTTCCATAAGCTCACCTGTACCCTAAATGTTACCTATTCGCTAACCCTAACCCCACCCCTACACCTAAACATAACCCCAACCCTACACCTTTCCCTAACCCATACCCTAATCCTAACCCGTACACTAACACTAACCCGTGCCCTAACACGTACCCTGACCCTAACACTTTTCCGTATCCTCTCCAGTACCCTAAATCTTACCGTTCGCTAAACCTAGCCCTTTCCCTAAACAGAACGCTAACACCAACCTGACACCATACCCTAACCCATACACTGATCTTAACCCATACACCAAAATTAAGCAATTCCCTCACATGTACTTTGACACTAACACGTTTCCGTACCCTCCTGTGTACCGTAAACCTTACCTGTTCGCTAACACTTACCCTAGGTCTAAGCCTAACACTATCCACAAGCCTACACAAAATCCTAACCCATACCCTAATCCTAATCCGTACAATAACACTAACCTGTGCCCTAACACCAAGCCTGACCCTAACTCGTTTCCATATGCTTACCTGTACCCTAAATATTACCTATTCGCTAACCCTAACCCTAACACTAACCCTAACCCCAATCCTACACCTTACCCTGATCCGTACTGTAATCCTAACCCGTACCCTAATACTAATCCGTGCCCTGACACGTACACAGACCGTGACACTTTTCTGTACCCTCACCTGTACCCTAAGCCTTACATTTCGCTAACCCTAACCCTAGCCCTAAAGCTAAATCTAACTCCAACCCTACACCTTACCCTAACACGTACACTAATCTTAAACCTTAAACTAACACTAACCCATTCCCGCATATGTATTTGGACCCTAAAACATTTCCGTACCCTCCCCTGTAACCTAAAAATTACCCGGTCGCTAACCCTAACCCTAGCTCTAAACCTAACCCTAACGCCAACCCTACATCTTACCCTAACCCATACACTAATCCTAAACCGTACACTAACACTAACCAGTGCCCTGAAACGTACCCTGACCCTAACACTTTTCCATACCCTCAGCTGTACGCTAAACCTAATCGTTAGCTAACCCTAACTGTAGACTTAAACCTAACCCTAACACCAACCCTACACCTTATTCTAACCCGTACCCTATTTTTAACCCCTACACTAACACTAACCCATGCTCTCACACGTAATTTGACACTAACACGTCTCCATACACTCACATGTACCATAAGCCTTAACTGTTCGCTAAGCCTATCCCTAAACCTAACGCCAACCCTAACCATTACCCTAACCCATACCCTAATCCTAACCACACATTAACACTAACACGTTTCCTAACACATAACCTGACCCAAACGCTTTTCCGTACCCTCAACTGTACCCTAAAACTTACCCGTTCGCCAACCCTAAGCCTAGCCCTAAACCTAACCCTAACCACAACCCCACACCTTACCCTAAACTCTACGCTAATCCTGACACGTACACTAACACTAACAGGTGTCCTAACATATACCCTGACCCTAAAAGTTTTCCGTACCCTCACCTGTACCCTAAACCTTACTGGTTCGCTAACCGTAACCTTAGCCCTAAACATAATGCTAACACCAACCCTACACCATACCCTAACCCGTACACTAATCTTAACCCGTACACCAAAATTATGCAATGCCCTCACACGTACTTTGACACTAACACGTTTCCGTACACTCATGTACCATAAAACTTACCTGTTCGCTAACCCTAACCCTAGCCCTTAACTTAACCCTAACCTCAACCCTACACATTTCCCTAACCCGTACCCTAATCCTAACCCATACACTAGCACTACACGTGCCCTAACAGGTACCCTGACCGTAACACTTTTCTGTACACTCACCTGTACCCTAAACCATACCGTGTGCTATCCTTAACCCTAGACCTAAACGTAAACCTTACCCCATCCCTAAACCTTTCCCTAAAGTGTACCCAATCCTAACCAGTACCCTAACACTAATCCGTGCCCTAACATGTACCCTGATCCTAACACGTTTCTGGACCATCACCTATAACCTAAACCTTACATTTCGGTAACCCTAACCATAGCCCTAAACCTAACCCTAAACCCAACCCTACCCATTACCCTAACCCATACCGTAATCCTAACCAGTACACTAATACTAATCCGTGCCCTGAAACGTAACCTGAGCCTAACACTTTTCTGTACCCTCACCTGTACCCTAAACTTTACCGTTCACAAACCCGAAACATACCCCTAAACCAAGCCCTAACACCAACCCAACACCTTACCATAAACCGTACCCTAATCCTATCCCGTACACAAACACTAATCCATGCCCTGACACGTACCCTGCCTCTAACTCTTTACCCTACTCTCTCCTGTACCCTAAATCTTACCGTTTGCTAACCCTAACCCTAGCCCTAAAGCTAAATCTAACTACAACCCTACACCTTACCCTAACATGTACACTAATCTTAATGCATACACTAACACTATCCCATTCCCTCACACTTACTTTGACACTAAAACATTTCCTTACCCTCACCTGTAACCTAAACCTTACTCGTTCGCTCACCCTAACCCTAGCCCTAACACTAAACATAACGCCAACCCTATCCATTAGCCTAACCCGTACCCTAATTCTAACCCGTACACTAACACTAATCCGTGCCCTAACATTTACCCTGACCCTTACACTTTTCCATACCCACGCCTGAACCCTAAATCTTACCATTCACTAACCCTAACCCTAGGTCTAAACCTATCCCTAAACCCAAGCCCAACCCTACACCTAACTCTAACATGTACACTAATCCTAATCCTTAAACTAACACTAACCTGTGCCCTAACACGAACCCTGACCCTAACTCATTTCCATACGCTCACCTGTACTCTAATGTTACCTATTCGCTAACCCTAACACTAGCCCTAAACCTAAACCTAACCCCAACCCTACACCTTACCCTAACCCATACCCTAATCATAACCCATACACTAACACTAACTCGTGCCCTAACACCTACCCTAACCCTACCCCTAACCCTAACCCTAACACTAACCCTAAACTTTACCATTTGTTAACCATAACCGTAGCCCCAAACCTAAACCTAACTACAAACCTACTCCTAACACATACACTAATCTTAACCCATACACTAACACTAACGCAATACCACACACGTACTTTGACAATAAAACATTTCCATATGGTCAGCTGTAACCTAAACCTTACCCGTTCACTAAACTTAACCCTACCCCTAACACTAACCATAACGCCAACCCTACCAATTACCCTAACCCGTACCCTAATCCTAACCTGTAAACCCACACTAACCCCTGCCCTAACACGTACCCTGACCCTAACACTTTTCCGTAACCTCACCTGTACCCTAAACCTTACCGTTCGCTAACCCTAACCCTAAACCTAGACGAAACCCCAACCGTACACCTTACCCTAACCCGTAAGCTAATCCTAAGCCATACACTAACACTGACACGTGTCCTAACACATACACAAACCCTAACACTTTTCTGTACCATCACCTGTACCCTAAACCTGACATTTGGCTAACCCTAACCCTAGCCATAAAGCTAACCCTAAGCCCAACCCTAAAACTTACCCAAACCGTACCCTAATCCTAACCAGTATACTACTACTAAGCCATGCCCTGACATGTACCCTGACCCTAACGCTTTTCCATAACCTCACCGGTACCCTAAACCTTACCCATTCGCTAACCCTAACCCTAGCCCTAGCCCTAACCCTAACGCCAACCCTACTACTTACCCTAACCCGTACCCTAATCCCAACCCATACACTATCACTAACCCATGTCCTAACACGTACCTTGACCCGAACACTTTTCCGTATCCTCTCCTGTACCCAAAATCTTACCGTTCACTAACCCTAACCCTAGCCCTAAACATAACGCTAACACCAACCTTACAGCATACCCTAACCCGTACACTAAACTTAACCCGTACAAAAACACGAACCCATGCCCTCACATGTACTTTGACACTAACACATTTCCGTACCCTCCCGTGTACCGTAAACCTTACCCGTTTGCTAACTCTAACTGTAGGCCTAACCCTAACCATAACACCAACCCTACCCATTTCCCTAACCCGTACCCTAATCCTTACCCATACACTAACACTAATCCATGCCCTAACACGTACCCTGACCCTAACACTTTTCCATACCCACTCCTGTACCCTAAATCTTACCATTCGCTAACCCTAACCCTATGTCTAAACCTAACCCTAACCCCAACCCTACACCTAACCCTAACCCGTACCCTAATCCATACACTAACACTAACCTGTGCCCTAACATGAACCCTGACCCTAACTTGTTTCCATAAGCTCACCTGTACCCTAAATGTTACCTATTCGCTAACCCTAACCCCACCCCTACACCTAAACATAACCCCAACCCTACACCTTTCCCTAACCCATACCCTAATCCTAACCCGTACACTAACACTAACCCGTGCCCTAACACGTACCCTGACCCTAACACTTTTCCGTATCCTCTCCAGTACCCTAAATCTTACCGTTCGCTAAACCTAGCCCTTTCCCTAAACAGAACGCTAACACCAACCTGACACCATACCCTAACCCATACACTGATCTTAACCCATACACCAAAATTAAGCAATTCCCTCACATGTACTTTGACACTAACACGTTTCCGTACCCTCCTGTGTACCGTAAACCTTACCTGTTCGCTAACACTTACCCTAGGTCTAAGCCTAACACTATCCACAACCCTACACAAAATCCTAACCCATACCCTAATCCTAATCCGTACAATAACACTAACCTGTGCCCTAACACCAAGCCTGACCCTAACTCGTTTCCATATGCTTACCTGTACCCTAAATATTACCTATTCGCTAACCCTAACCCTAACACTAACCCTAACCCCAATCCTACACCTTACCCTGATCCGTACTGTAATCCTAACCCGTACCCTAATACTAATCCGTGCCCTGACACGTACACAGACCGTGACACTTTTCTGTACCCTCACCTGTACCCTAAGCCTTACATTTCGCTAACCCTAACCCTAGCCCTAAAGCTAAATCTAACTCCAACCCTACACCTTACCCTAACACGTACACTAATCTTAAACCTTAAACTAACACTAACCCATTCCCGCATATGTATTTTGACCCTAAAACATTTCCGTACCCTCCCCTGTAACCTAAAAATTACCCGGTCGCTAACCCTAACCCTAGCTCTAAACCTAACCCTAACGCCAACCCTACATCTTACCCTAACCCATACACTAATCCTAAACCGTACACTAACACTAACCAGTGCCCTGAAACGTACCCTGACCCTAACACTTTTCCATACCCTCAGCTGTACGCTAAACCTAATCGTTAGCTAACCCTAACTGTAGACTTAAACCTAACCCTAACACCAACCCTACACCTTATTCTAAACCGTACCCTATTTTTAACCCCTACACTAACACTAACCCATGCCCTCACACGTAATTTGACACTAACACGTCTCCATACACTCACATGTACCATAAGCCTTAACTGTTCGCTAAGCCTATCCCTAACCCTAACGCCAACCCTAACCATTACCCTAACCCATACCCTAATCCTAACCACACATTAACACTAACACGTTTCCTAACACATAACCTGACCCAAACGCTTTTCCGTACCCTCAACTGTACCCTAAAACTTACCCGTTTGCCAACCCTAAGCCTAGCCCTAAACCTAACCCTAACCACAACCCCACACCTTACCCTAAACTCTACGCTAATCCTGACACGTACACTAACACTAACAGGTGTCCTAACATATACCCTGACCCTAAAAGTTTTCCGTACCCTCACCTGTACCCTAAACCTTACTGGTTCGCTAACCGTAACCTTAGCCCTAAACATAATGCTAACACCAACCCTACACCATACCCTAACCTGTACACTAATCTTAACCCGTACACCAAAATTATGCAATGCCCTCACACGTACTTTGACACTAACACGTTTCTGTACACTCATGTACCATAAAACTTACCTGTTCGCTAACCCTAACCCTAGCCCTAAACTTAACCCTAACCTCAACCCTACACATTTCCCTAACCCGTACCCTAATCCTAACCCATACACTAGCACTACACGTGCCCTAACAGGTACCCTGACCGTAAAACTTTTCTGTACACTCACCTGTACCCTAAACCATACCGTGTGCTATCCTTAACCCTAGACCTAAACGTAAACCTTACCCCATCCCTAAACCTTTCCCTAAAGCGTACCCAATCCTAACCAGTACCCTAACACTAATCCGTGCCCTAACATGTACCCTGATCCTAACACGTTTCTGGACCATCACCTGTAACCTAAACCTTACATTTCGCTAACCCTAACCATAGCCCTAAACCTAACCCTAAACCCAACCCTACCCATTACCCTAACCCATACCGTAATCCTAACCAGTACACTAATACTAATCCGTGCCCTGAAACGTAACCTGAGCCTAACACTTTTCTGTACCCTCACCTGTACCCTAAACTTTACCGTTCACAAACCCGAAACATACCCCTAAACCAAGCCCTAACACCAACCCAACACCTTACCATAAACCGTACCCTAATCCTATCCCGTACACAAACACTAATCCATGCCCTGACACGTACCCTGCCTCTAACTCTTTACCCTACTCTCTCCTGTACCCTAAATCTTACCGTTTGCTAACCCTAACCCTAGCCCTAAAGCTAAATCTAACTACAACCCTACACCTTACCCTAACATGTACACTAATCTTAATGCATACACTAACACTATCCCATTCCCTCACACTTACTTTGACACTAAAACATTTCCTTACCCTCACCTGTAACCTAAACCTTACTCGTTCGCTCACCCTAACCCTAGCCCTAACACTAAACATAACGCCAACCCTATCCATTAGCCTAACCCGTACCCTAATTCTAACCCGTACACTAACACTAATCCGTGCCCTAACATTTACCCTGACCCTTACACTTTTCCATACCCATGCCTGAACCCTAAATCTTACCATTCACTAACCCTAACCCTAGGTCTAAACCTATCCCTAAACCCAAGCCCAACCCTACACCTAACTCTAACATGTACACTAATCCTAATCCTTAAACTAACACTAACCTGTGCCCTAACACGAACCCTGACCCTAACTCATTTCCATACGCTCACCTGTACTCTAATGTTACCTATTCGCTAACCCTAACACTAGCCCTAAACCTAAACCTAACCCCAACCCTACACCTTACCCTAACCCATACCCTAATCATAACCCATACACTAACACTAACTCGTGCCCTAACACCTACCCTAACCCTACCCCTAACCCTAACCCTAACACTAACCCTAAACTTTACCATTTGTTAACCATAACCGTAGCCCCAAACCTAAACCTAACTACAAACCTACTCCTAACACATACACTAATCTTAACCCATACACTAACACTAACGCAATACCACACACGTACTTTGACAATAAAACATTTCCATATGGTCAGCTGTAACCTAAACCTTACCCGTTCACTAAACTTAACCCTACCCCTAACACTAACCATAACGCCAACCCTACCAATTACCCTAACCCGTACCCTAATCCTAACCTGTAAACCCACACTAACCCCTGCCCTAACACGTACCCTGACCCTAACACTTTTCCGTAACCTCACCTGTACCCTAAACCTTACCGTTCGCTAACCCTAACCCTAAACCTAGACGAAACCCCAACCGTACACCTTACCCTAACCCGTAAGCTAATCCTAAGCCATACACTAACACTGACACGTGTCCTAACACATACACAAACCCTAACACTTTTCTGTACCATCACCTGTACCCTAAACCTGACATTTGGCTAACCCTAACCCTAGCCATAAAGCTAACCCCAAGCCCAACCCTAAACCTTACCCAAACCGTACCCTAATCCTAACCAGTATACTACTACTAAGCCATGCCCTGACATGTACCCTGACCCTAACGCTTTTCCATAACCTCACCGGTACCCTAAACCTTACCCATTCGCTAACCCTAACCCTAGCCCTAGCCCTAACCCTAACGCCAACCCTACTACTTACCCTAACCCGTACCCTAATCCCAACCCATACACTATCACTAACCCATGTCCTAACACGTACCTTGACCCGAACACTTTTCCGTATCCTCTCCTGTACCCAAAATCTTACCGTTCACTAACCCTAACCCTAGCCCTAAACATAACGCTAACACCAACCTTACAGCATACCCTAACCCGTACACTAAACTTAACCCGTACAAAAAAACGAACCCATGCCCTCACATGTACTTTGACACTAACACATTTCCGTACCCTCCCGTGTACCGTAAACCTTACCCGTTTGCTAACTCTAACTGTAGGCCTAACCCTAACCATAACACCAACCCTACCCATTTCCCTAACCCGTACCCTAATCCTTACCCATACACTAACACTAATCCATGCCCTAACACGTACCCTGACCCTAACACTTTTCCATACCCACTCCTGTACCCTAAATCTTACCATTCGCTAACCCTAACCCTATGTCTAAACCTAACCCTAACCCCAACCCTACACCTAACCCTAACCCGTACCCTAATCCATACACTAACACTAACCTGTGCCCTAACATGAACCCTGACCCTAACTTGTTTCCATAAGCTCACCTGTACCCTAAATGTTACCTATTCGCTAACCCTAACCCCACCCCTACACCTAAACATAACCCCAACCCTACACCTTTCCCTAACCCATACCCTAATCCTAACCCGTACACTAACACTAACCCGTGCCCTAACACGTACCCTGACCCTAACACTTTTCCGTATCCTCTCCAGTACCCTAAATCTTACCGTTCGCTAAACCTAGCCCTTTCCCTAAACAGAACGCTAACACCAACCTGACACCATACCCTAACCCATACACTGATCTTAACCCATACACCAAAATTAAGCAATTCCCTCACATGTACTTTGACACTAACACGTTTCCGTACCCTCCTGTGTACCGTAAACCTTACCTGTTCGCTAACACTTACCCTAGGTCTAAGCCTAACACTATCCACAACCCTACACAAAATCCTAACCCATACCCTAATCCTAATCCGTACAATAACACTAACCTGTGCCCTAACACCAAGCCTGACCCTAACTCGTTTCCATATGCTTACCTGTACCCTAAATATTACCTATTCGCTAACCCTAACCCTAACACTAACCCTAACCCCAATCCTACACCTTACCCTAATCCGTACTGTAATCCTAACCCGTACCCTAATACTAATCCGTGCCCTGACATGTACACAGACCGTGACACTTTTCTGTACCCTCACCTGTACCCTAAGCCTTACATTTCGCTAACCCTAACCCTAGCCCTAAAGCTAAATCTAACTCCAACCCTACACCTTACCCTAACACGTACACTAATCTTAAACCTTAAACTAACACTAACCCATTCCCGCATATGTATTTGGACCCTAAAACATTTCCGTACCCTCCCCTGTAACCTAAAAATTACCCGGTCGCTAACCCTAACCCTAGCTCTAAACCTAACCCTAACGCCAACCCTACATCTTACCCTAACCCATACACTAATCCTAAACCGTACACTAACACTAACCAGTGCCCTGAAACGTACCCTGACCCTAACACTTTTCCATACCCTCAGCTGTACGCTAAACCTAATCGTTAGCTAACCCTAACTGTAGACTTAAACCTAACCCTAACACCAACCCTACACCTTATTCTAACCCGTACCCTATTTTTAACCCCTACACTAACACTAACCCATGCCCTCACACGTAATTTGACACTAACACGTCTCCATACACTCACATGTACCATAAGCCTTAACTGTTCGCTAAGCCTATCCCTAACCCTAACGCCAACCCTAACCATTACCCTAACCCATACCCTAATCCTAACCACACATTAACACTAACACGTTTCCTAACACATAACCTGACCCAAACGCTTTTCCGTACCCTCAACTGTACCCTAAAACTTACCCGTTCGCCAACCCTAAGCCTAGCCCTAAACCTAACCCTAACCACAACCCCACACCTTACCCTAAACTCTACGCTAATCCTGACACGTACACTAACACTAACAGGTGTCCTAACATATACCCTGACCCTAAAAGTTTTCCGTACCCTCACCTGTACCCTAAACCTTACTGGTTCGCTAACCGTAACCTTAGCCCTAAACATAATGCTAACACCAACCCTACACCATACCCTAACCCGTACACTAATCTTAACCCGTACACCAAAATTATGCAATGCCCTCACACGTACTTTGACACTAACACGTTTCCGTACACTCATGTACCATAAAACTTACCTGTTCGCTAACCCTAACCCTAGCCCTAAACTTAACCCTAACCTCAACCCTACACATTTCCCTAACCCGTACCCTAATCCTAACCCATACACTAGCACTACACGTGCCCTAACAGGTACCCTGACCGTAACACTTTTCTGTACACTCACCTGTACCCTAAACCATACCGTTTGCTATCCTTAACCCTAGACCTAAACGTAAACCTTACCCCATCCCTAAACCTTTCCCTAAAGCGTACCCAATCCTAACCAGTACCCTAACACTAATCCGTGCCCTAACATGTACCCTGATCCTAACACGTTTCTGGACCATCACCTGTAACCTAAACCTTACATTTCGCTAACCCTAACCATAGCCCTAAACCTAACCCTAAACCCAACCCTACCCATTACCCTAACCCATACCGTAATCCTAACCAGTACACTAATACTAATCCGTGCCCTGAAACGTAACCTGAGCCTAACACTTTTCTGTACCCTCACCTGTACCCTAAACTTTACCGTTCACAAACCCGAAACATACCCCTAAACCAAGCCCTAACACCAACCCAACACCTTACCATAAACCGTACCCTAATCCTATCCCGTACACAAACACTAATCCATGCCCTGACACGTACCCTGTCTCTAACTCTTTACCCTACTCTCTCCTGTACCCTAAATCTTACCGTTTGCTAACCCTAACCCTAGCCCTAAAGCTAAATCTAACTACAACCCTACACCTTACCCTAACATGTACACTAATCTTAATGCATACACTAACACTAACCCATTCCCTCACACTTACTTTGACACTAAAACATTTCCTTACCCTCACCTGTAACCTAAACCTTACTCGTTCGCTCACCCTAACCCTAGCCCTAACACTAAACATAACGCCAACCCTATCCATTAGCCTAACCCGTACCCTAATTCTAACCCGTACACTAACACTAATCCGTGCCCTAACATTTACCCTGACCCTTACACTTTTCCATACCCACGCCTGAACCCTAAATCTTACCATTCACTAACCCTAACCCTAGGTCTAAACCTAACCCTAAACCCAAGCCCAACCCTACACCTAACTCTAACATGTACACTAATCCTAATCCTTAAACTAACACTAACCTGTGCCCTAACACGAACCCTGACCCTAACTCATTTCCATACGCTCACCTGTACTCTAATGTTACCTATTCGCTAACCCTAACACTAGCCCTAAACCTAAACCTAACCCCAACCCTACACCTTACCCTAACCCATACCCTAATCATAACCCATACACTAACACTAACTCGTGCCCTAACACCTACCCTAACCCTACCCCTAACCCTAACCCTAACACTAACCCTAAACTTTACCATTTGTTAACCATAACCGTAGCCCCAAACCTAAACCTAACTACAAACCTACTCCTAACACATACACTAATCTTAACCCATACACTAACACTAACGCAATACCACACACGTACTTTGACAATAAAACATTTCCATATGGTCAGCTGTAACCTAAACCTTACCCGTTCACTAAACTTAACCCTACCCCTAACACTAACCATAACGCCAACCCTACCAATTACCCTAACCCGTACCCTAATCCTAACCTGTAAACCCACACTAACCCCTGCCCTAACACGTACCCTGACCCTAACACTTTTCCGTAACCTCACCTGTACCCTAAACCTTACCGTTCGCTAACCCTAACCCTAAACCTAGACGAAACCCCAACCGTACACCTTACCCTAACCCGTAAGCTAATCCTAAGCCATACACTAACACTGACACGTGTCCTAACACATACACAAACCCTAACACTTTTCTGTACCATCACCTGTACCCTAAACCTGACATTTGGCTAACCCTAACCCTAGCCATAAAGCTAACCCTAAGCCCAACCCTAAACCTTACCCAAACCGTACCCTAATCCTAACCAGTATACTACTACTAAGCCATGCCCTGACATGTACCCTGACCCTAACGCTTTTCCATAACCTCACCGGTACCCTAAACCTTACCCATTCGCTAACCCTAACCCTAGCCCTAGCCCTAACCCTAACGCCAACCCTACTACTTACCCTAACCTGTACCCTAATCCCAACCCATACACTATCACTAACCCATGTCCTAACACGTACCTTGACCCGAACACTTTTCCGTATCCTCTCCTGTACCCAAAATCTTACCGTTCACTAACCCTAACCCTAGCCCTAAACATAACGCTAACACCAACCTTACAGCATACCCTAACCCGTACACTAAACTTAACCCGTACAAAAAAACGAACCCATGCCCTCACATGTACTTTGACACTAACACATTTCCGTACCCTCCCGTGTACCGTAAACCTTACCCGTTTGCTAACTCTAACTGTAGGCCTAACCCTAACCATAACACCAACCCTACCCATTTCCCTAACCCGTACCCTAATCCTTACCCATACACTAACACTAATCCATGCCCTAACACGTACCCTGACCCTAACACTTTTCCATACCCACTCCTGTACCCTAAATCTTACCATTCGCTAACCCTAACCCTATGTGTAAACCTAACCCTAACCCCAACCCTACACCTAACCCTAACCCGTACCCTAATCCATACACTAACACTAACCTGTGCCCTAACATGAACCCTGACCCTAACTTGTTTCCATAAGCTCACCTGTACCCTAAATGTTACCTATTCGCTAACCCTAACCCCACCCCTACACCTAAACATAACCCCAACCCTACACCTTTCCCTAACCCATACCCTAATCCTAACCCGTACACTAACACTAACCCGTGCCCTAACACGTACCCTGACCCTAACACTTTTCCGTATCCTCTCCAGTACCCTAAATCTTACCGTTCGCTAAACCTAGCCCTTTCCCTAAACAGAACGCTAACACCAACCTGACACCATACCCTAACCCATACACTGATCTTAACCCATACACCAAAATTAAGCAATTCCCTCACATGTACTTTGACACTAACACGTTTCCGTACCCTCCTGTGTACCGTAAACCTTACCTGTTCGCTAACACTTACCCTAGGTCTAAGCCTAACACTATCCACAACCCTACACAAAATCCTAACCCATACCCTAATCCTAATCCGTACAATAACACTAACCTGTGCCCTAACACCAAGCCTGACCCTAACTCGTTTCCATATGCTTACCTGTACCCTAAATATTACCTATTCGCTAACCCTAACCCTAACACTAACCCTAACCCCAATCCTACACCTTACCCTAATCCGTACTGTAATCCTAACCCGTACCCTAATACTAATCCGTGCCCTGACACGTACACAGACCGTGACACTTTTCTGTACCCTCACCTGTACCCTAAGCCTTACATTTCGCTAACCCTAACCCTAGCCCTAAAGCTAAATCTAACTCCAACCCTACACCTTACCCTAACACGTACACTAATCTTAAACCTTAAACTAACACTAACCCATTCCCGCATATGTATTTGGACCCTAAAACATTTCCGTACCCTCCCCTGTAACCTAAAAATTACCCGGTCGCTAACCCTAACCCTAGCTCTAAACCTAACCCTAACGCCAACCCTACATCTTACCCTAACCCATACACTAATCCTAAACCGTACACTAACACTAACCAGTGCCCTGAAACGTACCCTGACCCTAACACTTTTCCATACCCTCAGCTGTACGCTAAACCTAATCGTTAGCTAACCCTAACTGTAGACTTAAACCTAACCCTAACACCAACCCTACACCTTATTCTAACCCGTACCCTATTTTTAACCCCTACACTAACACTAACCCATGCCCTCACACGTAATTTGACACTAACACGTCTCCATACACTCACATGTACCATAAGCCTTAACTGTTCGCTAAGCCTATCCCTAACCCTAACGCCAACCCTAACCATTACCCTAACCCATACCCTAATCCTAACCACACATTAACACTAACACGTTTCCTAACACATAACCTGACCCAAACGCTTTTCCGTACCCTCAACTGTACCCTAAAACTTACCCGTTCGCCAACCCTAAGCCTAGCCCTAAACCTAACCCTAACCACAACCCCACACCTTACCCTAAACTCTACGCTAATCCTGACACGTACACTAACACTAACAGGTGTCCTAACATATACCCTGACCCTAAAAGTTTTCCGTACCCTCACCTGTACCCTAAACCTTACTGGTTCGCTAACCGTAACCTTAGCCCTAAACATAATGCTAACACCAACCCTACACCATACCCTAACCCGTACACTAATCTTAACCCGTACACCAAAATTATGCAATGCCCTCACACGTACTTTGACACTAACACGTTTCCGTACACTCATGTACCATAAAACTTACCTGTTCGCTAACCCTAACCCTAGCCCTAAACTTAACCCTAACCTCAACCCTACACATTTCCCTAACCCGTACCCTAATCCTAACCCATACACTAGCACTACACGTGCCCTAACAGGTACCCTGACCGTAACACTTTTCTGTACACTCACCTGTACCCTAAACCATACCGTTTGCTATCCTTAACCCTAGACCTAAACGTAAACCTTACCCCATCCCTAAACCTTTCCCTAAAGCGTACCCAATCCTAACCAGTACCCTAACACTAATCCGTGCCCTAACATGTACCCTGATCCTAACACGTTTCTGGACCATCACCTGTAACCTAAACCTTACATTTCGCTAACCCTAACCATAGCCCTAAACCTAACCCTAAACCCAACCCTACCCATTACCCTAACCCATACCGTAATCCTAACCAGTACACTAATACTAATCCGTGCCCTGAAACGTAACCTGAGCCTAACACTTTTCTGTACCCTCACCTGTACCCTAAACTTTACCGTTCACAAACCCGAAACATACCCCTAAACCAAGCCCTAACACCAACCCAACACCTTACCATAAACCGTACCCTAATCCTATCCCGTACACAAACACTAATCCATGCCCTGACACGTACCCTGCCTCTAACTCTTTACCCTACTCTCTCCTGTACCCTAAATCTTACCGTTTGCTAACCCTAACCCTAGCCCTAAAGCTAAATCTAACTACAACCCTACACCTTACCCTAACATGTACACTAATCTTAATGCATACACTAACACTAACCCATTCCCTCACACTTACTTTGACACTAAAACATTTCCTTACCCTCACCTGTAACCTAAACCTTACTCGTTCGCTCACCCTAACCCTAGCCCTAACACTAAACATAACGCCAACCCTATCCATTAGCCTAACCCGTACCCTAATTCTAACCCGTACACTAACACTAATCCGTGCCCTAACATTTACCCTGACCCTTACACTTTTCCATACCCACGCCTGAACCCTAAATCTTACCATTCACTAACCCTAACCCTAGGTCTAAACCTAACCCTAAACCCAAGCCCAACCCTACACCTAACTCTAACATGTACACTAATCCTAATCCTTAAACTAACACTAACCTGTGCCCTAACACGAACCCTGACCCTAACTCATTTCCATACGCTCACCTGTACTCTAATGTTACCTATTCGCTAACCCTAACACTAGCCCTAAACCTAAACCTAACCCCAACCCTACACCTTACCCTAACCCATACCCTAATCATAACCCATACACTAACACTAACTCGTGCCCTAACACCTACCCTAACCCTACCCCTAACCCTAACCCTAACACTAACCCTAAACTTTACCATTTGTTAACCATAACCGTAGCCCCAAACCTAAACCTAACTACAAACCTACTCCTAACACATACACTAATCTTAACCCATACACTAACACTAACGCAATACCACACACGTACTTTGACAATAAAACATTTCCATATGGTCAGCTGTAACCTAAACCTTACCCGTTCACTAAACTTAACCCTACCCCTAACACTAACCATAACGCCAACCCTACCAATTACCCTAACCCGTACCCTAATCCTAACCTGTAAACCCACACTAACCCCTGCCCTAACACGTACCCTGACCCTAACACTTTTCCGTAACCTCACCTGTACCCTAAACCTTACCGTTCGCTAACCCTAACCCTAAACCTAGACGAAACCCCAACCGTACACCTTACCCTAACCCGTAAGCTAATCCTAAGCCATACACTAACACTGACACGTGTCCTAACACATACACAAACCCTAACACTTTTCTGTACCATCACCTGTACCCTAAACCTGACATTTGGCTAACCCTAACCCTAGCCATAAAGCTAACCCCAAGCCCAACCCTAAACCTTACCCAAACCGTACCCTAATCCTAACCAGTATACTACTACTAAGCCATGCCCTGACATGTACCCTGACCCTAACGCTTTTCCATAACCTCACCGGTACCCTAAACCTTACCCATTCGCTAACCCTAACCCTAGCCCTAGCCCTAACCCTAACGCCAACCCTACTACTTACCCTAACCCGTACCCTAATCCCAACCCATACACTATCACTAACCCATGTCCTAACACGTACCTTGACCCGAACACTTTTCCGTATCCTCTCCTGTACCCAAAATCTTACCGTTCACTAACCCTAACCCTAGCCCTAAACATAACGCTAACACCAACCTTACAGCATACCCTAACCCGTACACTAAACTTAACCCGTACAAAAAAACGAACCCATGCCCTCACATGTACTTTGACACTAACACATTTCCGTACCCTCCCGTGTACCGTAAACCTTACCCGTTTGCTAACTCTAACTGTAGGCCTAACCCTAACCATAACACCAACCCTACCCATTTCCCTAACCCGTACCCTAATCCTTACCCATACACTAACACTAATCCATGCCCTAACACGTACCCTGACCCTAACACTTTTCCATACCCACTCCTGTACCCTAAATCTTACCATTCGCTAACCCTAACCCTATGTGTAAACCTAACCCTAACCCCAACCCTACACCTAACCCTAACCCGTACCCTAATCCATACACTAACACTAACCTGTGCCCTAACATGAACCCTGACCCTAACTTGTTTCCATAAGCTCACCTGTACCCTAAATGTTACCTATTCGCTAACCCTAACCCCACCCCTACACCTAAACATAACCCCAACCCTACACCTTTCCCTAACCCATACCCTAATCCTAACCCGTACACTAACACTAACCCGTGCCCTAACACGTACCCTGACCCTAACACTTTTCCGTATCCTCTCCAGTACCCTAAATCTTACCGTTCGCTAAACCTAGCCCTTTCCCTAAACAGAACGCTAACACCAACCTGACACCATACCCTAACCCATACACTGATCTTAACCCATACACCAAAATTAAGCAATTCCCTCACATGTACTTTGACACTAACACGTTTCCGTACCCTCCTGTGTACCGTAAACCTTACCTGTTCGCTAACACTTACCCTAGGTCTAAGCCTAACACTATCCACAACCCTACACAAAATCCTAACCCATACCCTAATCCTAATCCGTACAATAACACTAACCTGTGCCCTAACACCAAGCCTGACCCTAACTCGTTTCCATATGCTTACCTGTACCCTAAATATTACCTATTCGCTAACCCTAACCCTAACACTAACCCTAACCCCAATCCTACACCTTACCCTAATCCGTACTGTAATCCTAACCCGTACCCTAATACTAATCCGTGCCCTGACACGTACACAGACCGTGACACTTTTCTGTACCCTCACCTGTACCCTAAGCCTTACATTTCGCTAACCCTAACCCTAGCCCTAAAGCTAAATCTAACTCCAACCCTACACCTTACCCTAACACGTACACTAATCTTAAACCTTAAACTAACACTAACCCATTCCCGCATATGTATTTGGACCCTAAAACATTTCCGTACCCTCCCCTGTAACCTAAAAATTACCCGGTCGCTAACCCTAACCCTAGCTCTAAACCTAACCCTAACGCCAACCCTACATCTTACCCTAACCCATACACTAATCCTAAACCGTACACTAACACTAACCAGTGCCCTGAAACGTACCCTGACCCTAACACTTTTCCATACCCTCAGCTGTACGCTAAACCTAATCGTTAGCTAACCCTAACTGTAGACTTAAACCTAACCCTAACACCAACCCTACACCTTATTCTAACCCGTACCCTATTTTTAACCCCTACACTAACACTAACCCATGCCCTCACACGTAATTTGACACTAACACGTCTCCATACACTCACATGTACCATAAGCCTTAACTGTTCGCTAAGCCTATCCCTAACCCTAACGCCAACCCTAACCATTACCCTAACCCATACCCTAATCCTAACCACACATTAACACTAACACGTTTCCTAACACATAACCTGACCCAAACGCTTTTCCGTACCCTCAACTGTACCCTAAAACTTACCCGTTCGCCAACCCTAAGCCTAGCCCTAAACCTAACCCTAACCACAACCCCACACCTTACCCTAAACTCTACGCTAATCCTGACACGTACACTAACACTAACAGGTGTCCTAACATATACCCTGACCCTAAAAGTTTTCCGTACCCTCACCTGTACCCTAAACCTTACTGGTTCGCTAACCGTAACCTTAGCCCTAAACATAATGCTAACACCAACCCTACACCATACCCTAACCCGTACACTAATCTTAACCCGTACACCAAAATTATGCAATGCCCTCACACGTACTTTGACACTAACACGTTTCCGTACACTCATGTACCATAAAACTTACCTGTTCGCTAACCCTAACCCTAGCCCTAAACTTAACCCTAACCTCAACCCTACACATTTCCCTAACCCGTACCCTAATCCTAACCCATACACTAGCACTACACGTGCCCTAACAGGTACCCTGACCGTAACACTTTTCTGTACACTCACCTGTACCCTAAACCATACCGTTTGCTATCCTTAACCCTAGACCTAAACGTAAACCTTACCCCATCCCTAAACCTTTCCCTAAAGCGTACCCAATCCTAACCAGTACCCTAACACTAATCCGTGCCCTAACATGTACCCTGATCCTAACACGTTTCTGGACCATCACCTGTAACCTAAACCTTACATTTCGCTAACCCTAACCATAGCCCTAAACCTAACCCTAAACCCAACCCTACCCATTACCCTAACCCATACCGTAATCCTAACCAGTACACTAATACTAATCCGTGCCCTGAAACGTAACCTGAGCCTAACACTTTTCTGTACCCTCACCTGTACCCTAAACTTTACCGTTCACAAACCCGAAACATACCCCTAAACCAAGCCCTAACACCAACCCAACACCTTACCATAAACCGTACCCTAATCCTATCCCGTACACAAACACTAATCCATGCCCTGACACGTACCCTGCCTCTAACTCTTTACCCTACTCTCTCCTGTACCCTAAATCTTACCGTTTGCTAACCCTAACCCTAGCCCTAAAGCTAAATCTAACTACAACCCTACACCTTACCCTAACATGTAAACTAATCTTAATGCATACACTAACACTAACCCATTCCCTCACACTTACTTTGACACTAAAACATTTCCTTACCCTCACCTGTAACCTAAACCTTACTCGTTCGCTCACCCTAACCCTAGCCCTAACACTAAACATAACGCCAACCCTATCCATTAGCCTAACCCGTACCCTAATTCTAACCCGTACACTAACACTAATCCGTGCCCTAACATTTACCCTGACCCTTACACTTTTCCATACCCACGCCTGAACCCTAAATCTTACCATTCACTAACCCTAACCCTAGGTCTAAACCTAACCCTAAACCCAAGCCCAACCCTACACCTAACTCTAACATGTACACTAATCCTAATCCTTAAACTAACACTAACCTGTGCCCTAACACGAACCCTGACCCTAACTCATTTCCATACGCTCACCTGTACTCTAATGTTACCTATTCGCTAACCCTAACACTAGCCCTAAACCTAAACCTAACCCCAACCCTACACCTTACCCTAACCCATACCCTAATCATAACCCATACACTAACACTAACTCGTGCCCTAACACCTACCCTAACCCTACCCCTAACCCTAACCCTAACACTAACCCTAAACTTTACCATTTGTTAACCATAACCGTAGCCCCAAACCTAAACCTAACTACAAACCTACTCCTAACACATACACTAATCTTAACCCATACACTAACACTAACGCAATACCACACACGTACTTTGACAATAAAACATTTCCATATGGTCAGCTGTAACCTAAACCTTACCCGTTCACTAAACTTAACCCTACCCCTAACACTAACCATAACGCCAACCCTACCAATTACCCTAACCCGTACCCTAATCCTAACCTGTAAACCCACACTAACCCCTGCCCTAACACGTACCCTGACCCTAACACTTTTCCGTAACCTCACCTGTACCCTAAACCTTACCGTTCGCTAACCCTAACCCTAAACCTAGACGAAACCCCAACCGTACACCTTACCCTAACCCGTAAGCTAATCCTAAGCCATACACTAACACTGACACGTGTCCTAACACATACACAAACCCTAACACTTTTCTGTACCATCACCTGTACCCTAAACCTGACATTTGGCTAACCCTAACCCTAGCCATAAAGCTAACCCTAAGCCCAACCCTAAAACTTACCCAAACCGTACCCTAATCCTAACCAGTATACTACTACTAAGCCATGCCCTGACATGTACCCTGACCCTAACGCTTTTCCATAACCTCACCGGTACCCTAAACCTTACCCATTCGCTAACCCTAACCCTAGCCCTAGCCCTAACCCTAACGCCAACCCTACTACTTACCCTAACCCGTACCCTAATCCCAACCCATACACTATCACTAACCCATGTCCTAACACGTACCTTGACCCGAACACTTTTCCGTATCCTCTCCTGTACCCAAAATCTTACCGTTCACTAACCCTAACCCTAGCCCTAAACATAACGCTAACACCAACCTTACAGCATACCCTAACCCGTACACTAAACTTAACCCGTACAAAAACACGAACCCATGCCCTCACATGTACTTTGACACTAACACATTTCCGTACCCTCCCGTGTACCGTAAACCTTACCCGTTTGCTAACTCTAACTGTCGGCCTAACCCTAACCATAACACCAACCCTACCCATTTCCCTAACCCGTACCCTAATCCTTACCCATACACTAACACTAATCCATGCCCTAACACGTACCCTGACCCTAACACTTTTCCATACCCACTCCTGTACCCTAAATCTTACCATTCGCTAACCCTAACCCTATGTCTAAACCTAACCCTAACCCCAACCCTACACCTAACCCTAACCCGTACCCTAATCCATACACTAACACTAACCTGTGCCCTAACATGAACCCTGACCCTAACTTGTTTCCATAAGCTCACCTGTACCCTAAATGTTACCTATTCGCTAACCCTAACCCCACCCCTACACCTAAACATAACCCCAACCCTACACCTTTCCCTAACCCATACCCTAATCCTAACCCGTACACTAACACTAACCCGTGCCCTAACACGTACCCTGACCCTAACACTTTTCCGTATCCTCTCCAGTACCCTAAATCTTACCGTTCGCTAAACCTAGCCCTTTCCCTAAACAGAACGCTAACACCAACCTGACACCATACCCTAACCCATACACTGATCTTAACCCATACACCAAAATTAAGCAATTCCCTCACATGTACTTTGACACTAACACGTTTCCGTACCCTCCTGTGTACCGTAAACCTTACCTGTTCGCTAACACTTACCCTAGGTCTAAGCCTAACACTATCCACAACCCTACACAAAATCCTAACCCATACCCTAATCCTAATCCGTACAATAACACTAACCTGTGCCCTAACACCAAGCCTGACCCTAACTCGTTTCCATATGCTTACCTGTACCCTAAATATTACCTATTCGCTAACCCTAACCCTAACACTAACCCTAACCCCAATCCTACACCTTACCCTAATCCGTACTGTAATCCTAACCCGTACCCTAATACTAATCCGTGCCCTGACACGTACACAGACCGTGACACTTTTCTGTACCCTCACCTGTACCCTAAGCCTTACATTTCGCTAACCCTAACCCTAGCCCTAAAGCTAAATCTAACTCCAACCCTACAACTTACCCTAACACGTACACTAATCTTAAACCTTAAACTAACACTAACCCATTCCCGCATATGTATTTTGACCCTAAAACATTTCCGTACCCTCCCCTGTAACCTAAAAATTACCCGGTCGCTAACCCTAACCCTAGCTCTAAACCTAACCCTAACGCCAACCCTACATCTTACCCTAACCCATACACTAATCCTAAACCGTACACTAACACTAACCAGTGCCCTGAAACGTACCCTGACCCTAACACTTTTCCATACCCTCAGCTGTACGCTAAACCTAATCGTTAGCTAACCCTAACTGTAGACTTAAACCTAACCCTAACACCAACCCTACACCTTATTCTAAACCGTACCCTATTTTTAACCCCTACACTAACACTAACCCATGCCCTCACACGTAATTTGACACTAACACGTCTCCATACACTCACATGTACCATAAGCCTTAACTGTTCGCTAAGCCTATCCCTAACCCTAACGCCAACCCTAACCATTACCCTAACCCATACCCTAATCCTAACCACACATTAACACTAACACGTTTCCTAACACATAACCTGACCCAAACGCTTTTCCGTACCCTCAACTGTACCCTAAAACTTACCCGTTTGCCAACCCTAAGCCTAGCCCTAAACCTAACCCTAACCACAACCCCACACCTTACCCTAAACTCTACGCTAATCCTGACACGTACACTAACACTAACAGGTGTCCTAACATATACCCTGACCCTAAAAGTTTTCCGTACCCTCACCTGTACCCTAAACCTTACTGGTTCGCTAACCGTAACCTTAGCCCTAAACATAATGCTAACACCAACCCTACACCATACCCTAACCTGTACACTAATCTTAACCCGTACACCAAAATTATGCAATGCCCTCACACGTACTTTGACACTAACACGTTTCTGTACACTCATGTACCATAAAACTTACCTGTTCGCTAACCCTAACCCTAGCCCTAAACTTAACCCTAACCTCAACCCTACACATTTCCCTAACCCGTACCCTAATCCTAACCCATACACTAGCACTACACGTGCCCTAACAGGTACCCTGACCGTAAAACTTTTCTGTACACTCACCTGTACCCTAAACCATACCGTGTGCTATCCTTAACCCTAGACCTAAACGTAAACCTTACCCCATCCCTAAACCTTTCCCTAAAGCGTACCCAATCCTAACCAGTACCCTAACACTAATCCGTGCCCTAACATGTACCCTGATCCTAACACGTTTCTGGACCATCACCTGTAACCTAAACCTTACATTTCGCTAACCCTAACCATAGCCCTAAACCTAACCCTAAACCCAACCCTACCCATTACCCTAACCCATACCGTAATCCTAACCAGTACACTAATACTAATCCGTGCCCTGAAACGTAACCTGAGCCTAACACTTTTCTGTACCCTCACCTGTACCCTAAACTTTACCGTTCACAAACCCGAAACATACCCCTAAACCAAGCCCTAACACCAACCCAACACCTTACCATAAACCGTACCCTAATCCTATCCCGTACACAAACACTAATCCATGCCCTGACACGTACCCTGCCTCTAACTCTTTACCCTACTCTCTCCTGTACCCTAAATCTTACCGTTTGCTAACCCTAACCCTAGCCCTAAAGCTAAATCTAACTACAACCCTACACCTTACCCTAACATGTACACTAATCTTAATGCATACACTAACACTAACCCATTCCCTCACACTTACTTTGACACTAAAACATTTCCTTACCCTCACCTGTAACCTAAACCTTACTCGTTCGCTCACCCTAACCCTAGCCCTAACACTAAACATAACGCCAACCCTATCCATTAGCCTAACCCGTACCCTAATTCTAACCCGTACACTAACACTAATCCGTGCCCTAACATTTACCCTGACCCTTACACTTTTCCATACCCACGCCTGAACCCTAAATCTTACCATTCACTAACCCTAACCCTAGGTCTAAACCTAACCCTAAACCCAAGCCCAACCCTACACCTAACTCTAACATGTACACTAATCCTAATCCTTAAACTAACACTAACCTGTGCCCTAACACGAACCCTGACCCTAACTCATTTCCATACGCTCACCTGTACTCTAATGTTACCTATTCGCTAACCCTAACACTAGCCCTAAACCTAAACCTAACCCCAACCCTACACCTTACCCTAACCCATACCCTAATCATAACCCATACACTAACACTAACTCGTGCCCTAACACCTACCCTAACCCTACCCCTAACCCTAACCCTAACACTAACCCTAAACTTTACCATTTGTTAACCATAACCGTAGCCCCAAACCTAAACCTAACTACAAACCTACTCCTAACACATACACTAATCTTAACCCATACACTAACACTAACGCAATACCACACACGTACTTTGACAATAAAACATTTCCATATGGTCAGCTGTAACCTAAACCTTACCCGTTCACTAAACTTAACCCTACCCCTAACACTAACCATAACGCCAACCCTACCAATTACCCTAACCCGTACCCTAATCCTAACCTGTAAACCCACACTAACCCCTGCCCTAACACGTACCCTGACCCTAACACTTTTCCGTAACCTCACCTGTACCCTAAACCTTACCGTTCGCTAACCCTAACCCTAAACCTAGACGAAACCCCAACCGTACACCTTACCCTAACCCGTAAGCTAATCCTAAGCCATACACTAACACTGACACGTGTCCTAACACATACACAAACCCTAACACTTTTCTGTACCATCACCTGTACCCTAAACCTGACATTTGGCTAACCCTAACCCTAGCCATAAAGCTAACCCCAAGCCCAACCCTAAACCTTACCCAAACCGTACCCTAATCCTAACCAGTATACTACTACTAAGCCATGCCCTGACATGTACCCTGACCCTAACGCTTTTCCATAACCTCACCGGTACCCTAAACCTTACCCATTCGCTAACCCTAACCCTAGCCCTAGCCCTAACCCTAACGCCAACCCTACTACTTACCCTAACCCGTACCCTAATCCCAACCCATACACTATCACTAACCCATGTCCTAACACGTACCTTGACCCGAACACTTTTCCGTATCCTCTCCTGTACCCAAAATCTTACCGTTCACTAACCCTAACCCTAGCCCTAAACATAACGCTAACACCAACCTTACAGCATACCCTAACCCGTACACTAAACTTAACCCGTACAAAAAAACGAACCCATGCCCTCACATGTACTTTGACACTAACACATTTCCGTACCCTCCCGTGTACCGTAAACCTTACCCGTTTGCTAACTCTAACTGTAGGCCTAACCCTAACCATAACACCAACCCTACCCATTTCCCTAACCCGTACCCTAATCCTTACCCATACACTAACACTAATCCATGCCCTAACACGTACCCTGACCCTAACACTTTTCCATACCCACTCCTGTACCCTAAATCTTACCATTCGCTAACCCTAACCCTATGTCTAAACCTAACCCTAACCCCAACCCTACACCTAACCCTAACCCGTACCCTAATCCATACACTAACACTAACCTGTGCCCTAACATGAACCCTGACCCTAACTTGTTTCCATAAGCTCACCTGTACCCTAAATGTTACCTATTCGCTAACCCTAACCCCACCCCTACACCTAAACATAACCCCAACCCTACACCTTTCCCTAACCCATACCCTAATCCTAACCCGTACACTAACACTAACCCGTGCCCTAACACGTACCCTGACCCTAACACTTTTCCGTATCCTCTCCAGTACCCTAAATCTTACCGTTCGCTAAACCTAGCCCTTTCCCTAAACAGAACGCTAACACCAACCTGACACCATACCCTAACCCATACACTGATCTTAACCCATACACCAAAATTAAGCAATTCCCTCACATGTACTTTGACACTAACACGTTTCCGTACCCTCCTGTGTACCGTAAACCTTACCTGTTCGCTAACACTTACCCTAGGTCTAAGCCTAACACTATCCACAACCCTACACAAAATCCTAACCCATACCCTAATCCTAATCCGTACAATAACACTAACCTGTGCCCTAACACCAAGCCTGACCCTAACTCGTTTCCATATGCTTACCTGTACCCTAAATATTACCTATTCGCTAACCCTAACCCTAACACTAACCCTAACCCCAATCCTACACCTTACCCTAATCCGTACTGTAATCCTAACCCGTACCCTAATACTAATCCGTGCCCTGACACGTACACAGACCGTGACACTTTTCTGTACCCTCACCTGTACCCTAAGCCTTACATTTCGCTAACCCTAACCCTAGCCCTAAAGCTAAATCTAACTCCAACCCTACACCTTACCCTAACACGTACACTAATCTTAAACCTTAAACTAACACTAACCCATTCCCGCATATGTATTTGGACCCTAAAACATTTCCGTACCCTCCCCTGTAACCTAAAAATTACCCGGTCGCTAACCCTAACCCTAGCTCTAAACCTAACCCTAACGCCAACCCTACATCTTACCCTAACCCATACACTAATCCTAAACCGTACACTAACACTAACCAGTGCCCTGAAACGTACCCTGACCCTAACACTTTTCCATACCCTCAGCTGTACGCTAAACCTAATCGTTAGCTAACCCTAACTGTAGACTTAAACCTAACCCTAACACCAACCCTACACCTTATTCTAACCCGTACCCTATTTTTAACCCCTACACTAACACTAACCCATGCCCTCACACGTAATTTGACACTAACACGTCTCCATACACTCACATGTACCATAAGCCTTAACTGTTCGCTAAGCCTATCCCTAACCCTAACGCCAACCCTAACCATTACCCTAACCCATACCCTAATCCTAACCACACATTAACACTAACACGTTTCCTAACACATAACCTGACCCAAACGCTTTTCCGTACCCTCAACTGTACCCTAAAACTTACCCGTTCGCCAACCCTAAGCCTAGCCCTAAACCTAACCCTAACCACAACCCCACACCTTACCCTAAACTCTACGCTAATCCTGACACGTACACTAACACTAACAGGTGTCCTAACATATACCCTGACCCTAAAAGTTTTCCGTACCCTCACCTGTACCCTAAACCTTACTGGTTCGCTAACCGTAACCTTAGCCCTAAACATAATGCTAACACCAACCCTACACCATACCCTAACCCGTACACTAATCTTAACCCGTACACCAAAATTATGCAATGCCCTCACACGTACTTTGACACTAACACGTTTCCGTACACTCATGTACCATAAAACTTACCTGTTCGCTAACCCTAACCCTAGCCCTAAACTTAACCCTAACCTCAACCCTACACATTTCCCTAACCCGTACCCTAATCCTAACCCATACACTAGCACTACACGTGCCCTAACAGGTACCCTGACCGTAACACTTTTCTGTACACTCACCTGTACCCTAAACCATACCGTTTGCTATCCTTAACCCTAGACCTAAACGTAAACCTTACCCCATCCCTAAACCTTTCCCTAAAGCGTACCCAATCCTAACCAGTACCCTAACACTAATCCGTGCCCTAACATGTACCCTGATCCTAACACGTTTCTGGACCATCACCTGTAACCTAAACCTTACATTTCGCTAACCCTAACCATAGCCCTAAACCTAACCCTAAACCCAACCCTACCCATTACCCTAACCCATACCGTAATCCTAACCAGTACACTAATACTAATCCGTGCCCTGAAACGTAACCTGAGCCTAACACTTTTCTGTACCCTCACCTGTACCCTAAACTTTACCGTTCACAAACCCGAAACATACCCCTAAACCAAGCCCTAACACCAACCCAACACCTTACCATAAACCGTACCCTAATCCTATCCCGTACACAAACACTAATCCATGCCCTGACACGTACCCTGCCTCTAACTCTTTACCCTACTCTCTCCTGTACCCTAAATCTTACCGTTTGCTAACCCTAACCCTAGCCCTAAAGCTAAATCTAACTACAACCCTACACCTTACCCTAACATGTACACTAATCTTAATGCATACACTAACACTAACCCATTCCCTCACACTTACTTTGACACTAAAACATTTCCTTACCCTCACCTGTAACCTAAACCTTACTCGTTCGCTCACCCTAACCCTAGCCCTAACACTAAACATAACGCCTACCCTATCCATTAGCCTAACCCGTACCCTAATTCTAACCCGTACACTAACACTAATCCGTGCCCTAACATTTACCCTGACCCTTACACTTTTCCATACCCACGCCTGAACCCTAAATCTTACCATTCACTAACCCTAACCCTAGGTCTAAACCTAACCCTAAACCCAAGCCCAACCCTACACCTAACTCTAACATGTACACTAATCCTAATCCTTAAACTAACACTAACCTGTGCCCTAACACGAACCCTGACCCTAACTCATTTCCATACGCTCACCTGTACTCTAATGTTACCTATTCGCTAACCCTAACACTAGCCCTAAACCTAAACCTAACCCCAACCCTACACCTTACCCTAACCCATACCCTAATCATAACCCATACACTAACACTAACTCGTGCCCTAACACCTACCCTAACCCTACCCCTAACCCTAACCCTAACACTAACCCTAAACTTTACCATTTGTTAACCATAACCGTAGCCCCAAACCTAAACCTAACTACAAACCTACTCCTAACACATACACTAATCTTAACCCATACACTAACACTAACGCAATACCACACACGTACTTTGACAATAAAACATTTCCATATGGTCAGCTGTAACCTAAACCTTACCCGTTCACTAAACTTAACCCTACCCCTAACACTAACCATAACGCCAACCCTACCAATTACCCTAACCCGTACCCTAATCCTAACCTGTAAACCCACACTAACCCCTGCCCTAACACGTACCCTGACCCTAACACTTTTCCGTGACCTCACCTGTACCCTAAACCTTACCGTTCGCTAACCCTAACCCTAAACCTAGACGAAACCCCAACCGTACACCTTACCCTAACCCGTAAGCTAATCCTAAGCCATACACTAACACTGACACGTGTCCTAACACATACACAAACCCTAACACTTTTCTGTACCATCACCTGTACCCTAAACCTGACATTTGGCTAACCCTAACCCTAGCCATAAAGCTAACCCTAAGCCCAACCCTAAACCTTACCCAAACCGTACCCTAATCCTAACCAGTATACTACTACTAAGCCATGCCCTGACATGTACCCTGACCCTAACGCTTTTCCATAACCTCACCGGTACCCTAAACCTTACCCATTCGCTAACCCTAACCCTAGCCCTAGCCCTAACCCTAACGCCAACCCTACTACTTACCCTAACCTGTACCCTAATCCCAACCCATACACTATCACTAACCCATGTCCTAACACGTACCTTGACCCGAACACTTTTCCGTATCCTCTCCTGTACCCAAAATCTTACCGTTCACTAACCCTAACCCTAGCCCTAAACATAACGCTAACACCAACCTTACAGCATACCCTAACCCGTACACTAAACTTAACCCGTACAAAAAAACGAACCCATGCCCTCACATGTACTTTGACACTAACACATTTCCGTACCCTCCCGTGTACCGTAAACCTTACCCGTTTGCTAACTCTAACTGTAGGCCTAACCCTAACCATAACACCAACCCTACCCATTTCCCTAACCCGTACCCTAATCCTTACCCATACACTAACACTAATCCATGCCCTAACACGTACCCTGACCCTAACACTTTTCCATACCCACTCCTGTACCCTAAATCTTACCATTCGCTAACCCTAACCCTATGTCTAAACCTAACCCTAACCCCAACCCTACACCTAACCCTAACCCGTACCCTAATCCATACACTAACACTAACCTGTGCCCTAACATGAACCCTGACCCTAACTTGTTTCCATAAGCTCACCTGTACCCTAAATGTTACCTATTCGCTAACCCTAACCCCACCCCTACACCTAAACATAACCCCAACCCTACACCTTTCCCTAACCCATACCCTAATCCTAACCCGTACACTAACACTAACCCGTGCCCTAACACGTACCCTGACCCTAACACTTTTCCGTATCCTCTCCAGTACCCTAAATCTTACCGTTCGCTAAACCTAGCCCTTTCCCTAAACAGAACGCTAACACCAACCTGACACCATACCCTAACCCATACACTGATCTTAACCCATACACCAAAATTAAGCAATTCCCTCACATGTACTTTGACACTAACACGTTTCCGTACCCTCCTGTGTACCGTAAACCTTACCTGTTCGCTAACACTTACCCTAGGTCTAAGCCTAACACTATCCACAACCCTACACAAAATCCTAACCCATACCCTAATCCTAATCCGTACAATAACACTAACCTGTGCCCTAACACCAAGCCTGACCCTAACTCGTTTCCATATGCTTACCTGTACCCTAAATATTACCTATTCGCTAACCCTAACCCTAACACTAACCCTAACCCCAATCCTACACCTTACCCTAATCCGTACTGTAATCCTAACCCGTACCCTAATACTAATCCGTGCCCTGACACGTACACAGACCGTGACACTTTTCTGTACCCTCACCTGTACCCTAAGCCTTACATTTCGCTAACCCTAACCCTAGCCCTAAAGCTAAATCTAACTCCAACCCTACACCTTACCCTAACACGTACACTAATCTTAAACCTTAAACTAACACTAACCCATTCCCGCATATGTATTTTGACCCTAAAACATTTCCGTACCCTCCCCTGTAACCTAAAAATTACC
Organism: Mesoplodon mirus; assembly: GCF_964341445.2. Taxonomy (NCBI): domain Eukaryota; kingdom Metazoa; phylum Chordata; class Mammalia; order Artiodactyla; family Ziphiidae; genus Mesoplodon; species Mesoplodon mirus. The sequence continues at coordinate 1,605,962 of NC_138996.1, forward strand.
CGGTCGCTAACCCTAACCCTAGCTCTAAACCTAACCCTAACGCCAACCCTACATCTTACCCTAACCCATACACTAATCCTAAACCGTACACTAACACTAACCAGTGCCCTGAAACGTACCCTGACCCTAACACTTTTCCATACCCTCAGCTGTACGCTAAACCTAATCGTTAGCTAACCCTAACTGTAGACTTAAACCTAACCCTAACACCAACCCTACACCTTATTCTAACCCGTACCCTATTTTTAACCCCTACACTAACACTAACCCATGCCCTCACACGTAATTTGACACTAACACGTCTCCATACACTCACATGTACCATAAGCCTTAACTGTTCGCTAAGCCTATCCCTAACCCTAACGCCAACCCTAACCATTACCCTAACCCATACCCTAATCCTAACCACACATTAACACTAACACGTTTCCTAACACATAACCTGACCCAAACGCTTTTCCGTACCCTCAACTGTACCCTAAAACTTACCCGTTCGCCAACCCTAAGCCTAGCCCTAAACCTAACCCTAACCACAACCCCACACCTTACCCTAAACTCTACACTAATCCTGACACGTACACTAACACTAACAGGTGTCCTAACATATACCCTGACCCTAAAAGTTTTCCGTACCCTCACCTGTACCCTAAACCTTACTGGTTCGCTAACCGTAACCTTAGCCCTAAACATAATGCTAACACCAACCCTACACCATACCCTAACCCGTACACTAATCTTAACCCGTACACCAAAATTATGCAATGCCCTCACACGTACTTTGACACTAACACGTTTCCGTACACTCATGTACCATAAAACTTACCTGTTCGCTAACCCTAACCCTAGCCCTAAACTTAACCCTAACCTCAACCCTACACATTTCCCTAACCCGTACCCTAATCCTAACCCATACACTAGCACTACACGTGCCCTAACAGGTACCCTGACCGTAACACTTTTCTGTACACTCACCTGTACCCTAAACCATACCGTTTGCTATCCTTAACCCTAGACCTAAACGTAAACCTTACCCCATCCCTAAACCTTTCCCTAAAGCGTACCCAATCCTAACCAGTACCCTAACACTAATCCGTGCCCTAACATGTACCCTGATCCTAACACGTTTCTGGACCATCACCTGTAACCTAAACCTTACATTTCGCTAACCCTAACCATAGCCCTAAACCTAACCCTAAACCCAACCCTACCCATTACCCTAACCCATACCGTAATCCTAACCAGTACACTAATACTAATCCGTGCCCTGAAACGTAACCTGAGCCTAACACTTTTCTGTACCCTCACCTGTACCCTAAACTTTACCGTTCACAAACCCGAAACATACCCCTAAACCAAGCCCTAACACCAACCCAACACCTTACCATAAACCGTACCCTAATCCTATCCCGTACACAAACACTAATCCATGCCCTGACACGTACCCTGCCTCTAACTCTTTACCCTACTCTCTCCTGTACCCTAAATCTTACCGTTTGCTAACCCTAACCCTAGCCCTAAAGCTAAATCTAACTACAACCCTACACCTTACCCTAACATGTACACTAATCTTAATGCATACACTAACACTAACCCATTCCCTCACACTTACTTTGACACTAAAACATTTCCTTACCCTCACCTGTAACCTAAACCTTACTCGTTCGCTCACCCTAACCCTAGCCCTAACACTAAACATAACGCCAACCCTATCCATTAGCCTAACCCGTACCCTAATTCTAACCCGTACACTAACACTAATCCGTGCCCTAACATTTACCCTGACCCTTACACTTTTCCATACCCACGCCTGAACCCTAAATCTTACCATTCACTAACCCTAACCCTAGGTCTAAACCTAACCCTAAACCCAAGCCCAACCCTACACCTAACTCTAACATGTACACTAATCCTAATCCTTAAACTAACACTAACCTGTGCCCTAACACGAACCCTGACCCTAACTCATTTCCATACGCTCACCTGTACTCTAATGTTACCTATTCGCTAACCCTAACACTAGCCCTAAACCTAAACCTAACCCCAACCCTACACCTTACCCTAACCCATACCCTAATCATAACCCATACACTAACACTAACTCGTGCCCTAACACCTACCCTAACCCTACCCCTAACCCTAACCCTAACACTAACCCTAAACTTTACCATTTGTTAACCATAACCGTAGCCCCAAACCTAAACCTAACTACAAACCTACTCCTAACACATACACTAATCTTAACCCATACACTAACACTAACGCAATACCACACACGTACTTTGACAATAAAACATTTCCATATGGTCAGCTGTAACCTAAACCTTACCCGTTCACTAAACTTAACCCTACCCCTAACACTAACCATAACGCCAACCCTACCAATTACCCTAACCCGTACCCTAATCCTAACCTGTAAACCCACACTAACCCCTGCCCTAACACGTACCCTGACCCTAACACTTTTCCGTAACCTCACCTGTACCCTAAACCTTACCGTTCGCTAACCCTAACCCTAAACCTAGACGAAACCCCAACCGTACACCTTACCCTAACCCGTAAGCTAATCCTAAGCCATACACTAACACTGACACGTGTCCTAACACATACACAAACCCTAACACTTTTCTGTACCATCACCTGTACCCTAAACCTGACATTTGGCTAACCCTAACCCTAGCCATAAAGCTAACCCTAAGCCCAACCCTAAACCTTACCCAAACCGTACCCTAATCCTAACCAGTATACTACTACTAAGCCATGCCCTGACATGTACCCTGACCCTAACGCTTTTCCATAACCTCACCGGTACCCTAAACCTTACCCATTCGCTAACCCTAACCCTAGCCCTAGCCCTAACCCTAACGCCAACCCTACTACTTACCCTAACCTGTACCCTAATCCCAACCCATACACTATCACTAACCCATGTCCTAACACGTACCTTGACCCGAACACTTTTCCGTATCCTCTCCTGTACCCAAAATCTTACCGTTCACTAACCCTAACCCTAGCCCTAAACATAACGCTAACACCAACCTTACAGCATACCCTAACCCGTACACTAAACTTAACCCGTACAAAAAAACGAACCCATGCCCTCACATGTACTTTGACACTAACACATTTCCGTACCCTCCCGTGTACCGTAAACCTTACCCGTTTGCTAACTCTAACTGTAGGCCTAACCCTAACCATAACACCAACCCTACCCATTTCCCTAACCCGTACCCTAATCCTTACCCATACACTAACACTAATCCATGCCCTAACACGTACCCTGACCCTAACACTTTTCCATACCCACTCCTGTACCCTAAATCTTACCATTCGCTAACCCTAACCCTATGTCTAAACCTAACCCTAACCCCAACCCTACACCTAACCCTAACCCGTACCCTAATCCATACACTAACACTAACCTGTGCCCTAACATGAACCCTGACCCTAACTTGTTTCCATAAGCTCACCTGTACCCTAAATGTTACCTATTCGCTAACCCTAACCCCACCCCTACACCTAAACATAACCCCAACCCTACACCTTTCCCTAACCCATACCCTAATCCTAACCCGTACACTAACACTAACCCGTGCCCTAACACGTACCCTGACCCTAACACTTTTCCGTATCCTCTCCAGTACCCTAAATCTTACCGTTCGCTAAACCTAGCCCTTTCCCTAAACAGAACGCTAACACCAACCTGACACCATACCCTAACCCATACACTGATCTTAACCCATACACCAAAATTAAGCAATTCCCTCACATGTACTTTGACACTAACACGTTTCCGTACCCTCCTGTGTACCGTAAACCTTACCTGTTCGCTAACACTTACCCTAGGTCTAAGCCTAACACTATCCACAACCCTACACAAAATCCTAACCCATACCCTAATCCTAATCCGTACAATAACACTAACCTGTGCCCTAACACCAAGCCTGACCCTAACTCGTTTCCATATGCTTACCTGTACCCTAAATATTACCTATTCGCTAACCCTAACCCTAACACTAACCCTAACCCCAATCCTACACCTTACCCTAATCCGTACTGTAATCCTAACCCGTACCCTAATACTAATCCGTGCCCTGACACGTACACAGACCGTGACACTTTTCTGTACCCTCACCTGTACCCTAAGCCTTACATTTCGCTAACCCTAACCCTAGCCCTAAAGCTAAATCTAACTCCAACCCTACACCTTACCCTAACACGTACACTAATCTTAAACCTTAAACTAACACTAACCCATTCCCGCATATGTATTTTGACCCTAAAACATTTCCGTACCCTCCCCTGTAACCTAAAAATTACCCGTACGCTAACCCTAACCCTAGCTCTAAACCTAACCCTAACGCCAACCCTACATCTTACCCTAACCCATACACTAATCCTAAACCGTACACTAACACTAACCAGTGCCCTGAAACGTACCCTGACCCTAACACTTTTCCATACCCTCAGCTGTACGCTAAACCTAATCGTTAGCTAACCCTAACTGTAGACTTAAACCTAACCCTAACACCAACCCTACACCTTATTCTAACCCGTACCCTATTTTTAACCCCTACACTAACACTAACCCATGCCCTCACACGTAATTTGACACTAACACGTCTCCATACACTCACATGTACCATAAGCCTTAACTATTCGCTAAGCCTATCCCTAACCCTAACGCCAACCCTAACCATTACCCTAACCCATACCCTAATCCTAACCACACATTAACACTAACACGTTTCCTAACACATAACCTGACCCAAACGCTTTTCCGTACCCTCAACTGTACCCTAAAACTTACCCGTTCGCCAACCCTAAGCCTAGCCCTAAACCTAACCCTAACCACAACCCCACACCTTACCCTAAACTCTACGCTAATCCTGACACGTACACTAACACTAACAGGTGTCCTAACATATACCCTGACCCTAAAAGTTTTCCGTACCCTCACCTGTACCCTAAACCTTACTGGTTCGCTAACCGTAACCTTAGCCCTAAACATAATGCTAACACCAACCCTACACCATACCCTAACCCGTACACTAATCTTAACCCGTACACCAAAATTATGCAATGCCCTCACACGTACTTTGACACTAACACGTTTCCGTACACTCATGTACCATAAAACTTACCTGTTCGCTAACCCTAACCCTAGCCCTAAACTTAACCCTAACCTCAACCCTACACATTTCCCTAACCCGTACCCTAATCCTAACCCATACACTAGCACTACACGTGCCCTAACAGGTACCCTGACCGTAACACTTTTCTGTACACTCACCTGTACCCTAAACCATACCGTTTGCTATCCTTAACCCTAGACCTAAACGTAAACCTTACCCCATCCCTAAACCTTTCCCTAAAGCGTACCCAATCCTAACCAGTACCCTAACACTAATCCGTGCCCTAACATGTACCCTGATCCTAACACGTTTCTGGACCATCACCTGTAACCTAAACCTTACATTTCGCTAACCCTAACCATAGCCCTAAACCTAACCCTAAACCCAACCCTACCCATTACCCTAACCCATACCGTAATCCTAACCAGTACACTAATACTAATCCGTGCCCTGAAACGTAACCTGAGCCTAACACTTTTCTGTACCCTCACCTGTACCCTAAACTTTACCGTTCACAAACCCGAAACATACCCCTAAACCAAGCCCTAACACCAACCCAACACCTTACCATAAACCGTACCCTAATCCTATCCCGTACACAAACACTAATCCATGCCCTGACACGTACCCTGCCTCTAACTCTTTACCCTACTCTCTCCTGTACCCTAAATCTTACCGTTTGCTAACCCTAACCCTAGCCCTAAAGCTAAATCTAACTACAACCCTACACCTTACCCTAACATGTACACTAATCTTAATGCATACACTAACACTAACCCATTCCCTCACACTTACTTTGACACTAAAACATTTCCTTACCCTCACCTGTAACCTAAAGCTTACTCGTTCGCTCACCCTAACCCTAGCCCTAACACTAAACATAACGCCAACCCTATCCATTAGCCTAACCCGTACCCTAATTCTAACCCGTACACTAACACTAATCCGTGCCCTAACATTTACCCTGACCCTTACACTTTTCCATACCCACGCCTGAACCCTAAATCTTACCATTCACTAACCCTAACCCTAGGTCTAAACCTAACCCTAAACCCAAGCCCAACCCTACACCTAACTCTAACATGTACACTAATCCTAATCCTTAAACTAACACTAACCTGTGCCCTAACACGAACCCTGACCCTAACTCATTTCCATACGCTCACCTGTACTCTAATGTTACCTATTCGCTAACCCTAACACTAGCCCTAAACCTAAACCTAACCCCAACCCTACACCTTACCCTAACCCATACCCTAATCATAACCCATACACTAACACTAACTCGTGCCCTAACACCTACCCTAACCCTACCCCTAACCCTAACCCTAACACTAACCCTAAACTTTACCATTTGTTAACCATAACCGTAGCCCCAAACCTAAACCTAACTACAAACCTACTCCTAACACATACACTAATCTTAACCCATACACTAACACTAACGCAATACCACACACGTACTTTGACAATAAAACATTTCCATATGGTCAGCTGTAACCTAAACCTTACCCGTTCACTAAACTTAACCCTACCCCTAACACTAACCATAACGCCAACCCTACCAATTACCCTAACCCGTACCCTAATCCTAACCTGTAAACCCACACTAACCCCTGCCCTAACACGTACCCTGACCCTAACACTTTTCCGTAACCTCACCTGTACCCTAAACCTTACCGTTCGCTAACCCTAACCCTAAACCTAGACGAAACCCCAACCGTACACCTTACCCTAACCCGTAAGCTAATCCTAAGCCATACACTAACACTGACACGTGTCCTAACACATACACAAACCCTAACACTTTTCTGTACCATCACCTGTACCCTAAACCTGACATTTGGCTAACCCTAACCCTAGCCATAAAGCTAACCCTAAGCCCAACCCTAAACCTTACCTAAACCGTACCCTAATCCTAACCAGTATACTACTACTAAGCCATGCCCTGACGTGTACCCTGACCCTAACGCTTTTCCATAACCTCACCGGTACCCTAAACCTTACCCATTCGCTAACCCTAACCCTAGCCCTAGCCCTAACCCTAACGCCAACCCTACTACTTACCCTAACCCGTACCCTAATCCCAACCCATACACTATCACTAACCCATGTCCTAACACGTACCTTGACCCGAACACTTTTCCGTATCCTCTCCTGTACCCAAAATCTTACCGTTCACTAACCCTAACCCTAGCCCTAAACATAACGCTAACACCAACCTTACAGCATACCCTAACCCGTACACTAAACTTAACCCGTACAAAAAAACGAACCCATGCCCTCACATGTACTTTGACACTAACACATTTCCGTACCCTCCCGTGTACCGTAAACCTTACCCGTTTGCTAACTCTAACTGTAGGCCTAACCCTAACCATAACACCAACCCTACCCATTTCCCTAACCCGTACCCTAATCCTTACCCATACACTAACACTAATCCATGCCCTAACACGTACCCTGACCCTAACACTTTTCCATACCCACTCCTGTACCCTAAATCTTACCATTCGCTAACCCTAACCCTATGTCTAAACCTAACCCTAACCCCAACCCTACACCTAACCCTAACCCGTACCCTAATCCATACACTAACACTAACCTGTGCCCTAACATGAACCCTGACCCTAACTTGTTTCCATAAGCTCACCTGTACCCTAAATGTTACCTATTCGCTAACCCTAACCCCACCCCTACACCTAAACATAACCCCAACCCTACACCTTTCCCTAACCCATACCCTAATCCTAACCCGTACACTAACACTAACCCGTGCCCTAACACGTACCCTGACCCTAACACTTTTCCGTATCCTCTCCAGTACCCTAAATCTTACCGTTCGCTAAACCTAGCCCTTTCCCTAAACAGAACGCTAACACCAACCTGACACCATACCCTAACCCATACACTGATCTTAACCCATACACCAAAATTAAGCAATTCCCTCACATGTACTTTGACACTAACACGTTTCCGTACCCTCCTGTGTACCGTAAACCTTACCTGTTCGCTAACACTTACCCTAGGTCTAAGCCTAACACTATCCACAAGCCTACACAAAATCCTAACCCATACCCTAATCCTAATCCGTACAATAACACTAACCTGTGCCCTAACACCAAGCCTGACCCTAACTCGTTTCCATATGCTTACCTGTACCCTAAATATTACCTATTCGCTAACCCTAACCCTAACACTAACCCTAACCCCAATCCTACACCTTACCCTAATCCGTACTGTAATCCTAACCCGTACCCTAATACTAATCCGTGCCCTGACACGTACACAGACCGTGACACTTTTCTGTACCCTCACCTGTACCCTAAGCCTTACATTTCGCTAACCCTAACCCTAGCCCTAAAGCTAAATCTAACTCCAACCCTACACCTTACCCTAACACGTACACTAATCTTAAACCTTAAACTAACACTAACCCATTCCCGCATATGTATTTTGACCCTAAAACATTTCCGTACCCTCCCCTGTAACCTAAAAATTACCCGGTCGCTAACCCTAACCCTAGCTCTAAACCTAACCCTAACGCCAACCCTACATCTTACCCTAACCCATACACTAATCCTAAACCGTACACTAACACTAACCAGTGCCCTGAAACGTACCCTGACCCTAACACTTTTCCATACCCTCAGCTGTACGCTAAACCTAATCGTTAGCTAACCCTAACTGTAGACTTAAACCTAACCCTAACACCAACCCTACACCTTATTCTAACCCGTACCCTATTTTTAACCCCTACACTAACACTAACCCATGCCCTCACACGTAATTGGACACTAACACGTCTCCATACACTCACATGTACCATAAGCCTTAACTGTTCGCTAAGCCTATCCCTAACCCTAACGCCAACCCTAACCATTACCCTAACCCATACCCTAATCCTAACCACACATTAACACTAACACGTTTCCTAACACATAACCTGACCCAAACGCTTTTCCGTGCCCTCAACTGTACCCTAAAACTTACCCGTTCGCCAACCCTAAGCCTAGCCCTAAACCTAACCCTAACCACAACCCCACACCTTACCCTAAACTCTATGCTAATCTTGACACGTACACTAACACTAACCGGTGTCCTAACATATACCCTGACCCTAAAAGTTTTCCGTACCCTCACCTGTACCCTAAACCTTACTGGTTCGCTAACCGTAACCTTAGCCCTAAACATAATGCTAACACCAACCCTACACCATACCCTAACCCGTACACTAATCTTAACCCGTACACCAAAATTATGCAATGCCCTCACACGTACTTTGACACTAACACGTTTCCGTACACTCATGTACCATAAAACTTACCTGTTCGCTAACCCTAACCCTAGCCCTAAACTTAACCCTAACCTCAACCCTACACATTTCCCTAACCCGTACCCTAATCCTAACCCATACACTAGCACTACACGTGCCCTAACAGGTACCCTGACCGTAACACTTTTCTGTACACTCACCTGTACCCTAAACCATACCGTTTGCTATCCTTAACCCTAGACCTAAACGTAAACCTTACCCCATCCCTAAACCTTTCCCTAAAGCGTACCCAATCCTAACCAGTACCCTAACACTAATCCGTGCCCTAACATGTACCCTGATCCTAACACGTTTCTGGACCATCACCTGTAACCTAAACCTTACATTTCGCTAACCCTAACCATAGCCCTAAACCTAACCCTAAACCCAACCCTACCCATTACCCTAACCCATACCGTAATCCTAACCAGTACACTAATACTAATCCGTGCCCTGAAACGTAACCTGAGCCTAACACTTTTCTGTACCCTCACCTGTACCCTAAACTTTACCGTTCACAAACCCGAAACATACCCCTAAACCAAGCCCTAACACCAACCCAACACCTTACCATAAACCGTACCCTAATCCTATCCCGTACACAAACACTAATCCATGCCCTGACACGTACCCTGCCTCTAACTCTTTACCCTACTCTCTCCTGTACCCTAAATCTTACCGTTTGCTAACCCTAACCCTAGCCCTAAAGCTAAATCTAACTACAACCCTACACCTTACCCTAACATGTACACTAATCTTAATGCATACACTAACACTAACCCATTCCCTCACACTTACTTTGACACTAAAACATTTCCTTACCCTCACCTGTAACCTAAACCTTACTCGTTCTCTCACCCTAACCCTAGCCCTAACACTAAACATAACGCCAACCCTATCCATTAGCCTAACCCTTACCCTAATTCTAACCCGTACACTAACACTAATCCGTGCCCTAACATTTACCCTGACCCTTACACTTTTCCATACCCACGCCTGAACCCTAAATCTTACCATTCACTAACCCTAACCCTAGGTCTAAACCTAACCCTAAACCCAAGCCCAACCCTACACCTAACTCTAACATGTACACTAATCCTAATCCTTAAACTAACACTAACCTGTGCCCTAACACGAACCCTGACCCTAACTCATTTCCATACGCTCACCTGTACTCTAATGTTACCTATTCGCTAACCCTAACACTAGCCCTAAACCTAAACCTAACCCCAACCCTACACCTTACCCTAACCCATACCCTAATCATAACCCATACACTAACACTAACTCGTGCCCTAACACCTACCCTAACCCTACCCCTAACCCTAACCCTAACACTAACCCTAAACTTTACCATTTGTTAACCATAACCGTAGCCCCAAACCTAAACGTAACTACAACCCTACTCCTAACACGTACACTAATCTTAACCCATACACTAACACTAACGCAATACCACACACGTACTTTGACAATAAAACATTTCCATATGGTCAGCTGTAACCTAAACCTTACCCGTTCACTAAACTTAACCCTACCCCTAACACTAACCATAACGCCAACCCTACCAATTACCCTAACCCGTACCCTAATCCTAACCTGTAAACCCACACTAACCCCTGCCCTAACACGTACCCTGACCCTAACACTTTTCCGTAACCTCACCTGTACCCTAAACCTTACCGTTCGCTAACCCTAACCCTAAACCTAGACGAAACCCCAACCGTACACCTTACCCTAACCCGTAAGCTAATCCTAAGCCATACACTAACACTGACACGTGTCCTAACACATACACAAACCCTAACACTTTTCTGTACCATCACCTGTACCCTAAACCTGACATTTGGCTAACCCTAACCCTAGCCATAAAGCTAACCCTAAGCCCAACCCTAAACCTTACCTAAACCGTACCCTAATCCTAACCAGTATACTACTACTAAGCCATGCCCTGACGTGTACCCTGACCCTAACGCTTTTCCATAACCTCACCGGTACCCTAAACCTTACCCATTCGCTAACCCTAACCCTAGCCCTAGCCCTAACCCTAACGCCAACCCTACTACTTACCCTAACCCGTACCCTAATCCCAACCCATACACTATCACTAACCCATGTCCTAACACGTACCTTGACCCGAACACTTTTCCGTATCCTCTCCTGTACCCAAAATCTTACCGTTCACTAACCCTAACCCTAGCCCTAAACATAACGCTAACACCAACCTTACAGCATACCCTAACCCGTACACTAAACTTAACCCGTACAAAAAAACGAACCCATGCCCTCACATGTACTTTGACACTAACACATTTCCGTACCCTCCCGTGTACCGTAAACCTTACCCGTTTGCTAACTCTAACTGTAGGCCTAACCCTAACCATAACACCAACCCTACCCATTTCCCTAACCCGTACCCTAATCCTTACCCATACACTAACACTAATCCATGCCCTAACACGTACCCTGACCCTAACACTTTTCCATACCCACTCCTGTACCCTAAATCTTACCATTCGCTAACCCTAACCCTATGTCTAAACCTAACCCTAACCCCAACCCTACACCTAACCCTAACCCGTACCCTAATCCATACACTAACACTAACCTGTGCCCTAACATGAACCCTGACCCTAACTTGTTTCCATAAGCTCACCTGTACCCTAAATGTTACCTATTCGCTAACCCTAACCCCACCCCTACACCTAAACATAACCCCAACCCTACACCTTTCCCTAACCCATACCCTAATCCTAACCCGTACACTAACACTAACCCGTGCCCTAACACGTACCCTGACCCTAACACTTTTCCGTATCCTCTCCAGTACCCTAAATCTTACCGTTCGCTAAACCTAGCCCTTTCCCTAAACAGAACGCTAACACCAACCTGACACCATACCCTAACCCATACACTGATCTTAACCCATACACCAAAATTAAGCAATTCCCTCACATGTACTTTGACACTAACACGTTTCCGTACCCTCCTGTGTACCGTAAACCTTACCTGTTCGCTAACACTTACCCTAGGTCTAAGCCTAACACTATCCACAAGCCTACACAAAATCCTAACCCATACCCTAATCCTAATCCGTACAATAACACTAACCTGTGCCCTAACACCAAGCCTGACCCTAACTCGTTTCCATATGCTTACCTGTACCCTAAATATTACCTATTCGCTAACCCTAACCCTAACACTAACCCTAACCCCAATCCTACACCTTACCCTAATCCGTACTGTAATCCTAACCCGTACCCTAATACTAATCCGTGCCCTGACACGTACACAGACCGTGACACTTTTCTGTACCCTCACCTGTACCCTAAGCCTTACATTTCGCTAACCCTAACCCTAGCCCTAAAGCTAAATCTAACTCCAACCCTACACCTTACCCTAACACGTACACTAATCTTAAACCTTAAACTAACACTAACCCATTCCCGCATATGTATTTTGACCCTAAAACATTTCCGTACCCTCCCCTGTAACCTAAAAATTACCCGGTCGCTAACCCTAACCCTAGCTCTAAACCTAACCCTAACGCCAACCCTACATCTTACCCTAACCCATACACTAATCCTAAACCGTACACTAACACTAACCAGTGCCCTGAAACGTACCCTGACCCTAACACTTTTCCATACCCTCAGCTGTACGCTAAACCTAATCGTTAGCTAACCCTAACTGTAGACTTAAACCTAACCCTAACACCAACCCTACACCTTATTCTAACCCGTACCCTATTTTTAACCCCTACACTAACACTAACCCATGCCCTCACACGTAATTGGACACTAACACGTCTCCATACACTCACATGTACCATAAGCCTTAACTGTTCGCTAAGCCTATCCCTAACCCTAACGCCAACCCTAACCATTACCCTAACCCATACCCTAATCCTAACCACACATTAACACTAACACGTTTCCTAACACATAACCTGACCCAAACGCTTTTCCGTGCCCTCAACTGTACCCTAAAACTTACCCGTTCGCCAACCCTAAGCCTAGCCCTAAACCTAACCCTAACCACAACCCCACACCTTACCCTAAACTCTATGCTAATCTTGACACGTACACTAACACTAACAGGTGTCCTAACATATACCCTGACCCTAAAAGTTTTCCGTACCCTCACCTGTACCCTAAACCTTACTGGTTCGCTAACCGTAACCTTAGCCCTAAACATAATGCTAACACCAACCCTACACCATACCCTAACCCGTACACTAATCTTAACCCGTACACCAAAATTATGCAATGCCCTCACACGTACTTTGACACTAACACGTTTCCGTACACTCATGTACCATAAAACTTACCTGTTCGCTAACCCTAACCCTAGCCCTAAACTTAACCCTAACCTCAACCCTACACATTTCCCTAACCCGTACCCTAATCCTAACCCATACACTAGCACTACACGTGCCCTAACAGGTACCCTGACCGTAACACTTTTCTGTACACTCACCTGTACCCTAAACCATACCGTTTGCTATCCTTAACCCTAGACCTAAACGTAAACCTTACCCCATCCCTAAACCTTTCCCTAAAGCGTACCCAATCCTAACCAGTACCCTAACACTAATCCGTGCCCTAACATGTACCCTGATCCTAACACGTTTCTGGACCATCACCTGTAACCTAAACCTTACATTTCGCTAACCCTAACCATAGCCCTAAACCTAACCCTAAACCCAACCCTACCCATTACCCTAACCCATACCGTAATCCTAACCAGTACACTAATACTAATCCGTGCCCTGAAACGTAACCTGAGCCTAACACTTTTCTGTACCCTCACCTGTACCCTAAACTTTACCGTTCACAAACCCGAAACATACCCCTAAACCAAGCCCTAACACCAACCCAACACCTTACCATAAACCGTACCCTAATCCTATCCCGTACACAAACACTAATCCATGCCCTGACACGTACCCTGCCTCTAACTCTTTACCCTACTCTCTCCTGTACCCTAAATCTTACCGTTTGCTAACCCTAACCCTAGCCCTAAAGCTAAATCTAACTACAACCCTACACCTTACCCTAACATGTACACTAATCTTAATGCATACACTAACACTAACCCATTCCCTCACACTTACTTTGACACTAAAACATTTCCTTACCCTCACCTGTAACCTAAACCTTACTCGTTCTCTCACCCTAACCCTAGCCCTAACACTAAACATAACGCCAACCCTATCCATTAGCCTAACCCTTACCCTAATTCTAACCCGTACACTAACACTAATCCGTGCCCTAACATTTACCCTGACCCTTACACTTTTCCATACCCACGCCTGAACCCTAAATCTTACCATTCACTAACCCTAACCCTAGGTCTAAACCTAACCCTAAACCCAAGCCCAACCCTACACCTAACTCTAACATGTACACTAATCCTAATCCTTAAACTAACACTAACCTGTGCCCTAACACGAACCCTGACCCTAACTCATTTCCATACGCTCACCTGTACTCTAATGTTACCTATTCGCTAACCCTAACACTAGCCCTAAACCTAAACCTAACCCCAACCCTACACCTTACCCTAACCCATACCCTAATCATAACCCATACACTAACACTAACTCGTGCCCTAACACCTACCCTAACCCTACCCCTAACCCTAACCCTAACACTAACCCTAAACTTTACCATTTGTTAACCATAACCGTAGCCCCAAACCTAAACCTAACTACAAACCTACTCCTAACACATACACTAATCTTAACCCATACACTAACACTAACGCAATACCACACACGTACTTTGACAATAAAACATTTCCATATGGTCAGCTGTAACCTAAACCTTACCCGTTCACTAAACTTAACCCTACCCCTAACACTAACCATAACGCCAACCCTACCAATTACCCTAACCCGTACCCTAATCCTAACCTGTAAACCCACACTAACCCCTGCCCTAACACGTACCCTGACCCTAACACTTTTCCGTAACCTCACCTGTACCCTAAACCTTACCGTTCGCTAACCCTAACCCTAAACCTAGACGAAACCCCAACCGTACACCTTACCCTAACCCGTAAGCTAATCCTAAGCCATACACTAACACTGACACGTGTCCTAACACATACACAAACCCTAACACTTTTCTGTACCATCACCTGTACCCTAAACCTGACATTTGGCTAACCCTAACCCTAGCCATAAAGCTAACCGTAAGCCCAACCCTAAACCTTACCCAAACCGTACCCTAATCCTAACCAGTATACTACTACTAAGCCATGCCCTGACATGTACCCTGACCCTAACGCTTTTCCATAACCTCACCGGTACCCTAAACCTTACCCATTCGCTAACCCTAACCCTAGCCCTAGCCCTAACCCTAACGCCAACCCTACTACTTACCCTAACCCGTACCCTAATCCCAACCCATACACTATCACTAACCCATGTCCTAACACGTACCTTGACCCGAACACTTTTCCGTATCCTCTCCTGTACCCAAAATCTTACCGTTCACTAACCCTAACCCTAGCCCTAAACATAACGCTAACACCAACCTTACAGCATACCCTAACCCGTACACTAAACTTAACCCGTACAAAAAAACGAACCCATGCCCTCACATGTACTTTGACACTAACACATTTCCGTACCCTCCCGTGTACCGTAAACCTTACCCGTTTGCTAACTCTAACTGTAGGCCTAACCCTAACCATAACACCAACCCTACCCATTTCCCTAACCCGTACCCTAATCCTTACCCATACACTAACACTAATCCATGCCCTAACACGTACCCTGACCCTAACACTTTTCCATACCCACTCCTGTACCCTAAATCTTACCATTCGCTAACCCTAACCCTATGTCTAAACCTAACCCTAACCCCAACCCTACACCTAACCCTAACCCGTACCCTAATCCATACACTAACACTAACCTGTGCCCTAACATGAACCCTGACCCTAACTTGTTTCCATAAGCTCACCTGTACCCTAAATGTTACCTATTCGCTAACCCTAACCCCACCCCTACACCTAAACATAACCCCAACCCTACACCTTTCCCTAACCCATACCCTAATCCTAACCCGTACACTAACACTAACCCGTGCCCTAACACGTACCCTGACCCTAACACTTTTCCGTATCCTCTCCAGTACCCTAAATCTTACCGTTCGCTAAACCTAGCCCTTTCCCTAAACAGAACGCTAACACCAACCTGACACCATACCCTAACCCATACACTGATCTTAACCCATACACCAAAATTAAGCAATTCCCTCACATGTACTTTGACCCTAACACGTTTCCGTACCCTCCTGTGTACCATAAACCTTACCTGTTCGCTAACACTTACCCTAGGTCTAAGCCTAACACTATCCACAACCCTACACAAAATCCTAACCCATACCCTAATCCTAATCCGTACAATAACACTAACCTGTGCCCTAACACCAAGCCTGACCCTAACTCGTTTCCATATGCTTACCTGTACCCTAAATATTACCTATTCGCTAACCCTAACCCTAACACTAACCCTAACCCCAATCCTACACCTTACCCTAATCCGTACTGTAATCCTAACCCGTACCCTAATACTAATCCGTGCCCTGACACGTACACAGACCGTGACACTTTTCTGTACCCTCACCTGTACCCTAAGCCTTACATTTCGCTAACCCTAACCCTAGCCCTAAAGCTAAATCTAACTCCAACCCTACACCTTACCCTAACACGTACACTAATCTTAAACCTTAAACTAACACTAACCCATTCCCGCATATGTATTTTGACCCTAAAACATTTCCGTACCCTCCCCTGTAACCTAAAAATTACCCGGTCACTAACCCTAACCCTAGCTCTAAACCTAACCCTAACGCCAACCCTATATCTTACCCTAACCCATACACTAATCCAAAACCGTACACTAACACTAACCAGTGCCCTGAAACGTACCCTGACCCTAACACTTTTCCATACCCTCAGCTGTACGCTAAACCTAATTGTTAGCTAACCCTAACTGTAGACTTAAACCTAACCCTAACACCAACCCTACACCTTATTCTATCCCGTACCCTATTTTTAACCCCTACACTAACACTAACCCATGCCCTCACACGTAATTTGACACTAACACGTCTCCATACACTCACATGTACCATAAGCCTTAACTGTTCGCTAAGCCTATCCCTAACCCTAACGCCAACCCTAACCATTACCCTAACCCATACCCTAATCCTAACCACACATTAACACTAACACGTTTCCTAACACATAACCTGACCCAAACGCTTTTCCGTACCCTCAACTGTACCCTAAAACTTACCCGTTCGCCAACCCTAAGCCTAGCCCTAAACCTAACCCTAACCACAACCCCACACCTTACCCTAAACTCTACGCTAATCCTGACACGTACACTAACACTAACAGGTGTCCTAACATATACCCTGACCCTAAAAGTTTTCCGTACCCTCACCTGTACCCTAAACCTTACTGGTTCGCTAACCGTAACCTTAGCCCTAAACATAATGCTAACACCAACCCTACACCATACCCTAACCCGTACACTAATCTTAACCCGTACACCAAAATTATGCAATGCCCTCACACGTACTTTGACACTAACACGTTTCCGTACACTCATGTACCATAAAACTTACCTGTTCGCTAACCCTAACGCTAGCCCTAAACTTAACCCTAACCTCAACTCTACACATTTCCCTAACCCGTACCCTAATCCTAACCCATACACTAGCACTACACGTGCCCTAACAGGTACCCTGACCATAACACTTTTCTGTACACTCACCTGTACCCTAAACCATACCGTGTGCTATCCTTAACCCTAGACCTAAACGTAAACCTTACCCCATCCCTAAACCTTACCCTAACGCGTACCCAATCCTAACCAGTACCCTAACACTAATCCGTGCCCTAACATGTACCCTGATCCTAACACGTTTCTGGACCATCACCTGTAACCTAAACCTTACATTTCGCTAACCCTAACCATAGCCCTAAACCTAACCCTAAACCCAACCCTACCCATTACCCTAACCCATACCGTAATCCTAACCAGTACACTAATACTAATCCGTGCCCTGAAACGTAACCTGAGCCTAACACTTTTCTGTACCCTCACCTGTACCCTAAACTTTACCGTTCACAAACCCGAAACATACCCCTAAACCAAGCCCTAACACCAACCCAACACCTTACCATAAACCGTACCCTAATCCTATCCCATACACAAACACTAATCCATGCCCTGACACGTACCCTGCCTCTAACTCTTTACCCTACTCTCTCCTGTACCCTAAATCTTACCGTTTGCTAACCCTAACCCTAGCCCTAAAGCTAAATCTAACTACAACCCTACACCTTACCCTAACATGTACACTAATCTTAATGCATACACTAACACTAACCCATTCCCTCACACTTACTTTGACATTAAAACATTTCCTTACCCTCACCTGTAACCTAAACCTTACTCGTTCGCTCACCCTAACCCTAGCCCTAACACTAAACATAACGCCAACCCTATCCATTAGCCTAACCCGTACCCTAATTCTAACCCGTACACTAACACTAATCCGTACCCTAACATTTACCCTGACCCTTACACTTTTCCATACCCACGCCTGAACCCTAAATCTTACCATTCACTAACCCTAACCCTAGGTCTAAACCTAACCCTAAACCCAAGCCCAACCCTACACCTAACTCTAACATGTACACTAATCCTTATCCTTAAACTAACACTAACCTGTGCCCTAACACGAACCCTGACCCTAACTCATTTCCATACGCTCACCTGTACTCTAATGTTACCTATTCGCTAACCCTAACACTAGCCCTAAACCTAAACCTAACCCCAACCCTACACCTTACCCTAACCCATACCCTAATCATAACCCATACACTAACACTAACTCGTGCCCTAACACCTACCCTAACCCTACCCCTAACCCTAACCCTAACACTAACCCTAAACTTTACCATTTGTTAACCATAACCGTAGCCCCAAACCTAAACCTAACTACAAACCTACTCCTAACACATACACTAATCTTAACCCATACACTAACACTAACGCAATACCACACACGTACTTTGACAATAAAACATTTCCATATGGTCAGCTGTAACCTAAACCTTACCCGTTCACTAAACTTAACCCTACCCCTAACACTAACCATAACGCCAACCCTACCAATGACCCTAAGCCGTATCCTAATCCTAACCTGTAAACCCACACTAACCCCTGCCCTAACACGTACCCTGACCCTAACACTATTCCGTAACCTCACCTGTACCCTAAACCTTACCGTTCGCTAACCCTAACCCTAAACCTAGACGAAACCCCAACCGTACACCTTACCCTAACCCGTAAGCTAATCCTAAGCCATACACTACCACTGACACGTGTCCTAACACATACACAAACCCTAACACTTTTCTGTACCATCACCTGTACCCTAAACCTGACATTTGGCTAACCCTAACCCTAGCCATAAAGCTAACCCTAAGCCCAACCCTAAACCTTACCTAAACCGTACCCTAATCCTAACCAGTATACTACTACTAAGCCATGCCCTGACATGTACCCTGACCCTAACGCTTTTCCATAACCTCACCGGTACCCTAAACCTTACCCATTCGCTAACCCTAACCCTAGCCCTAGCCCTAACCCTAACGCCAACCCTACTACTTACCCTAACCCGTACCCTAATCCCAACCCATACACTATCACTAACCCATGTCCTAACACGTACCTTGACCCGAACACTTTTCCGTATCCTCTCCTGTACCCAAAATCTTACCGTTCACTAACCCTAACCCTAGCCCTAAACATAACGCTAACACCAACCTTACAGCATAACCTAACCCGTACACTAAACTTAACCCGTACAAAAAAACGAACCCATGCCCTCACATGTACTTTGACACTAACACATTTCCGTACCCTCCCGTGTACCGTAAACCTTACCCGTTTGCTAACTCTAACTGTAGGCCTAACCCTAACCATAACACCAACCCTACCCATTTCCCTAACCCGTACCCTAATCCTTACCCATACACTAACACTAATCCATGCCTTAACACGTACCCTGACCCTAACACTTTTCCATACCCACTCCTGTACCCTAAATCTTACCATTCGCTAACCCTAACCCTATGTCTAAACCTAACCCTAACCCCAACCCTACACCTAACCCTAACCCGTACCCTAATCCATACACTAACACTAACCTGTGCCCTAACATGAACCCTGACCCTAACTTGTTTCCATAAGCTCACCTGTACCCTAAATGTTACCTATTCGCTAACCCTAACCCCACCCCTACACCTAAACATAACCCCAACCCTACACCTTTCCCTAACCCATACCCTAATCCTAACCCGTACACTAACACTAACCCGTGCCCTAACACGTACCCTGACCCTAACACTTTTCCGTATCCTCTCCAGTACCCTAAATCTTACCGTTCGCTAAACCTAGCCCTTTCCCTAAACAGAACGCTAACACCAACCTGACACCATACCCTAACCCATACACTGATCTTAACCCATACACCAAAATTAAGCAATTCCCTCACATGTACTTTGACACTAACACGTTTCCGTACCCTCCTGTGTACCGTAAACCTTACCTGTTCGCTAACACTTACCCTAGGTCTAAGCCTAACACTATCCACAACCCTACACAAAATCCTAACCCATACCCTAATCCTAATCCGTACAATAACACTAACCTGTGCCCTAACACCAAGCCTGACCCTAACTCGTTTCCATATGCTTACCTGTACCCTAAATATTACCTATTCGCTAACCCTAACCCTAACACTAACCCTAACCCCAATCCTACACCTTACCCTAATCCGTACTGTAATCCTAACCCGTACCCTAATACTAATCCGTGCCCTGACACGTACACAGACCGTGACACTTTTCTGTACCCTCACCTGTACCCTAAGCCTTACATTTCGCTAACCCTAACCCTAGCCCTAAAGCTAAATCTAACTCCAACCCTACACCTTACCCTAACACGTACACTAATCTTAAACCTTAAACTAACACTAACCCATTCCCGCATATGTATTTTGACCCTAAAACATTTCCGTACCCTCCCCTGTAACCTAAAAATTACCCGGTCGTTAACTCTAACCCTAGCTCTAAACCTAACCCTAACGCCAACCCTACATCTTACCCTAACCCATACACTAATCCTAAACCGTACACTAACACTAACCAGTGCCCTGAAACGTACCCTGACCCTAACACTTTTCCATACCCTCAGCTGTACGCTAAACCTAATCGTTAGCTAACCCTAACTGTAGACTTAAACCTAACCCTAACACCAACCCTACACCTTATTCTAACCCGTACCCTATTTTTAACCCCTACACTAACACTAACCCATGCCCTCACACGTAATTTGACACTAACACGTCTCCATACACTCACATGTACCATAAGCCTTAACTGTTCGCTAAGCCTATCCCTAACCCTAACGCCAACCCTAACCATTACCCTAACCCATACCCTAATCCTAACCACACATTAACACTAACACGTTTCCTAACACATAACCTGACCCAAACGCTTTTCCGTACCCTCAACTGTACCCTAAAACTTACCCGTTCGCCAACCCTAAGCCTAGCCCTAAACCTAACCCTAACCACAACCCCACACCTTACCCTAAACTCTACGCTAATCCTGACACGTACACTAACACTAACAGGTGTCCTAACATATACCCTGACCCTAAAAGTTTTCCGTACCCTCACCTGTACCCTAAACCTTACTGGTTCGCTAACCGTAACCTTAGCCCTAAACATAATGCTAACACCAACCCTACACCATACCCTAACCCGTACACTAATCTTAACCCGTACACCAAAATTATGCAATGCCCTCACACGTACTTTGACACTAACACGTTTCCGTACACTCATGTACCATAAAACTTACCTGTTCGCTAACCCTAACCCTAGCCCTAAACTTAACCCTAACCTCAACCCTACACATTTCCCTAACCCGTACCCTAATCCTAACCCATACACTAGCACTACACGTGCCCTAACAGGTACCCTGACCGTAACACTTTTCTGTACACTCACCTGTACCCTAAACCATACCGTTTGCTATCCTTAACCCTAGACCTAAACGTAAACCTTACCCCATCCCTAAACCTTTCCCTAAAGCGTACCCAATCCTAACCAGTACCCTAACACTAATCCGTGCCCTAACATGTACCCTGATCCTAACACGTTTCTGGACCATCACCTGTAACCTAAACCTTACATTTCGCTAACCCTAACCATAGCCCTAAACCTAACCCTAAACCCAACCCTACCCATTACCCTAACCCATACCGTAATCCTAACCAGTACACTAATACTAATCCGTGCCCTGAAACGTAACCTGAGCCTAACACTTTTCTGTACCCTCACCTGTACCCTAAACTTTACCGTTCACAAACCCGAAACATACCCCTAAACCAAGCCCTAACACCAACCCAACACCTTACCATAAACCGTACCCTAATCCTATCCCGTACACAAACACTAATCCATGCCCTGACACGTACCCTGCCTCTAACTCTTTACCCTACTCTCTCCTGTACCCTAAATCTTACCGTTTGCTAACCCTAACCCTAGCCCTAAAGCTAAATCTAACTACAACCCTACACCTTACCCTAACATGTACACTAATCTTAATGCATACACTAACACTAACCCATTCCCTCACACTTACTTTGACACTAAAACATTTCCTTACCCTCACCTGTAACCTAAACCTTACTCGTTCGCTCACCCTAACCCTAGCCCTAACACTAAACATAACGCCAACCCTATCCATTAGCCTAACCCGTACCCTAATTCTAACCCGTACACTAACACTAATCCGTGCCCTAACATTTACCCTGACCCTTACACTTTTCCATACCCACGCCTGAACCCTAAATCTTACCATTCACTAACCCTAACCCTAGGTCTAAACCTAACCCTAAACCCAAGCCCAACCCTACACCTAACTCTAACATGTACACTAATCCTAATCCTTAAACTAACACTAACCTGTGCCCTAACACGAACCCTGACCCTAACTCATTTCCATACGCTCACCTGTACTCTAATGTTACCTATTCGCTAACCCTAACACTAGCCCTAAACCTAAACCTAACCCCAACCCTACACCTTACCCTAACCCATACCCTAATCATAACCCATACACTAACACTAACTCGTGCCCTAACACCTACCCTAACCCTACCCCTAACCCTAACCCTAACACTAACCCTAAACTTTACCATTTGTTAACCATAACCGTAGCCCCAAACCTAAACCTAACTACAAACCTACTCCTAACACATACACTAATCTTAACCCATACACTAACACTAACGCAATACCACACACGTACTTTGACAATAAAACATTTCCATATGGTCAGCTGTAACCTAAACCTTACCCGTTCACTAAACTTAACCCTACCCCTAACACTAACCATAACGCCAACCCTACCAATTACCCTAACCCGTACCCTAATCCTAACCTGTAAACCCACACTAACCCCTGCCCTAACACGTACCCTGACCCTAACACTTTTCCGTAACCTCACCTGTACCCTAAACCTTACCGTTCGCTAACCCTAACCCTAAACCTAGACGAAACCCCAACCGTACACCTTACCCTAACCCGTAAGCTAATCCTAAGCCATACACTAACACTGACACGTGTCCTAACACATACACAAACCCTAACACTTTTCTGTACCATCACCTGTACCCTAAACCTGACATTTGGCTAACCCTAACCCTAGCCATAAAGCTAACCCTAAGCCCAACCCTAAACCTTACCTAAACCGTACCCTAATCCTAACCAGTATACTACTACTAAGCCATGCCCTGACGTGTACCCTGACCCTAACGCTTTTCCATAACCTCACCGGTACCCTAAACCTTACCCATTCGCTAACCCTAACCCTAGCCCTAGCCCTAACCCTAACGCCAACCCTACTACTTACCCTAACCCGTACCCTAATCCCAACCCATACACTATCACTAACCCATGTCCTAACACGTACCTTGACCCGAACACTTTTCCGTATCCTCTCCTGTACCCAAAATCTTACCGTTCACTAACCCTAACCCTAGCCCTAAACATAACGCTAACACCAACCTTACAGCATACCCTAACCCGTACACTAAACTTAACCCGTACAAAAAAACGAACCCATGCCCTCACATGTACTTTGACACTAACACATTTCCGTACCCTCCCGTGTACCGTAAACCTTACCCGTTTGCTAACTCTAACTGTAGGCCTAACCCTAACCATAACACCAACCCTACCCATTTCCCTAACCCGTACCCTAATCCTTACCCATACACTAACACTAATCCATGCCCTAACACGTACCCTGACCCTAACACTTTTCCATACCCACTCCTGTACCCTAAATCTTACCATTCGCTAACCCTAACCCTATGTCTAAACCTAACCCTAACCCCAACCCTACACCTAACCCTAACCCGTACCCTAATCCATACACTAACACTAACCTGTGCCCTAACATGAACCCTGACCCTAACTTGTTTCCATAAGCTCACCTGTACCCTAAATGTTACCTATTCGCTAACCCTAACCCCACCCCTACACCTAAACATAACCCCAACCCTACACCTTTCCCTAACCCATACCCTAATCCTAACCCGTACACTAACACTAACCCGTGCCCTAACACGTACCCTGACCCTAACACTTTTCCGTATCCTCTCCAGTACCCTAAATCTTACCGTTCGCTAAACCTAGCCCTTTCCCTAAACAGAACGCTAACACCAACCTGACACCATACCCTAACCCATACACTGATCTTAACCCATACACCAAAATTAAGCAATTCCCTCACATGTACTTTGACACTAACACGTTTCCGTACCCTCCTGTGTACCGTAAACCTTACCTGTTCGCTAACACTTACCCTAGGTCTAAGCCTAACACTATCCACAACCCTACACAAAATCCTAACCCATACCCTAATCCTAATCCGTACAATAACACTAACCTGTGCCCTAACACCAAGCCTGACCCTAACTCGTTTCCATATGCTTACCTGTACCCTAAATATTACCTATTCGCTAACCCTAACCCTAACACTAACCCTAACCCCAATCCTACACCTTACCCTAATCCGTACTGTAATCCTAACCCGTACCCTAATACTAATCCGTGCCCTGACACGTACACAGACCGTGACACTTTTCTGTACCCTCACCTGTACCCTAAGCCTTACATTTCGCTAACCCTAACCCTAGCCCTAAAGCTAAATCTAACTCCAACCCTACACCTTACCCTAACACGTACACTAATCTTAAACCTTAAACTAACACTAACCCATTCCCGCATATGTATTTTGACCCTAAAACATTTCCGTACCCTCCCCTGTAACCTAAAAATTACCCGGTCGCTAACCCTAACCCTAGCTCTAAACCTAACCCTAACGCCAACCCTACATCTTACCCTAACCCATACACTAATCCTAAACCGTACACTAACACTAACCAGTGCCCTGAAACGTACCCTGACCCTAACACTTTTCCATACCCTCAGCTGTACGCTAAACCTAATCGTTAGCTAACCCTAACTGTAGACTTAAACCTAACCCTAACACCAACCCTACACCTTATTCTAACCCGTACCCTATTTTTAACCCCTACACTAACACTAACCCATGCCCTCACACGTAATTTGACACTAACACGTCTCCATACACTCACATGTACCATAAGCCTTAACTGTTCGCTAAGCCTATCCCTAACCCTAACGCCAACCCTAACCATTACCCTAACCCATACCCTAATCCTAACCACACATTAACACTAACACGTTTCCTAACACATAACCTGACCCAAACGCTTTTCCGTGCCCTCAACTGTACCCTAAAACTTACCCGTTCGCCAACCCTAAGCCTAGCCCTAAACCTAACCCTAACCACAACCCCACACCTTACCCTAAACTCTATGCTAATCTTGACACGTACACTAACACTAACAGGTGTCCTAACATATACCCTGACCCTAAAAGTTTTCCGTACCCTCACCTGTACCCTAAACCTTACTGGTTCGCTAACCGTAACCTTAGCCCTAAACATAATGCTAACACCAACCCTACACCATACCCTAACCCGTACACTAATCTTAACCCGTACACCAAA
Organism: Mesoplodon mirus; assembly: GCF_964341445.2. Lineage (NCBI taxonomy): Eukaryota > Metazoa > Chordata > Mammalia > Artiodactyla > Ziphiidae > Mesoplodon > Mesoplodon mirus. The sequence goes on from NC_138996.1 coordinate 1,632,623, forward strand.
ATTATGCAATGCCCTCACACGTACTTTGACACTAACACGTTTCCGTACACTCATGTACCATAAAACTTACCTGTTCGCTAACCCTAACCCTAGCCCTAAACTTAACCCTAACCTCAACCCTACACATTTCCCTAACCCGTACCCTAATCCTAACCCATACACTAGCACTACACGTGCCCTAACAGGTACCCTGACCGTAACACTTTTCTGTACACTCACCTGTACCCTAAACCATACCGTTTGCTATCCTTAACCCTAGACCTAAACGTAAACCTTACCCCATCCCTAAACCTTTCCCTAAAGCGTACCCAATCCTAACCAGTACCCTAACACTAATCCGTGCCCTAACATGTACCCTGATCCTAACACGTTTCTGGACCATCACCTGTAACCTAAACCTTACATTTCGCTAACCCTAACCATAGCCCTAAACCTAACCCTAAACCCAACCCTACCCATTACCCTAACCCATACCGTAATCCTAACCAGTACACTAATACTAATCCGTGCCCTGAAACGTAACCTGAGCCTAACACTTTTCTGTACCCTCACCTGTACCCTAAACTTTACCGTTCACAAACCCGAAACATACCCCTAAACCAAGCCCTAACACCAACCCAACACCTTACCATAAACCGTACCCTAATCCTATCCCGTACACAAACACTAATCCATGCCCTGACACGTACCCTGCCTCTAACTCTTTACCCTACTCTCTCCTGTACCCTAAATCTTACCGTTTGCTAACCCTAACCCTAGCCCTAAAGCTAAATCTAACTACAACCCTACACCTTACCCTAACATGTACACTAATCTTAATGCATACACTAACACTAACCCATTCCCTCACACTTACTTTGACACTAAAACATTTCCTTACCCTCACCTGTAACCTAAACCTTACTCGTTCTCTCACCCTAACCCTAGCCCTAACACTAAACATAACGCCAACCCTATCCATTAGCCTAACCCTTACCCTAATTCTAACCCGTACACTAACACTAATCCGTGCCCTAACATTTACCCTGACCCTTACACTTTTCCATACCCACGCCTGAACCCTAAATCTTACCATTCACTAACCCTAACCCTAGGTCTAAACCTAACCCTAAACCCAAGCCCAACCCTACACCTAACTCTAACATGTACACTAATCCTAATCCTTAAACTAACACTAACCTGTGCCCTAACACGAACCCTGACCCTAACTCATTTCCATACGCTCACCTGTACTCTAATGTTACCTATTCGCTAATCCTAACACTAGCCCTAAACCTAAACCTAACCCCAACCCTACACCTTACCCTAACCCATACCCTAATCATAACCCATACACTAACACTAACTCGTGCCCTAACACCTACCCTAACCCTACCCCTAACCCTAACCCTAACACTAACCCTAAACTTTACCATTTGTTAACCATAACCGTAGCCCCAAACCTAAACCTAACTACAAACCTACTCCTAACACATACACTAATCTTAACCCATACACTAACACTAACGCAATACCACACACGTACTTTGACAATAAAACATTTCCATATGGTCAGCTGTAACCTAAACCTTACCCGTTCACTAAACTTAACCCTACCCCTAACACTAACCATAACGCCAACCCTACCAATTACCCTAACCCGTACCCTAATCCTAACCTGTAAACCCACACTAACCCCTGCCCTAACACGTACCCTGACCCTAACACTTTTCCGTAACCTCACCTGTACCCTAAACCTTACCGTTCGCTAACCCTAACCCTAAACCTAGACGAAACCCCAACCGTACACCTTACCCTAACCCGTAAGCTAATCCTAAGCCATACACTAACACTGACACGTGTCCTAACACATACACAAACCCTAACACTTTTCTGTACCATCACCTGTACCCTAAACCTGACATTTGGCTAACCCTAACCCTAGCCATAAAGCTAACCCTAAGCCCAACCCTAAACCTTACCCAAACCGTACCCTAATCCTAACCAGTATACTACTACTAAGCCATGCCCTGACATGTACCCTGACCCTAACGCTTTTCCATAACCTCACCGGTACCCTAAACCTTACCCATTCGCTAACCCTAACCCTAGCCCTAGCCCTAACCCTAACGCCAACCCTACTACTTACCCTAACCCGTACCCTAATCCCAACCCATACACTATCACTAACCCATGTCCTAACACGTACCTTGACCCGAACACTTTTCCGTATCCTCTCCTGTACCCAAAATCTTACCGTTCACTAACCCTAACCCTAGCCCTAAACATAACGCTAACACCAACCTTACAGCATACCCTAACCCGTACACTAAACTTAACCCGTACAAAAAAACGAACCCATGCCCTCACATGTACTTTGACACTAACACATTTCCGTACCCTCCCGTGTACCGTAAACCTTACCCGTTTGCTAACTCTAACTGTAGGCCTAACCCTAACCATAACACCAACCCTACCCATTTCCCTAACCCGTACCCTAATCCTTACCCATACACTAACACTAATCCATGCCCTAACACGTACCCTGACCCTAACACTTTTCCATACCCACTCCTGTACCCTAAATCTTACCATTCGCTAACCCTAACCCTATGTCTAAACCTAACCCTAACCCCAACCCTACACCTAACCCTAACCCGTACCCTAATCCATACACTAACACTAACCTGTGCCCTAACATGAACCCTGACCCTAACTTGTTTCCATAAGCTCACCTGTACCCTAAATGTTACCTATTCGCTAACCCTAACCCCACCCCTACACCTAAACATAACCCCAACCCTACACCTTTCCCTAACCCATACCCTAATCCTAACCCGTACACTAACACTAACCCGTGCCCTAACACGTACCCTGACCCTAACACTTTTCCGTATCCTCTCCAGTACCCTAAATCTTACCGTTCGCTAAACCTAGCCCTTTCCCTAAACAGAACGCTAACACCAACCTGACACCATACCCTAACCCATACACTGATCTTAACCCATACACCAAAATTAAGCAATTCCCTCACATGTACTTTGACCCTAACACGTTTCCGTACCCTCCTGTGTACCATAAACCTTACCTGTTCGCTAACACTTACCCTAGGTCTAAGCCTAACACTATCCACAACCCTACACAAAATCCTAACCCATACCCTAATCCTAATCCGTACAATAACACTAACCTGTGCCCTAACACCAAGCCTGACCCTAACTCGTTTCCATATGCTTACCTGTACCCTAAATATTACCTATTCGCTAACCCTAACCCTAACACTAACCCTAACCCCAATCCTACACCTTACCCTAATCCGTACTGTAATCCTAACCCGTACCCTAATACTAATCCGTGCCCTGACACGTACACAGACCGTGACACTTTTCTGTACCCTCACCTGTACCCTAAGCCTTACATTTCGCTAACCCTAACCCTAGCCCTAAAGCTAAATCTAACTCCAACCCTACACCTTACCCTAACACGTACACTAATCTTAAACCTTAAACTAACACTAACCCATTCCCGCATATGTATTTTGACCCTAAAACATTTCCGTACCCTCCCCTGTAACCTAAAAATTACCCGGTCACTAACCCTAACCCTAGCTCTAAACCTAACCCTAACGCCAACCCTATATCTTACCCTAACCCATACACTAATCCAAAACCGTACACTAACACTAACCAGTGCCCTGAAACGTACCCTGACCCTAACACTTTTCCATACCCTCAGCTGTACGCTAAACCTAATTGTTAGCTAACCCTAACTGTAGACTTAAACCTAACCCTAACACCAACCCTACACCTTATTCTATCCCGTACCCTATTTTTAACCCCTACACTAACACTAACCCATGCCCTCACACGTAATTTGACACTAACACGTCTCCATACACTCACATGTACCATAAGCCTTAACTGTTCGCTAAGCCTATCCCTAACCCTAACGCCAACCCTAACCATTACCCTAACCCATACCCTAATCCTAACCACACATTAACACTAACACGTTTCCTAACACATAACCTGACCCAAACGCTTTTCCGTACCCTCAACTGTACCCTAAAACTTACCCGTTCGCCAACCCTAAGCCTAGCCCTAAACCTAACCCTAACCACAACCCCACACCTTACCCTAAACTCTACGCTAATCCTGACACGTACACTAACACTAACAGGTGTCCTAACATATACCCTGACCCTAAAAGTTTTCCGTACCCTCACCTGTACCCTAAACCTTACTGGTTCGCTAACCGTAACCTTAGCCCTAAACATAATGCTAACACCAACCCTACACCATACCCTAACCCGTACACTAATCTTAACCCGTACACCAAAATTATGCAATGCCCTCACACGTACTTTGACACTAACACGTTTCCGTACACTCATGTACCATAAAACTTACCTGTTCGCTAACCCTAACGCTAGCCCTAAACTTAACCCTAACCTCAACTCTACACATTTCCCTAACCCGTACCCTAATCCTAACCCATACACTAGCACTACACGTGCCCTAACAGGTACCCTGACCGTAACACTTTTCTGTACACTCACCTGTACCCTAAACCATACCGTGTGCTATCCTTAACCCTAGACCTAAACGTAAACCTTACCCCATCCCTAAACCTTACCCTAACGCGTACCCAATCCTAACCAGTACCCTAACACTAATCCGTGCCCTAACATGTACCCTGATCCTAACACGTTTCTGGACCATCACCTGTAACCTAAACCTTACATTTCGCTAACCCTAACCATAGCCCTAAACCTAACCCTAAACCCAACCCTACCCATTACCCTAACCCATACCGTAATCCTAACCAGTACACTAATACTAATCCGTGCCCTGAAACGTAACCTGAGCCTAACACTTTTCTGTACCCTCACCTGTACCCTAAACTTTACCGTTCACAAACCCGAAACATACCCCTAAACCAAGCCCTAACACCAACCCAACACCTTACCATAAACCGTACCCTAATCCTATCCCATACACAAACACTAATCCATGCCCTGACACGTACCCTGCCTCTAACTCTTTACCCTACTCTCTCCTGTACCCTAAATCTTACCGTTTGCTAACCCTAACCCTAGCCCTAAAGCTAAATCTAACTACAACCCTACACCTTACCCTAACATGTACACTAATCTTAATGCATACACTAACACTAACCCATTCCCTCACACTTACTTTGACATTAAAACATTTCCTTACCCTCACCTGTAACCTAAACCTTACTCGTTCGCTCACCCTAACCCTAGCCCTAACACTAAACATAACGCCAACCCTATCCATTAGCCTAACCCGTACCCTAATTCTAACCCGTACACTAACACTAATCCGTACCCTAACATTTACCCTGACCCTTACACTTTTCCATACCCACGCCTGAACCCTAAATCTTACCATTCACTAACCCTAAGCCTAGGTCTAAACCTAACCCTAAACCCAAGCCCAACCCTACACCTAACTCTAACATGTACACTAATCCTTATCCTTAAACTAACACTAACCTGTGCCCTAACACGAACCCTGACCCTAACTCATTTCCATACGCTCACCTGTACTCTAATGTTACCTATTCGCTAACCCTAACACTAGCCCTAAACCTAAACCTAACCCCAACCCTACACCTTACCCTAACCCATACCCTAATCATAACCCATACACTAACACTAACTCGTGCCCTAACACCTACCCTAACCCTACCCCTAACCCTAACCCTAACACTAACCCTAAACTTTACCATTTGTTAACCATAACCGTAGCCCCAAACCTAAACCTAACTACAAACCTACTCCTAACACATACACTAATCTTAACCCATACACTAACACTAACGCAATACCACACACGTACTTTGACAATAAAACATTTCCATATGGTCAGCTGTAACCTAAACCTTACCCGTTCACTAAACTTAACCCTACCCCTAACACTAACCATAACGCCAACCCTACCAATGACCCTAAGCCGTATCCTAATCCTAACCTGTAAACCCACACTAACCCCTGCCCTAACACGTACCCTGACCCTAACACTATTCCGTAACCTCACCTGTACCCTAAACCTTACCGTTCGCTAACCCTAACCCTAAACCTAGACGAAACCCCAACCGTACACCTTACCCTAACCCGTAAGCTAATCCTAAGCCATACACTAACACTGACACGTGTCCTAACACATACACAAACCCTAACACTTTTCTGTACCATCACCTGTACCCTAAACCTGACATTTGGCTAACCCTAACCCTAGCCATAAAGCTAACCCTAAGCCCAACCCTAAACCTTACCTAAACCGTACCCTAATCCTAACCAGTATACTACTACTAAGCCATGCCCTGACATGTACCCTGACCCTAACGCTTTTCCATAACCTCACCGGTACCCTAAACCTTACCCATTCGCTAACCCTAACCCTAGCCCTAGCCCTAACCCTAACGCCAACCCTACTACTTACCCTAACCCGTACCCTAATCCCAACCCATACACTATCACTAACCCATGTCCTAACACGTACCTTGACCCGAACACTTTTCCGTATCCTCTCCTGTACCCAAAATCTTACCGTTCACTAACCCTAACCCTAGCCCTAAACATAACGCTAACACCAACCTTACAGCATACCCTAACCCGTACACTAAACTTAACCCGTACAAAAAAACGAACCCATGCCCTCACATGTACTTTGACACTAACACATTTCCGTACCCTCCCGTGTACCGTAAACCTTACCCGTTTGCTAACTCTAACTGTAGGCCTAACCCTAACCATAACACCAACCCTACCCATTTCCCTAACCCGTACCCTAATCCTTACCCATACACTAACACTAATCCATGCCCTAACACGTACCCTGTCCCTAACACTTTTCCATACCCACTCCTGTACCCTAAATCTTACCATTCGCTAACCCTAACCCTATGTCTAAACCTAACCCTAACCCCAACCCGTACCCTAATCCATACACTAACACTAACCTGTGCCCTAACATGAACCCTGACCCTAACTTGTTTCCATAAGCTCACCTGTACACTAAATGTTACCTATTCGCTAACCCTAACCCCACCCCTACACCTAAACATAACCCCAACCCTACACCTTTCCCTAACCCATACCCTAATCCTAACCCGTACACTAACACTAACCCGTGCCCTAACACGTACCCTGACCCTAACACTTTTCCGTATCCTCTCCAGTACCCTAAATCTTACCGTTCGCTAAACCTAGCCCTTTCCCTAAACAGAACGCTAACACCAACCTGACACCATACCCTAACCCATACACTGATCTTAACCCATACACCAAAATTAAGCAATTCCCTCACATGTACTTTGACACTAACACGTTTCCGTACCCTCCTGTGTACCGTAAACCTTACCTGTTCGCTAACACTTACCCTAGGTCTAAGCCTAACACTATCCACAACCCTACACAAAATCCTAACCCATACCCTAATCCTAATCCGTACAATAACACTAACCTGTGCCCTAACACCAAGCCTGACCCTAACTCGTTTCCATATGCTTACCTGTACCCTAAATATTACCTATTCGCTAACCCTAACCCTAACACTAACCCTAACCCCAATCCTACACCTTACCCTAATCCGTACTGTAATCCTAACCCGTACCCTAATACTAATCCGTGCCCTGACACGTACACAGACCGTGACACTTTTCTGTACCCTCACCTGTACCCTAAGCCTTACATTTCGCTAACCCTAACCCTAGCCCTAAAGCTAAATCTAACTCCAACCCTACACCTTACCCTAACACGTACACTAATCTTAAACCTTAAACTAACACTAACCCATTCCCGCATATGTATTTTGACCCTAAAACATTTCCGTACCCTCCCCTGTAACCTAAAAATTACCCGGTCGTTAACTCTAACCCTAGCTCTAAACCTAACCCTAACGCCAACCCTACATCTTACCCTAACCCATACACTAATCCTAAACCGTACACTAACACTAACCAGTGCCCTGAAACGTACCCTGACCCTAACACTTTTCCATACCCTCAGCTGTACGCTAAACCTAATCGTTAGCTAACCCTAACTGTAGACTTAAACCTAACCCTAACACCAACCCTACACCTTATTCTAACCCGTACCCTATTTTTAACCCCTACACTAACACTAACCCATGCCCTCACACGTAATTTGACACTAACACGTCTCCATACACTCACATGTACCATAAGCCTTAACTGTTCGCTAAGCCTATCCCTAACCCTAACGCCAACCCTAACCATTACCCTAACCCATACCCTAATCCTAACCACACATTAACACTAACACGTTTCCTAACACATAACCTGACCCAAACGCTTTTCCGTACCCTCAACTGTACCCTAAAACTTACCCGTTCGCCAACCCTAAGCCTAGCCCTAAACCTAACCCTAACCACAACCCCACACCTTACCCTAAACTCTACGCTAATCCTGACACGTACACTAACACTAACAGGTGTCCTAACATATACCCTGACCCTAAAAGTTTTCCGTACCCTCACCTGTACCCTAAACCTTACTGGTTCGCTAACCGTAACCTTAGCCCTAAACATAATGCTAACACCAACCCTACACCATACCCTAACCCGTACACTAATCTTAACCCGTACACCAAAATTATGCAATGCCCTCACACGTACTTTGACACTAACACGTTTCCGTACACTCATGTACCATAAAACTTACCTGTTCGCTAACCCTAACGCTAGCCCTAAACTTAACCCTAACCTCAACTCTACACATTTCCCTAACCCGTACCCTAATCCTAACCCATACACTAGCACTACACGTGCCCTAACAGGTACCCTGACCATAACACTTTTCTGTACACTCACCTGTACCCTAAACCATACCGTGTGCTATCCTTAACCCTAGACCTAAACGTAAACCTTACCCCATCCCTAAACCTTACCCTAACGCGTACCCAATCCTAACCAGTACCCTAACACTAATCCGTGCCCTAACATGTACCCTGATCCTAACACGTTTCTGGACCATCACCTGTAACCTAAACCTTACATTTCGCTAACCCTAACCATAGCCCTAAACCTAACCCTAAACCCAACCCTACCCATTACCCTAACCCATACCGTAATCCTAACCAGTACACTAATACTAATCCGTGCCCTGAAACGTAACCTGAGCCTAACACTTTTCTGTACCCTCACCTGTACCCTAAACTTTACCGTTCACAAACCCGAAACATACCCCTAAACCAAGCCCTAACACCAACCCAACACCTTACCATAAACCGTACCCTAATCCTATCCCATACACAAACACTAATCCATGCCCTGACACGTACCCTGCCTCTAACTCTTTACCCTACTCTCTCCTGTACCCTAAATCTTACCGTTTGCTAACCCTAACCCTAGCCCTAAAGCTAAATCTAACTACAACCCTACACCTTACCCTAACATGTACACTAATCTTAATGCATACACTAACACTAACCCATTCCCTCACACTTACTTTGACATTAAAACATTTCCTTACCCTCACCTGTAACCTAAACCTTACTCGTTCGCTCACCCTAACCCTAGCCCTAACACTAAACATAACGCCAACCCTATCCATTAGCCTAACCCGTACCCTAATTCTAACCCGTACACTAACACTAATCCGTACCCTAACATTTACCCTGACCCTTACACTTTTCCATACCCACGCCTGAACCCTAAATCTTACCATTCACTAACCCTAACCCTAGGTCTAAACCTAACCCTAAACCCAAGCCCAACCCTACACCTAACTCTAACATGTACACTAATCCTTATCCTTAAACTAACACTAACCTGTGCCCTAACACGAACCCTGACCCTAACTCATTTCCATACGCTCACCTGTACTCTAATGTTACCTATTCGCTAACCCTAACACTAGCCCTAAACCTAAACCTAACCCCAACCCTACACCTTACCCTAACCCATACCCTAATCATAACCCATACACTAACACTAACTCGTGCCCTAACACCTACCCTAACCCTACCCCTAACCCTAACCCTAACACTAACCCTAAACTTTACCATTTGTTAACCATAACCGTAGCCCCAAACCTAAACCTAACTACAAACCTACTCCTAACACATACACTAATCTTAACCCATACACTAACACTAACGCAATACCACACACGTACTTTGACAATAAAACATTTCCATATGGTCAGCTGTAACCTAAACCTTACCCGTTCACTAAACTTAACCCTACCCCTAACACTAACCATAACGCCAACCCTACCAATGACCCTAACCCGTATCCTAATCCTAACCTGTAAACCCACACTAACCCCTGCCCTAACACGTACCCTGACCCTAACACTATTCCGTAACCTCACCTGTACCCTAAACCTTACCGTTCGCTAACCCTAACCCTAAACCTAGACGAAACCCCAACCGTACACCTTACCCTAACCCGTAAGCTAATCCTAAGCCATACACTAACACTGACACGTGTCCTAACACATACACAAACCCTAACACTTTTCTGTACCATCACCTGTACCCTAAACCTGACATTTGGCTAACCCTAACCCTAGCCATAAAGCTAACCCTAAGCCCAACCCTAAACCTTACCTAAACCGTACCCTAATCCTAACCAGTATACTACTACTAAGCCATGCCCTGACATGTACCCTGACCCTAACGCTTTTCCATAACCTCACCGGTACCCTAAACCTTACCCATTCGCTAACCCTAACCCTAGCCCTAGCCCTAACCCTAACACCAACCCTACTACTTACCCTAACCCGTACCCTAATCCCAACCCATACACTATCACTAACCCATGTCCTAACACGTACCTTGACCCGAACACTTTTCCGTATCCTCTCCTGTACCCAAAATCTTACCGTTCACTAACCCTAACCCTAGCCCTAAACATAACGCTAACACCAACCTTACAACATACCCTAACCCGTACACTAAACTTAACCCGTACAAAAACACGAACCCATGCCCTCACATGTACTTTGACACTAACACATTTCCGTACCCTCCCGTGTACCGTAAACCTTACCCGTTTGCTAACTCTAACTGTAGGCCTAACCCTAACCATAACACCAACCCTACCCATTTCCCTAACCCGTACCCTAATCCTTACCCATACACTAACACTAATCCATGCCCTAACACGTACCCTGACCCTAACACTTTTCCATACCCACTCCTGTACCCTAAATCTTACCATTCGCTAACCCTAACCCTATGTCTAAACCTAACCCTAACCCCAACCCGTACCCTAATCCATACACTAACACTAACCTGTGCCCTAACATGAACCCTGACCCTAACTTGTTTCCATAAGCTCACCTGTACACTAAATGTTACCTATTCGCTAACCCTAACCCCACCCCTACACCTAAACATAACCCCAACCCTACACCTTTCCCTAACCCATACCCTAATCCTAACCCGTACACTAACACTAACCCGTGCCCTAACACGTACCCTGACCCTAACACTTTTCCGTATCCTCTCCAGTACCCTAAATCTTACCGTTCGCTAAACCTAGCCCTTTCCCTAAACAGAACGCTAACACCAACCTGACACCATACCCTAACCCATACACTGATCTTAACCCATACACCAAAATTAAGCAATTCCCTCACATGTACTTTGACACTAACACGTTTCCGTACCCTCCTGTGTACCGTAAACCTTACCTGTTCGCTAACACTTACCCTAGGTCTAAGCCTAACACTATCCACAACCCTACACAAAATCCTAACCCATACCCTAATCCTAATCCGTACAATAACACTAACCTGTGCCCTAACACCAAGCCTGACCCTAACTCGTTTCCATATGCTTACCTGTACCCTAAATATTACCTATTCGCTAACCCTAACCCTAACACTAACCCTAACCCCAATCCTACACCTTACCCTAATCCGTACTGTAATCCTAACCCGTACCCTAATACTAATCCGTGCCCTGACACGTACACAGACCGTGACACTTTTCTGTACCCTCACCTGTACCCTAAGCCTTACATTTCGCTAACCCTAACCCTAGCCCTAAAGCTAAATCTAACTCCAACCCTACACCTTACCCTAACACGTACACTAATCTTAAACCTTAAACTAACACTAACCCATTCCCGCATATGTATTTTGACCCTAAAACATTTCCGTACCCTCCCCTGTAACCTAAAAATTACCCGGTCGCTAACCCTAACCCTAGCTCTAAACCTAACCCTAACGCCAACCCTACATCTTACCCTAACCCATACACTAATCCTAAACCGTACACTAACACTAACCAGTGCCCTGAAACGTACCCTGACCCTAACACTTTTCCATACCCTCAGCTGTACGCTAAACCTAATCGTTAGCTAACCCTAACTGTAGACTTAAACCTAACCCTAACACCAACCCTACACCTTATTCTAACCCGTACCCTATTTTTAACCCCTACACTAACACTAACCCATGCCCTCACACGTAATTGGACACTAACACGTCTCCATACACTCACATGTACCATAAGCCTTAACTGTTCGCTAAGCCTATCCCTAACCCTAACCCCAACCCTAACCATTACCCTAACCCATACCCTAATCCTAACCACACATTAACACTAACACGTTTCCTAACACATAACCTGACCCAAACGCTTTTCCGTACCCTGAACTGTACCCTAAAACTTACCCGTTCGCCAACCCTAAGCCTAGCCCTAAACCTAACCCTAACCACAACCCCACACCTTACCCTAAACTCTACGCTAATCCTGACACGTACACTAACACTAACAGGTGTCCTAACATATACCCTGACCCTAAAAGTTTTCCGTACCCTCACCTGTACCCTAAACCTTACTGGTTCGCTAACCGTAACCTTAGCCCTAAACATAATGCTAACACCAACCCTACACCATACCCTAACCCGTACACTAATCTTAACCCGTACACCAAAATTATGCAATGCCCTCACACGTACTTTGACACTAACACGTTTCCGTACACTCATATACCATAAAACTTACCTGTTCGCTAACCCTAACCCTAGCCCTAAACTTAACCCTAAACTCAACCCTACACATTTCCCTAACCCGTACCCTAATCCTAACCCATACACTAGCACTACACGTGCCCTAACAGGTACCCTGACCGTAACACTTTTCTGTACACTCACCTGTACCCTAAACCATACCGTTTGCTATCCTTAACCCTAGACCTAAACGTAAACCTTACCCAATCCATAAACCTTTCCGTAAAACGTACCCAATCCTAACCAGTACCCTAACACTAATCCGTGCCCTAACATGTACCCTGATCCTAACACGTTTCTGGACCATCACCTGTAACCTAAACCTTACATTTCGCTAACCCTAACCATAGCCCTAAACCTAACCCTAAACCCAACCCTACCCATTACCCTAACCCATACCGTAATCCTAACCAGTACACTAATACTAATCCGTGCCCTGAAACGTAACCTGAGCCTAACACTTTTCTGTACCCTCACCTGTACCCTAAACTTTACCGTTCACAAACCCGAAACATACCCCTAAACCAAGCCCTAACACCAACCCAACACCTTACCATAAACCGTACCCTAATCCTATCCCGTACACAAACAATAATCCATGCCCTGACATGTACCCTGCCTCTAACTCTTTACCCTACTCTCTCCTGTACCCTAAATCTTACCGTTTGCTAACCCTAACCCTAGCCCTAAAGCTAAATCTAACTACAACCCTACACCTTACCCTAACATGTACACTAATCTTAATGCATACACTAACACTAACCCATTCCCTCACACTTACTTTGACACTAAAACATTTCCTTACCCTCACCTGTAACCTAAACCTTACTCGTTCGCTCACCCTAACCCTAGCCCTAACACTAAACATAACGCCAACCCTATCCATTAGCCTAACCCTTACCCTAATTATAACCCGTACACTAACACTAATCCGTACCCTAACATTTACCCTGACCCTTACACTTTTCCATACCCACGCCTGAACCCTAAATCTTACCATTCACTAACCCTAACCCTAGGTCTAAACCTAACCCTAAACCCAAGCCCAACCCTACACCTAACTCTAACATGTACACTAATCCTAATCCTTAAACTAACACTAACCTGTGCCCTAACACGAACCCTGACCCTAACTCATTTCCATACGCTCACCTGTACTCTAATGTTACCTATTCGCTAACCCTAACACTAGCCCTAAACCTAAACCTAACCCCAACCCTACACCTTACCCTAACCCATACCCTAATCATAACCCATACACTAACACTAACTCGTGCCCTAACACCTACCCTAACCCTACCCCTAACCCTAACCCTAACACTAACCCTAAACTTTACCATTTGTTAACCATAACCGTAGCCCCAAACCTAAACCTAACTACAAACCTACTCCTAACACATACACTAATCTTAACCCATACACTAACACTAACGCAATACCACACACGTACTTTGACAATAAAACATTTCCTTATGGTCAGCTGTAACCTAAACCTTACCCGTTCACTAAACTTAACCCTACCCCTAACACTAACCATAACGCCAACCCTACCAATGACCCTAACCCGTACCCTAATCCTAACCTGTAAACCCACACTAACCCCTGCCCTAACACGTACCCTGACCCTAACACTTTTCCGTAACCTCACCTGTACCCTAAACCTTACCGTTCGCTAACCCTAACCCTAAACCTAGACGAAACCCCAACCGTACACCTTACCCTAACCCGTAAGCTAATCCTAAGCCATACACTAACACTGACACGTGTCCTAACACATACAAAAACCCTAACACTTTTCTGTACCATCACCTGTACCCTAAACCTGACATTTGGCTAACCCTAACCCTAGCCATAAAGCTAACCCTAAGCCCAACCCTAAACCTTACCTAAACCGTACCCTAATCCTAACCAGTATACTACTACTAAGCCATGCCCTGACATGTACCCTGACCCTAACGCTTTTCCATAACCTCACCGGTACCCTAAACCTTACCCATTCGCTAACCCTAACCCTAGCCCTAGCCCTAACCCTAACGCCAACCCTACTACTTACCCTAACCCGTACCCTAATCCCAACCCATACACTATCACTAACCCATGTCCTAACACGTACCTTGACCCGAACACTTTTCCGTATCCTCTCCTGTACCCAAAACCTTACCGTTCACTAACCCTAACCCTAGCCCTAAACATAACGCTAACACCAACCTTACAGCATACCCTAACCCGTACACTAAACTTAACCCGTACAAAAAAACGAACCCATGCCCTCACATGTACTTTGACACTAACACATTTCCGTACCCTCCCGTGTACCGTAAACCTTACCCATTTGCTAACTCTAACTGTAGGCCTAACCCTAACCATAACACCAACCCTACCCATTTCCCTAACCCGTACCCTAATCCTTACCCATACACTAACACTAATCCATGCCCTAACACGTACCCTGACCCTAACACTTTTCCATACCCACTCCTGTACCCTAAATCTTACCATTCGCTAACCCTAACCCTATGTCTAAACCTAACCCTAACCCTAACCCGTACCCTAATCCATACACTAACACTAACCTGTGCCCTAACATGAACCCTGACCCTAACTTGTTTCCATAAGCTCACCTGTACCCTAAATGTTACCTATTCGCTAACCCTAACCCCACCCCTACACCTAAACATAACCCCAACCCTACACGTTTCCCTAACCCATACCCTAATCCTAACCCGTACACTAACACTAACCCGTGCCCTAACACGTACCCTGACCCTAACACTTTTCCGTATCCTCTCCAGTACCCTAAATCTTACCGTTCGCTAAACCTAGCCCTTTCCCTAAACAGAACGCTAACACCAACCTGACACCATACCCTAACCCATACACTGATCTTAACCCATACACCAAAATTAAGCAATTCCCTCACATGTACTTTGACACTAACACGTTTCCGTACCCTCCTGTGTACCGTAAACCTTACCTGTTCGCTAACACTTACCCTAGGTCTAAGCCTAACACTATCCACAACCCTACACAAAATCCTAACCCATACCCTAATCCTAATCCGTACAATAACACTAACCTGTGCCCTAACACCAAGCCTGACCCTAACTCGTTTCCATATGCTTACCTGTACCCTAAATATTACCTATTCGCTAACCCTAACCCTAACACTAACCCTAACCCCAATCCTACACCTTACCCTAATCCGTACTGTAATCCTAACCCGTACCCTAATACTAATCCGTGCCCTGACACGTACACAGACCGTGACACTTTTCTGTACCCTCACCTGTACCCTAAGCCTTACATTTCGCTAACCCTAACCCTAGCCCTAAAGCTAAATCTAACTCCAACCCTACACCTTACCCTAACACGTACACTAATCTTAAACCTTAAACTAACACTAACCCATTCCCGCATATGTATTTTGACCCTAAAACATTTCCGTACCCTCCCCTGTAACCTAAAAATTACCCGGTCGCTAACCCTAACCCTAGCTCTAAACCTAACCCTAACGCCAACCCTACATCTTACCCTAACCCATACACTAATCCAAAACCGTACACTAACACTAACCAGTGCCCTGAAACGTACCCTGACCCTAACACTTTTCCATACCCTCAGCTGTACGCTAAACCTAATCGTTAGCTAACCCTAACTGTAGACTTAAACCTAACCCTAACACCAACCCTACACCTTATTCTAACCCGTACCCTATTTTTAACCCCTACACTAACACTAACCCATGCCCTCACACGTAATTTGACACTAACACGTCTCCATACACTCACATGTACCATAAGCCTTAACTGTTCGCTAAGCCTATCCCTAACCCTAACGCCAACCCTAACCATTACCCTAACCCATACCCTAATCCTAACCACACATTAACACTAACACGTTTCCTAACACATAACCTGACCCAAACGCTTTTCCGTACCCTCAACTGTACCCTAAAACTTACCCGTTCGCCAACCCTAAGCCTAGCCCTAAACCTAACCCTAGCCACAACCCCACACCTTACCCTAAACTCTACGCTAATCCTGACACGTACACTAACACTAACAGGTGTCCTAACATATACCCTGACCCTAAAAGTTTTCCGTACCCTCACCTGTACCCTAAACCTTACTGGTTCGCTAACCGTAACCCTAGCCCTAAACATAATGCTAACACCAACCCTACACCATACCCTAACCTGTACACTAATCTTAACCCGTACACCAAAATTATGCAATGCCCTCACACGTACTTTGACACTAACACGTTTCCGTACACTCATGTACCATAAAACTTACCTGTTCACTAACCCTAACCCTAGCCCTAAACTTAACCCTAACCTCAACCCTACACATTTCCCTAACCCGTACCCTAATCCTAACCCATACACTAGCACTACACGTGCCCTAACAGGTACCCTGACCGTAACACTTTTCTGTACACTCACCTGTACCCTAAACCATACCGTGTGCTATCCTTAACCCTAGACCTAAACGTAAACCTTACCCCATCCCTAAACCTTACCCTAACGCGTACCCAATCCTAACCAGTACCCTAACACTAATCCGTGCCCTAACATGTACCCTGATCCTAACACGTTTCTGGACCATCACCTGTAACCTAAACCTTACATTTCGCTAACCCTAACCATAGCCCTAAACCTAACCCTAAACCCAACCCTACCCATTACCCTAACCCATACCGTAATCCTAACCAGTACACTAATACTAATCCGTGCCCTGAAACGTAACCTGAGCCTAACACTTTTCTGTACCCTCACCTGTACCCTAAACTTTACCGTTCACAAACCCGAAACATACCCCTAAACCAAGCCCTAACACCAACCCAACACCTTACCATAAACCGTACCCTAATCCTATCCCATACACAAACACTAATCCATGCCCTGACACGTACCCTGCCTCTAACTCTTTACCCTACTCTCTCCTGTACCCTAAATCTTACCGTTTGCTAACCCTAACCCTAGCCCTAAAGCTAAATCTAACTACAACCCTACACCTTACCCTAACATGTACACTAATCTTAATGCATACACTAACACTAACCCATTCCCTCACACTTACTTTGACACTAAAACATTTCCTTACCCTCACCTGTAACCTAAACCTTACTCGTTCGCTCACCCTAACCCTAGCCCTAACACTAAACATAACGCCAACCCTATCCATTAGCCTAACCCGTACCCTAATTCTAACCCATACACTAACACTAATCTGTGCCCTAACATTTACCCTGACCCTTACACTTTTCCATACCCACGCCTGAACCCTAAATCTTACCATTCACTAACCCTAACCCTAGGTCTAAACCTAACCCTAAACCCAAGCCCAACCCTACACCTAACTCTAACATGTACACTAATCCTAATCCTTAAACTAACACTAACCTGTGCCCTAACACGAACCCTGACCCTAACTCATTTCCATACGCTCACCTGTACTCTAATGTTACCTATTCGCTAACCCTAACACTAGCCCTAAACCTAAACCTAACCCCAACCCTACACCTTACCCTAACCCATACCCTAATCATAACCCATACACTAACACTAACTCGTGCCCTAACACCTACCCTAACCCTACCCCTAACCCTAACCCTAACACTAACCCTAAACTTTACCATTTGTTAACCATAACCGTAGCCCCAAACCTAAACCTAACTACAAACCTACTCCTAACACATACACTAATCTTAACCCATACACTAACACTAACGCAATACCACACACGTACTTTGACAATAAAACATTTCCATATGGTCAGCTGTAACCTAAACCTTACCCGTTCACTAAACTTAACCCTACCCCTAACACTAACCATAACGCCAACCCTACCAATGACCCTAACCCGTACCCTAATCCTAACCTGTAAACCCACACTAACCCCTGCCCTAACACGTACCCTGACCCTAACACTTTTCCGTAACCTCACCTGTACCCTAAACCTTACCGTTCGCTAACCCTAACCCTAAACCTAGACGAAACCCCAACCGTACACCTTACCCTAACCCGTAAGCTAATCCTAAGCCATACACTAACACTGACACGTGTCCTAACACATACACAAACCCTAACACTTTTCTGTACCATCACCTGTACCCTAAACCTGACATTTGGCTAACCCTAACCCTAGCCATAAAGCTAACCCTAAGCCCAACCCTAAACCTTACCCAAACCGTACCCAAATCCTAACCAGTATACTACTACTAAGCCATGCCCTGACATGTACCCTGACCCTAACGCTTTTCCATAACCTCACCGGTACCCTAAACCTTACCCATTCGCTAACCCTAACCCTAGCCCTAGCCCTAACCCTAACGCCAACCCTACTACTTACCCTAACCCGTACCCTAATCCCAACCCATACACTATCACTAACCCATGTCCTAACACGTACCTTGACCCGAACACTTTTCCGTATCCTCTCCTGTACCCAAAATCTTACCGTTCACTAACCCTAACCCTAGCCCTAAACATAACGCTAACACCAACCTTACAGCATACCCTAACCCGTACACTAAACTTAACCCGTACAAAAACACGAACCCATGCCCTCACATGTACTTTGACACTAACACATTTCCGTACCCTCCCGTGTACCGTAAACCTTACCCGTTTGCTAACTCTAACTGTAGGCCTAACCCTAACCATAACACCAACCCTACCCATTTCCCTAACCCGTACCCTAATCCTTACCCATACACTAACACTAATCCATGCCCTAACACGTACCCTGACCCTAACACTTTTCCATACCCACTCCTGTACCCTAAATCTTACCATTCGCTAACCCTAACCCTATGTCTAAACCTAACCCTAACCCCAACCCTACACCTAACCCTAACCCGTACCCTAATCCATACACTAACACTAACCTGTGCCCTAACATGAACCCTGACCCTAACTTGTTTCCATAAGCTCACCTGTACCCTAAATGTTACCTATTCGCTAACCCTAACCCCACCCCTACACCTAAACATAACCCCAACCCTACACCTTTCCCTAACCCATACCCTAATCCTAACCCGTACACTAACACTAACCCGTGCCCTAACACGTACCCTGACCCTAACACTTTTCCGTATCCTCTCCAGTACCCTAAATCTTACCGTTCGCTAAACCTAGCCCTTTCCCTAAACAGAACGCTAACACCAACCTGACACCATACCCTAACCCATACACTGATCTTAACCCATACACCAAAATTAAGCAATTCCCTCACATGTACTTTGACACTAACACGTTTCCGTACCCTCCTGTGTACCGTAAACCTTACCTGTTCGCTAACACTTACCCTAGGTCTAAGCCTAACACTATCCACAACCCTACACAAAATCCTAACCCATACCCTAATCCTAATCCGTACAATAACACTAACCTGTGCCCTAACACCAAGCCTGACCCTAACTCGTTTCCATATGCTTACCTGTACCCTAAATATTACCTATTCGCTAACCCTAACCCTAACACTAACCCTAACCCCAATCCTACACCTTACCCTGATCCGTACTGTAATCCTAACCCGTACCCTAATACTAATCCGTGCCCTGACACGTACACAGACCGTGACACTTTTCTGTACCCTCACCTGTACCCTAAGCCTTACATTTCGCTAACCCTAACCCTAGCCCTAAAGCTAAATCTAACTCCAACCCTACACCTTACCCTAACACGTACACTAATCTTAAACCTTAAACTAACACTAACCCATTCCCGCATATGTATTTGGACCCTAAAACATTTCCGTACCCTCCCCTGTAACCTAAAAATTACCCGGTCGCTAACCCTAACCCTAGCTCTAAACCTAACCCTAACGCCAACCCTACATCTTACCCTAACCCATACACTAATCCTAAACCGTACACTAACACTAACCAGTGCCCTGAAACGTACCCTGACCCTAACACTTTTCCATACCCTCAGCTGTACGCTAAACCTAATCGTTAGCTAACCCTAACTGTAGACTTAAACCTAACCCTAACACCAACCCTACACCTTATTCTAAACCGTACCCTATTTTTAACCCCTACACTAACACTAACCCATGCCCTCACACGTAATTTGACACTAACACGTCTCCATACACTCACATGTACCATAAGCCTTAACTGTTCGCTAAGCCTATCCCTAACCCTAACGCCAACCCTAACCATTACCCTAACCCATACCCTAATCCTAACCACACATTAACACTAACACGTTTCCTAACACATAACCTGACCCAAACGCTTTTCTGTACCCTCAACTGTACCCTAAAACTTACCCGTTCGCCAACCCTAAGCCTAGCCCTAAACCTAACCCTAACCACAACCCCACACCTTACCCTAAACTCTACGCTAATCCTGACACGTACACTAACACTAACAGGTGTCCTATCATATACCCTGACCCTAAAAGTTTTCCGTACCCTCACCTGTACCCTAAACCTTACTGGTTCGCTAACCGTAACCTTAGCCCTAAACATAATGCTAACACCAACCCTACACCATACCCTAACCCGTACACTAATCTTAACCCGTACACCAAAATTATGCAATGCCCTCACACGTACTTTGACACTAACACGTTTCCGTACACTCATGTACCATAAAACTTACCTGTTCGCTAACCCTAACCCTAGCCCTAAACTTAACCCTAACCTCAACCCTACACATTTCCCTAACCCGTACCCTAATCCTAACCCATACACTAGCACTACACGTGCCCTAACAGGTACCCTGACCGTAAAACTTTTCTGTACACTCACCTGTACCCTAAACCATACCGTGTGCTATCCTTAACCCTAGACCTAAACGTAAACCTTACCCCATCCCTAAACCTTTCCCTAAAGCGTACCCAATCCTAACCAGTACCCTAACACTAATCCGTGCCCTAACATGTACCCTGATCCTAACACGTTTCTGGACCATCACCTGTAACCTAAACCTTACATTTCGCTAACCCTAACCATAGCCCTAAACCTAACCCTAAACCCAACCCTACCCATTACCCTAACCCATACCGTAATCCTAACCAGTACACTAATACTAATCCGTGCCCTGAAACGTAACCTGAGCCTAACACTTTTCTGTACCCTCACCTGTACCCTAAACTTTACCGTTCACAAACCCGAAACATACCCCTAAACCAAGCCCTAACACCAACCCAACACCTTACCATAAACCGTACCCTAATCCTATCCCGTACACAAACACTAATCCATGCCCTGACACGTACCCTGCCTCTAACTCTTTACCCTACTCTCTCCTGTACCCTAAATCTTACCGTTTGCTAACCCTAACCCTAGCCCTAAAGCTAAATCTAACTACAACCCTACACCTTACCCTAACATGTACACTAATCTTAATGCATACACTAACACTATCCCATTCCCTCACACTTACTTTGACACTAAAACATTTCCTTACCCTCACCTGTAACCTAAACCTTACTCGTTCGCTCACCCTAACCCTAGCCCTAACACTAAACATAACGCCAACCCTATCCATTAGCCTAACCCGTACCCTAATTCTAACCCGTACACTAACACTAATCCGTGCCCTAACATTTACCCTGACCCTTACACTTTTCCATACCCACGCCTGAACCCTAAATCTTACCATTCACTAACCCTAACCCTAGGTCTAAACCTATCCCTAAACCCAAGCCCAACCCTACACCTAACTCTAACATGTACACTAATCCTAATCCTTAAACTAACACTAACCTGTGCCCTAACACGAACCCTGACCCTAACTCATTTCCATACGCTCACCTGTACTCTAATGTTACCTATTCGCTAACCCTAACACTAGCCCTAAACCTAAACCTAACCCCAACCCTACACCTTACCCTAACCCATACCCTAATCATAACCCATACACTAACACTAACTCGTGCCCTAACACCTACCCTAACCCTACCCCTAACCATAACCCTAACCCTAACCCTAAACTTTACCATTTGTTAACCATAACCATAGCCCCAAACCTAAACCTAACTACAAACCTACTCCTAACACATACACTAATCTTAACCCATACACTATCACTAACGCAATACCACACACGTACTTTGACAATAAAACATTTCCATATGGTCAGCTGTAACCTAAACCTTACCCGTTCACTAAACTTAACCCTACCCCTAACACTAACCATAACGCCAACCCTACCAATTACCCTAACCCGTACCCTAATCCTAACCTGTAAACCCACACTAACCCCTGCCCTAACACGTACCCTGACCCTAACACTTTTCCGTAACCTCACCTGTACCCTAAACCTTACCGTTCGCTAACCCTAACCCTAAACCTAGACGAAACCCCAACCGTACACCTTACCCTAACCCGTAAGCTAATCCTAAGCCATACACTAACACTGACACGTGTCCTAACACATACACAAACCCTAACACTTTTCTGTACCATCACCTGTACCCTAAACCTGACATTTGGCTAACCCTAACCCTAGCCATAAAGCTAACCCTAAGCCCAACCCTAAACCTTACCCAAACCGTACCCTAATCCTAACCAGTATACTACTACTAAGCCATGCCCTGACATGTACCCTGACCCTAACGCTTTTCCATAACCTCACCGGTACCCTAAACCTTACCCATTCGCTAACCCTAACCCTAGCCCTAGCCCTAACCCTAACGCCAACCCTACTACTTACCCTAACCCGTACCCTAATCCCAACCCATACACTATCACTAACCCATGTCCTAAAACGTACCTTGACCCGAACACTTTTCCGTATCCTCTCCTGTACCCAAAATCTTACCGTTCACTAACCCTAACCCTAGCCCTAAACATAACGCTAACACCAACCTTACAGCATACCCTAACCCGTACACTAAACTTAACCCGTACAAAAACACGAACCCATGCCCTCACATGTACTTTGACACTAACACATTTCCGTACCCTCCCGTGTACCGTAAACCTTACCCGTTTGCTAACTCTAACTGTAGGCCTAACCCTAACCATAACACCAACCCTACCCATTTCCCTAACCCGTACCCTAATCCTTACCCATACACTAACACTAATCCATGCCCTAACACGTACCCTGACCCTAACACTTTTCCATACCCACTCCTGTACCCTAAATCTTACCATTCGCTAACCCTAACCCTATGTCTAAACCTAACCCTAACCCCAACCCTACACCTAACCCTAACCCGTACCCTAATCCATACACTAACACTAACCTGTGCCCTAACATGAACCCTGACCCTAACTTGTTTCCATAAGCTCACCTGTACCCTAAATGTTACCTATTCGCTAACCCTAACCCCACCCCTACACCTAAACATAACCCCAACCCTACACCTTTCCCTAACCCATACCCTAATCCTAACCCGTACACTAACACTAACCCGTGCCCTAACACGTACCCTGACCCTAACACTTTTCCGTATCCTCTCCAGTACCCTAAATCTTACCGTTCGCTAAACCTAGCCCTTTCCCTAAACAGAACGCTAACACCAACCTGACACCATACCCTAACCCATACACTGATCTTAACCCATACACCAAAATTAAGCAATTCCCTCACATGTACTTTGACACTAACACGTTTCCGTACCCTCCTGTGTACCGTAAACCTTACCTGTTCGCTAACACTTACCCTAGGTCTAAGCCTAACACTATCCACAACCCTACACAAAATCCTAACCCATACCCTAATCCTAATCCGTACAATAACACTAACCTGTGCCCTAACACCAAGCCTGACCCTAACTCGTTTCCATATGCTTACCTGTACCCTAAATATTACCTATTCGCTAACCCTAACCCTAACACTAACCCTAACCCCAATCCTACACCTTACCCTGATCCGTACTGTAATCCTAACCCGTACCCTAATACTAATCCGTGCCCTGACACGTACACAGACCGTGACACTTTTCTGTACCCTCACCTGTACCCTAAGCCTTACATTTCGCTAACCCTAACCCTAGCCCTAAAGCTAAATCTAACTCCAACCCTACACCTTACCCTAACACGTACACTAATCTTAAACCTTAAACTAACACTAACCCATTCCCGCATATGTATTTGGACCCTAAAACATTTCCGTACCCTCCCCTGTAACCTAAAAATTACCCGGTCGCTAACCCTAACCCTAGCTCTAAACCTAACCCTAACGCCAACCCTACATCTTACCCTAACCCATACACTAATCCTAAACCGTACACTAACACTAACCAGTGCCCTGAAACGTACCCTGACCCTAACACTTTTCCATACCCTCAGCTGTACGCTAAACCTAATCGTTAGCTAACCCTAACTGTAGACTTAAACCTAACCCTAACACCAACCCTACACCTTATTCTAAACCGTACCCTATTTTTAACCCCTACACTAACACTAACCCATGCCCTCACACGTAATTTGACACTAACACGTCTCCATACACTCACATGTACCATAAGCCTTAACTGTTCGCTAAGCCTATCCCTAACCCTAACGCCAACCCTAACCATTACCCTAACCCATACCCTAATCCTAACCACACATTAACACTAACACGTTTCCTAACACATAACCTGACCCAAACGCTTTTCTGTACCCTCAACTGTACCCTAAAACTTACCCGTTCGCCAACCCTAAGCCTAGCCCTAAACCTAACCCTAACCACAACCCCACACCTTACCCTAAACTCTACGCTAATCCTGACACGTACACTAACACTAACAGGTGTCCTAACATATACCCTGACCCTAAAAGTTTTCCGTACCCTCACCTGTACCCTAAACCTTACTGGTTCACTAACCGTAACCTTAGCCCTAAACATAATGCTAACACCAACCCTACACCATACCCTAACCCGTACACTAATCTTAACCCGTACACCAAAATTATGCAATGCCCTCACACGTACTTTGACACTAACACGTTTCCGTACACTCATATACCATAAAACTTACCTGTTCGCTAACCCTAACCCTAGCCCTAAACTTAACCCTAACCTCAACTCTACACATTTCCCTAACCCGTACCCTAATCCTAACCCATACACTAGCACTACACGTGCCCTAACAGGTACCCTGACCGTAACACTTTTCTGTACACTCACCTGTACCCTAAACCATACCGTGTGCTATCCTTAACCCTAGACCTAAACGTAAACCTTACCCCATCCCTAAACCTTACCCTAACGCGTACCCAATCCTAACCAGTACCCTAACACTAATCCGTGCCCTAACATGTACCCTGATCCTAACACGTTTCTGGACCATCACCTGTAACCTAAACCTTACATTTCGCTAACCCTAACCATAGCCCTAAACCTAACCCTAAACCCAACCCTACCCATTACCCTAACCCATACCGTAATCCTAACCAGTACACTAATACTAATCCGTGCCCTGAAACGTAACCTGAGCCTAACACTTTTCTGTACCCTCACCTGTACCCTAAACTTTACCGTTCACAAACCCGAAACATACCCCTAAACCAAGCCCTAACACCAACCCAACACCTTACCATAAACCGTACCCTAATCCTATCCCATACACAAACACTAATCCATGCCCTGACACGTACCCTGCCTCTAACTCTTTACCCTACTCTCTCCTGTACCCTAAATCTTACCGTTTGCTAACCCTAACCCTAGCCCTAAAGCTAAATCTAACTACAACCCTACACCTTACCCTAACATGTACACTAATCTTAATGCATACACTAACACTAACCCATTCCCTCACACTTACTTTGACACTAAAACATTTCCTTACCCTCACCTGTAACCTAAACCTTACTCGTTCGCTCACCCTAACCCTAGCCCTAACACTAAACATAACGCCAACCCTATCCATTAGCCTAACCCGTACCCTAATTCTAACCCATACACTAACACTAATCTGTGCCCTAACATTTACCCTGACCCTTACACTTTTCCATACCCACGCCTGAACCCTAAATCTTACCATTCACTAACCCTAACCCTAGGTCTAAACCTAACCCTAAACCCAAGCCCAACCCTACACCTAACTCTAACATGTACACTAATCCTAATCCTTAAACTAACACTAACCTGTGCCCTAACACGAACCCTGACCCTAACTCATTTCCATACGCTCACCTGTACTCTAATGTTACCTATTCGCTAACCCTAACACTAGCCCTAAACCTAAACCTAACCCCAACCCTACACCTTACCCTAACCCATACCCTAATCATAACCCATACACTAACACTAACTCGTGCCCTAACACCTACCCTAACCCTACCCCTAACCCTAACCCTAACACTAACCCTAAACTTTACCATTTGTTAACCATAACCGTAGCCCCAAACCTAAACCTAACTACAAACCTACTCCTAACACATACACTAATCTTAACCCATACACTAACACTAACGCAATACCACACACGTACTTTGACAATAAAACATTTCCATATGGTCAGCTGTAACCTAAACCTTACCCGTTCACTAAACTTAACCCTACCCCTAACACTAACCATAACGCCAACCCTACCAATGACCCTAACCCGTACCCTAATCCTAACCTGTAAACCCACACTAACCCCTGCCCTAACACGTACCCTGACCCTAACACTTTTCCGTAACCTCACCTGTACCCTAAACCTTACCGTTCGCTAACCCTAACCCTAAACCTAGACGAAACCCCAACCGTACACCTTACCCTAACCCGTAAGCTAATCCTAAGCCATACACTAACACTGACACGTGTCCTAACACATACACAAACCCTAACACTTTTCTGTACCATCACCTGTACCCTAAACCTGACATTTGGCTAACCCTAACCCTAGCCATAAAGCTAACCCTAAGCCCAACCCTAAACCTTACCCAAACCGTACCCAAATCCTAACCAGTATACTACTACTAAGCCATGCCCTGACATGTACCCTGACCCTAACGCTTTTCCATAACCTCACCGGTACCCTAAACCTTACCCATTCGCTAACCCTAACCCTAGCCCTAGCCCTAACCCTAACGCCAACCCTACTACTTACCCTAACCCGTACCCTAATCCCAACCCATACACTATCACTAACCCATGTCCTAACACGTACCTTGACCCGAACACTTTTCCGTATCCTCTCCTGTACCCAAAATCTTACCGTTCACTAACCCTAACCCTAGCCCTAAACATAACGCTAACACCAACCTTACAGCATACCCTAACCCGTACACTAAACTTAACCCGTACAAAAACACGAACCCATGCCCTCACATGTACTTTGACACTAACACATTTCCGTACCCTCCCGTGTACCGTAAACCTTACCCGTTTGCTAACTCTAACTGTAGGCCTAACCCTAACCATAACACCAACCCTACCCATTTCCCTAACCCGTACCCTAATCCTTACCCATACACTAACACTAATCCATGCCCTAACACGTACCCTGACCCTAACACTTTTCCATACCCACTCCTGTACCCTAAATCTTACCATTCGCTAACCCTAACCCTATGTCTAAACCTAACCCTAACCCCAACCCTACACCTAACCCTAACCCGTACCCTAATCCATACACTAACACTAACCTGTGCCCTAACATGAACCCTGACCCTAACTTGTTTCCATAAGCTCACCTGTACCCTAAATGTTACCTATTCGCTAACCCTAACCCCACCCCTACACCTAAACATAACCCCAACCCTACACCTTTCCCTAACCCATACCCTAATCCTAACCCGTACACTAACACTAACCCGTGCCCTAACACGTACCCTGACCCTAACACTTTTCCGTATCCTCTCCAGTACCCTAAATCTTACCGTTCGCTAAACCTAGCCCTTTCCCTAAACAGAACGCTAACACCAACCTGACACCATACCCTAACCCATACACTGATCTTAACCCATACACCAAAATTAAGCAATTCCCTCACATGTACTTTGACACTAACACGTTTCCGTACCCTCCTGTGTACCGTAAACCTTACCTGTTCGCTAACACTTACCCTAGGTCTAAGCCTAACACTATCCACAACCCTACACAAA
The DNA here is from genome assembly GCF_964341445.2 of Mesoplodon mirus. Classification (NCBI taxonomy): domain Eukaryota; kingdom Metazoa; phylum Chordata; class Mammalia; order Artiodactyla; family Ziphiidae; genus Mesoplodon; species Mesoplodon mirus. The sequence goes on from NC_138996.1 coordinate 1,661,602, forward strand.
ATCCTAACCCATACCCTAATCCTAATCCGTACAATAACACTAACCTGTGCCCTAACACCAAGCCTGACCCTAACTCGTTTCCATATGCTTACCTGTACCCTAAATATTACCTATTCGCTAACCCTAACCCTAACACTAACCCTAACCCCAATCCTACACCTTACCCTGATCCGTACTGTAATCCTAACCCGTACCCTAATACTAATCCGTGCCCTGACACGTACACAGACCGTGACACTTTTCTGTACCCTCACCTGTACCCTAAGCCTTACATTTCGCTAACCCTAACCCTAGCCCTAAAGCTAAATCTAACTCCAACCCTACACCTTACCCTAACACGTACACTAATCTTAAACCTTAAACTAACACTAACCCATTCCCGCATATGTATTTTGACCCTAAAACATTTCCGTACCCTCCCCTGTAACCTAAAAATTACCCGGTCGTTAACTCTAACCCTAGCTCTAAACCTAACCCTAACGCCAACCCTACATCTTACCCTAACCCATACACTAATCCTAAACCGTACACTAACACTAACCAGTGCCCTGAAACGTACCCTGACCCTAACACTTTTCCATACCCTCAGCTGTACGCTAAACCTAATCGTTAGCTAACCCTAACTGTAGACTTAAACCTAACCCTAACACCAACCCTACACCTTATTCTAACCCGTACCCTATTTTTAACCCCTACACTAACACTAACCCATGCCCTCACACGTAATTTGACACTAACACGTCTCCATACACTCACATGTACCATAAGCCTTAACTGTTCGCTAAGCCTATCCCTAACCCTAACGCCAACCCTAACCATTACCCTAACCCATACCCTAATCCTAACCACACATTAACACTAACACGTTTCCTAACACATAACCTGACCCAAACGCTTTTCCGTACCCTCAACTGTACCCTAAAACTTACCCGTTCGCCAACCCTAAGCCTAGCCCTAAACCTAACCCTAACCACAACCCCACACCTTACCCTAAACTCTACGCTAATCCTGACACGTACACTAACACTAACAGGTGTCCTAACATATACCCTGACCCTAAAAGTTTTCCGTACCCTCACCTGTACCCTAAACCTTACTGGTTCGCTAACCGTAACCTTAGCCCTAAACATAATGCTAACACCAACCCTACACCATACCCTAACCCGTACACTAATCTTAACCCGTACACCAAAATTATGCAATGCCCTCACACGTACTTTGACACTAACACGTTTCCGTACACTCATGTACCATAAAACTTACCTGTTCGCTAACCCTAACCCTAGCCCTAAACTTAACCCTAACCTCAACCCTACACATTTCCCTAACCCGTACCCTAATCCTAACCCATACACTAGCACTACACGTGCCCTAACAGGTACCCTGACCGTAACACTTTTCTGTACACTCACCTGTACCCTAAACCATACCGTTTGCTATCCTTAACCCTAGACCTAAACGTAAACCTTACCCCATCCCTAAACCTTTCCCTAAAGCGTACCCAATCCTAACCAGTACCCTAACACTAATCCGTGCCCTAACATGTACCCTGATCCTAACACGTTTCTGGACCATCACCTGTAACCTAAACCTTACATTTCGCTAACCCTAACCATAGCCCTAAACCTAACCCTAAACCCAACCCTACCCATTACCCTAACCCATACCGTAATCCTAACCAGTACACTAATACTAATCCGTGCCCTGAAACGTAACCTGAGCCTAACACTTTTCTGTACCCTCACCTGTACCCTAAACTTTACCGTTCACAAACCCGAAACATACCCCTAAACCAAGCCCTAACACCAACCCAACACCTTACCATAAACCGTACCCTAATCCTATCCCGTACACAAACACTAATCCATGCCCTGACACGTACCCTGCCTCTAACTCTTTACCCTACTCTCTCCTGTACCCTAAATCTTACCGTTTGCTAACCCTAACCCTAGCCCTAAAGCTAAATCTAACTACAACCCTACACCTTACCCTAACATGTACACTAATCTTAATGCATACACTAACACTAACCCATTCCCTCACACTTACTTTGACACTAAAACATTTCCTTACCCTCACCTGTAACCTAAACCTTACTCGTTCGCTCACCCTAACCCTAGCCCTAACACTAAACATAACGCCAACCCTATCCATTAGCCTAACCCGTACCCTAATTCTAACCCGTACACTAACACTAATCCGTGCCCTAACATTTACCCTGACCCTTACACTTTTCCATACCCACGCCTGAACCCTAAATCTTACCATTCACTAACCCTAACCCTAGGTCTAAACCTAACCCTAAACCCAAGCCCAACCCTACACCTAACTCTAACATGTACACTAATCCTAATCCTTAAACTAACACTAACCTGTGCCCTAACACGAACCCTGACCCTAACTCATTTCCATACGCTCACCTGTACTCTAATGTTACCTATTCGCTAACCCTAACACTAGCCCTAAACCTAAACCTAACCCCAACCCTACACCTTACCCTAACCCATACCCTAATCATAACCCATACACTAACACTAACTCGTGCCCTAACACCTACCCTAACCCTACCCCTAACCCTAACCCTAACACTAACCCTAAACTTTACCATTTGTTAACCATAACCGTAGCCCCAAACCTAAACCTAACTACAAACCTACTCCTAACACATACACTAATCTTAACCCATACACTAACACTAACGCAATACCACACACGTACTTTGACAATAAAACATTTCCATATGGTCAGCTGTAACCTAAACCTTACCCGTTCACTAAACTTAACCCTACCCCTAACACTAACCATAACGCCAACCCTACCAATTACCCTAACCCGTACCCTAATCCTAACCTGTAAACCCACACTAACCCCTGCCCTAACACGTACCCTGACCCTAACACTTTTCCGTAACCTCACCTGTACCCTAAACCTTACCGTTCGCTAACCCTAACCCTAAACCTAGACGAAACCCCAACCGTACACCTTACCCTAACCCGTAAGCTAATCCTAAGCCATACACTAACACTGACACGTGTCCTAACACATACACAAACCCTAACACTTTTCTGTACCATCACCTGTACCCTAAACCTGACATTTGGCTAACCCTAACCCTAGCCATAAAGCTAACCCTAAGCCCAACCCTAAACCTTACCTAAACCGTACCCTAATCCTAACCAGTATACTACTACTAAGCCATGCCCTGACGTGTACCCTGACCCTAACGCTTTTCCATAACCTCACCGGTACCCTAAACCTTACCCATTCGCTAACCCTAACCCTAGCCCTAGCCCTAACCCTAACGCCAACCCTACTACTTACCCTAACCCGTACCCTAATCCCAACCCATACACTATCACTAACCCATGTCCTAACACGTACCTTGACCCGAACACTTTTCCGTATCCTCTCCTGTACCCAAAATCTTACCGTTCACTAACCCTAACCCTAGCCCTAAACATAACGCTAACACCAACCTTACAGCATACCCTAACCCGTACACTAAACTTAACCCGTACAAAAAAACGAACCCATGCCCTCACATGTACTTTGACACTAACACATTTCCGTACCCTCCCGTGTACCGTAAACCTTACCCGTTTGCTAACTCTAACTGTAGGCCTAACCCTAACCATAACACCAACCCTACCCATTTCCCTAACCCGTACCCTAATCCTTACCCATACACTAACACTAATCCATGCCCTAACACGTACCCTGACCCTAACACTTTTCCATACCCACTCCTGTACCCTAAATCTTACCATTCGCTAACCCTAACCCTATGTCTAAACCTAACCCTAACCCCAACCCTACACCTAACCCTAACCCGTACCCTAATCCATACACTAACACTAACCTGTGCCCTAACATGAACCCTGACCCTAACTTGTTTCCATAAGCTCACCTGTACCCTAAATGTTACCTATTCGCTAACCCTAACCCCACCCCTACACCTAAACATAACCCCAACCCTACACCTTTCCCTAACCCATACCCTAATCCTAACCCGTACACTAACACTAACCCGTGCCCTAACACGTACCCTGACCCTAACACTTTTCCGTATCCTCTCCAGTACCCTAAATCTTACCGTTCGCTAAACCTAGCCCTTTCCCTAAACAGAACGCTAACACCAACCTGACACCATACCCTAACCCATACACTGATCTTAACCCATACACCAAAATTAAGCAATTCCCTCACATGTACTTTGACACTAACACGTTTCCGTACCCTCCTGTGTACCGTAAACCTTACCTGTTCGCTAACACTTACCCTAGGTCTAAGCCTAACACTATCCACAACCCTACACAAAATCCTAACCCATACCCTAATCCTAATCCGTACAATAACACTAACCTGTGCCCTAACACCAAGCCTGACCCTAACTCGTTTCCATATGCTTACCTGTACCCTAAATATTACCTATTCGCTAACCCTAACCCTAACACTAACCCTAACCCCAATCCTACACCTTACCCTAATCCGTACTGTAATCCTAACCCGTACCCTAATACTAATCCGTGCCCTGACACGTACACAGACCGTGACACTTTTCTGTACCCTCACCTGTACCCTAAGCCTTACATTTCGCTAACCCTAACCCTAGCCCTAAAGCTAAATCTAACTCCAACCCTACACCTTACCCTAACACGTACACTAATCTTAAACCTTAAACTAACACTAACCCATTCCCGCATATGTATTTTGACCCTAAAACATTTCCGTACCCTCCCCTGTAACCTAAAAATTACCCGGTCGCTAACCCTAACCCTAGCTCTAAACCTAACCCTAACGCCAACCCTACATCTTACCCTAACCCATACACTAATCCTAAACCGTACACTAACACTAACCAGTGCCCTGAAACGTACCCTGACCCTAACACTTTTCCATACCCTCAGCTGTACGCTAAACCTAATCGTTAGCTAACCCTAACTGTAGACTTAAACCTAACCCTAACACCAACCCTACACCTTATTCTAACCCGTACCCTATTTTTAACCCCTACACTAACACTAACCCATGCCCTCACACGTAATTTGACACTAACACGTCTCCATACACTCACATGTACCATAAGCCTTAACTGTTCGCTAAGCCTATCCCTAACCCTAACGCCAACCCTAACCATTACCCTAACCCATACCCTAATCCTAACCACACATTAACACTAACACGTTTCCTAACACATAACCTGACCCAAACGCTTTTCCGTGCCCTCAACTGTACCCTAAAACTTACCCGTTCGCCAACCCTAAGCCTAGCCCTAAACCTAACCCTAACCACAACCCCACACCTTACCCTAAACTCTATGCTAATCTTGACACGTACACTAACACTAACAGGTGTCCTAACATATACCCTGACCCTAAAAGTTTTCCGTACCCTCACCTGTACCCTAAACCTTACTGGTTCGCTAACCGTAACCTTAGCCCTAAACATAATGCTAACACCAACCCTACACCATACCCTAACCCGTACACTAATCTTAACCCGTACACCAAAATTATGCAATGCCCTCACACGTACTTTGACACTAACACGTTTCCGTACACTCATGTACCATAAAACTTACCTGTTCGCTAACCCTAACCCTAGCCCTAAACTTAACCCTAACCTCAACCCTACACATTTCCCTAACCCGTACCCTAATCCTAACCCATACACTAGCACTACACGTGCCCTAACAGGTACCCTGACCGTAACACTTTTCTGTACACTCACCTGTACCCTAAACCATACCGTTTGCTATCCTTAACCCTAGACCTAAACGTAAACCTTACCCCATCCCTAAACCTTTCCCTAAAGCGTACCCAATCCTAACCAGTACCCTAACACTAATCCGTGCCCTAACATGTACCCTGATCCTAACACGTTTCTGGACCATCACCTGTAACCTAAACCTTACATTTCGCTAACCCTAACCATAGCCCTAAACCTAACCCTAAACCCAACCCTACCCATTACCCTAACCCATACCGTAATCCTAACCAGTACACTAATACTAATCCGTGCCCTGAAACGTAACCTGAGCCTAACACTTTTCTGTACCCTCACCTGTACCCTAAACTTTACCGTTCACAAACCCGAAACATACCCCTAAACCAAGCCCTAACACCAACCCAACACCTTACCATAAACCGTACCCTAATCCTATCCCGTACACAAACACTAATCCATGCCCTGACACGTACCCTGCCTCTAACTCTTTACCCTACTCTCTCCTGTACCCTAAATCTTACCGTTTGCTAACCCTAACCCTAGCCCTAAAGCTAAATCTAACTACAACCCTACACCTTACCCTAACATGTACACTAATCTTAATGCATACACTAACACTAACCCATTCCCTCACACTTACTTTGACACTAAAACATTTCCTTACCCTCACCTGTAACCTAAACCTTACTCGTTCTCTCACCCTAACCCTAGCCCTAACACTAAACATAACGCCAACCCTATCCATTAGCCTAACCCTTACCCTAATTCTAACCCGTACACTAACACTAATCCGTGCCCTAACATTTACCCTGACCCTTACACTTTTCCATACCCACGCCTGAACCCTAAATCTTACCATTCACTAACCCTAACCCTAGGTCTAAACCTAACCCTAAACCCAAGCCCAACCCTACACCTAACTCTAACATGTACACTAATCCTAATCCTTAAACTAACACTAACCTGTGCCCTAACACGAACCCTGACCCTAACTCATTTCCATACGCTCACCTGTACTCTAATGTTACCTATTCGCTAATCCTAACACTAGCCCTAAACCTAAACCTAACCCCAACCCTACACCTTACCCTAACCCATACCCTAATCATAACCCATACACTAACACTAACTCGTGCCCTAACACCTACCCTAACCCTACCCCTAACCCTAACCCTAACACTAACCCTAAACTTTACCATTTGTTAACCATAACCGTAGCCCCAAACCTAAACCTAACTACAAACCTACTCCTAACACATACACTAATCTTAACCCATACACTAACACTAACGCAATACCACACACGTACTTTGACAATAAAACATTTCCATATGGTCAGCTGTAACCTAAACCTTACCCGTTCACTAAACTTAACCCTACCCCTAACACTAACCATAACGCCAACCCTACCAATTACCCTAACCCGTACCCTAATCCTAACCTGTAAACCCACACTAACCCCTGCCCTAACACGTACCCTGACCCTAACACTTTTCCGTAACCTCACCTGTACCCTAAACCTTACCGTTCGCTAACCCTAACCCTAAACCTAGACGAAACCCCAACCGTACACCTTACCCTAACCCGTAAGCTAATCCTAAGCCATACACTAACACTGACACGTGTCCTAACACATACACAAACCCTAACACTTTTCTGTACCATCACCTGTACCCTAAACCTGACATTTGGCTAACCCTAACCCTAGCCATAAAGCTAACCCTAAGCCCAACCCTAAACCTTACCCAAACCGTACCCTAATCCTAACCAGTATACTACTACTAAGCCATGCCCTGACATGTACCCTGACCCTAACGCTTTTCCATAACCTCACCGGTACCCTAAACCTTACCCATTCGCTAACCCTAACCCTAGCCCTAGCCCTAACCCTAACGCCAACCCTACTACTTACCCTAACCCGTACCCTAATCCCAACCCATACACTATCACTAACCCATGTCCTAACACGTACCTTGACCCGAACACTTTTCCGTATCCTCTCCTGTACCCAAAATCTTACCGTTCACTAACCCTAACCCTAGCCCTAAACATAACGCTAACACCAACCTTACAGCATACCCTAACCCGTACACTAAACTTAACCCGTACAAAAAAACGAACCCATGCCCTCACATGTACTTTGACACTAACACATTTCCGTACCCTCCCGTGTACCGTAAACCTTACCCGTTTGCTAACTCTAACTGTAGGCCTAACCCTAACCATAACACCAACCCTACCCATTTCCCTAACCCGTACCCTAATCCTTACCCATACACTAACACTAATCCATGCCCTAACACGTACCCTGACCCTAACACTTTTCCATACCCACTCCTGTACCCTAAATCTTACCATTCGCTAACCCTAACCCTATGTCTAAACCTAACCCTAACCCCAACCCTACACCTAACCCTAACCCGTACCCTAATCCATACACTAACACTAACCTGTGCCCTAACATGAACCCTGACCCTAACTTGTTTCCATAAGCTCACCTGTACCCTAAATGTTACCTATTCGCTAACCCTAACCCCACCCCTACACCTAAACATAACCCCAACCCTACACCTTTCCCTAACCCATACCCTAATCCTAACCCGTACACTAACACTAACCCGTGCCCTAACACGTACCCTGACCCTAACACTTTTCCGTATCCTCTCCAGTACCCTAAATCTTACCGTTCGCTAAACCTAGCCCTTTCCCTAAACAGAACGCTAACACCAACCTGACACCATACCCTAACCCATACACTGATCTTAACCCATACACCAAAATTAAGCAATTCCCTCACATGTACTTTGACCCTAACACGTTTCCGTACCCTCCTGTGTACCATAAACCTTACCTGTTCGCTAACACTTACCCTAGGTCTAAGCCTAACACTATCCACAACCCTACACAAAATCCTAACCCATACCCTAATCCTAATCCGTACAATAACACTAACCTGTGCCCTAACACCAAGCCTGACCCTAACTCGTTTCCATATGCTTACCTGTACCCTAAATATTACCTATTCGCTAACCCTAACCCTAACACTAACCCTAACCCCAATCCTACACCTTACCCTAATCCGTACTGTAATCCTAACCCGTACCCTAATACTAATCCGTGCCCTGACACGTACACAGACCGTGACACTTTTCTGTACCCTCACCTGTACCCTAAGCCTTACATTTCGCTAACCCTAACCCTAGCCCTAAAGCTAAATCTAACTCCAACCCTACACCTTACCCTAACACGTACACTAATCTTAAACCTTAAACTAACACTAACCCATTCCCGCATATGTATTTTGACCCTAAAACATTTCCGTACCCTCCCCTGTAACCTAAAAATTACCCGGTCACTAACCCTAACCCTAGCTCTAAACCTAACCCTAACGCCAACCCTATATCTTACCCTAACCCATACACTAATCCAAAACCGTACACTAACACTAACCAGTGCCCTGAAACGTACCCTGACCCTAACACTTTTCCATACCCTCAGCTGTACGCTAAACCTAATTGTTAGCTAACCCTAACTGTAGACTTAAACCTAACCCTAACACCAACCCTACACCTTATTCTATCCCGTACCCTATTTTTAACCCCTACACTAACACTAACCCATGCCCTCACACGTAATTTGACACTAACACGTCTCCATACACTCACATGTACCATAAGCCTTAACTGTTCGCTAAGCCTATCCCTAACCCTAACGCCAACCCTAACCATTACCCTAACCCATACCCTAATCCTAACCACACATTAACACTAACACGTTTCCTAACACATAACCTGACCCAAACGCTTTTCCGTACCCTCAACTGTACCCTAAAACTTACCCGTTCGCCAACCCTAAGCCTAGCCCTAAACCTAACCCTAACCACAACCCCACACCTTACCCTAAACTCTACGCTAATCCTGACACGTACACTAACACTAACAGGTGTCCTAACATATACCCTGACCCTAAAAGTTTTCCGTACCCTCACCTGTACCCTAAACCTTACTGGTTCGCTAACCGTAACCTTAGCCCTAAACATAATGCTAACACCAACCCTACACCATACCCTAACCCGTACACTAATCTTAACCCGTACACCAAAATTATGCAATGCCCTCACACGTACTTTGACACTAACACGTTTCCGTACACTCATGTACCATAAAACTTACCTGTTCGCTAACCCTAACGCTAGCCCTAAACTTAACCCTAACCTCAACTCTACACATTTCCCTAACCCGTACCCTAATCCTAACCCATACACTAGCACTACACGTGCCCTAACAGGTACCCTGACCATAACACTTTTCTGTACACTCACCTGTACCCTAAACCATACCGTGTGCTATCCTTAACCCTAGACCTAAACGTAAACCTTACCCCATCCCTAAACCTTACCCTAACGCGTACCCAATCCTAACCAGTACCCTAACACTAATCCGTGCCCTAACATGTACCCTGATCCTAACACGTTTCTGGACCATCACCTGTAACCTAAACCTTACATTTCGCTAACCCTAACCATAGCCCTAAACCTAACCCTAAACCCAACCCTACCCATTACCCTAACCCATACCGTAATCCTAACCAGTACACTAATACTAATCCGTGCCCTGAAACGTAACCTGAGCCTAACACTTTTCTGTACCCTCACCTGTACCCTAAACTTTACCGTTCACAAACCCGAAACATACCCCTAAACCAAGCCCTAACACCAACCCAACACCTTACCATAAACCGTACCCTAATCCTATCCCATACACAAACACTAATCCATGCCCTGACACGTACCCTGCCTCTAACTCTTTACCCTACTCTCTCCTGTACCCTAAATCTTACCGTTTGCTAACCCTAACCCTAGCCCTAAAGCTAAATCTAACTACAACCCTACACCTTACCCTAACATGTACACTAATCTTAATGCATACACTAACACTAACCCATTCCCTCACACTTACTTTGACATTAAAACATTTCCTTACCCTCACCTGTAACCTAAACCTTACTCGTTCGCTCACCCTAACCCTAGCCCTAACACTAAACATAACGCCAACCCTATCCATTAGCCTAACCCGTACCCTAATTCTAACCCGTACACTAACACTAATCCGTACCCTAACATTTACCCTGACCCTTACACTTTTCCATACCCACGCCTGAACCCTAAATCTTACCATTCACTAACCCTAAGCCTAGGTCTAAACCTAACCCTAAACCCAAGCCCAACCCTACACCTAACTCTAACATGTACACTAATCCTTATCCTTAAACTAACACTAACCTGTGCCCTAACACGAACCCTGACCCTAACTCATTTCCATACGCTCACCTGTACTCTAATGTTACCTATTCGCTAACCCTAACACTAGCCCTAAACCTAAACCTAACCCCAACCCTACACCTTACCCTAACCCATACCCTAATCATAACCCATACACTAACACTAACTCGTGCCCTAACACCTACCCTAACCCTACCCCTAACCCTAACCCTAACACTAACCCTAAACTTTACCATTTGTTAACCATAACCGTAGCCCCAAACCTAAACCTAACTACAAACCTACTCCTAACACATACACTAATCTTAACCCATACACTAACACTAACGCAATACCACACACGTACTTTGACAATAAAACATTTCCATATGGTCAGCTGTAACCTAAACCTTACCCGTTCACTAAACTTAACCCTACCCCTAACACTAACCATAACGCCAACCCTACCAATGACCCTAAGCCGTATCCTAATCCTAACCTGTAAACCCACACTAACCCCTGCCCTAACACGTACCCTGACCCTAACACTATTCCGTAACCTCACCTGTACCCTAAACCTTACCGTTCGCTAACCCTAACCCTAAACCTAGACGAAACCCCAACCGTACACCTTACCCTAACCCGTAAGCTAATCCTAAGCCATACACTAACACTGACACGTGTCCTAACACATACACAAACCCTAACACTTTTCTGTACCATCACCTGTACCCTAAACCTGACATTTGGCTAACCCTAACCCTAGCCATAAAGCTAACCCTAAGCCCAACCCTAAACCTTACCTAAACCGTACCCTAATCCTAACCAGTATACTACTACTAAGCCATGCCCTGACATGTACCCTGACCCTAACGCTTTTCCATAACCTCACCGGTACCCTAAACCTTACCCATTCGCTAACCCTAACCCTAGCCCTAGCCCTAACCCTAACGCCAACCCTACTACTTACCCTAACCCGTACCCTAATCCCAACCCATACACTATCACTAACCCATGTCCTAACACGTACCTTGACCCGAACACTTTTCCGTATCCTCTCCTGTACCCAAAATCTTACCGTTCACTAACCCTAACCCTAGCCCTAAACATAACGCTAACACCAACCTTACAGCATACCCTAACCCGTACACTAAACTTAACCCGTACAAAAAAACGAACCCATGCCCTCACATGTACTTTGACACTAACACATTTCCGTACCCTCCCGTGTACCGTAAACCTTACCCGTTTGCTAACTCTAACTGTAGGCCTAACCCTAACCATAACACCAACCCTACCCATTTCCCTAACCCGTACCCTAATCCTTACCCATACACTAACACTAATCCATGCCCTAACACGTACCCTGTCCCTAACACTTTTCCATACCCACTCCTGTACCCTAAATCTTACCATTCGCTAACCCTAACCCTATGTCTAAACCTAACCCTAACCCCAACCCGTACCCTAATCCATACACTAACACTAACCTGTGCCCTAACATGAACCCTGACCCTAACTTGTTTCCATAAGCTCACCTGTACACTAAATGTTACCTATTCGCTAACCCTAACCCCACCCCTACACCTAAACATAACCCCAACCCTACACCTTTCCCTAACCCATACCCTAATCCTAACCCGTACACTAACACTAACCCGTGCCCTAACACGTACCCTGACCCTAACACTTTTCCGTATCCTCTCCAGTACCCTAAATCTTACCGTTCGCTAAACCTAGCCCTTTCCCTAAACAGAACGCTAACACCAACCTGACACCATACCCTAACCCATACACTGATCTTAACCCATACACCAAAATTAAGCAATTCCCTCACATGTACTTTGACACTAACACGTTTCCGTACCCTCCTGTGTACCGTAAACCTTACCTGTTCGCTAACACTTACCCTAGGTCTAAGCCTAACACTATCCACAACCCTACACAAAATCCTAACCCATACCCTAATCCTAATCCGTACAATAACACTAACCTGTGCCCTAACACCAAGCCTGACCCTAACTCGTTTCCATATGCTTACCTGTACCCTAAATATTACCTATTCGCTAACCCTAACCCTAACACTAACCCTAACCCCAATCCTACACCTTACCCTAATCCGTACTGTAATCCTAACCCGTACCCTAATACTAATCCGTGCCCTGACACGTACACAGACCGTGACACTTTTCTGTACCCTCACCTGTACCCTAAGCCTTACATTTCGCTAACCCTAACCCTAGCCCTAAAGCTAAATCTAACTCCAACCCTACACCTTACCCTAACACGTACACTAATCTTAAACCTTAAACTAACACTAACCCATTCCCGCATATGTATTTTGACCCTAAAACATTTCCGTACCCTCCCCTGTAACCTAAAAATTACCCGGTCGTTAACTCTAACCCTAGCTCTAAACCTAACCCTAACGCCAACCCTACATCTTACCCTAACCCATACACTAATCCTAAACCGTACACTAACACTAACCAGTGCCCTGAAACGTACCCTGACCCTAACACTTTTCCATACCCTCAGCTGTACGCTAAACCTAATCGTTAGCTAACCCTAACTGTAGACTTAAACCTAACCCTAACACCAACCCTACACCTTATTCTAACCCGTACCCTATTTTTAACCCCTACACTAACACTAACCCATGCCCTCACACGTAATTTGACACTAACACGTCTCCATACACTCACATGTACCATAAGCCTTAACTGTTCGCTAAGCCTATCCCTAACCCTAACGCCAACCCTAACCATTACCCTAACCCATACCCTAATCCTAACCACACATTAACACTAACACGTTTCCTAACACATAACCTGACCCAAACGCTTTTCCGTACCCTCAACTGTACCCTAAAACTTACCCGTTCGCCAACCCTAAGCCTAGCCCTAAACCTAACCCTAACCACAACCCCACACCTTACCCTAAACTCTACGCTAATCCTGACACGTACACTAACACTAACAGGTGTCCTAACATATACCCTGACCCTAAAAGTTTTCCGTACCCTCACCTGTACCCTAAACCTTACTGGTTCGCTAACCGTAACCTTAGCCCTAAACATAATGCTAACACCAACCCTACACCATACCCTAACCCGTACACTAATCTTAACCCGTACACCAAAATTATGCAATGCCCTCACACGTACTTTGACACTAACACGTTTCCGTACACTCATGTACCATAAAACTTACCTGTTCGCTAACCCTAACGCTAGCCCTAAACTTAACCCTAACCTCAACTCTACACATTTCCCTAACCCGTACCCTAATCCTAACCCATACACTAGCACTACACGTGCCCTAACAGGTACCCTGACCATAACACTTTTCTGTACACTCACCTGTACCCTAAACCATACCGTGTGCTATCCTTAACCCTAGACCTAAACGTAAACCTTACCCCATCCCTAAACCTTACCCTAACGCGTACCCAATCCTAACCAGTACCCTAACACTAATCCGTGCCCTAACATGTACCCTGATCCTAACACGTTTCTGGACCATCACCTGTAACCTAAACCTTACATTTCGCTAACCCTAACCATAGCCCTAAACCTAACCCTAAACCCAACCCTACCCATTACCCTAACCCATACCGTAATCCTAACCAGTACACTAATACTAATCCGTGCCCTGAAACGTAACCTGAGCCTAACACTTTTCTGTACCCTCACCTGTACCCTAAACTTTACCGTTCACAAACCCGAAACATACCCCTAAACCAAGCCCTAACACCAACCCAACACCTTACCATAAACCGTACCCTAATCCTATCCCATACACAAACACTAATCCATGCCCTGACACGTACCCTGCCTCTAACTCTTTACCCTACTCTCTCCTGTACCCTAAATCTTACCGTTTGCTAACCCTAACCCTAGCCCTAAAGCTAAATCTAACTACAACCCTACACCTTACCCTAACATGTACACTAATCTTAATGCATACACTAACACTAACCCATTCCCTCACACTTACTTTGACATTAAAACATTTCCTTACCCTCACCTGTAACCTAAACCTTACTCGTTCGCTCACCCTAACCCTAGCCCTAACACTAAACATAACGCCAACCCTATCCATTAGCCTAACCCGTACCCTAATTCTAACCCGTACACTAACACTAATCCGTACCCTAACATTTACCCTGACCCTTACACTTTTCCATACCCACGCCTGAACCCTAAATCTTACCATTCACTAACCCTAACCCTAGGTCTAAACCTAACCCTAAACCCAAGCCCAACCCTACACCTAACTCTAACATGTACACTAATCCTTATCCTTAAACTAACACTAACCTGTGCCCTAACACGAACCCTGACCCTAACTCATTTCCATACGCTCACCTGTACTCTAATGTTACCTATTCGCTAACCCTAACACTAGCCCTAAACCTAAACCTAACCCCAACCCTACACCTTACCCTAACCCATACCCTAATCATAACCCATACACTAACACTAACTCGTGCCCTAACACCTACCCTAACCCTACCCCTAACCCTAACCCTAACACTAACCCTAAACTTTACCATTTGTTAACCATAACCGTAGCCCCAAACCTAAACCTAACTACAAACCTACTCCTAACACATACACTAATCTTAACCCATACACTAACACTAACGCAATACCACACACGTACTTTGACAATAAAACATTTCCATATGGTCAGCTGTAACCTAAACCTTACCCGTTCACTAAACTTAACCCTACCCCTAACACTAACCATAACGCCAACCCTACCAATGACCCTAACCCGTATCCTAATCCTAACCTGTAAACCCACACTAACCCCTGCCCTAACACGTACCCTGACCCTAACACTATTCCGTAACCTCACCTGTACCCTAAACCTTACCGTTCGCTAACCCTAACCCTAAACCTAGACGAAACCCCAACCGTACACCTTACCCTAACCCGTAAGCTAATCCTAAGCCATACACTAACACTGACACGTGTCCTAACACATACACAAACCCTAACACTTTTCTGTACCATCACCTGTACCCTAAACCTGACATTTGGCTAACCCTAACCCTAGCCATAAAGCTAACCCTAAGCCCAACCCTAAACCTTACCTAAACCGTACCCTAATCCTAACCAGTATACTACTACTAAGCCATGCCCTGACATGTACCCTGACCCTAACGCTTTTCCATAACCTCACCGGTACCCTAAACCTTACCCATTCGCTAACCCTAACCCTAGCCCTAGCCCTAACCCTAACACCAACCCTACTACTTACCCTAACCCGTACCCTAATCCCAACCCATACACTATCACTAACCCATGTCCTAACACGTACCTTGACCCGAACACTTTTCCGTATCCTCTCCTGTACCCAAAATCTTACCGTTCACTAACCCTAACCCTAGCCCTAAACATAACGCTAACACCAACCTTACAACATACCCTAACCCGTACACTAAACTTAACCCGTACAAAAACACGAACCCATGCCCTCACATGTACTTTGACACTAACACATTTCCGTACCCTCCCGTGTACCGTAAACCTTACCCGTTTGCTAACTCTAACTGTAGGCCTAACCCTAACCATAACACCAACCCTACCCATTTCCCTAACCCGTACCCTAATCCTTACCCATACACTAACACTAATCCATGCCCTAACACGTACCCTGACCCTAACACTTTTCCATACCCACTCCTGTACCCTAAATCTTACCATTCGCTAACCCTAACCCTATGTCTAAACCTAACCCTAACCCCAACCCGTACCCTAATCCATACACTAACACTAACCTGTGCCCTAACATGAACCCTGACCCTAACTTGTTTCCATAAGCTCACCTGTACACTAAATGTTACCTATTCGCTAACCCTAACCCCACCCCTACACCTAAACATAACCCCAACCCTACACCTTTCCCTAACCCATACCCTAATCCTAACCCGTACACTAACACTAACCCGTGCCCTAACACGTACCCTGACCCTAACACTTTTCCGTATCCTCTCCAGTACCCTAAATCTTACCGTTCGCTAAACCTAGCCCTTTCCCTAAACAGAACGCTAACACCAACCTGACACCATACCCTAACCCATACACTGATCTTAACCCATACACCAAAATTAAGCAATTCCCTCACATGTACTTTGACACTAACACGTTTCCGTACCCTCCTGTGTACCGTAAACCTTACCTGTTCGCTAACACTTACCCTAGGTCTAAGCCTAACACTATCCACAACCCTACACAAAATCCTAACCCATACCCTAATCCTAATCCGTACAATAACACTAACCTGTGCCCTAACACCAAGCCTGACCCTAACTCGTTTCCATATGCTTACCTGTACCCTAAATATTACCTATTCGCTAACCCTAACCCTAACACTAACCCTAACCCCAATCCTACACCTTACCCTAATCCGTACTGTAATCCTAACCCGTACCCTAATACTAATCCGTGCCCTGACACGTACACAGACCGTGACACTTTTCTGTACCCTCACCTGTACCCTAAGCCTTACATTTCGCTAACCCTAACCCTAGCCCTAAAGCTAAATCTAACTCCAACCCTACACCTTACCCTAACACGTACACTAATCTTAAACCTTAAACTAACACTAACCCATTCCCGCATATGTATTTTGACCCTAAAACATTTCCGTACCCTCCCCTGTAACCTAAAAATTACCCGGTCGCTAACCCTAACCCTAGCTCTAAACCTAACCCTAACGCCAACCCTACATCTTACCCTAACCCATACACTAATCCTAAACCGTACACTAACACTAACCAGTGCCCTGAAACGTACCCTGACCCTAACACTTTTCCATACCCTCAGCTGTACGCTAAACCTAATCGTTAGCTAACCCTAACTGTAGACTTAAACCTAACCCTAACACCAACCCTACACCTTATTCTAACCCGTACCCTATTTTTAACCCCTACACTAACACTAACCCATGCCCTCACACGTAATTGGACACTAACACGTCTCCATACACTCACATGTACCATAAGCCTTAACTGTTCGCTAAGCCTATCCCTAACCCTAACCCCAACCCTAACCATTACCCTAACCCATACCCTAATCCTAACCACACATTAACACTAACACGTTTCCTAACACATAACCTGACCCAAACGCTTTTCCGTACCCTGAACTGTACCCTAAAACTTACCCGTTCGCCAACCCTAAGCCTAGCCCTAAACCTAACCCTAACCACAACCCCACACCTTACCCTAAACTCTACGCTAATCCTGACACGTACACTAACACTAACAGGTGTCCTAACATATACCCTGACCCTAAAAGTTTTCCGTACCCTCACCTGTACCCTAAACCTTACTGGTTCGCTAACCGTAACCTTAGCCCTAAACATAATGCTAACACCAACCCTACACCATACCCTAACCCGTACACTAATCTTAACCCGTACACCAAAATTATGCAATGCCCTCACACGTACTTTGACACTAACACGTTTCCGTACACTCATATACCATAAAACTTACCTGTTCGCTAACCCTAACCCTAGCCCTAAACTTAACCCTAAACTCAACCCTACACATTTCCCTAACCCGTACCCTAATCCTAACCCATACACTAGCACTACACGTGCCCTAACAGGTACCCTGACCGTAACACTTTTCTGTACACTCACCTGTACCCTAAACCATACCGTTTGCTATCCTTAACCCTAGACCTAAACGTAAACCTTACCCAATCCATAAACCTTTCCGTAAAACGTACCCAATCCTAACCAGTACCCTAACACTAATCCGTGCCCTAACATGTACCCTGATCCTAACACGTTTCTGGACCATCACCTGTAACCTAAACCTTACATTTCGCTAACCCTAACCATAGCCCTAAACCTAACCCTAAACCCAACCCTACCCATTACCCTAACCCATACCGTAATCCTAACCAGTACACTAATACTAATCCGTGCCCTGAAACGTAACCTGAGCCTAACACTTTTCTGTACCCTCACCTGTACCCTAAACTTTACCGTTCACAAACCCGAAACATACCCCTAAACCAAGCCCTAACACCAACCCAACACCTTACCATAAACCGTACCCTAATCCTATCCCGTACACAAACAATAATCCATGCCCTGACATGTACCCTGCCTCTAACTCTTTACCCTACTCTCTCCTGTACCCTAAATCTTACCGTTTGCTAACCCTAACCCTAGCCCTAAAGCTAAATCTAACTACAACCCTACACCTTACCCTAACATGTACACTAATCTTAATGCATACACTAACACTAACCCATTCCCTCACACTTACTTTGACACTAAAACATTTCCTTACCCTCACCTGTAACCTAAACCTTACTCGTTCGCTCACCCTAACCCTAGCCCTAACACTAAACATAACGCCAACCCTATCCATTAGCCTAACCCTTACCCTAATTATAACCCGTACACTAACACTAATCCGTACCCTAACATTTACCCTGACCCTTACACTTTTCCATACCCACGCCTGAACCCTAAATCTTACCATTCACTAACCCTAACCCTAGGTCTAAACCTAACCCTAAACCCAAGCCCAACCCTACACCTAACTCTAACATGTACACTAATCCTAATCCTTAAACTAACACTAACCTGTGCCCTAACACGAACCCTGACCCTAACTCATTTCCATACGCTCACCTGTACTCTAATGTTACCTATTCGCTAACCCTAACACTAGCCCTAAACCTAAACCTAACCCCAACCCTACACCTTACCCTAACCCATACCCTAATCATAACCCATACACTAACACTAACTCGTGCCCTAACACCTACCCTAACCCTACCCCTAACCCTAACCCTAACACTAACCCTAAACTTTACCATTTGTTAACCATAACCGTAGCCCCAAACCTAAACCTAACTACAAACCTACTCCTAACACATACACTAATCTTAACCCATACACTAACACTAACGCAATACCACACACGTACTTTGACAATAAAACATTTCCTTATGGTCAGCTGTAACCTAAACCTTACCCGTTCACTAAACTTAACCCTACCCCTAACACTAACCATAACGCCAACCCTACCAATGACCCTAACCCGTACCCTAATCCTAACCTGTAAACCCACACTAACCCCTGCCCTAACACGTACCCTGACCCTAACACTTTTCCGTAACCTCACCTGTACCCTAAACCTTACCGTTCGCTAACCCTAACCCTAAACCTAGACGAAACCCCAACCGTACACCTTACCCTAACCCGTAAGCTAATCCTAAGCCATACACTAACACTGACACGTGTCCTAACACATACAAAAACCCTAACACTTTTCTGTACCATCACCTGTACCCTAAACCTGACATTTGGCTAACCCTAACCCTAGCCATAAAGCTAACCCTAAGCCCAACCCTAAACCTTACCTAAACCGTACCCTAATCCTAACCAGTATACTACTACTAAGCCATGCCCTGACATGTACCCTGACCCTAACGCTTTTCCATAACCTCACCGGTACCCTAAACCTTACCCATTCGCTAACCCTAACCCTAGCCCTAGCCCTAACCCTAACGCCAACCCTACTACTTACCCTAACCCGTACCCTAATCCCAACCCATACACTATCACTAACCCATGTCCTAACACGTACCTTGACCCGAACACTTTTCCGTATCCTCTCCTGTACCCAAAACCTTACCGTTCACTAACCCTAACCCTAGCCCTAAACATAACGCTAACACCAACCTTACAGCATACCCTAACCCGTACACTAAACTTAACCCGTACAAAAAAACGAACCCATGCCCTCACATGTACTTTGACACTAACACATTTCCGTACCCTCCCGTGTACCGTAAACCTTACCCATTTGCTAACTCTAACTGTAGGCCTAACCCTAACCATAACACCAACCCTACCCATTTCCCTAACCCGTACCCTAATCCTTACCCATACACTAACACTAATCCATGCCCTAACACGTACCCTGACCCTAACACTTTTCCATACCCACTCCTGTACCCTAAATCTTACCATTCGCTAACCCTAACCCTATGTCTAAACCTAACCCTAACCCTAACCCGTACCCTAATCCATACACTAACACTAACCTGTGCCCTAACATGAACCCTGACCCTAACTTGTTTCCATAAGCTCACCTGTACCCTAAATGTTACCTATTCGCTAACCCTAACCCCACCCCTACACCTAAACATAACCCCAACCCTACACGTTTCCCTAACCCATACCCTAATCCTAACCCGTACACTAACACTAACCCGTGCCCTAACACGTACCCTGACCCTAACACTTTTCCGTATCCTCTCCAGTACCCTAAATCTTACCGTTCGCTAAACCTAGCCCTTTCCCTAAACAGAACGCTAACACCAACCTGACACCATACCCTAACCCATACACTGATCTTAACCCATACACCAAAATTAAGCAATTCCCTCACATGTACTTTGACACTAACACGTTTCCGTACCCTCCTGTGTACCGTAAACCTTACCTGTTCGCTAACACTTACCCTAGGTCTAAGCCTAACACTATCCACAACCCTACACAAAATCCTAACCCATACCCTAATCCTAATCCGTACAATAACACTAACCTGTGCCCTAACACCAAGCCTGACCCTAACTCGTTTCCATATGCTTACCTGTACCCTAAATATTACCTATTCGCTAACCCTAACCCTAACACTAACCCTAACCCCAATCCTACACCTTACCCTAATCCGTACTGTAATCCTAACCCGTACCCTAATACTAATCCGTGCCCTGACACGTACACAGACCGTGACACTTTTCTGTACCCTCACCTGTACCCTAAGCCTTACATTTCGCTAACCCTAACCCTAGCCCTAAAGCTAAATCTAACTCCAACCCTACACCTTACCCTAACACGTACACTAATCTTAAACCTTAAACTAACACTAACCCATTCCCGCATATGTATTTTGACCCTAAAACATTTCCGTACCCTCCCCTGTAACCTAAAAATTACCCGGTCGCTAACCCTAACCCTAGCTCTAAACCTAACCCTAACGCCAACCCTACATCTTACCCTAACCCATACACTAATCCAAAACCGTACACTAACACTAACCAGTGCCCTGAAACGTACCCTGACCCTAACACTTTTCCATACCCTCAGCTGTACGCTAAACCTAATCGTTAGCTAACCCTAACTGTAGACTTAAACCTAACCCTAACACCAACCCTACACCTTATTCTAACCCGTACCCTATTTTTAACCCCTACACTAACACTAACCCATGCCCTCACACGTAATTTGACACTAACACGTCTCCATACACTCACATGTACCATAAGCCTTAACTGTTCGCTAAGCCTATCCCTAACCCTAACGCCAACCCTAACCATTACCCTAACCCATACCCTAATCCTAACCACACATTAACACTAACACGTTTCCTAACACATAACCTGACCCAAACGCTTTTCCGTACCCTCAACTGTACCCTAAAACTTACCCGTTCGCCAACCCTAAGCCTAGCCCTAAACCTAACC
The DNA here is from genome assembly GCF_964341445.2 of Mesoplodon mirus. Taxonomy (NCBI): domain Eukaryota; kingdom Metazoa; phylum Chordata; class Mammalia; order Artiodactyla; family Ziphiidae; genus Mesoplodon; species Mesoplodon mirus. The sequence continues at coordinate 1,684,104 of NC_138996.1, forward strand.
CTAGCCACAACCCCACACCTTACCCTAAACTCTACGCTAATCCTGACACGTACACTAACACTAACAGGTGTCCTAACATATACCCTGACCCTAAAAGTTTTCCGTACCCTCACCTGTACCCTAAACCTTACTGGTTCGCTAACCGTAACCCTAGCCCTAAACATAATGCTAACACCAACCCTACACCATACCCTAACCTGTACACTAATCTTAACCCGTACACCAAAATTATGCAATGCCCTCACACGTACTTTGACACTAACACGTTTCCGTACACTCATGTACCATAAAACTTACCTGTTCACTAACCCTAACCCTAGCCCTAAACTTAACCCTAACCTCAACCCTACACATTTCCCTAACCCGTACCCTAATCCTAACCCATACACTAGCACTACACGTGCCCTAACAGGTACCCTGACCGTAACACTTTTCTGTACACTCACCTGTACCCTAAACCATACCGTGTGCTATCCTTAACCCTAGACCTAAACGTAAACCTTACCCCATCCCTAAACCTTACCCTAACGCGTACCCAATCCTAACCAGTACCCTAACACTAATCCGTGCCCTAACATGTACCCTGATCCTAACACGTTTCTGGACCATCACCTGTAACCTAAACCTTACATTTCGCTAACCCTAACCATAGCCCTAAACCTAACCCTAAACCCAACCCTACCCATTACCCTAACCCATACCGTAATCCTAACCAGTACACTAATACTAATCCGTGCCCTGAAACGTAACCTGAGCCTAACACTTTTCTGTACCCTCACCTGTACCCTAAACTTTACCGTTCACAAACCCGAAACATACCCCTAAACCAAGCCCTAACACCAACCCAACACCTTACCATAAACCGTACCCTAATCCTATCCCATACACAAACACTAATCCATGCCCTGACACGTACCCTGCCTCTAACTCTTTACCCTACTCTCTCCTGTACCCTAAATCTTACCGTTTGCTAACCCTAACCCTAGCCCTAAAGCTAAATCTAACTACAACCCTACACCTTACCCTAACATGTACACTAATCTTAATGCATACACTAACACTAACCCATTCCCTCACACTTACTTTGACACTAAAACATTTCCTTACCCTCACCTGTAACCTAAACCTTACTCGTTCGCTCACCCTAACCCTAGCCCTAACACTAAACATAACGCCAACCCTATCCATTAGCCTAACCCGTACCCTAATTCTAACCCATACACTAACACTAATCTGTGCCCTAACATTTACCCTGACCCTTACACTTTTCCATACCCACGCCTGAACCCTAAATCTTACCATTCACTAACCCTAACCCTAGGTCTAAACCTAACCCTAAACCCAAGCCCAACCCTACACCTAACTCTAACATGTACACTAATCCTAATCCTTAAACTAACACTAACCTGTGCCCTAACACGAACCCTGACCCTAACTCATTTCCATACGCTCACCTGTACTCTAATGTTACCTATTCGCTAACCCTAACACTAGCCCTAAACCTAAACCTAACCCCAACCCTACACCTTACCCTAACCCATACCCTAATCATAACCCATACACTAACACTAACTCGTGCCCTAACACCTACCCTAACCCTACCCCTAACCCTAACCCTAACACTAACCCTAAACTTTACCATTTGTTAACCATAACCGTAGCCCCAAACCTAAACCTAACTACAAACCTACTCCTAACACATACACTAATCTTAACCCATACACTAACACTAACGCAATACCACACACGTACTTTGACAATAAAACATTTCCATATGGTCAGCTGTAACCTAAACCTTACCCGTTCACTAAACTTAACCCTACCCCTAACACTAACCATAACGCCAACCCTACCAATGACCCTAACCCGTACCCTAATCCTAACCTGTAAACCCACACTAACCCCTGCCCTAACACGTACCCTGACCCTAACACTTTTCCGTAACCTCACCTGTACCCTAAACCTTACCGTTCGCTAACCCTAACCCTAAACCTAGACGAAACCCCAACCGTACACCTTACCCTAACCCGTAAGCTAATCCTAAGCCATACACTAACACTGACACGTGTCCTAACACATACACAAACCCTAACACTTTTCTGTACCATCACCTGTACCCTAAACCTGACATTTGGCTAACCCTAACCCTAGCCATAAAGCTAACCCTAAGCCCAACCCTAAACCTTACCCAAACCGTACCCAAATCCTAACCAGTATACTACTACTAAGCCATGCCCTGACATGTACCCTGACCCTAACGCTTTTCCATAACCTCACCGGTACCCTAAACCTTACCCATTCGCTAACCCTAACCCTAGCCCTAGCCCTAACCCTAACGCCAACCCTACTACTTACCCTAACCCGTACCCTAATCCCAACCCATACACTATCACTAACCCATGTCCTAACACGTACCTTGACCCGAACACTTTTCCGTATCCTCTCCTGTACCCAAAATCTTACCGTTCACTAACCCTAACCCTAGCCCTAAACATAACGCTAACACCAACCTTACAGCATACCCTAACCCGTACACTAAACTTAACCCGTACAAAAACACGAACCCATGCCCTCACATGTACTTTGACACTAACACATTTCCGTACCCTCCCGTGTACCGTAAACCTTACCCGTTTGCTAACTCTAACTGTAGGCCTAACCCTAACCATAACACCAACCCTACCCATTTCCCTAACCCGTACCCTAATCCTTACCCATACACTAACACTAATCCATGCCCTAACACGTACCCTGACCCTAACACTTTTCCATACCCACTCCTGTACCCTAAATCTTACCATTCGCTAACCCTAACCCTATGTCTAAACCTAACCCTAACCCCAACCCTACACCTAACCCTAACCCGTACCCTAATCCATACACTAACACTAACCTGTGCCCTAACATGAACCCTGACCCTAACTTGTTTCCATAAGCTCACCTGTACCCTAAATGTTACCTATTCGCTAACCCTAACCCCACCCCTACACCTAAACATAACCCCAACCCTACACCTTTCCCTAACCCATACCCTAATCCTAACCCGTACACTAACACTAACCCGTGCCCTAACACGTACCCTGACCCTAACACTTTTCCGTATCCTCTCCAGTACCCTAAATCTTACCGTTCGCTAAACCTAGCCCTTTCCCTAAACAGAACGCTAACACCAACCTGACACCATACCCTAACCCATACACTGATCTTAACCCATACACCAAAATTAAGCAATTCCCTCACATGTACTTTGACACTAACACGTTTCCGTACCCTCCTGTGTACCGTAAACCTTACCTGTTCGCTAACACTTACCCTAGGTCTAAGCCTAACACTATCCACAACCCTACACAAAATCCTAACCCATACCCTAATCCTAATCCGTACAATAACACTAACCTGTGCCCTAACACCAAGCCTGACCCTAACTCGTTTCCATATGCTTACCTGTACCCTAAATATTACCTATTCGCTAACCCTAACCCTAACACTAACCCTAACCCCAATCCTACACCTTACCCTGATCCGTACTGTAATCCTAACCCGTACCCTAATACTAATCCGTGCCCTGACACGTACACAGACCGTGACACTTTTCTGTACCCTCACCTGTACCCTAAGCCTTACATTTCGCTAACCCTAACCCTAGCCCTAAAGCTAAATCTAACTCCAACCCTACACCTTACCCTAACACGTACACTAATCTTAAACCTTAAACTAACACTAACCCATTCCCGCATATGTATTTGGACCCTAAAACATTTCCGTACCCTCCCCTGTAACCTAAAAATTACCCGGTCGCTAACCCTAACCCTAGCTCTAAACCTAACCCTAACGCCAACCCTACATCTTACCCTAACCCATACACTAATCCTAAACCGTACACTAACACTAACCAGTGCCCTGAAACGTACCCTGACCCTAACACTTTTCCATACCCTCAGCTGTACGCTAAACCTAATCGTTAGCTAACCCTAACTGTAGACTTAAACCTAACCCTAACACCAACCCTACACCTTATTCTAAACCGTACCCTATTTTTAACCCCTACACTAACACTAACCCATGCCCTCACACGTAATTTGACACTAACACGTCTCCATACACTCACATGTACCATAAGCCTTAACTGTTCGCTAAGCCTATCCCTAACCCTAACGCCAACCCTAACCATTACCCTAACCCATACCCTAATCCTAACCACACATTAACACTAACACGTTTCCTAACACATAACCTGACCCAAACGCTTTTCTGTACCCTCAACTGTACCCTAAAACTTACCCGTTCGCCAACCCTAAGCCTAGCCCTAAACCTAACCCTAACCACAACCCCACACCTTACCCTAAACTCTACGCTAATCCTGACACGTACACTAACACTAACAGGTGTCCTAACATATACCCTGACCCTAAAAGTTTTCCGTACCCTCACCTGTACCCTAAACCTTACTGGTTCGCTAACCGTAACCTTAGCCCTAAACATAATGCTAACACCAACCCTACACCATACCCTAACCCGTACACTAATCTTAACCCGTACACCAAAATTATGCAATGCCCTCACACGTACTTTGACACTAACACGTTTCCGTACACTCATGTACCATAAAACTTACCTGTTCGCTAACCCTAACCCTAGCCCTAAACTTAACCCTAACCTCAACCCTACACATTTCCCTAACCCGTACCCTAATCCTAACCCATACACTAGCACTACACGTGCCCTAACAGGTACCCTGACCGTAAAACTTTTCTGTACACTCACCTGTACCCTAAACCATACCGTGTGCTATCCTTAACCCTAGACCTAAACGTAAACCTTACCCCATCCCTAAACCTTTCCCTAAAGCGTACCCAATCCTAACCAGTACCCTAACACTAATCCGTGCCCTAACATGTACCCTGATCCTAACACGTTTCTGGACCATCACCTGTAACCTAAACCTTACATTTCGCTAACCCTAACCATAGCCCTAAACCTAACCCTAAACCCAACCCTACCCATTACCCTAACCCATACCGTAATCCTAACCAGTACACTAATACTAATCCGTGCCCTGAAACGTAACCTGAGCCTAACACTTTTCTGTACCCTCACCTGTACCCTAAACTTTACCGTTCACAAACCCGAAACATACCCCTAAACCAAGCCCTAACACCAACCCAACACCTTACCATAAACCGTACCCTAATCCTATCCCGTACACAAACACTAATCCATGCCCTGACACGTACCCTGCCTCTAACTCTTTACCCTACTCTCTCCTGTACCCTAAATCTTACCGTTTGCTAACCCTAACCCTAGCCCTAAAGCTAAATCTAACTACAACCCTACACCTTACCCTAACATGTACACTAATCTTAATGCATACACTAACACTATCCCATTCCCTCACACTTACTTTGACACTAAAACATTTCCTTACCCTCACCTGTAACCTAAACCTTACTCGTTCGCTCACCCTAACCCTAGCCCTAACACTAAACATAACGCCAACCCTATCCATTAGCCTAACCCGTACCCTAATTCTAACCCGTACACTAACACTAATCCGTGCCCTAACATTTACCCTGACCCTTACACTTTTCCATACCCACGCCTGAACCCTAAATCTTACCATTCACTAACCCTAACCCTAGGTCTAAACCTATCCCTAAACCCAAGCCCAACCCTACACCTAACTCTAACATGTACACTAATCCTAATCCTTAAACTAACACTAACCTGTGCCCTAACACGAACCCTGACCCTAACTCATTTCCATACGCTCACCTGTACTCTAATGTTACCTATTCGCTAACCCTAACACTAGCCCTAAACCTAAACCTAACCCCAACCCTACACCTTACCCTAACCCATACCCTAATCATAACCCATACACTAACACTAACTCGTGCCCTAACACCTACCCTAACCCTACCCCTAACCATAACCCTAACCCTAACCCTAAACTTTACCATTTGTTAACCATAACCATAGCCCCAAACCTAAACCTAACTACAAACCTACTCCTAACACATACACTAATCTTAACCCATACACTATCACTAACGCAATACCACACACGTACTTTGACAATAAAACATTTCCATATGGTCAGCTGTAACCTAAACCTTACCCGTTCACTAAACTTAACCCTACCCCTAACACTAACCATAACGCCAACCCTACCAATTACCCTAACCCGTACCCTAATCCTAACCTGTAAACCCACACTAACCCCTGCCCTAACACGTACCCTGACCCTAACACTTTTCCGTAACCTCACCTGTACCCTAAACCTTACCGTTCGCTAACCCTAACCCTAAACCTAGACGAAACCCCAACCGTACACCTTACCCTAACCCGTAAGCTAATCCTAAGCCATACACTAACACTGACACGTGTCCTAACACATACACAAACCCTAACACTTTTCTGTACCATCACCTGTACCCTAAACCTGACATTTGGCTAACCCTAACCCTAGCCATAAAGCTAACCCTAAGCCCAACCCTAAACCTTACCCAAACCGTACCCTAATCCTAACCAGTATACTACTACTAAGCCATGCCCTGACATGTACCCTGACCCTAACGCTTTTCCATAACCTCACCGGTACCCTAAACCTTACCCATTCGCTAACCCTAACCCTAGCCCTAGCCCTAACCCTAACGCCAACCCTACTACTTACCCTAACCCGTACCCTAATCCCAACCCATACACTATCACTAACCCATGTCCTAAAACGTACCTTGACCCGAACACTTTTCCGTATCCTCTCCTGTACCCAAAATCTTACCGTTCACTAACCCTAACCCTAGCCCTAAACATAACGCTAACACCAACCTTACAGCATACCCTAACCCGTACACTAAACTTAACCCGTACAAAAACACGAACCCATGCCCTCACATGTACTTTGACACTAACACATTTCCGTACCCTCCCGTGTACCGTAAACCTTACCCGTTTGCTAACTCTAACTGTAGGCCTAACCCTAACCATAACACCAACCCTACCCATTTCCCTAACCCGTACCCTAATCCTTACCCATACACTAACACTAATCCATGCCCTAACACGTACCCTGACCCTAACACTTTTCCATACCCACTCCTGTACCCTAAATCTTACCATTCGCTAACCCTAACCCTATGTCTAAACCTAACCCTAACCCCAACCCTACACCTAACCCTAACCCGTACCCTAATCCATACACTAACACTAACCTGTGCCCTAACATGAACCCTGACCCTAACTTGTTTCCATAAGCTCACCTGTACCCTAAATGTTACCTATTCGCTAACCCTAACCCCACCCCTACACCTAAACATAACCCCAACCCTACACCTTTCCCTAACCCATACCCTAATCCTAACCCGTACACTAACACTAACCCGTGCCCTAACACGTACCCTGACCCTAACACTTTTCCGTATCCTCTCCAGTACCCTAAATCTTACCGTTCGCTAAACCTAGCCCTTTCCCTAAACAGAACGCTAACACCAACCTGACACCATACCCTAACCCATACACTGATCTTAACCCATACACCAAAATTAAGCAATTCCCTCACATGTACTTTGACACTAACACGTTTCCGTACCCTCCTGTGTACCGTAAACCTTACCTGTTCGCTAACACTTACCCTAGGTCTAAGCCTAACACTATCCACAACCCTACACAAAATCCTAACCCATACCCTAATCCTAATCCGTACAATAACACTAACCTGTGCCCTAACACCAAGCCTGACCCTAACTCGTTTCCATATGCTTACCTGTACCCTAAATATTACCTATTCGCTAACCCTAACCCTAACACTAACCCTAACCCCAATCCTACACCTTACCCTGATCCGTACTGTAATCCTAACCCGTACCCTAATACTAATCCGTGCCCTGACACGTACACAGACCGTGACACTTTTCTGTACCCTCACCTGTACCCTAAGCCTTACATTTCGCTAACCCTAACCCTAGCCCTAAAGCTAAATCTAACTCCAACCCTACACCTTACCCTAACACGTACACTAATCTTAAACCTTAAACTAACACTAACCCATTCCCGCATATGTATTTGGACCCTAAAACATTTCCGTACCCTCCCCTGTAACCTAAAAATTACCCGGTCGCTAACCCTAACCCTAGCTCTAAACCTAACCCTAACGCCAACCCTACATCTTACCCTAACCCATACACTAATCCTAAACCGTACACTAACACTAACCAGTGCCCTGAAACGTACCCTGACCCTAACACTTTTCCATACCCTCAGCTGTACGCTAAACCTAATCGTTAGCTAACCCTAACTGTAGACTTAAACCTAACCCTAACACCAACCCTACACCTTATTCTAAACCGTACCCTATTTTTAACCCCTACACTAACACTAACCCATGCCCTCACACGTAATTTGACACTAACACGTCTCCATACACTCACATGTACCATAAGCCTTAACTGTTCGCTAAGCCTATCCCTAACCCTAACGCCAACCCTAACCATTACCCTAACCCATACCCTAATCCTAACCACACATTAACACTAACACGTTTCCTAACACATAACCTGACCCAAACGCTTTTCTGTACCCTCAACTGTACCCTAAAACTTACCCGTTCGCCAACCCTAAGCCTAGCCCTAAACCTAACCCTAACCACAACCCCACACCTTACCCTAAACTCTACGCTAATCCTGACACGTACACTAACACTAACAGGTGTCCTAACATATACCCTGACCCTAAAAGTTTTCCGTACCCTCACCTGTACCCTAAACCTTACTGGTTCACTAACCGTAACCTTAGCCCTAAACATAATGCTAACACCAACCCTACACCATACCCTAACCCGTACACTAATCTTAACCCGTACACCAAAATTATGCAATGCCCTCACACGTACTTTGACACTAACACGTTTCCGTACACTCATATACCATAAAACTTACCTGTTCGCTAACCCTAACCCTAGCCCTAAACTTAACCCTAACCTCAACTCTACACATTTCCCTAACCCGTACCCTAATCCTAACCCATACACTAGCACTACACGTGCCCTAACAGGTACCCTGACCGTAACACTTTTCTGTACACTCACCTGTACCCTAAACCATACCGTGTGCTATCCTTAACCCTAGACCTAAACGTAAACCTTACCCCATCCCTAAACCTTACCCTAACGCGTACCCAATCCTAACCAGTACCCTAACACTAATCCGTGCCCTAACATGTACCCTGATCCTAACACGTTTCTGGACCATCACCTGTAACCTAAACCTTACATTTCGCTAACCCTAACCATAGCCCTAAACCTAACCCTAAACCCAACCCTACCCATTACCCTAACCCATACCGTAATCCTAACCAGTACACTAATACTAATCCGTGCCCTGAAACGTAACCTGAGCCTAACACTTTTCTGTACCCTCACCTGTACCCTAAACTTTACCGTTCACAAACCCGAAACATACCCCTAAACCAAGCCCTAACACCAACCCAACACCTTACCATAAACCGTACCCTAATCCTATCCCATACACAAACACTAATCCATGCCCTGACACGTACCCTGCCTCTAACTCTTTACCCTACTCTCTCCTGTACCCTAAATCTTACCGTTTGCTAACCCTAACCCTAGCCCTAAAGCTAAATCTAACTACAACCCTACACCTTACCCTAACATGTACACTAATCTTAATGCATACACTAACACTAACCCATTCCCTCACACTTACTTTGACACTAAAACATTTCCTTACCCTCACCTGTAACCTAAACCTTACTCGTTCGCTCACCCTAACCCTAGCCCTAACACTAAACATAACGCCAACCCTATCCATTAGCCTAACCCGTACCCTAATTCTAACCCATACACTAACACTAATCTGTGCCCTAACATTTACCCTGACCCTTACACTTTTCCATACCCACGCCTGAACCCTAAATCTTACCATTCACTAACCCTAACCCTAGGTCTAAACCTAACCCTAAACCCAAGCCCAACCCTACACCTAACTCTAACATGTACACTAATCCTAATCCTTAAACTAACACTAACCTGTGCCCTAACACGAACCCTGACCCTAACTCATTTCCATACGCTCACCTGTACTCTAATGTTACCTATTCGCTAACCCTAACACTAGCCCTAAACCTAAACCTAACCCCAACCCTACACCTTACCCTAACCCATACCCTAATCATAACCCATACACTAACACTAACTCGTGCCCTAACACCTACCCTAACCCTACCCCTAACCCTAACCCTAACACTAACCCTAAACTTTACCATTTGTTAACCATAACCGTAGCCCCAAACCTAAACCTAACTACAAACCTACTCCTAACACATACACTAATCTTAACCCATACACTAACACTAACGCAATACCACACACGTACTTTGACAATAAAACATTTCCATATGGTCAGCTGTAACCTAAACCTTACCCGTTCACTAAACTTAACCCTACCCCTAACACTAACCATAACGCCAACCCTACCAATGACCCTAACCCGTACCCTAATCCTAACCTGTAAACCCACACTAACCCCTGCCCTAACACGTACCCTGACCCTAACACTTTTCCGTAACCTCACCTGTACCCTAAACCTTACCGTTCGCTAACCCTAACCCTAAACCTAGACGAAACCCCAACCGTACACCTTACCCTAACCCGTAAGCTAATCCTAAGCCATACACTAACACTGACACGTGTCCTAACACATACACAAACCCTAACACTTTTCTGTACCATCACCTGTACCCTAAACCTGACATTTGGCTAACCCTAACCCTAGCCATAAAGCTAACCCTAAGCCCAACCCTAAACCTTACCCAAACCGTACCCAAATCCTAACCAGTATACTACTACTAAGCCATGCCCTGACATGTACCCTGACCCTAACGCTTTTCCATAACCTCACCGGTACCCTAAACCTTACCCATTCGCTAACCCTAACCCTAGCCCTAGCCCTAACCCTAACGCCAACCCTACTACTTACCCTAACCCGTACCCTAATCCCAACCCATACACTATCACTAACCCATGTCCTAACACGTACCTTGACCCGAACACTTTTCCGTATCCTCTCCTGTACCCAAAATCTTACCGTTCACTAACCCTAACCCTAGCCCTAAACATAACGCTAACACCAACCTTACAGCATACCCTAACCCGTACACTAAACTTAACCCGTACAAAAACACGAACCCATGCCCTCACATGTACTTTGACACTAACACATTTCCGTACCCTCCCGTGTACCGTAAACCTTACCCGTTTGCTAACTCTAACTGTAGGCCTAACCCTAACCATAACACCAACCCTACCCATTTCCCTAACCCGTACCCTAATCCTTACCCATACACTAACACTAATCCATGCCCTAACACGTACCCTGACCCTAACACTTTTCCATACCCACTCCTGTACCCTAAATCTTACCATTCGCTAACCCTAACCCTATGTCTAAACCTAACCCTAACCCCAACCCTACACCTAACCCTAACCCGTACCCTAATCCATACACTAACACTAACCTGTGCCCTAACATGAACCCTGACCCTAACTTGTTTCCATAAGCTCACCTGTACCCTAAATGTTACCTATTCGCTAACCCTAACCCCACCCCTACACCTAAACATAACCCCAACCCTACACCTTTCCCTAACCCATACCCTAATCCTAACCCGTACACTAACACTAACCCGTGCCCTAACACGTACCCTGACCCTAACACTTTTCCGTATCCTCTCCAGTACCCTAAATCTTACCGTTCGCTAAACCTAGCCCTTTCCCTAAACAGAACGCTAACACCAACCTGACACCATACCCTAACCCATACACTGATCTTAACCCATACACCAAAATTAAGCAATTCCCTCACATGTACTTTGACACTAACACGTTTCCGTACCCTCCTGTGTACCGTAAACCTTACCTGTTCGCTAACACTTACCCTAGGTCTAAGCCTAACACTATCCACAACCCTACACAAAATCCTAACCCATACCCTAATCCTAATCCGTACAATAACACTAACCTGTGCCCTAACACCAAGCCTGACCCTAACTCGTTTCCATATGCTTACCTGTACCCTAAATATTACCTATTCGCTAACCCTAACCCTAACACTAACCCTAACCCCAATCCTACACCTTACCCTGATCCGTACTGTAATCCTAACCCGTACCCTAATACTAATCCGTGCCCTGACACGTACACAGACCGTGACACTTTTCTGTACCCTCACCTGTACCCTAAGCCTTACATTTCGCTAACCCTAACCCTAGCCCTAAAGCTAAATCTAACTCCAACCCTACACCTTACCCTAACACGTACACTAATCTTAAACCTTAAACTAACACTAACCCATTCCCGCATATGTATTTGGACCCTAAAACATTTCCGTACCCTCCCCTGTAACCTAAAAATTACCCGGTCGCTAACCCTAACCCTAGCTCTAAACCTAACCCTAACGCCAACCCTACATCTTACCCTAACCCATACACTAATCCTAAACCGTACACTAACACTAACCAGTGCCCTGAAACGTACCCTGACCCTAACACTTTTCCATACCCTCAGCTGTACGCTAAACCTAATCGTTAGCTAACCCTAACTGTAGACTTAAACCTAACCCTAACACCAACCCTACACCTTATTCTAAACCGTACCCTATTTTTAACCCCTACACTAACACTAACCCATGCCCTCACACGTAATTTGACACTAACACGTCTCCATACACTCACATGTACCATAAGCCTTAACTGTTCGCTAAGCCTATCCCTAACCCTAACGCCAACCCTAACCATTACCCTAACCCATACCCTAATCCTAACCACACATTAACACTAACACGTTTCCTAACACATAACCTGACCCAAACGCTTTTCTGTACCCTCAACTGTACCCTAAAACTTACCCGTTCGCCAACCCTAAGCCTAGCCCTAAACCTAACCCTAACCACAACCCCACACCTTACCCTAAACTCTACGCTAATCCTGACACGTACACTAACACTAACAGGTGTCCTAACATATACCCTGACCCTAAAAGTTTTCCGTACCCTCACCTGTACCCTAAACCTTACTGGTTCGCTAACCGTAACCTTAGCCCTAAACATAATGCTAACACCAACCCTACACCATACCCTAACCCGTACACTAATCTTAACCCGTACACCAAAATTATGCAATGCCCTCACACGTACTTTGACACTAACACGTTTCCGTACACTCATGTACCATAAAACTTACCTGTTCGCTAACCCTAACCCTAGCCCTAAACTTAACCCTAACCTCAACCCTACACATTTCCCTAACCCGTACCCTAATCCTAACCCATACACTAGCACTACACGTGCCCTAACAGGTACCCTGACCGTAAAACTTTTCTGTACACTCACCTGTACCCTAAACCATACCGTGTGCTATCCTTAACCCTAGACCTAAACGTAAACCTTACCCCATCCCTAAACCTTTCCCTAAAGCGTACCCAATCCTAACCAGTACCCTAACACTAATCCGTGCCCTAACATGTACCCTGATCCTAACACGTTTCTGGACCATCACCTGTAACCTAAACCTTACATTTCGCTAACCCTAACCATAGCCCTAAACCTAACCCTAAACCCAACCCTACCCATTACCCTAACCCATACCGTAATCCTAACCAGTACACTAATACTAATCCGTGCCCTGAAACGTAACCTGAGCCTAACACTTTTCTGTACCCTCACCTGTACCCTAAACTTTACCGTTCACAAACCCGAAACATACCCCTAAACCAAGCCCTAACACCAACCCAACACCTTACCATAAACCGTACCCTAATCCTATCCCGTACACAAACACTAATCCATGCCCTGACACGTACCCTGCCTCTAACTCTTTACCCTACTCTCTCCTGTACCCTAAATCTTACCGTTTGCTAACCCTAACCCTAGCCCTAAAGCTAAATCTAACTACAACCCTACACCTTACCCTAACATGTACACTAATCTTAATGCATACACTAACACTATCCCATTCCCTCACACTTACTTTGACACTAAAACATTTCCTTACCCTCACCTGTAACCTAAACCTTACTCGTTCGCTCACCCTAACCCTAGCCCTAACACTAAACATAACGCCAACCCTATCCATTAGCCTAACCCGTACCCTAATTCTAACCCGTACACTAACACTAATCCGTGCCCTAACATTTACCCTGACCCTTACACTTTTCCATACCCACGCCTGAACCCTAAATCTTACCATTCACTAACCCTAACCCTAGGTCTAAACCTATCCCTAAACCCAAGCCCAACCCTACACCTAACTCTAACATGTACACTAATCCTAATCCTTAAACTAACACTAACCTGTGCCCTAACACGAACCCTGACCCTAACTCATTTCCATACGCTCACCTGTACTCTAATGTTACCTATTCGCTAACCCTAACACTAGCCCTAAACCTAAACCTAACCCCAACCCTACACCTTACCCTAACCCATACCCTAATCATAACCCATACACTAACACTAACTCGTGCCCTAACACCTACCCTAACCCTACCCCTAACCATAACCCTAACCCTAACCCTAAACTTTACCATTTGTTAACCATAACCGTAGCCCCAAACCTAAACCTAACTACAAACCTACTCCTAACACATACACTAATCTTAACCCATACACTATCACTAACGCAATACCACACACGTACTTTGACAATAAAACATTTCCATATGGTCAGCTGTAACCTAAACCTTACCCGTTCACTAAACTTAACCCTACCCCTAACACTAACCATAACGCCAACCCTACCAATTACCCTAACCCGTACCCTAATCCTAACCTGTAAACCCACACTAACCCCTGCCCTAACACGTACCCTGACCCTAACACTTTTCCGTAACCTCACCTGTACCCTAAACCTTACCGTTCGCTAACCCTAACCCTAAACCTAGACGAAACCCCAACCGTACACCTTACCCTAACCCGTAAGCTAATCCTAAGCCATACACTAACACTGACACGTGTCCTAACACATACACAAACCCTAACACTTTTCTGTACCATCACCTGTACCCTAAACCTGACATTTGGCTAACCCTAACCCTAGCCATAAAGCTAACCCTAAGCCCAACCCTAAACCTTACCCAAACCGTACCCTAATCCTAACCAGTATACTACTACTAAGCCATGCCCTGACATGTACCCTGACCCTAACGCTTTTCCATAACCTCACCGGTACCCTAAACCTTACCCATTCGCTAACCCTAACCCTAGCCCTAGCCCTAACCCTAACGCCAACCCTACTACTTACCCTAACCCGTACCCTAATCCCAACCCATACACTATCACTAACCCATGTCCTAAAACGTACCTTGACCCGAACACTTTTCCGTATCCTCTCCTGTACCCAAAATCTTACCGTTCACTAACCCTAACCCTAGCCCTAAACATAACGCTAACACCAACCTTACAGCATACCCTAACCCGTACACTAAACTTAACCCGTACAAAAACACGAACCCATGCCCTCACATGTACTTTGACACTAACACATTTCCGTACCCTCCCGTGTACCGTAAACCTTACCCGTTTGCTAACTCTAACTGTAGGCCTAACCCTAACCATAACACCAACCCTACCCATTTCCCTAACCCGTACCCTAATCCTTACCCATACACTAACACTAATCCATGCCCTAACACGTACCCTGACCCTAACACTTTTCCATACCCACTCCTGTACCCTAAATCTTACCATTCGCTAACCCTAACCCTATGTCTAAACCTAACCCTAACCCCAACCCTACACC
Organism: Mesoplodon mirus; assembly: GCF_964341445.2. Taxonomy (NCBI): domain Eukaryota; kingdom Metazoa; phylum Chordata; class Mammalia; order Artiodactyla; family Ziphiidae; genus Mesoplodon; species Mesoplodon mirus. The sequence goes on from NC_138996.1 coordinate 1,699,911, forward strand.
TAACCCTAACCCGTACCCTAATCCATACACTAACACTAACCTGTGCCCTAACATGAACCCTGACCCTAACTTGTTTCCATAAGCTCACCTGTACCCTAAATGTTACCTATTCGCTAACCCTAACCCCACCCCTACACCTAAACATAACCCCAACCCTACACCTTTCCCTAACCCATACCCTAATCCTAACCCGTACACTAACACTAACCCGTGCCCTAACACGTACCCTGACCCTAACACTTTTCCGTATCCTCTCCAGTACCCTAAATCTTACCGTTCGCTAAACCTAGCCCTTTCCCTAAACAGAACGCTAACACCAACCTGACACCATACCCTAACCCATACACTGATCTTAACCCATACACCAAAATTAAGCAATTCCCTCACATGTACTTTGACACTAACACGTTTCCGTACCCTCCTGTGTACCGTAAACCTTACCTGTTCGCTAACACTTACCCTAGGTCTAAGCCTAACACTATCCACAACCCTACACAAAATCCTAACCCATACCCTAATCCTAATCCGTACAATAACACTAACCTGTGCCCTAACACCAAGCCTGACCCTAACTCGTTTCCATATGCTTACCTGTACCCTAAATATTACCTATTCGCTAACCCTAACCCTAACACTAACCCTAACCCCAATCCTACACCTTACCCTGATCCGTACTGTAATCCTAACCCGTACCCTAATACTAATCCGTGCCCTGACACGTACACAGACCGTGACACTTTTCTGTACCCTCACCTGTACCCTAAGCCTTACATTTCGCTAACCCTAACCCTAGCCCTAAAGCTAAATCTAACTCCAACCCTACACCTTACCCTAACACGTACACTAATCTTAAACCTTAAACTAACACTAACCCATTCCCGCATATGTATTTTGACCATAAAACATTTCCGTACCCTCCCCTGTAACCTAAAAATTACCCGGTCGCTAACCCTAACCCTAGCTCTAAACCTAACCCTAACGCCAACCCTACATCTTACCCTAACCCATACACTAATCCTAAACCGTACACTAACACTAACCAGTGCCCTGAAACGTACCCTGACCCTAACACTTTTCCATACCCTCAGCTGTACGCTAAACCTAATCGTTAGCTAACCCTAACTGTAGACTTAAACCTAACCCTAACACCAACCCTACACCTTATTCTAAACCGTACCCTATTTTTAACACCTACACTAACACTAACCCATGCCCTCACACGTAATTTGACACTAACACGTCTCCATACACTCACATGTACCATAAGCCTTAACTGTTCGCTAAGCCTATCCCTAACCCTAACGCCAACCCTAACCATTACCCTAACCCATACCCTAATCCTAACCACACATTAACACTAACACGTTTCCTAACACATAACCTGACCCAAACGCTTTTCCGTACCCTCAACTGTACCCTAAAACTTACCCGTTTGCCAACCCTAAGCCTAGCCCTAAACCTAACCCTAACCACAACCCCACACCTTACCCTAAACTCTACGCTAATCCTGACACGTACACTAACACTAACAGGTGTCCTAACATATACCCTGACCCTAAAAGTTTTCCGTACCCTCACCTGTACCCTAAACCTTACTGGTTCGCTAACCGTAACCTTAGCCCTAAACATAATGCTAACACCAACCCTACACCATACCCTAACCCGTACACTAATCTTAACCCGTACACCAAAATTATGCAATGCCCTCACACGTACTTTGACACTAACACGTTTCTGTACACTCATGTACCATAAAACTTACCTGTTCGCTAACCCTAACCCTAGCCCTAAACTTAACCCTAACCTCAACCCTACACATTTCCCTAACCCGTACCCTAATCCTAACCCATACACTAGCACTACACGTGCCCTAACAGGTACCCTGACCGTAAAACTTTTCTGTACACTCACCTGTACCCTAAACCATACCGTGTGCTATCCTTAACCCTAGACCTAAACGTAAACCTTACCCCATCCCTAAACCTTTCCCTAAAGCGTACCCAATCCTAACCAGTACCCTAACACTAATCCGTGCCCTAACATGTACCCTGATCCTAACACGTTTCTGGACCATCACCTGTAACCTAAACCTTACATTTCGCTAACCCTAACCATAGCCCTAAACCTAACCCTAAACCCAACCCTACCCATTACCCTAACCCATACCGTAATCCTAACCAGTACACTAATACTAATCCGTGCCCTGAAACGTAACCTGAGCCTAACACTTTTCTGTACCCTCACCTGTACCCTAAACTTTACCGTTCACAAACCCGAAACATACCCCTAAACCAAGCCCTAACACCAACCCAACACCTTACCATAAACCGTACCCTAATCCTATCCCGTACACAAACACTAATCCATGCCCTGACACGTACCCTGCCTCTAACTCTTTACCCTACTCTCTCCTGTACCCTAAATCTTACCGTTTGCTAACCCTAACCCTAGCCCTAAAGCTAAATCTAACTACAACCCTACACCTTACCCTAACATGTACACTAATCTTAATGCATACACTAACACTATCCCATTCCCTCACACTTACTTTGACACTAAAACATTTCCTTACCCTCACCTGTAACCTAAACCTTACTCGTTCGCTCACCCTAACCCTAGCCCTAACACTAAACATAACGCCAACCCTATCCATTAGCCTAACCCGTACCCTAATTCTAACCCGTACACTAACACTAATCCGTGCCCTAACATTTACCCTGACCCTTACACTTTTCCATACCCACGCCTGAACCCTAAATCTTACCATTCACTAACCCTAACCCTAGGTCTAAACCTATCCCTAAACCCAAGCCCAACCCTACACCTAACTCTAACATGTACACTAATCCTAATCCTTAAACTAACACTAACCTGTGCCCTAACACGAACCCTGACCCTAACTCATTTCCATACGCTCACCTGTACTCTAATGTTACCTATTCGCTAACCCTAACACTAGCCCTAAACCTAAACCTAACCCCAACCCTACACCTTACCCTAACCCATACCCTAATCATAACCCATACACTAACACTAACTCGTGCCCTAACACCTACCCTAACCCTACCCCTAACCATAACCCTAACCCTAACCCTAAACTTTACCATTTGTTAACCATAACCGTAGCCCCAAACCTAAACCTAACTACAAACCTACTCCTAACACATACACTAATCTTAACCCATACACTATCACTAACGCAATACCACACACGTACTTTGACAATAAAACATTTCCATATGGTCAGCTGTAACCTAAACCTTACCCGTTCACTAAACTTAACCCTACCCCTAACACTAACCATAACGCCAACCCTACCAATTACCCTAACCCGTACCCTAATCCTAACCTGTAAACCCACACTAACCCCTGCCCTAACACGTACCCTGACCCTAACACTTTTCCGTAACCTCACCTGTACCCTAAACCTTACCGTTCGCTAACCCTAACCCTAAACCTAGACGAAACCCCAACCGTACACCTTACCCTAACCCGTAAGCTAATCCTAAGCCATACACTAACACTGACACGTGTCCTAACACATACACAAACCCTAACACTTTTCTGTACCATCACCTGTACCCTAAACCTGACATTTGGCTAACCCTAACCCTAGCCATAAAGCTAACCCTAAGCCCAACCCTAAACCTTACCCAAACCGTACCCTAATCCTAACCAGTATACTACTACTAAGCCATGCCCTGACATGTACCCTGACCCTAACGCTTTTCCATAACCTCACCGGTACCCTAAACCTTACCCATTCGCTAACCCTAACCCTAGCCCTAGCCCTAACCCTAACGCCAACCCTACTACTTACCCTAACCCGTACCCTAATCCCAACCCATACACTATCACTAACCCATGTCCTAACACGTACCTTGACCCGAACACTTTTCCGTATCCTCTCCTGTACCCAAAATCTTACCGTTCACTAACCCTAACCCTAGCCCTAAACATAACGCTAACACCAACCTTACAGCATACCCTAACCCGTACACTAAACTTAACCCGTACAAAAAAACGAACCCATGCCCTCACATGTACTTTGACACTAACACATTTCCGTACCCTCCCGTGTACCGTAAACCTTACCCGTTTGCTAACTCTAACTGTAGGCCTAACCCTAACCATAACACCAACCCTACCCATTTCCCTAACCCGTACCCTAATCCTTACCCATACACTAACACTAATCCATGCCCTAACACGTACCCTGACCCTAACACTTTTCCATACCCACTCCTGTACCCTAAATCTTACCATTCGCTAACCCTAACCCTATGTCTAAACCTAACCCTAACCCCAACCCTACACCTAACCCTAACCCGTACCCTAATCCATACACTAACACTAACCTGTGCCCTAACATGAACCCTGACCCTAACTTGTTTCCATAAGCTCACCTGTACCCTAAATGTTACCTATTCGCTAACCCTAACCCCACCCCTACACCTAAACATAACCCCAACCCTACACCTTTCCCTAACCCATACCCTAATCCTAACCCGTACACTAACACTAACCCGTGCCCTAACACGTACCCTGACCCTAACACTTTTCCGTATCCTCTCCAGTACCCTAAATCTTACCGTTCGCTAAACCTAGCCCTTTCCCTAAACAGAACGCTAACACCAACCTGACACCATACCCTAACCCATACACTGATCTTAACCCATACACCAAAATTAAGCAATTCCCTCACATGTACTTTGACACTAACACGTTTCCGTACCCTCCTGTGTACCGTAAACCTTACCTGTTCGCTAACACTTACCCTAGGTCTAAGCCTAACACTATCCACAACCCTACACAAAATCCTAACCCATACCCTAATCCTAATCCGTACAATAACACTAACCTGTGCCCTAACACCAAGCCTGACCCTAACTCGTTTCCATATGCTTACCTGTACCCTAAATATTACCTATTCGCTAACCCTAACCCTAACACTAACCCTAACCCCAATCCTACACCTTACCCTGATCCGTACTGTAATCCTAACCCGTACCCTAATACTAATCCGTGCCCTGACACGTACACAGACCGTGACACTTTTCTGTACCCTCACCTGTACCCTAAGCCTTACATTTCGCTAACCCTAACCCTAGCCCTAAAGCTAAATCTAACTCCAACCCTACACCTTACCCTAACACGTACACTAATCTTAAACCTTAAACTAACACTAACCCATTCCCGCATATGTATTTTGACCCTAAAACATTTCCGTACCCTCCCCTGTAACCTAAAAATTACCCGGTCGCTAACCCTAACCCTAGCTCTAAACCTAACCCTAACGCCAACCCTACATCTTACCCTAACCCATACACTAATCCTAAACCGTACACTAACACTAACCAGTGCCCTGAAACGTACCCTGACCCTAACACTTTTCCATACCCTCAGCTGTACGCTAAACCTAATCGTTAGCTAACCCTAACTGTAGACTTAAACCTAACCCTAACACCAACCCTACACCTTATTCTAAACCGTACCCTATTTTTAACACCTACACTAACACTAACCCATGCCCTCACACGTAATTTGACACTAACACGTCTCCATACACTCACATGTACCATAAGCCTTAACTGTTCGCTAAGCCTATCCCTAACCCTAACGCCAACCCTAACCATTACCCTAACCCATACCCTAATCCTAACCACACATTAACACTAACACGTTTCCTAACACATAACCTGACCCAAACGCTTTTCCGTACCCTCAACTGTACCCTAAAACTTACCCGTTTGCCAACCCTAAGCCTAGCCCTAAACCTAACCCTAAGCACAACCCCACACCTTACCCTAAACTCTACGCTAATCCTGACACGTACACTAACACTAACAGGTGTCCTAACATATACCCTGACCCTAAAAGTTTTCCGTACCCTCACCTGTACCCTAAACCTTACTGGTTCGCTAACCGTAACCTTAGCCCTAAACATAATGCTAACACCAACCCTACACCATACCCTAACCCGTACACTAATCTTAACCCGTACACCAAAATTATGCAATGCCCTCACACGTACTTTGACACTAACACGTTTCTGTACACTCATGTACCATAAAACTTACCTGTTCGCTAACCCTAACCCTAGCCCTAAACTTAACCCTAACCTCAACCCTACACATTTCCCTAACCCGTACCCTAATCCTAACCCATACACTAGCACTACACGTGCCCTAACAGGTACCCTGACCGTAAAACTTTTCTGTACACTCACCTGTACCCTAAACCATACCGTGTGCTATCCTTAACCCTAGACCTAAACGTAAACCTTACCCCATCCCTAAACCTTTCCCTAAAGCGTACCCAATCCTAACCAGTACCCTAACACTAATCCGTGCCCTAACATGTACCCTGATCCTAACACGTTTCTGGACCATCACCTGTAACCTAAACCTTACATTTCGCTAACCCTAACCATAGCCCTAAACCTAACCCTAAACCCAACCCTACCCATTACCCTAACCCATACCGTAATCCTAACCAGTACACTAATACTAATCCGTGCCCTGAAACGTAACCTGAGCCTAACACTTTTCTGTACCCTCACCTGTACCCTAAACTTTACCGTTCACAAACCCGAAACATACCCCTAAACCAAGCCCTAACACCAACCCAACACCTTACCATAAACCGTACCCTAATCCTATCCCGTACACAAACACTAATCCATGCCCTGACACGTACCCTGCCTCTAACTCTTTACCCTACTCTCTCCTGTACCCTAAATCTTACCGTTTGCTAACCCTAACCCTAGCCCTAAAGCTAAATCTAACTACAACCCTACACCTTACCCTAACATGTACACTAATCTTAATGCATACACTAACACTATCCCATTCCCTCACACTTACTTTGACACTAAAACATTTCCTTACCCTCACCTGTAACCTAAACCTTACTCGTTCGCTCACCCTAACCCTAGCCCTAACACTAAACATAACGGCAACCCTATCCATTAGCCTAACCCTTACCCTAATTCTAACCCGTACACTAACACTAATCCGTGCCCTAACATTTACCCTGACCCTTACACTTTTCCATACCCACGCCTGAACCCTAAATCTTACCATTCACTAACCCTAACCCTAGGTCTAAACCTATCCCTAAACCCAAGCCCAACCCTACACCTAACTCTAACATGTACACTAATCCTAATCCTTAAACTAACACTAACCTGTGCCCTAACACGAACCCTGACCCTAACTCATTTCCATACGCTCACCTGTACTCTAATGTTACCTATTCGCTAACCCTAACACTAGCCCTAAACCTAAACCTAACCCCAACCCTACACCTTACCCTAACCCATACCCTAATCATAACCCATACACTAACACTAACTCGTGCCCTAACACCTACCCTAACCCTACCCCTAACCCTAACCCTAACACTAACCCTAAACTTTACCATTTGTTAACCATAACCGTAGCCCCAAACCTAAACCTAACTACAAACCTACTCCTAACACATACACTAATCTTAACCCATACACTAACACTAACGCAATACCACACACGTACTTTGACAATAAAACATTTCCATATGGTCAGCTGTAACCTAAACCTTACCCGTTCACTAAACTTAACCCTACCCCTAACACTAACCATAACGCCAACCCTACCAATTACCCTAACCCGTACCCTAATCCTAACCTGTAAACCCACACTAACCCCTGCCCTAACACGTACCCTGACCCTAACACTTTTCCGTAACCTCACCTGTACCCTAAACCTTACCGTTCGCTAACCCTAACCCTAAACCTAGACGAAACCCCAACCGTACACCTTACCCTAACCCGTAAGCTAATCCTAAGCCATACACTAACACTGACACGTGTCCTAACACATACACAAACCCTAACACTTTTCTGTACCATCACCTGTACCCTAAACCTGACATTTGGCTAACCCTAACCCTAGCCATAAAGCTAACCCTAAGCCCAACCCTAAACCTTACCCAAACCGTACCCTAATCCTAACCAGTATACTACTACTAAGCCATGCCCTGACATGTACCCTGACCCTAACGCTTTTCCATAACCTCACCGGTACCCTAAACCTTACCCATTCGCTAACCCTAACCCTAGCCCTAGCCCTAACCCTAACGCCAACCCTACTACTTACCCTAACCCGTACCCTAATCCCAACCCATACACTATCACTAACCCATGTCCTAACACGTACCTTGACCCGAACACTTTTCCGTATCCTCTCCTGTACCCAAAATCTTACCGTTCACTAACCCTAACCCTAGCCCTAAACATAACGCTAACACCAACCTTACAGCATACCCTAACCCGTACACTAAACTTAACCCGTACAAAAAAACGAACCCATGCCCTCACATGTACTTTGACACTAACACATTTCCGTACCCTCCCGTGTACCGTAAACCTTACCCGTTTGCTAACTCTAACTGTAGGCCTAACCCTAACCATAACACCAACCCTACCCATTTCCCTAACCCGTACCCTAATCCTTACCCATACACTAACACTAATCCATGCCCTAACACGTACCCTGACCCTAACACTTTTCCATACCCACTCCTGTACCCTAAATCTTACCATTCGCTAACCCTAACCCTATGTCTAAACCTAACCCTAACCCCAACCCTACACCTAACCCTAACCCGTACCCTAATCCATACACTAACACTAACCTGTGCCCTAACATGAACCCTGACCCTAACTTGTTTCCATAAGCTCACCTGTACCCTAAATGTTACCTATTCGCTAACCCTAACCCCACCCCTACACCTAAACATAACCCCAACCCTACACCTTTCCCTAACCCATACCCTAATCCTAACCCGTACACTAACACTAACCCGTGCCCTAACACGTACCCTGACCCTAACACTTTTCCGTATCCTCTCCAGTACCCTAAATCTTACCGTTCGCTAAACCTAGCCCTTTCCCTAAACAGAACGCTAACACCAACCTGACACCATACCCTAACCCATACACTGATCTTAACCCATACACCAAAATTAAGCAATTCCCTCACATGTACTTTGACACTAACACGTTTCCGTACCCTCCTGTGTACCGTAAACCTTACCTGTTCGCTAACACTTACCCTAGGTCTAAGCCTAACACTATCCACAACCCTACACAAAATCCTAACCCATACCCTAATCCTAATCCGTACAATAACACTAACCTGTGCCCTAACACCAAGCCTGACCCTAACTCGTTTCCATATGCTTACCTGTACCCTAAATATTACCTATTCGCTAACCCTAACCCTAACACTAACCCTAACCCCAATCCTACACCTTACCCTAATCCGTACTGTAATCCTAACCCGTACCCTAATACTAATCCGTGCCCTGACACGTACACAGACCGTGACACTTTTCTGTACCCTCACCTGTACCCTAAGCCTTACATTTCGCTAACCCTAACCCTAGCCCTAAAGCTAAATCTAACTCCAACCCTACACCTTACCCTAACACGTACACTAATCTTAAACCTTAAACTAACACTAACCCATTCCCGCATATGTATTTTGACCCTAAAACATTTCCGTACCCTCCCCTGTAACCTAAAAATTACCCGGTCGCTAACCCTAACCCTAGCTCTAAACCTAACCCTAACGCCAACCCTACATCTTACCCTAACCCATACACTAATCCTAAACCGTACACTAACACTAACCAGTGCCCTGAAACGTACCCTGACCCTAACACTTTTCCATACCCTCAGCTGTACGCTAAACCTAATCGTTAGCTAACCCTAACTGTAGACTTAAACCTAACCCTAACACCAACCCTACACCTTATTCTAACCCGTACCCTATTTTTAACCCCTACACTAACACTAACCCATGCCCTCACACGTAATTTGACACTAACACGTCTCCATACACTCACATGTACCATAAGCCTTAACTGTTCGCTAAGCCTATCCCTAACCCTAACGCCAACCCTAACCATTACCCTAACCCATACCCTAATCCTAACCACACATTAACACTAACACGTTTCCTAACACATAACCTGACCCAAACGCTTTTCCGTACCCTCAACTGTACCCTAAAACTTACCCGTTCGCCAACCCTAAGCCTAGCCCTAAACCTAACCCTAACCACAACCCCACACCTTACCCTAAACTCTACACTAATCCTGACACGTACACTAACACTAACAGGTGTCCTAACATATACCCTGACCCTAAAAGTTTTCCGTACCCTCACCTGTACCCTAAACCTTACTGGTTCGCTAACCGTAACCTTAGCCCTAAACATAATGCTAACACCAACCCTACACCATACCCTAACCCGTACACTAATCTTAACCCGTACACCAAAATTATGCAATGCCCTCACACGTACTTTGACACTAACACGTTTCCGTACACTCATGTACCATAAAACTTACCTGTTCGCTAACCCTAACCCTAGCCCTAAACTTAACCCTAACCTCAACCCTACACATTTCCCTAACCCGTACCCTAATCCTAACCCATACACTAGCACTACACGTGCCCTAACAGGTACCCTGACCGTAACACTTTTCTGTACACTCACCTGTACCCTAAACCATACCGTGTGCTATCCTTAACCCTAGACCTAAACGTAAACCTTACCCCATCCCTAAACCTTTCCCTAAAGCGTACCCAATCCTAACCAGTACCCTAACACTAATCCGTGCCCTAACATGTACCCTGATCCTAACACGTTTCTGGACCATCACCTGTAACCTAAACCTTACATTTCGCTAACCCTAACCATAGCCCTAAACCTAACCCTAAACCCAACCCTACCCATTACCCTAACCCATACCGTAATCCTAACCAGTACACTAATACTAATCCGTGCCCTGAAACGTAACCTGAGCCTAACACTTTTCTGTACCCTCACCTGTACCCTAAACTTTACCGTTCACAAACCCGAAACATACCCCTAAACCAAGCCCTAACACCAACCCAACACCTTACCATAAACCGTACCCTAATCCTATCCCGTACACAAACACTAATCCATGCCCTGACACGTACCCTGCCTCTAACTCTTTACCCTACTCTCTCCTGTACCCTAAATCTTACCGTTTGCTAACCCTAACCCTAGCCCTAAAGCTAAATCTAACTACAACCCTACACCTTACCCTAACATGTACACTAATCTTAATGCATACACTAACACTATCCCATTCCCTCACACTTACTTTGACACTAAAACATTTCCTTACCCTCACCTGTAACCTAAACCTTACTCGTTCGCTCACCCTAACCCTAGCCCTAACACTAAACATAACGCCAACCCTATCCATTAGCCTAACCCTTACCCTAATTCTAACCCGTACACTAACACTAATCCGTGCCCTAACATTTACCCTGACCCTTACACTTTTCCATACCCACGCCTGAACCCTAAATCTTACCATTCACTAACCCTAACCCTAGGTCTAAACCTATCCCTAAACCCAAGCCCAACCCTACACCTAACTCTAACATGTACACTAATCCTAATCCTTAAACTAACACTAACCTGTGCCCTAACACGAACCCTGACCCTAACTCATTTCCATACGCTCACCTGTACTCTAATGTTACCTATTCGCTAACCCTAACACTAGCCCTAAACCTAAACCTAACCCCAACCCTACACCTTACCCTAACCCATACCCTAATCATAACCCATACACTAACACTAACTCGTGCCCTAACACCTACCCTAACCCTACCCCTAACCCTAACCCTAACACTAACCCTAAACTTTACCGTTTGTTAACCATAACCGTAGCCCCAAACCTAAACCTAACTACAAACCTACTCCTAACACATACACTAATCTTAACCCATACACTAACACTAACGCAATACCACACACGTACTTTGACAATAAAACATTTCCATATGGTCAGCTGTAACCTAAACCTTACCCGTTCACTAAACTTAACCCTACCCCTAACACTAACCATAACGCCAACCCTACCAATTACCCTAACCCGTACCCTAATCCTAACCTGTAAACCCACACTAACCCCTGCCCTAACACGTACCCTGACCCTAACACTTTTCCGTAACCTCACCTGTACCCTAAACCTTACCGTTCGCTAACCCTAACCCTAAACCTAGACGAAACCCCAACCGTACACCTTACCCTAACCCGTAAGCTAATCCTAAGCCATACACTAACACTGACACGTGTCCTAACACATACACAAACCCTAACACTTTTCTGTACCATCACCTGTACCCTAAACCTGACATTTGGCTAACCCTAACCCTAGCCATAAAGCTAACCCTAAGCCCAACCCTAAACCTTACCCAAACCGTACCCTAATCCTAACCAGTATACTACTACTAAGCCATGCCCTGACATGTACCCTGACCTTAACGCTTTTCCATAACCTCACCGGTACCCTAAACCTTACCCATTCGCTAACCCTAACCCTAGCCCTAGCCCTAACCCTAACGCCAACCCTACTACTTACCCTAACCCGTACCCTAATCCCAACCCATACACTATCACTAACCCATGTCCTAACACGTACCTTGACCCGAACACTTTTCCGTATCCTCTCCTGTACCCAAAATCTTACCGTTCACTAACCCTAACCCTAGCCCTAAACATAACGCTAACACCAACCTTACAGCATACCCTAACCCGTACACTAAACTTAACCCGTACAAAAACACGAACCCATGCCCTCACATGTACTTTGACACTAACACATTTCCGTACCCTCCCGTGTACCGTAAACCTTACCCGTTTGCTAACTCTAACTGTAGGCCTAACCCTAACCATAACACCAACCCTACCCATTTCCCTAACCCGTACCCTAATCCTTACCCATACACTAACACTAATCCATGCCCTAACACGTACCCTGACCCTAACACTTTTCCATACCCACTCCTGTACCCTAAATCTTACCATTCGCTAACCCTAACCCTATGTCTAAACCTAACCCTAACCCCAACCCTACACCTAACCCTAACCCGTACCCTAATCCATACACTAACACTAACCTGTGCCCTAACATGAACCCTGACCCTAACTTGTTTCCATAAGCTCACCTGTACCCTAAATGTTACCTATTCGCTAACCCTAACCCCACCCCTACACCTAAACATAACCCCAACCCTACACCTTTCCCTAACCCATACCCTAATCCTAACCCGTACACTAACACTAACCCGTGCCCTAACACGTACCCTGACCCTAACACTTTTCCGTATCCTCTCCAGTACCCTAAATCTTACCGTTCGCTAAACCTAGCCCTTTCCCTAAACAGAACGCTAACACCAACCTGACACCATACCCTAACCCATACACTGATCTTAACCCATACACCAAAATTAAGCAATTCCCTCACATGTACTTTGACACTAACACGTTTCCGTACCCTCCTGTGTACCGTAAACCTTACCTGTTCGCTAACACTTACCCTAGGTCTAAGCCTAACACTATCCACAACCCTACACAAAATCCTAACCCATACCCTAATCCTAATCCGTACAATAACACTAACCTGTGCCCTAACACCAAGCCTGACCCTAACTCGTTTCCATATGCTTACCTGTACCCTAAATATTACCTATTCGCTAACCCTAACCCTAACACTAACCCTAACCCCAATCCTACACCTTACCCTAATCCGTACTGTAATCCTAACCCGTACCCTAATACTAATCCGTGCCCTGACACGTACACAGACCGTGACACTTTTCTGTACCCTCACCTGTACCCTAAGCCTTACATTTCGCTAACCCTAACCCTAGCCCTAAAGCTAAATCTAACTCCAACCCTACACCTTACCCTAACACGTACACTAATCTTAAACCTTAAACTAACACTAACCCATTCCCGCATATGTATTTTGACCCTAAAACATTTCCGTACCCTCCCCTGTAACCTAAAAATTACCCGGTCGCTAACCCTAACCCTAGCTCTAAACCTAACCCTAACGCCAACCCTACATCTTACCCTAACCCATACACTAATCCTAAACCGTACACTAACACTAACCAGTGCCCTGAAACGTACCCTGACCCTAACACTTTTCCATACCCTCAGCTGTACGCTAAACCTAATCGTTAGCTAACCCTAACTGTAGACTTAAACCTAACCCTAACACCAACCCTACACCTTATTCTAACCCGTACCCTATTTTTAACCCCTACACTAACACTAACCCATGCCCTCACACGTAATTTGACACTAACACGTCTCCATACACTCACATGTACCATAAGCCTTAACTGTTCGCTAAGCCTATCCCTAACCCTAACGCCAACCCTAACCATTACCCTAACCCATACCCTAATCCTAACCACACATTAACACTAACACGTTTCCTAACACATAACCTGACCCAAACGCTTTTCCGTACCCTCAACTGTACCCTAAAACTTACCCGTTCGCCAACCCTAAGCCTAGCCCTAAACCTAACCCTAACCACAACCCCACACCTTACCCTAAACTCTACACTAATCCTGACACGTACACTAACACTAACAGGTGTCCTAACATATACCCTGACCCTAAAAGTTTTCCGTACCCTCACCTGTACCCTAAACCTTACTGGTTCGCTAACCGTAACCTTAGCCCTAAACATAATGCTAACACCAACCCTACACCATACCCTAACCCGTACACTAATCTTAACCCGTACACCAAAATTATGCAATGCCCTCACACGTACTTTGACACTAACACGTTTCCGTACACTCATGTACCATAAAACTTACCTGTTCGCTAACCCTAACCCTAGCCCTAAACTTAACCCTAACCTCAACCCTACACATTTCCCTAACCCGTACCCTAATCCTAACCCATACACTAGCACTACACGTGCCCTAACAGGTACCCTGACCGTAACACTTTTCTGTACACTCACCTGTACCCTAAACCATACCGTGTGCTATCCTTAACCCTAGACCTAAACGTAAACCTTACCCCATCCCTAAACCTTTCCCTAAAGCGTACCCAATCCTAACCAGTACCCTAACACTAATCCGTGCCCTAACATGTACCCTGATCCTAACACGTTTCTGGACCATCACCTGTAACCTAAACCTTACATTTCGCTAACCCTAACCATAGCCCTAAACCTAACCCTAAACCCAACCCTACCCATTACCCTAACCCATACCGTAATCCTAACCAGTACACTAATACTAATCCGTGCCCTGAAACGTAACCTGAGCCTAACACTTTTCTGTACCCTCACCTGTACCCTAAACTTTACCGTTCACAAACCCGAAACATACCCCTAAACCAAGCCCTAACACCAACCCAACACCTTACCATAAACCGTACCCTAATCCTATCCCGTACACAAACACTAATCCATGCCCTGACACGTACCCTGCCTCTAACTCTTTACCCTACTCTCTCCTGTACCCTAAATCTTACCGTTTGCTAACCCTAACCCTAGCCCTAAAGCTAAATCTAACTACAACCCTACACCTTACCCTAACATGTACACTAATCTTAATGCATACACTAACACTATCCCATTCCCTCACACTTACTTTGACACTAAAACATTTCCTTACCCTCACCTGTAACCTAAACCTTACTCGTTCGCTCACCCTAACCCTAGCCCTAACACTAAACATAACGCCAACCCTATCCATTAGCCTAACCCTTACCCTAATTCTAACCCGTACACTAACACTAATCCGTGCCCTAACATTTACCCTGACCCTTACACTTTTCCATACCCACGCCTGAACCCTAAATCTTACCATTCACTAACCCTAACCCTAGGTCTAAACCTATCCCTAAACCCAAGCCCAACCCTACACCTAACTCTAACATGTACACTAATCCTAATCCTTAAACTAACACTAACCTGTGCCCTAACACGAACCCTGACCCTAACTCATTTCCATACGCTCACCTGTACTCTAATGTTACCTATTCGCTAACCCTAACACTAGCCCTAAACCTAAACCTAACCCCAACCCTACACCTTACCCTAACCCATACCCTAATCATAACCCATACACTAACACTAACTCGTGCCCTAACACCTACCCTAACCCTACCCCTAACCCTAACCCTAACACTAACCCTAAACTTTACCGTTTGTTAACCATAACCGTAGCCCCAAACCTAAACCTAACTACAAACCTACTCCTAACACATACACTAATCTTAACCCATACACTAACACTAACGCAATACCACACACGTACTTTGACAATAAAACATTTCCATATGGTCAGCTGTAACCTAAACCTTACCCGTTCACTAAACTTAACCCTACCCCTAACACTAACCATAACGCCAACCCTACCAATTACCCTAACCCGTACCCTAATCCTAACCTGTAAACCCACACTAACCCCTGCCCTAACACGTACCCTGACCCTAACACTTTTCCGTAACCTCACCTGTACCCTAAACCTTACCGTTCGCTAACCCTAACCCTAAACCTAGACGAAACCCCAACCGTACACCTTACCCTAACCCGTAAGCTAATCCTAAGCCATACACTAACACTGACACGTGTCCTAACACATACACAAACCCTAACACTTTTCTGTACCATCACCTGTACCCTAAACCTGACATTTGGCTAACCCTAACCCTAGCCATAAAGCTAACCCTAAGCCCAACCCTAAACCTTACCCAAACCGTACCCTAATCCTAACCAGTATACTACTACTAAGCCATGCCCTGACATGTACCCTGACCTTAACGCTTTTCCATAACCTCACCGGTACCCTAAACCTTACCCATTCGCTAACCCTAACCCTAGCCCTAGCCCTAACCCTAACGCCAACCCTACTACTTACCCTAACCCGTACCCTAATCCCAACCCATACACTATCACTAACCCATGTCCTAACACGTACCTTGACCCGAACACTTTTCCGTATCCTCTCCTGTACCCAAAATCTTACCGTTCACTAACCCTAACCCTAGCCCTAAACATAACGCTAACACCAACCTTACAGCATACCCTAACCCGTACACTAAACTTAACCCGTACAAAAACACGAACCCATGCCCTCACATGTACTTTGACACTAACACATTTCCGTACCCTCCCGTGTACCGTAAACCTTACCCGTTTGCTAACTCTAACTGTAGGCCTAACCCTAACCATAACACCAACCCTACCCATTTCCCTAACCCGTACCCTAATCCTTACCCATACACTAACACTAATCCATGCCCTAACACGTACCCTGACCCTAACACTTTTCCATACCCACTCCTGTACCCTAAATCTTACCATTCGCTAACCCTAACCCTATGTCTAAACCTAACCCTAACCCCAACCCTACACCTAACCCTAACCCGTACCCTAATCCATACACTAACACTAACCTGTGCCCTAACATGAACCCTGACCCTAACTTGTTTCCATAAGCTCACCTGTACCCTAAATGTTACCTATTCGCTAACCCTAACCCCACCCCTACACCTAAACATAACCCCAACCCTACACCTTTCCCTAACCCATACCCTAATCCTAACCCGTACACTAACACTAACCCGTGCCCTAACACGTACCCTGACCCTAACACTTTTCCGTATCCTCTCCAGTACCCTAAATCTTACCGTTCGCTAAACCTAGCCCTTTCCCTAAACAGAACGCTAACACCAACCTGACACCATACCCTAACCCATACACTGATCTTAACCCATACACCAAAATTAAGCAATTCCCTCACATGTACTTTGACACTAACACGTTTCCGTACCCTCCTGTGTACCGTAAACCTTACCTGTTTGCTAACACTTACCCTAGGTCTAAGCCTAACACTATCCACAACCCTACACAAAATCCTAACCCATACCCTAATCCTAATCCGTACAATAACACTAACCTGTGCCCTAACACCAAGCCTGACCCTAACTCGTTTCCATATGCTTACCTGTACCCTAAATATTACCTATTCGCTAACCCTAACCCTAACACTAACCCTAACCCCAATCCTACACCTTACCCTAATCCGTACTGTAATCCTAACCCGTACCCTAATACTAATCCGTGCCCTGACACGTACACAGACCGTGACACTTTTCTGTACCCTCACCTGTACCCTAAGCCTTACATTTCGCTAACCCTAACCCTAGCCCTAAAGCTAAATCTAACTCCAACCCTACACCTTACCCTAACACGTACACTAATCTTAAACCTTAAACTAACACTAACCCATTCCCGCATATGTATTTTGACCCTAAAACATTTCCGTACCCTCCCCTGTAACCTAAAAATTACCCGGTCGCTAACCCTAACCCTAGCTCTAAACCTAACCCTAACGCCAACCCTACATCTTACCCTAACCCATACACTAATCCTAAACCGTACACTAACACTAACCAGTGCCCTGAAACGTACCCTGACCCTAACACTTTTCCATACCCTCAGCTGTACGCTAAACCTAATCGTTAGCTAACCCTAACTGTAGACTTAAACCTAACCCTAACACCAACCCTACACCTTATTCTAACCCGTACCCTATTTTTAACCCCTACACTAACACTAACCCATGCCCTCACACGTAATTTGACACTAACACGTCTCCATACACTCACATGTACCATAAGCCTTAACTGTTCGCTAAGCCTATCCCTAACCCTAACGCCAACCCTAACCATTACCCTAACCCATACCCTAATCCTAACCACACATTAACACTAACACGTTTCCTAACACATAACCTGACCCAAACGCTTTTCTGTACCCTCAACTGTACCCTAAAACTTACCCGTTCGCCAACCCTAAGCCTAGCCCTAAACCTAACCCTAACCACAACCCCACACCTTACCCTAAACTCTACGCTAATCCTGACACGTACACTAACACTAACAGGTGTCCTAACATATACCCTGACCCTAAAAGTTTTCCGTACCGTCACCTGTACCCTAAACCTTACTGGTTCGCTAACCGTAACCTTAGCCCTAAACATAATGCTAACACCAACCCTACACCATACCCTAACCCGTACACTAATCTTAACCCGTACACCAAAATTATGCAATGCCCTCACACGTACTTTGACACTAACACGTTTCCGTACACTCATGTACCATAAAACTTACCTGTTCGCTAACCCTAACCCTAGCCCTAAACTTAACCCTAACCTCAACCCTACACATTTCCCTAACCCGTACCCTAATCCTAACCCATACACTAGCACTACACGTGCCCTAACAGGTACCCTGACCGTAACACTTTTCTGTACACTCACCTGTACCCTAAACCATACCGTGTGCTATCCTTAACCCTAGACCTAAACGTAAACCTTACCCCATCCCTAAACCTTTCCCTAAAGCGTACCCAATCCTAACCAGTACCCTAACACTAATCCGTGCCCTAACATGTACCCTGATCCTAACACGTTTCTGGACCATCACCTGTAACCTAAACCTTACATTTCGCTAACCCTAACCATAGCCCTAAACCTAACCCTAAACCCAACCCTACCCATTACCCTAACCCATACCGTAATCCTAACCAGTACACTAATACTAATCCGTGCACTGAAACGTAACCTGAGCCTAACACTTTTCTGTACCCTCACCTGTACCCTAAACTTTACCGTTCACAAACCCGAAACATACCCATAAACCAAGCCCTAACACCAACCCAACACCTTACCATAAACCGTACCCTAATCCTATCCCGTACACAAACACTAATCCATGCCCTGACACGTACCCTGCCTCTAACTCTTTACCCTACTCTCTCCTGTACCCTAAATCTTACCGTTTGCTAACCCTAACCCTAGCCCTAAAGCTAAATCTAACTACAACCCTACACCTTACCCTAACATGTACACTAATCTTAATGCATACACTAACACTAACCCATTCCCTCACACTTACTTTGACACTAAAACATTTCCTTACCCTCACCTGTAACCTAAACCTTACTCGTTCGCTCACCCTAACCCTAGCCCTAACACTAAACATAACGCCAACCCTATCCATTAGCCTAACCCGTACCCTAATTCTAACCCGTACACTAACACTAATCCGTGCCCTAACATTTACCCTGACCCTTACACTTTTCCATACCCACGCCTGAACCCTAAATCTTACCATTCACTAACCCTAACCCTAGGTCTAAACCTAACCCTAAACACAAGCCCAACCCTACACCTAACTCTAACATGTACACTAATCCTAATCCTTAAACTAACACTAACCTGTGCCCTAACACGAACCCTGACCCTAACTCATTTCCATACGCTCACCTGTACTCTAATGTTACCTATTCGCTAACCCTAACACTAGCCCTAAACCTAAACCTAACCCCAACCCTACACCTTACCCTAACCCATACCCTAATCATAACCCATACACTAACACTAACTCGTGCCCTAACACCTACCCTAACCCTACCCCTAACCCTAACCCTAACACTAACCCTAAACTTTACCATTTGTTAACCATAACCGTAGCCCCAAACCTAAACCTAACTACAAACCTACTCCTAACACATACACTAATCTTAACCCATACACTAACACTAACGCAATACCACACACGTACTTTGACAATAAAACATTTCCATATGGTCAGCTGTAACCTAAACCTTACCCGTTCACTAAACTTAACCCTACCCCTAACACTAACCATAACGCCAACCCTACCAATTACCCTAACCCGTACCCTAATCCTAACCTGTAAACCCACACTAACCCCTGCCCTAACACGTACCCTGACCCTAACACTTTTCCGTAACCTCACCTGTACCCTAAACCTTACCGTTCGCTAACCCTAACCCTAAACCTAGACGAAACCCCAACCGTACACCTTACCCTAACCCGTAAGCTAATCCTAAGCCATACACTAACACTGACACGTGTCCTAACACATACACAAACCCTAACACTTTTCTGTACCATCACCTGTACCCTAAACCTGACATTTGGCTAACCCTAACCCTAGCCATAAAGCTAACCCTAAGCCCAACCCTAAACCTTACCCAAACCGTACCCTAATCCTAACCAGTATACTACTACTAAGCCATGCCCTGACATGTACCCTGACCCTAACGCTTTTCCATAACCTCACCGGTACCCTAAACCTTACCCATTCGCTAACCCTAACCCTAGCCCTAGCCCTAACCCTAACGCCAACCCTACTACTTACCCTAACCTGTACCCTAATCCCAACCCATACACTATCACTAACCCATGTCCTAACACGTACCTTGACCCGAACACTTTTCCGTATCCTCTCCTGTACCCAAAATCTTACCGTTCACTAACCCTAACCCTAGCCCTAAACATAACGCTAACACCAACCTTACAGCATACCCTAACCCGTACACTAAACTTAACCCGTACAAAAAAACGAACCCATGCCCTCACATGTACTTTGACACTAACACATTTCCGTACCCTCCCGTGTACCGTAAACCTTACCCGTTTGCTAACTCTAACTGTAGGCCTAACCCTAACCATAACACCAACCCTACCCATTTCCCTAACCCGTACCCTAATCCTTACCCATACACTAACACTAATCCATGCCCTAACACGTACCCTGACCCTAACACTTTTCCATACCCACTCCTGTACCCTAAATCTTACCATTCGCTAACCCTAACCCTATGTCTAAACCTAACCCTAACCCCAACCCTACACCTAACCCTAACCCGTACCCTAATCCATACACTAACACTAACCTGTGCCCTAACATGAACCCTGACCCTAACTTGTTTCCATAAGCTCACCTGTACCCTAAATGTTACCTATTCGCTAACCCTAACCCCACCCCTACACCTAAACATAACCCCAACCCTACACCTTTCCCTAACCCATACCCTAATCCTAACCCGTACACTAACACTAACCCGTGCCCTAACACGTACCCTGACCCTAACACTTTTCCGTATCCTCTCCAGTACCCTAAATCTTACCGTTCGCTAAACCTAGCCCTTTCCCTAAACAGAACGCTAACACCAACCTGACACCATACCCTAACCCATACACTGATCTTAACCCATACACCAAAATTAAGCAATTCCCTCACATGTACTTTGACACTAACACGTTTCCGTACCCTCCTGTGTACCGTAAACCTTACCTGTTCGCTAACACTTACCCTAGGTCTAAGCCTAACACTATCCACAACCCTACACAAAATCCTAACCCATACCCTAATCCTAATCCGTACAATAACACTAACCTGTGCCCTAACACCAAGCTTGACCCTAACTCGTTTCCATATGCTTACCTGTACCCTAAATATTACCTATTCGCTAACCCTAACCCTAACACTAACCCTAACCCCAATCCTACACCTTACCCTAATCCGTACTGTAATCCTAACCCGTACCCTAATACTAATCCGTGCCCTGACACGTACACAGACCGTGACACTTTTCTGTACCCTCACCTGTACCCTAAGCCTTACATTTCGCTAACCCTAACCCTAGCCCTAAAGCTAAATCTAACTCCAACCCTACACCTTACCCTAACACGTACACTAATCTTAAACCTTAAACTAACACTAACCCATTCCCGCATATGTATTTTGACCCTAAAACATTTCCGTACCCTCCCCTGTAACCTAAAAATTACCCGGTCGCTAACCCTAACCCTAGCTCTAAACCTAACCCTAACGCCAACCCTACATCTTACCCTAACCCATACACTAATCCTAAACCGTACACTAACACTAACCAGTGCCCTGAAACGTACCCTGACCCTAACACTTTTCCATACCCTCAGCTGTACGCTAAACCTAATCGTTAGCTAACCCTAACTGTAGACTTAAACCTAACCCTAACACCAACCCTACACCTTATTCTAACCCGTACCCTATTTTTAACCCCTACACTAACACTAACCCATGCCCTCACACGTAATTGGACACTAACACGTCTCCATACACTCACATGTACCATAAGCCTTAACTGTTCGCTAAGCCTATCCCTAACCCTAACGCCAACCCTAACCATTACCCTAACCCATACCCTAATCCTAACCACACATTAACACTAACACGTTTCCTAACACATAACCTGACCCAAACGCTTTTCCGTACCCTCAACTGTACCCTAAAACTTACCCGTTCGCCAACCCTAAGCCTAGCCCTAAACCTAACCCTAGCCACAACCCCACACCTTACCCTAAACTGTACGCTAATCCTGACACGTACACTAACACTAACATGTGTCCTAACATATACCCTGACCCTAAAAGTTTTCCGTACCCTCACCTGTACCCTAAACCTTACTGGTTCGCTAACCGTAACCTTAGCCCTAAACATAATGCTAACACCAACCCTACACCATACCCTAACCCGTACACTAATCTTAACCCGTACACCAAAATTATGCAATGCCCTCACACGTACTTTGACACTAACACGTTTCCGTACACTCATGTACCATAAAACTTACCTGTTCGCTAACCCTAACCCTAGCCCTAAACTTAACCCTAACCTCAACCCTACACATTTCCCTAACCCGTACCCTAATCCTAACCCATACACTAGCACTACACGTGCCCTAACAGGTACCCTGACCGTAACACTTTTCTGTACACTCACCTGTACCCTAAACCATACCGTGTGCTATCCTTAACCCTAGACCTAAACGTAAACCTTACCCCATCCCTAAACCTTTCCCTAAAGCGTACCCAATCCTAACCAGTACCCTAACACTAATCCGTGCCCTAACATGTACCCTGATCCTAACACGTTTCTGGACCATCACCTGTAACCTAAACCTTACATTTCGCTAACCCTAACCATAGCCCTAAACCTAACCCTAAACCCAACCCTACCCATTACCCTAACCCATACCGTAATCCTAACCAGTACACTAATACTAATCCGTGCCCTGAAACGTAACCTGAGCCTAACACTTTTCTGTACCCTCACCTGTACCCTAAACTTTACCGTTCACAAACCCGAAACATACCCCTAAACCAAGCCCTAACACCAACCCAACACCTTACCATAAACCGTACCCTAATCCTATCCCGTACACAAACACTAATCCATGCCCTGACACGTACCCTGCCTCTAACTCTTTACCCTACTCTCTCCTGTACCCTAAATCTTACCGTTTGCTAACCCTAACCCTAGCCCTAAAGCTAAATCTAACTACAACCCTACACCTTACCCTAACATGTACACTAATCTTAATGCATACACTAACACTAACCCATTCCCTCACACTTACTTTGACACTAAAACATTTCCTTACCCTCACCTGTAACCTAAACCTTACTCGTTCGCTCACCCTAACCCTAGCCCTAACACTAAACATAACGCCAACCCTATCCATTAGCCTAACCCGTACCCTAATTCTAACCCGTACACTAACACTAATCCGTGCCCTAACATTTACCCTGACCCTTACACTTTTCCATACCCACGCCTGAACCCTAAATCTTACCATTCACTAACCCTAACCCTAGGTCTAAACCTAACCCTAAACCCAAGCCCAACCCTACACCTAACTCTAACATGTACACTAATCCTAATCCTTAAACTAACACTAACCTGTGCCCTAACACGAACCCTGACCCTAACTCATTTCCATACGCTCACCTGTACTCTAATGTTACCTATTCGCTAACCCTAACACTAGCCCTAAACCTAAACCTAACCCCAACCCTACACCTTACCCTAACCCATACCCTAATCATAACCCATACACTAACACTAACTCGTGCCCTAACACCTACCCTAACCCTACCCCTACCCCTAACCCTAACACTAACCCTAAACTTTACCATTTGTTAACCATAACCGTAGCCCCAAACCTAAACCTAACTACAAACCTACTCCTAACACATACACTAATCTTAACCCATACACTAACACTAACGCAATACCACACACGTACTTTGACAATAAAACATTTCCATATGGTCAGCTGTAACCTAAACCTTACCCGTTCACTAAACTTAACCCTACCCCTAACACTAACCATAACGCCAACCCTACCAATTACCCTAACCCGTACCCTAATCCTAACCTGTAAACCCACACTAACCCCTGCCCTAACACGTACCCTGACCCTAACACTTTTCCGTAACCTCACCTGTACCCTAAACCTTACCGTTCGCTAACCCTAACCCTAAACCTAGACGAAACCCCAACCGTACACCTTACCCTAACCCGTAAGCTAATCCTAAGCCATACACTAACACTGACACGTGTCCTAACACATACACAAACCCTAACACTTTTCTGTACCATCACCTGTACCCTAAACCTGACATTTGGCTAACCCTAACCCTAGCCATAAAGCTAACCCTAAGCCCAACCCTAAACCTTACCTAAACCATACCCTAATCCTAACCAGTATACTACTACTAAGCCATGCCCTGACATGTACCCTGACCCTAACGCTTTTCCATAACCTCACCGGTACCCTAAACCTTACCCATTCGCTAACCCTAACCCTAGCCCTAGCCCTAACCCTAACGCCAACCCTACTACTTACCCTAACCCGTACCCTTATCCCAACCCATACACTATCACTAACCCATGTCCTAACACGTACCTTGACCCGAACACTTTTCCGTATCCTCTCCTGTACCCAAAATCTTACCATTCACTAACCCTAACCCTAGCCCTAAACATAACGCTAACACCAACCTTACAGCATACCCTAACCCGTACACTAAACTTAACCCGTACAAAAAAACGAACCCATGCCCTCACATGTACTTTGACACTAACACATTTCCGTACCCTCCCGTGTACCGTAAACCTTACCCGTTTGCTAACTCTAACTGTAGGCCTAACCCTAACCATAACACCAACCCTACCCATTTCCCTAACCCGTACCCTAATCCTTACCCATACACTAACACTAATCCATGCCCTAACACGTACCCTGACCCTAACACTTTTCCATACCCACTCCTGTACCCTAAATCTTACCATTCGCTAACCCTAACCCTATGTCTAAACCTAACCCTAACCCCAACCCTACACCTAACCCTAACCCGTACCCTAATCCATACACTAACACTAACCTGTGCCCTAACATGAACCCTGACCCTAACTTGTTTCCATAAGCTCACCTGTACCCTAAATGTTACCTATTCGCTAACCCTAACCCCACCCCTACACCTAAACATAACCCCAACCCTACACCTTTCCCTAACCCATACCCTAATCCTAACCCGTACACTAACACTAACCCGTGCCCTAACACATACCCTGACCCTAACACTTTTCCGTATCCTCTCCAGTACCCTAAATCTTACCGTTCGCTAAACCTAGCCCTTTCCCTAAACAGAACGCTAACACCAACCTGACACCATACCCTAACCCATACACTGATCTTAACCCATACACCAAAATTAAGCAATTCCCTCACATGTACTTTGACACTAACACGTTTCCGTACCCTCCTGTGTACCGTAAACCTTACCTGTTCGCTAACACTTACCCTAGGTCTAAGCCTAACACTATCCACAACCCTACACAAAATCCTAACCCATACCCTAATCCTAATCCGTACAATAACACTAACCTGTGCCCTAACACCAAGCCTGACCCTAACTCGTTTCCATATGCTTACCTGTACCCTAAATATTACCTATTCACTAACCCTAACCCTAACATTAACCCTAACCCCAATCCTACACCTTACCCTGATCCGTACTGTAATCCTAACCCGTACCCTAATACTAATCCGTGCCCTGACACGTACACAGACCGTGACACATTTCTGTACCCTCACCTGTACCCTAAGCCTTACATTTCGCTAACTCTAACCCTAGCCCTAAAGCTAAATCTAACTCCAACCCTACACCTTACCCTAACACGTACACTAATCTTAAACCTTAAACTAACACTAACCCATTCCCGCATATGTACTTTGACCCTAAAACATTTCCGTACCCTCCCCTGTAACCTAAAAATTACCCGGTCGCTAACCCTAACCCTAGCTCTAAACCTAACCCTAACGCCAACCCTACATCTTACCCTAACCCATACACTAATCCTAAACCGTACACTAACACTAACCAGTGCCCTGAAACGTACCCTGACCCTAACACTTTTCCATACCCTCAGCTGTACGCTAAACCTAATCGTTAGCTAACCCTAACTGTAGACTTAAACCTAACCCTAACACCAACCCTACACCTTATTCTAACCCGTACCCTATTTTTAACCCCTACACTAACACTAACCCATGCCCTCACACGTAATTTGACACTAACACGTCTCCATACACTCACATGTACCATAAGCCTTAACTGTTCGCTAAGCCTATCCCTAACCCTAACGCCAACCCTAACCATTACCCTAACCCATACCCTAATCCTAACCACACATTAACACTAACACGTTTCCTAACACATAACCTGACCCAAACGCTTTTCCGTACCCTCAACTGTACCCTAAAACTTACCCGTTCGCCAACCCTAAGCCTAGCCCTAAACCTAACCCTAGCCACAACCCCACACGTTACCCTAAACTCTACGCTAATCCTGACACGTACACTAACACTAACAGGTGTCCTAACATATACCCTGACCCTAAAAGTTTTCCGTACCCTCACCTGTACCCTAAACCTTACTGGTTCGCTAACCGTAACCTTAGCCCTAAACATAATGCTAACACCAACCCTACACCATACCCTAACCCGTACACTAATCTTAACCCGTACACCAAAATTATGCAATGCCCTCACACGTACTTTGACACTAACACGTTTCCGTACACTCATGTACCATAAAACTTACCTGTTCGCTAACCCTAACCCTAGCCCTAAACTTAACCCTAACCTCAACCCTACACATTTCCCTAACCCGTACCCTAATCCTAACCCATACACTAGCACTACACGTGCCCTAACAGGTACCCTGACCGTAACACTTTTCTGTACACTCACCTGTACCCTAAACCATACCGTTTGCTATCCTTAACCCTAGACCTAAACGTAAACCTTACCCCATCCCTAAACCTTTCCCTAAAGCGTACCCAATCCTAACCAGTACCCTAACACTAATCCGTGCCCTAACATGTACCCTGATCCTAACACGTTTCTGGACCATCACCTGTAACCTAAACCTTACATTTCGCTAACCCTAACCATAGCCCTAAACCTAACCCTAAACCCAACCCTACCCATTACCCTAACCCATACCGTAATCCTAACCAGTACACTAATACTAATCCGTGCCCTGAAACGTAACCTGAGCCTAACACTTTTCTGTACCCTCACCTGTACCCTAAACTTTACCGTTCACAAACCCGAAACATACCCCTAAACCAAGCCCTAACACCAACCCAACACCTTACCATAAACCGTACCCTAATCCTATCCCGTACACAAACACTAATCCATGCCCTGACACGTACCCTGCCTCTAACTCTTTACCCTACTCTCTCCTGTACCCTAAATCTTACCGTTTGCTAACCCTAACCCTAGCCCTAAAGCTAAATCTAACTACAACCCTACACCTTACCCTAACATGTACACTAATCTTAATGCATACACTAACACTAACCCATTCCCTCACACTTACTTTGACACTAAAACATTTCCTTACCCTCACCTGTAACCTAAACCTTACTCGTTCGCTCACCCTAACCCTAGCCCTAACACTAAACATAACGCCAACCCTATCCATTAGCCTAACCCTTACCCTAATTCTAACCCGTACACTAACACTAATCCGTGCCCTAACATTTACCCTGACCCTTACACTTTTCCATACCCACGCCTGAACCCTAAATCTTACCATTCACTAACCCTAACCCTAGGTCTAAACCTAACCCTAAACCCAAGCCCAACCCTACACCTAACTCTAACATGTACACTAATCCTAATCCTTAAACTAACACTAACCTGTGCCCTAACACGAACCCTGACCCTAACTCATTTCCATACGCTCACCTGTACTCTAATGTTACCTATTCGCTAACCCTAACACTAGCCCTAAACCTAAACCTAAACCTAACCCCAACCCTACACCTTACCCTAACCCATACCCTAATCATAACCCATACACTAACACTAACTCGTGCCCTAACACCTACCCTAACCCTACCCCTAACCCTAACCCTAACACTAACCCTAAACTTTACCATTTGTTAACCATAACCGTAGCCCCAAACCTAAACCTAACTACAAACCTACTCCTAACACATACACTAATCTTAACCCATACACTAACACTAACGCAATACCACACACGTACTTTGACAATAAAACATTTCCATATGGTCAGCTGTAACCTAAACCTTACCCGTTCACTAAACTTAACCCTACCCCTAACACTAACCATAACGCCAACCCTACCAATTACCCTAACCCGTACCCTAATCCTAACCTGTAAACCCACACTAACCCCTGCCCTAACACGTACCCTGACCCTAACACTTTTCCGTAACCTCACCTGTACCCTAAACCTTACCGTTCGCTAACCCTAACCCTAAACCTAGACGAAACCCCAACCGTACACCTTACCCTAACCCGTAAGCTAATCCTAAGCCATACACTAACACTGACACGTGTCCTAACACATACACAAACCCTAACACTTTTCTGTACCATCACCTGTACCCTAAACCTGACATTTGGCTAACCCTAACCCTAGCCATAAAGCTAACCGTAAGCCCAACCCTAAACCTTACCCAAACCGTACCCTAATCCTAACCAGTATACTACTACTAAGCCATGCCCTGACATGTACCCTGACCCTAACGCTTTTCCATAACCTCACCGGTACCCTAAACCTTACCCATTCGCTAACCCTAACCCTAGCCCTAGCCCTAACCCTAACGCCAACCCTACTACTTACCCTAACCCGTACCCTAATCCCAACCCATACACTATCACTAACCCATGTCCTAACACGTACCTTGACCCGAACACTTTTCCGTATCCTCTCCTGTACCCAAAATCTTACCGTTCACTAACCCTAACCCTAGCCCTAAACATAACGCTAACACCAACCTTACAGCATACCCTAACCCGTACACTAAACTTAACCCGTACAAAAACACGAACCCATGCCCTCACATGTACTTTGACACTAACACATTTCCGTACCCTCCCGTGTACCGTAAACCTTACCCGTTTGCTAACTCTAACTGTAGGCCTAACCCTAACCATAACACCAACCCTACCCATTTCCCTAACCCGTACCCTAATCCTTACCCATACACTAACACTAATCCATGCCCTAACACGTACCCTGACCCTAACACTTTTCCATACCCACTCCTGTACCCTAAATCTTACCATTCGCTAACCCTAACCCTATGTCTAAACCTAACCCTAACCCCAACCCTACACCTAACCCTAACCCGTACCCTAATCCATACACTAACACTAACCTGTGCCCTAACATGAACCCTGACCCTAACTTGTTTCCATAAGCTCACCTGTACCCTAAATGTTACCTATTCGCTAACCCTAACCCCACCCCTACACCTAAACATAACCCCAACCCTACACCTTTCCCTAACCCATACCCTAATCCTAACCCGTACACTAACACTAACCCGTGCCCTAACACGTACCCTGACCCTAACACTTTTCCGTATCCTCTCCAGTACCCTAAATCTTACCGTTCGCTAAACCTAGCCCTTTCCCTAAACAGAACGCTAACACCAACCTGACACCATACCCTAACCCATACACTGATCTTAACCCATACACCAAAATTAAGCAATTCCCTCACATGTACTTTGACACTAACACGTTTCCGTACCCTCCTGTGTACCGTAAACCTTACCTGTTCGCTAACACTTACCCTAGGTCTAAGCCTAACACTATCCACAACCCTACACAAAATCCTAACCCATACCCTAATCCTAATCCGTACAATAACACTAACCTGTGCCCTAACACCAAGCCTGACCCTAACTCGTTTCCATATGCTTACCTGTACCCTAAATATTACCTATTCGCTAACCCTAACCCTAACACTAACCCTAACCCCAATCCTACACCTTACCCTAATCCGTACTGTAATCCTAACCCGTACCCTAATACTAATCCGTGCCCTGACACGTACACAGACCGTGACACTTTTCTGTACCCTCACCTGTACCCTAAGCCTTACATTTCGCTAACCCTAACCCTAGCCCTAAAGCTAAATCTAACTCCAACCCTACACCTTACCCTAACACGTACACTAATCTTAAACCTTAAACTAACACTAACCCATTCCCGCATATGTATTTGGACCCTAAAACATTTCCGTACCCTCCCCTGTAACCTAAAAATTACCCGGTCGCTAACCCTAACCCTAGCTCTAAACCTAACCCTAACGCCAACCCTACATCTTACCCTAACCCATACACTAATCCTAAACCGTACACTAACACTAACCAGTGCCCTGAAACGTACCCTGACCCTAACACTTTTCCATACCCTCAGCTGTACGCTAAACCTAATCGTTAGCTAACCCTAACTGTAGACTTAAACCTAACCCTAACACCAACCCTACACCTTATTCTAACCCGTACCCTATTTTTAACCCCTACACTAACACTAACCCATGCCCTCACACGTAATTTGACACTAACACGTCTCCATACACTCACATGTACCATAAGCCTTAACTGTTCGCTAAGCCTATCCCTAACCCTAACGCCAACCCTAACCATTACCCTAACCCATACCCTAATCCTAACCACACATTAACACTAACACGTTTCCTAACACATAACCTGACCCAAACGCTTTTCCGTACCCTCAACTGTACCCTAAAACTTACCCGTTCGCCAACCCTAAGCCTAGCCCTAAACCTAACCCTAACCACAACCCCACACCTTACCCTAAACTCTACGCTAATCCTGACACGTACACTAACACTAACAGGTGTCCTAACATATACCCTGACCCTAAAAGTTTTCCGTACCCTCACCTGTACCCTAAACCTTACTGGTTCGCTAACCGTAACCTTAGCCCTAAACATAATGCTAACACCAACCCTACACCATACCCTAACCCGTACACTAATCTTAACCCGTACACCAAAATTATGCAATGCCCTCACACGTACTTTGACACTAACACGTTTCCGTACACTCATGTACCATAAAACTTACCTGTTCGCTAACCCTAACCCTAGCCCTAAACTTAACCCTAACCTCAACCCTACACATTTCCCTAACCCGTACCCTAATCCTAACCCATACACTAGCACTACACGTGCCCTAACAGGGACCCTGACCGTAACACTTTTCTGTACACTCACCTGTACCCTAAACCATACCGTTTGCTATCCTTAACCCTAGACCTAAACGTAAACCTTACCCCATCCCTAAACCTTTCCCTAAAGTGTACCCAATCCTAACCAGTACCCTAACACTAATCCGTGCCCTAACATGTACCCTGATCCTAAAACGTTTCTGGACCATCACCTGTAACCTAAACCTTACATTTCGCTAACCCTAACCATAGCCCTAAACCTAACCCTAAACCCAACCCTACCCATTACCCTAACCCATACCGTAATCCTAACCAGTACACTAATACTAATCCGTGCCCTGAAACGTAACCTGAGCCTAACACTTTTCTGTACCCTCACCTGTACCCTAAACTTTACCGTTCACAAACCCGAAACATACCCCTAAACCAAGCCCTAACACCAACCCAACACCTTACCATAAACCGTACCCTAATCCTATCCCGTACACAAACACTAATCCATGCCCTGACACGTACCCTGCCTCTAACTCTTTACCCTACTCTCTCCTGTACCCTAAATCTTACCGTTTGCTAACCCTAACCCTAGCCCTAAAGCTAAATCTAACTACAACCCTACACCTTACCCTAACATGTACACTAATCTTAATGCATACACTAACACTAACCCATTCCCTCACACTTACTTTGACACTAAAACATTTCCTTACCCTCACCTGTAACCTAAACCTTACTCGTTCGCTCACCCTAACCCTAGCCCTAACACTAAACATAATGCCAACCCTATCCATTAGCGTAACCCGTACCCTAATTCTAACCCGTACACTAACACTAATCCGTGCCCTAACATTTACCCTGACCCTTACACTTTTCCATACCCACGCCTGAACCCTAAATCTTACCATTCACTAACCCTAACCCTAGGTCTAAACCTAACCCTAAACCCAAGCCCAACCCTACACCTAACTCTAACATGTACACTAATCCTAATCCTTAAACTAACACTAACCTGTGCCCTAACACGAACCCTGACCCTAACTCATTTCCATACGCTCACCTGTACTCTAATGTTACCTATTCGCTAACCCTAACACTAGCCCTAAACCTAAACCTAACCCCAACCCTACACCTTACCCTAACCCATACCCTAATCATAACCCATACACTAACACTAACTCATGCCCTAACACCTACCCTAACCCTACCCCTAACCCTAACCCTAACACTAACCCTAAACTTTACCATTTGTTAACCATAACCGTAGCCCCAAACCTAAACCTAACTACAAACCTACTCCTAACACATACACTAATCTTAACCCATACACTAACACTAACGCAATACCACACACGTACTTTGACAATAAAACATTTCCATATGGTCAGCTGTAACCTAAACCTTACCCGTTCACTAAACTTAACCCTACCCCTAACACTAACCATAACGCCAACCCTACCAATTACCCTAACCCGTACCCTAATCCTAACCTGTAAACCCACACTAACCCCTGCCCTAACACGTACCCTGACCCTAACACTTTTCCGTAACCTCACCTGTACCCTAAACCTTACCGTTCGCTAACCCTAACCCTAAACCTAGACGAAACCCCAACCGTACACCTTACCCTAACCCGTAAGCTAATCCTAAGCCATACACTAACACTGACACGTGTCCTAACACATACACAAACCCTAACACTTTTCTGTACCATCACCTGTACCCTAAACCTGACATTTGGCTAACCCTAACCCTAGCCATAAAGCTAACCCTAAGCCCAACCCTAAACCTTACCCAAACCGTACCCTAATCCTAACCAGTATACTACTACTAAGCCATGCCCTGACATGTACCCTGACCCTAACGCTTTTCCATAACCTCACCGGTACCCTAAACCTTACCCATTCGCTAACCCTAACCCTAGCCCTAGCCCTAACCCTAACGCCAACCCTACTACTTACCCTAACCCGTACCCTAATCCCAACCCATACACTATCACTAACCCATGTCCTAACACGTACCTTGACCCGAACACTTTTCCGTATCCTCTCCTGTACCCAAAATCTTACCGTTCACTAACCCTAACCCTAGCCCTAAACATAATGCTAACACCAACCTTACAGCATACCCTAACCCGTACACTAAACTTAACCCGTACAAAAAAACGAACCCATGCCCTCACATGTACTTTGACACTAACACATTTCCGTACCCTCCCGTGTACCGTAAACCTTACCCGTTTGCTAACTCTAACTGTAGGCCTAACCCTAACCATAACACCAACCCTACCCATTTCCCTAACCCGTACCCTAATCCTTACCCATACACTAACACTAATCCATGCCCTAACACGTACCCTGACCCTAACACTTTTCCATACCCACTCCTGTACCCTAAATCTTACCATTCGCTAACCCTAACCCTATGTCTAAACCTAACCCTAACCCCAACCCTACACCTAACCCTAACCCGTACCCTAATCCATACACTAACACTAACCTGTGCCCTAACATGAACCCTGACCCTAACTTGTTTCCATAAGCTCACCTGTACCCTAAATGTTACCTATTCGCTAACCCTAACCCCACCCCTACACCTAAACATAACCCCAACCCTACACCTTTCCCTAACCCATACCCTAATCCTAACCCGTACACTAACACTAACCCGTGCCCTAACACGTACCCTGACCCTAACACTTTTCCGTATCCTCTCCAGTACCCTAAATCTTACCGTTCGCTAAACCTAGCCCTTTCCCTAAACAGAACGCTAACACCAACCTGACACCATACCCTAACCCATACACTGATCTTAACCCATACACCAAAATTAAGCAATTCCCTCACATGTACTTTGACACTAACACGTTTCCGTACCCTCCTGTGTACCGTAAACCTTACCTGTTTGCTAACACTTACCCTAGGTCTAAGCCTAACACTATCCACAACCCTACACAAAATCCTAACCCATACCCTAATCCTAATCCGTACAATAACACTAACCTGTGCCCTAACACCAAGCCTGACCCTAACTCGTTTCCATATGCTTACCTGTACCCTAAATATTACCTATTCGCTAACCCTAACCCTAACACTAACCCTAACCCCAATCCTACACCTTACCCTAATCCGTACTGTAATCCTAACCCGTACCCTAATACTAATCCGTGCCCTGACACGTACACAGACCGTGACACTTTTCTGTACCCTCACCTGTACCCTAAGCCTTACATTTCGCTAACCCTAACCCTAGCCCTAAAGCTAAATCTAACTCCAACCCTACACCTTACCCTAACACGTACACTAATCTTAAACCTTAAACTAACACTAACCCATTCCCGCATATGTATTTTGACCCTAAAACATTTCCGTACCCTCCCCTGTAACCTAAAAATTACCCGGTCGCTAACCCTAACCCTAGCTCTAAACCTAACCCTAACGCCAACCCTACATCTTACCCTAACCCATACACTAATCCTAAACCGTACACTAACACTAACCAGTGCCCTGAAACGTACCCTGACCCTAACACTTTTCCATACCCTCAGCTGTACGCTAAACCTAATCGTTAGCTAACCCTAACTGTAGACTTAAACCTAACCCTAACACCAACCCTACACCTTATTCTAACCTGTACCCTATTTTTAACCCCTACACTAACACTAACCCATGCCCTCACACGTAATTGGACACTAACACGTCTCCATACACTCACATGTACCATAAGCCTTAACTGTTCGCTAAGCCTATCCCTAACCCTAACCCCAACCCTAACCATTACCCTAACCCATACCCTAATCCTAACCACACATTAACACTAACACGTTTCCTAACACATAACCTGACCCAAACGCTTTTCCGTACCCTCAACTGTACCCTAAAACTTACCCGTTCGCCAACCCTAAGCCTAGCCCTAAACCTAACCCTAACCACAACCCCACACCTTACCCTAAACTCTACGCTAATCCTGACACGTACACTAACACTAACAGGTGTCCTAACATATACCCTGACCCTAAAAGTTTTCCGTACCCTCACCTGTACCCTAAACCTTACTGGTTCGCTAACCGTAACCTTAGCCCTAAACATAATGCTAACACCAACCCTACACCATACCCTAACCCGTACACTAATCTTAACCCGTACACCAAAATTATGCAATGCCCTCACACGTACTTTGACACTAACACGTTTCCGTACACTCATGTACCATAAAACTTACCTGTTCGCTAACCCTAACCCTAGCCCTAAACTTAACCCTAACCTCAACCCTACACATTTCCCTAACCCGTACCCTAATCCTAACCCATACACTAGCACTACACGTGCCCTAACAGGGACCCTGACCGTAACACTTTTCTGTACACTCACCTGTACCCTAAACCATACCGTTTGCTATCCTTAACCCTAGACCTAAACGTAAACCTTACCCCATCCCTAAACCTTTCCCTAAAGTGTACCCAATCCTAACCAGTACCCTAACACTAATCCGTGCCCTAACATGTACCCTGATCCTAACACGTTTCTGGACCATCACCTGTAACCTAAACCTTACATTTCGCTAACCCTAACCATAGCCCTAAACCTAACCCTAAACCCAACCCTACCCATTACCCTAACCCATACCGTAATCCTAACCAGTACACTAATACTAATCCGTGCCCTGAAACGTAACCTGAGCCTAACACTTTTCTGTACCCTCACCTGTACCCTAAACTTTACCGTTCACAAACCCGAAACATACCCCTAAACCAAGCCCTAACACCAACCCAACACCTTACCATAAACCGTACCCTAATCCTATCCCGTACACAAACACTAATCCATGCCCTGACACGTACCCTGCCTCTAACTCTTTACCCTACTCTCTCCTGTACCCTAAATCTTACCGTTTGCTAACCCTAACCCTAGCCCTAAAGCTAAATCTAACTACAACCCTACACCTTACCCTAACATGTACACTAATCTTAATGCATACACTAACACTAACCCATTCCCTCACACTTACTTTGACACTAAAACATTTCCTTACCCTCACCTGTAACCTAAACCTTACTCGTTCGCTCACCCTAACCCTAGCCCTAACCCTAAACATAATGCCAACCCTATCCATTAGCGTAACCCGTACCCTAATTCTAACCCGTACACTAACACTAATCCGTGCCCTAACATTTACCCTGACCCTTACACTTTTCCATACCCACGCCTGAACCCTAAATCTTACCATTCACTAACCCTAACCCTAGGTCTAAACCTAACCCTAAACCCAAGCCCAACCCTACACCTAACTCTAACATGTACACTAATCCTAATCCTTAAACTAACACTAACCTGTGCCCTAACACGAACCCTGACCCTAACTCATTTCCATACGCTCACCTGTACTCTAATGTTACCTATTCGCTAACCCTAACACTAGCCCTAAACCTAAACCTAACCCCAACCCTACACCTTACCCTAACCCATACCCTAATCATAACCCATACACTAACACTAACTCATGCCCTAACACCTACCCTAACCCTACCCCTAACCCTAACCCTAACACTAACCCTAAACTTTACCATTTGTTAACCATAACCGTAGCCCCAAACCTAAACCTAACTACAAACCTACTCCTAACACATACACTAATCTTAACCCATACACTAACACTAACGCAATACCACACACGTACTTTGACAATAAAACATTTCCATATGGTCAGCTGTAACCTAAACCTTACCCGTTCACTAAACTTAACCCTACCCCTAACACTAACCATAACGCCAACCCTACCAATTACCCTAACCCGTACCCTAATCCTAACCTGTAAACCCACACTAACCCCTGCCCTAACACGTACCCTGACCCTAACACTTTTCCGTAACCTCACCTGTACCCTAAACCTTACCGTTCGCTAACCCTAACCCTAAACCTAGACGAAACCCCAACCGTACACCTTACCCTAACCCGTAAGCTAATCCTAAGCCATACACTAACACTGACACGTGTCCTAACACATACACAAACCCTAACACTTTTCTGTACCATCACCTGTACCCTAAACCTGACATTTGGCTAACCCTAACCCTAGCCATAAAGCTAACCCTAAGCCCAACCCTAAACCTTACCCAAACCGTACCCTAATCCTAACCAGTATACTACTACTAAGCCATGCCCTGACATGTACCCTGACCCTAACGCTTTTCCATAACCTCACCGGTACCCTAAACCTTACCCATTCGCTAACCCTAACCCTAGCCCTAGCCCTAACCCTAACGCCAACCCTACTACTTACCCTAACCCGTACCCTAATCCCAACCCATACACTATCACTAACCCATGTCCTAACACGTACCTTGACCCGAACACTTTTCCGTATCCTCTCCTGTACCCAAAATCTTACCGTTCACTAACCCTAACCCTAGCCCTAAACATAACGCTAACACCAACCTTACAGCATACCCTAACCCGTACACTAAACTTAACCCGTACAAAAAAACGAACCCATGCCCTCACATGTACTTTGACACTAACACATTTCCGTACCCTCCCGTGTACCGTAAACCTTACCCGTTTGCTAACTCTAACTGTAGGCCTAACCCTAACCATAACACCAACCCTACCCATTTCCCTAACCCGTACCCTAATCCTTACCCATACACTAACACTAATCCATGCCCTAACACGTACCCTGACCCTAACACTTTTCCATACCCACTCCTGTACCCTAAATCTTACCATTCGCTAACCCTAACCCTATGTCTAAACCTAACCCTAACCCCAACCCTACACCTAACCCTAACCCGTACCCTAATCCATACACTAACACTAACCTGTGCCCTAACATGAACCCTGACCCTAACTTGTTTCCATAAGCTCACCTGTACCCTAAATGTTACCTATTCGCTAACCCTAACCCCACCCCTACACCTAAACATAACCCCAACCCTACACCTTTCCCTAACCCATACCCTAATCCTAACCCGTACACTAACACTAACCCGTGCCCTAACACGTACCCTGACCCTAACACTTTTCCGTATCCTCTCCAGTACCCTAAATCTTACCGTTCGCTAAACCTAGCCCTTTCCCTAAACAGAACGCTAACACCAACCTGACACCATACCCTAACCCATACACTGATCTTAACCCATACACCAAAATTAAGCAATTCCCTCACATGTACTTTGACACTAACACGTTTCCGTACCCTCCTGTGTACCGTAAACCTTACCTGTTTGCTAACACTTACCCTAGGTCTAAGCCTAACACTATCCACAACCCTACACAAAATCCTAACCCATACCCTAATCCTAATCCGTACAATAACACTAACCTGTGCCCTAACACCAAGCCTGACCCTAACTCGTTTCCATATGCTTACCTGTACCCTAAATATTACCTATTCGCTAACCCTAACCCTAACACTAACCCTAACCCCAATCCTACACCTTACCCTAATCCGTACTGTAATCCTAACCCGTACCCTAATACTAATCCGTGCCCTGACACGTACACAGACCGTGACACTTTTCTGTACCCTCACCTGTACCCTAAGCCTTACATTTCGCTAACCCTAACCCTAGCCCTAAAGCTAAATCTAACTCCAACCCTACACCTTACCCTAACACGTACACTAATCTTAAACCTTAAACTAACACTAACCCATTCCCGCATATGTATTTTGACCCTAAAACATTTCCGTACCCTCCCCTGTAACCTAAAAATTACCCGGTCGCTAACCCTAACCCTAGCTCTAAACCTAACCCTAACGCCAACCCTACATCTTACCCTAACCCATACACTAATCCTAAACCGTACACTAACACTAACCAGTGCCCTGAAACGTACCCTGACCCTAACACTTTTCCATACCCTCAGCTGTACGCTAAACCTAATCGTTAGCTAACCCTAACTGTAGACTTAAACCTAACCCTAACACCAACCCTACACCTTATTCTAACCTGTACCCTATTTTTAACCCCTACACTAACACTAACCCATGCCCTCACACGTAATTGGACACTAACACGTCTCCATACACTCACATGTACCATAAGCCTTAACTGTTCGCTAAGCCTATCCCTAACCCTAACCCCAACCCTAACCATTACCCTAACCCATACCCTAATCCTAACCACACATTAACACTAACACGTTTCCTAACACATAACCTGACCCAAACGCTTTTCCGTACCCTCAACTGTACCCTAAAACTTACCCGTTCGCCAACCCTAAGCCTAGCCCTAAACCTAACCCTAACCACAACCCCACACCTTACCCTAAACTCTACGCTAATCCTGACACGTACACTAACACTAACAGGTGTCCTAACATATACCCTGACCCTAAAAGTTTTCCGTACCCTCACCTGTACCCTAAACCTTACTGGTTCGCTAACCGTAACCTTAGCCCTAAACATAATGCTAACACCAACCCTACACCATACCCTAACCCGTACACTAATCTTAACCCGTACACCAAAATTATGCAATGCCCTCACACGTACTTTGACACTAACACGTTTCCGTACACTCATGTACCATAAAACTTACCTGTTCGCTAACCCTAACCCTAGCCCTAAACTTAACCCTAACCTCAACCCTACACATTTCCCTAACCCGTACCCTAATCCTAACCCATACACTAGCACTACACGTGCCCTAACAGGTACCCTGACCGTAACACTTTTCTGTACACTCACCTGTACCCTAAACCATACCGTTTGCTATCCTTAACCCTAGACCTAAACGTAAACCTTACCCCATCCCTAAACCTTTCCCTAAAGCGTACCCAATCCTAACCAGTACCCTAACACTAATCCGTGCCCTAACATGTACCCTGATCCTAACACGTTTCTGGACCATCACCTGTAACCTAAACCTTACATTTCGCTAACCCTAACCATAGCCCTAAACCTAACCCTAAACCCAACCCTACCCATTACCCTAACCCATACCGTAATCCTAACCAGTACACTAATACTAATCCGTGCCCTGAAACGTAACCTGAGCCTAACACTTTTCTGTACCCTCACCTGTACCCTAAACTTTACCGTTCACAAACCCGAAACATACCCCTAAACCAAGCCCTAACACCAACCCAACACCTTACCATAAACCGTACCCTAATCCTATCCCGTACACAAACACTAATCCATGCCCTGACACGTACCCTGCCTCTAACTCTTTACCCTACTCTCTCCTGTACCCTAAATCTTACCGTTTGCTAACCCTAACCCTAGCCCTAAAGCTAAATCTAACTACAACCCTACACCTTACCCTAACATGTACACTAATCTTAATGCATACACTAACACTAACCCATTC
Organism: Mesoplodon mirus; assembly: GCF_964341445.2. Lineage (NCBI taxonomy): Eukaryota > Metazoa > Chordata > Mammalia > Artiodactyla > Ziphiidae > Mesoplodon > Mesoplodon mirus. The sequence continues at coordinate 1,741,315 of NC_138996.1, forward strand.
CCTCACACTTACTTTGACACTAAAACATTTCCTTACCCTCACCTGTAACCTAAAGCTTACTCGTTCGCTAACCCTACCCCTAGCCCTAACACTAAACATAACGCCAACCCTATCCATTAGCCTAACCCGTACCCTAATTCTAACCCGTACACTAACACTAATCCGTGCCCTAACATTTACCCTGACCCTTACACTTTTCCATACCCACGCCTGAACCCTAAATCTTACCATTCACTAACCCTAACCCTAGGTCTAAACCTAACCCTAAACCCAAGCCCAACCCTACACCTAACTCTAACATGTACACTAATCCTAATCCTTAAACTAACACTAACCTGTGCCCTAACACGAACCCTGACCCTAACTCATTTCCATACGCTCACCTGTACTCTAATGTTACCTATTCGCTAACCCTAACACTAGCCCTAAACCTAAACCTAACCCCAACCCTACACCTTACCCTAACCCATACCCTAATCATAACCCATACACTAACACTAACTCGTGCCCTAACACCTACCCTAACCCTACCCCTAACCCTAACCCTAACACTAACCCTAAACTTTACCATTTGTTAACCATAACCGTAGCCCCAAACCTAAACCTAACTACAAACCTACTCCTAACACATACACTAATCTTAACCCATACACTAACACTAACGCAATACCACACACGTACTTTGACAATAAAACATTTCCATATGGTCAGCTGTAACCTAAACCTTACCCGTTCACTAAACTTAACCCTACCCCTAACACTAACCATAACGCCAACCCTACCAATGACCCTAACCCGTACCCTAATCCTAACCTGTAAACCCACACTAACCCCTGCCCTAACACGTACCCTGACCCTAACACTTTTCCGTAACCTCACCTGTACCCTAAACCTTACCGTTCGCTAACCCTAACCCTAAACCTAGACGAAACCCCAACCGTACACCTTACCCTAACCCGTAAGCTAATCCTAAGCCATACACTAACACTGACACGTGTCCTAACACATACACAAACCCTAACACTTTTCTGTACCATCACCTGTACCCTAAACCTGACATTTGGCTAACCCTAACCCTAGCCATAAAGCTAACCCTAAGCCCAACCCTAAACCTTACCTAAACCGTACCCTAATCCTAACCAGTATACTACTACTAAGCCATGCCCTGACATGTACCCTGACCCTAACGCTTTTCCATAACCTCACCGGTACCCTAAACCTTACCCATTCGCTAACCCTAACCCTAGCCCTAGCCCTAACCCTAACGCCAACCCTACTACTTACCCTAACCCGTACCCTAATCCCAACCCATACACTATCACTAACCCATGTCCTAACACGTACCTTGACCCGAACACTTTTCCGTATCCTCTCCTGTACCCAAAATCTTACCGTTCACTAACCCTAACCCTAGCCCTAAACATAACGCTAACACCAACCTTACAGCATACCCTAACCCGTACACTAAACTTAACCCGTACAAAAAAACGAACCCATGCCCTCACATGTACTTTGACACTAACACATTTCCGTACCCTCCCGTGTACCGTAAACCTTACCCGTTTGCTAACTCTAACTGTAGGCCTAACCCTAACCATAACACCAACCCTACCCATTTCCCTAACCCGTACCCTAATCCTTACCCATACACTAACACTAATCCATGCCCTAACACGTACCCTGACCCTAACACTTTTCCATACCCACTCCTGTACCCTAAATCTTACCATTCGCTAACCCTAACCCTATGTCTAAACCTAACCCTAACCCCAACCCTACACCTAACCCTAACCCGTACCCTAATCCATACACTAACACTAACCTGTGCCCTAACATGAACCCTGACCCTAACTTGTTTCCATAAGCTCACCTGTACCCTAAATGTTACCTATTCGCTAACCCTAACCCCACCCCTACACCTAAACATAACCCCAACCCTACACCTTTCCCTAACCCATACCCTAATCCTAACCCGTACACTAACACTAACCCGTGCCCTAACACGTACCCTGACCCTAACACTTTTCCGTATCCTCTCCAGTACCCTAAATCTTACCGTTCGCTAAACCTAGCCCTTTCCCTAAACAGAACGCTAACACCAACCTGACACCATACCCTAACCCATACACTGATCTTAACCCATACACCAAAATTAAGCAATTCCCTCACATGTACTTTGACACTAACACGTTTCCGTACCCTCCTGTGTACCGTAAACCTTACCTGTTCGCTAACACTTACCCTAGGTCTAAGCCTAACACTATCCACAACCCTACACAAAATCCTAACCCATACCCTAATCCTAATCCGTACAATAACACTAACCTGTGCCCTAACACCAAGCCTGACCCTAACTCGTTTCCATATGCTTACCTGTACCCTAAATATTACCTATTCGCTAACCCTAACCCTAACACTAACCCTAACCCCAATCCTACACCTTACCCTAATCCGTACTGTAATCCTAACCCGTACCCTAATACTAATCCGTGCCCTGACACGTACACAGACCGTGACACTTTTCTGTACCCTCACCTGTACCCTAAGCCTTACATTTCGCTAACCCTAACCCTAGCCCTAAAGCTAAATCTAACTCCAACCCTACACCTTACCCTAACACGTACACTAATCTTAAACCTTAAACTAACACTAACCCATTCCCGCATATGTATTTGGACCCTAAAACATTTCCGTACCCTCCCCTGTAACCTAAAAATTACCCGGTCGCTAACCCTAACCCTAGCTCTAAACCTAACCCTAACGCCAACCCTACATCTTACCCTAACCCATACACTAATCCTAAACCGTACACTAACACTAACCAGTGCCCTGAAACGTACCCTGACCCTAACACTTTTCCATACCCTCAGCTGTACGCTAAACCTAATCGTTAGCTAACCCTAACTGTAGACTTAAACCTAACCCTAACACCAACCCTACACCTTATTCTAACCCGTACCCTATTTTTAACCCCTACACTAACACTAACGCATGCCCTCACACGTAATTGGACACTAACACGTCTCCATACACTCACATGTACCATAAGCCTTAACTGTTCGCTAAGCCTATCCCTAACCCTAACCCCAACCCTAACCATTACCCTAACCCATACCCTAATCCTAACCACACATTAACACTAACACGTTTCCTAACACATAACCTGACCCAAACGCTTTTCCGTACCCTCAACTGTACCCTAAAACTTACCCGTTCGCCAACCCTAAGCCTAGCCCTAAACCTAACCCTAACCACAACCCCACACCTTACCCTAAACTCTACGCTAATCCTGACACGTACACTAACACTAACAGGTGTCCTAACATATACCCTGACCCTAAAAGTTTTCCGTACCCTCACCTGTACCCTAAACCTTACTGGTTCGCTAACCGTAACCTTAGCCCTAAACATAATGCTAACACCAACCCTACACCATACCCTAACCCGTACACTAATCTTAACCCGTACACCAAAATTATGCAATGCCCTCACACGTACTTTGACACTAACACGTTTCCGTACACTCATGTACCATAAAACTTACCTGTTCGCTAACCCTAACCCTAGCCCTAAACTTAACCCTAACCTCAACCCTACACATTTCCCTAACCCGTACCCTAATCCTAACCCATACACTAGCACTACACGTGCCCTAACAGGTACCCTGACCGTAACACTTTTCTGTACACTCACCTGTACCCTAAACCATACCGTTTGCTATCCTTAACCCTAGACCTAAACGTAAACCTTACCCCATCCCTAAACCTTTCCCTAAAGCGTACCCAATCCTAACCAGTACCCTAACACTAATCCGTGCCCTAACATGTACCCTGATCCTAACACGTTTCTGGACCATCACCTGTAACCTAAACCTTACATTTCGCTAACCCTAACCATAGCCCTAAACCTAACCCTAAACCCAACCCTACCCATTACCCTAACCCATACCGTAATCCTAACCAGTACACTAATACTAATCCGTGCCCTGAAACGTAACCTGAGCCTAACACTTTTCTGTACCCTCACCTGTACCCTAAACTTTACCGTTCACAAACCCGAAACATACCCCTAAACCAAGCCCTAACACCAACCCAACACCTTACCATAAACCGTACCCTAATCCTATCCCGTACACAAACACTAATCCATGCCCTGACACGTACCCTGCCTCTAACTCTTTACCCTACTCTCTCCTGTACCCTAAATCTTACCGTTTGCTAACCCTAACCCTAGCCCTAAAGCTAAATCTAACTACAACCCTACACCTTACCCTAACATGTACACTAATCTTAATGCATACACTAACACTAACCCATTCCCTCACACTTACTTTGACACTAAAACATTTCCTTACCCTCACCTGTAACCTAAAGCTTACTCGTTCGCTCACCCTAACCCTAGCCCTAACACTAAACATAACGCCAACCCTATCCATTAGCCTAACCCGTACCCTAATTCTAACCCGTACACTAACACTAATCCGTGCCCTAACATTTACCCTGACCCTTACACTTTTCCATACCCACGCCTGAACCCTAAATCTTACCATTCACTAACCCTAACCCTAGGTCTAAACCTAACCCTAAACCCAAGCCCAACCCTACACCTAACTCTAACATGTACACTAATCCTAATCCTTAAACTAACACTAACCTGTGCCCTAACACGAACCCTGACCCTAACTCATTTCCATACGCTCACCTGTACTCTAATGTTACCTATTCGCTAACCCTAACACTAGCCCTAAACCTAAATCTAACCCCAACCCTACACCTTACCCTAATCCATACCCTAATCATAACCCATACACTAACACTAACTCGTGCCCTAACACCTACCCTAACCCTACCCCTAACCCTAACCCTAACACTAACCCTAAACTTTACCATTTGTTAACCATAACCGTAGCCCCAAACCTAAACCTAACTACAAACCTACTCCTAACACATACACTAATCTTAACCCATACACTAACACTAACGCAATACCACACACGTACTTTGACAATAAAACATTTCCATATGGTCAGCTGTAACCTAAACCTTACCCGTTCACTAAACTTAACCCTACCCCTAACACTAACCATAACGCCAACCCTACCAATGACCCTAACCCGTACCCTAATCCTAACCTGTAAACCCACACTAACCCCTGCCCTAACACGTACCCTGACCCTAACACTTTTCCGTAACCTCACCTGTACCCTAAACCTTACCGTTCGCTAACCCTAACCCTAAACCTAGACGAAACCCCAACCGTACACATTACCCTAACCCGTAAGCTAATCCTAAGCCATACACTAACACTGACACGTGTCCTAACACATACACAAACCCTAACACTTTTCTGTACCATCACCTGTACCCTAAACCTGACATTTGGCTAACCCTAACCCTAGCCATAAAGCTAACCCTAAGCCCAACCCTAAACCTTACCCAAACCGTACCCTAATCCTAACCAGTATACTACTACTAAGCCATGCCCTGACATGTACCCTGACCCTAACGCTTTTCCATAACCTCACCGGTACCCTAAACCTTACCCATTCGCTAACCCTAACCCTAGCCCTAGCCCTAACCCAAACGCCAACCCTACTACTTACCCTAACCCGTACCCTAATCCCAACCCATACACTATCACTAACCCATGTCCTAACACGTACCTTGACCCGAACACTTTTCCGTATCCTCTCCTGTACCCAAAATCTTACCGTTCACTAACCCTAACCCTAGCCCTAAACATAACGCTAACACCAACCTTACAGCATACCCTAACCCGTACACTAAACTTAACCCGTACAAAAAAACGAACCCATGCCCTCACATGTACTTTGACACTAACACATTTCCGTACCCTCCCGTGTACCGTAAACCTTACCCGTTTGCTAACTCTAACTGTAGGCCTAACCCTAACCATAACACCAACCCTACCCATTTCCCTAACCCGTACCCTAATCCTTACCCATACACTAACACTAATCCATGCCCTAACACGTACCCTGACCCTAACACTTTTCCATACCCACTCCTGTACCCTAAATCTTACCATTCGCTAACCCTAACCCTATGTCTAAACCTAACCCTAACCCCAACCCTACACCTAACCCTAACCCGTACCCTAATCCATACACTAACACTAACCTGTGCCCTAACATGAACCCTGACCCTAACTTGTTTCCATAAGCTCACCTGTACCCTAAATGTTACCTATTCGCTAACCCTAACCCCACCCCTACACCTAAACATAACCCCAACCCTACACCTTTCCCTAACCCATACCCTAATCCTAACCCGTACACTAACACTAACCCGTGCCCTAACACGTACCCTGACCCTAACACTTTTCCGTATCCTCTCCAGTACCCTAAATCTTACCGTTCGCTAAACCTAGCCCTTTCCCTAAACAGAACGCTAACACCAACCTGACACCATACCCTAACCCATACACTGATCTTAACCCATACACCAAAATTAAGCAATTCCCTCACATGTACTTTGACACTAACACGTTTCCGTACCCTCCTGTGTACCGTAAACCTTACCTGTTCGCTAACACTTACCCTAGGTCTAAGCCTAACACTATCCACAACCCTACACAAAATCCTAACCCATACCCTAATCCTAATCCGTACAATAACACTAACCTGTGCCCTAACACCAAGCCTGACCCTAACTCGTTTCCATATGCTTACCTGTACCCTAAATATTACCTATTCGCTAACCCTAACCCTAACACTAACCCTAACCCCAATCCTACACCTTACCCTAATCCGTACTGTAATCCTAACCCGTACCCTAATACTAATCCGTGCCCTGACACGTACACAGACCGTGACACTTTTCTGTACCCTCACCTGTACCCTAAGCCTTACATTTCGCTAACCCTAACCCTAGCCCTAAAGCTAAATCTAACTCCAACCCTACACCTTACCCTAACACGTACACTAATCTTAAACCTTAAACTAACACTAACCCATTCCCGCATATGTATTTGGACCCTAAAACATTTCCGTACCCTCCCCTGTAACCTAAAAATTACCCGGTCGCTAACCCTAACCCTAGCTCTAAACCTAACCCTAACGCCAACCCTACATCTTACCCTAACCCATACACTAATCCTAAACCGTACACTAACACTAACCAGTGCCCTGAAACGTACCCTGACCCTAACACTTTTCCATACCCTCAGCTGTACGCTAAACCTAATCGTTAGCTAACCCTAACTGTAGACTTAAACCTAACCCTAACACCAACCCTACACCTTATTCTAACCCGTACCCTATTTTTAACCCCTACACTAACACTAACGCATGCCCTCACACGTAATTGGACACTAACACGTCTCCATACACTCACATGTACCATAAGCCTTAACTGTTCGCTAAGCCTATCCCTAACCCTAACCCCAACCCTAACCATTACCCTAACCCATACCCTAATCCTAACCACACATTAACACTAACACGTTTCCTAACACATAACCTGACCCAAACGCTTTTCCGTACCCTCAACTGTACCCTAAAACTTACCCGTTCGCCAACCCTAAGCCTAGCCCTAAACCTAACCCTAACCACAACCCCACACCTTACCCTAAACTCTACGCTAATCCTGACACGTACACTAACACTAACAGGTGTCCTAACATATACCCTGACCCTAAAAGTTTTCCGTACCCTCACCTGTACCCTAAACCTTACTGGTTCGCTAACCGTAACCTTAGCCCTAAACATAATGCTAACACCAACCCTACACCATACCCTAACCCGTACACTAATCTTAACCCGTACACCAAAATTATGCAATGCCCTCACACGTACTTTGACACTAACACGTTTCCGTACACTCATGTACCATAAAACTTACCTGTTCGCTAACCCTAACCCTAGCCCTAAACTTAACCCTAACCTCAACCCTACACATTTCCCTAACCCGTACCCTAATCCTAACCCATACACTAGCACTACACGTGCCCTAACAGGTACCCTGACCGTAACACTTTTCTGTACACTCACCTGTACCCTAAACCATACCGTTTGCTATCCTTAACCCTAGACCTAAACGTAAACCTTACCCCATCCCTAAACCTTTCCCTAAAGCGTACCCAATCCTAACCAGTACCCTAACACTAATCCGTGCCCTAACATGTACCCTGATCCTAACACGTTTCTGGACCATCACCTGTAACCTAAACCTTACATTTCGCTAACCCTAACCATAGCCCTAAACCTAACCCTAAACCCAACCCTACCCATTACCCTAACCCATACCGTAATCCTAACCAGTACACTAATACTAATCCGTGCCCTGAAACGTAACCTGAGCCTAACACTTTTCTGTACCCTCACCTGTACCCTAAACTTTACCGTTCACAAACCCGAAACATACCCCTAAACCAAGCCCTAACACCAACCCAACACCTTACCATAAACCGTACCCTAATCCTATCCCGTACACAAACACTAATCCATGCCCTGACACGTACCCTGCCTCTAACTCTTTACCCTACTCTCTCCTGTACCCTAAATCTTACCGTTTGCTAACCCTAACCCTAGCCCTAAAGCTAAATCTAACTACAACCCTACACCTTACCCTAACATGTACACTAATCTTAATGCATACACTAACACTAACCCATTCCCTCACACTTACTTTGACACTAAAACATTTCCTTACCCTCACCTGTAACCTAAAGCTTACTCGTTCGCTCACCCTAACCCTAGCCCTAACACTAAACATAACGCCAACCCTATCCATTAGCCTAACCCGTACCCTAATTCTAACCCGTACACTAACACTAATCCGTGCCCTAACATTTACCCTGACCCTTACACTTTTCCATACCCACGCCTGAACCCTAAATCTTACCATTCACTAACCCTAACCCTAGGTCTAAACCTAACCCTAAACCCAAGCCCAACCCTACACCTAACTCTAACATGTACACTAATCCTAATCCTTAAACTAACACTAACCTGTGCCCTAACACGAACCCTGACCCTAACTCATTTCCATACGCTCACCTGTACTCTAATGTTACCTATTCGCTAACCCTAACACTAGCCCTAAACCTAAATCTAACCCCAACCCTACACCTTACCCTAATCCATACCCTAATCATAACCCATACACTAACACTAACTCGTGCCCTAACACCTACCCTAACCCTACCCCTAACCCTAACCCTAACACTAACCCTAAACTTTACCATTTGTTAACCATAACCGTAGCCCCAAACCTAAACCTAACTACAAACCTACTCCTAACACATACACTAATCTTAACCCATACACTAACACTAACGCAATACCACACACGTACTTTGACAATAAAACATTTCCATATGGTCAGCTGTAACCTAAACCTTACCCGTTCACTAAACTTAACCCTACCCCTAACACTAACCATAACGCCAACCCTACCAATGACCCTAACCCGTACCCTAATCCTAACCTGTAAACCCACACTAACCCCTGCCCTAACACGTACCCTGACCCTAACACTTTTCCGTAACCTCACCTGTACCCTAAACCTTACCGTTCGCTAACCCTAACCCTAAACCTAGACGAAACCCCAACCGTACACCTTACCCTAACCCGTAAGCTAATCCTAAGCCATACACTAACACTGACACGTGTCCTAACACATACACAAACCCTAACACTTTTCTGTACCATCACCTGTACCCTAAACCTGACATTTGGCTAACCCTAACCCTAGCCATAAAGCTAACCCTAAGCCCAACCCTAAACCTTACCCAAACCGTACCCTAATCCTAACCAGTATACTACTACTAAGCCATGCCCTGACATGTACCCTGACCCTAACGCTTTTCCATAACCTCACCGGTACCCTAAACCTTACCCATTCGCTAACCCTAACCCTAGCCCTAGCCCTAACCCAAACGCCAACCCTACTACTTACCCTAACCCGTACCCTAATCCCAACCCATACACTATCACTAACCCATGTCCTAACACGTACCTTGACCCGAACACTTTTCCGTATCCTCTCCTGTACCCAAAATCTTACCGTTCACTAACCCTAACCCTAGCCCTAAACATAACGCTAACACCAACCTTACAGCATACCCTAACCCGTACACTAAACTTAACCCGTACAAAAAAACGAACCCATGCCCTCACATGTACTTTGACACTAACACATTTCCGTACCCTCCCGTGTACCGTAAACCTTACCCGTTTGCTAACTCTAACTGTAGGCCTAACCCTAACCATAACACCAACCCTACCCATTTCCCTAACCCGTACCCTAATCCTTACCCATACACTAACACTAATCCATGCCCTAACACGTACCCTGACCCTAACACTTTTCCATACCCACTCCTGTACCCTAAATCTTACCATTCGCTAACCCTAACCCTATGTCTAAACCTAACCCTAACCCCAACCCTACACCTAACCCTAACCCGTACCCTAATCCATACACTAACACTAACCTGTGCCCTAACATGAACCCTGACCCTAACTTGTTTCCATAAGCTCACCTGTACCCTAAATGTTACCTATTCGCTAACCCTAACCCCACCCCTACACCTAAACATAACCCCAACCCTACACCTTTCCCTAACCCATACCCTAATCCTAACCCGTACACTAACACTAACCCGTGCCCTAACACGTACCCTGACCCTAACACTTTTCCGTATCCTCTCCAGTACCCTAAATCTTACCGTTCGCTAAACCTAGCCCTTTCCCTAAACAGAACGCTAACACCAACCTGACACCATACCCTAACCCATACACTGATCTTAACCCATACACCAAAATTAAGCAATTCCCTCACATGTACTTTGACACTAACACGTTTCCGTACCCTCCTGTGTACCGTAAACCTTACCTGTTCGCTAACACTTACCCTAGGTCTAAGCCTAACACTATCCACAACCCTACACAAAATCCTAACCCATACCCTAATCCTAATCCGTACAATAACACTAACCTGTGCCCTAACACCAAGCCTGACCCTAACTCGTTTCCATATGCTTACCTGTACCCTAAATATTACCTATTCGCTAACCCTAACCCTAACACTAACCCTAACCCCAATCCTACACCTTACCCTAATCCGTACTGTAATCCTAACCCGTACCCTAATACTAATCCGTGCCCTGACACGTACACAGACCGTGACACTTTTCTGTACCCTCACCTGTACCCTAAGCCTTACATTTCGCTAACCCTAACCCTAGCCCTAAAGCTAAATCTAACTCCAACCCTACACCTTACCCTAACACGTACACTAATCTTAAACCTTAAACTAACACTAACCCATTCCCGCATATGTATTTGGACCCTAAAACATTTCCGTACCCTCCCCTGTAACCTAAAAATTACCCGGTCGCTAACCCTAACCCTAGCTCTAAACCTAACCCTAACGCCAACCCTACATCTTACCCTAACCCATACACTAATCCTAAACCGTACACTAACACTAACCAGTGCCCTGAAACGTACCCTGACCCTAACACTTTTCCATACCCTCAGCTGTACGCTAAACCTAATCGTTAGCTAACCCTAACTGTAGACTTAAACCTAACCCTAACACCAACCCTACACCTTATTCTAACCCGTACCCTATTTTTAACCCCTACACTAACACTAACGCATGCCCTCACACGTAATTGGACACTAACACGTCTCCATACACTCACATGTACCATAAGCCTTAACTGTTCGCTAAGCCTATCCCTAACCCTAACCCCAACCCTAACCATTACCCTAACCCATACCCTAATCCTAACCACACATTAACACTAACACGTTTCCTAACACATAACCTGACCCAAACGCTTTTCCGTACCCTCAACTGTACCCTAAAACTTACCCGTTCGCCAACCCTAAGCCTAGCCCTAAACCTAACCCTAACCACAACCCCACACCTTACCCTAAACTCTACGCTAATCCTGACACGTACACTAACACTAACAGGTGTCCTAACATATACCCTGACCCTAAAAGTTTTCCGTACCCTCACCTGTACCCTAAACCTTACTGGTTCGCTAACCGTAACCTTAGCCCTAAACATAATGCTAACACCAACCCTACACCATACCCTAACCCGTACACTAATCTTAACCCGTACACCAAAATTATGCAATGCCCTCACACGTACTTTGACACTAACACGTTTCCGTACACTCATGTACCATAAAACTTACCTGTTCGCTAACCCTAACCCTAGCCCTAAACTTAACCCTAACCTCAACCCTACACATTTCCCTAACCCGTACCCTAATCCTAACCCATACACTAGCACTACACGTGCCCTAACAGGTACCCTGACCGTAACACTTTTCTGTACACTCACCTGTACCCTAAACCATACCGTTTGCTATCCTTAACCCTAGACCTAAACGTAAACCTTACCCCATCCCTAAACCTTTCCCTAAAGCGTACCCAATCCTAACCAGTACCCTAACACTAATCCGTGCCCTAACATGTACCCTGATCCTAACACGTTTCTGGACCATCACCTGTAACCTAAACCTTACATTTCGCTAACCCTAACCATAGCCCTAAACCTAACCCTAAACCCAACCCTACCCATTACCCTAACCCATACCGTAATCCTAACCAGTACACTAATACTAATCCGTGCCCTGAAACGTAACCTGAGCCTAACACTTTTCTGTACCCTCACCTGTACCCTAAACTTTACCGTTCACAAACCCGAAACATACCCCTAAACCAAGCCCTAACACCAACCCAACACCTTACCATAAACCGTACCCTAATCCTATCCCGTACACAAACAATAATCCATGCCCTGACATGTACCCTGCCTCTAACTCTTTACCCTACTCTCTCCTGTACCCTAAATCTTACCGTTTGCTAACCCTAACCCTAGCCCTAAAGCTAAATCTAACTACAACCCTACACCTTACCCTAACATGTACACTAATCTTAATGCATACACTAACACTAACCCATTCCCTCACACTTACTTTGACACTAAAACATTTCCTTACCCTCACCTGTAACCTAAACCTTACTCGTTCGCTCACCCTAACCCTAGCCCTAACACTAAACATAACGCCAACCCTATCCATTAGCCTAACCCTTACCCTAATTCTAACCCGTACACTAACACTAATCCGTGCCCTAACATTTACCCTGACCTTTACACTTTTCCATACCCACGCCTGAACCCTAAATCTTACCATTCACTAACCCTAACCCTAGGTCTAAACCTAACCCTAAACCCAAGCCCAACCCTACACCTAACTCTAACATGTACACTAATCCTAATCCTTAAACTAACACTAACCTGTGCCCTAACACGAACCCTGACCCTAACTCATTTCCATACGCTCACCTGTACTCTAATGTTACCTATTCGCTAACCCTAACACTAGCCCTAAACCTAAACCTAACCCCAACCCTACACCTTACCCTAACCCATACCCTAATCATAACCCATACACTAACACTAACTCGTGCCCTAACACCTACCCTAACCCTACCCCTAACCCTAACCCTAACACTAACCCTAAACTTTACCATTTGTTAACCATAACCGTAGCCCCAAACCTAAACCTAACTACAAACCTATTCCTAACACATACACTAATCTTAACCCATACACTAACACTAACGCAATACCACACACGTACTTTGACAATAAAACATTTCCATATGGTCAGCTGTAACCTAAACCTTACCCGTTCACTAAACTTAACCCTACCCCTAACACTAACCATAACGCCAACCCTACCAATTACCCTAACCCGTACCCTAATCCTAACCTGTAAACCCACACTAACCCCTGCCCTAACACGTACCCTGACCCTAACACTTTTCCGTAACCTCACCTGTACCCTAAACCTTACCGTTCGCTAACCCTAACCCTAAACCTAGACGAAACCCCAACCGTACACCTTACCCTAACCCGTAAGCTAATCCTAAGCCATACACTAACACTGACACGTGTCCTAACACATACACAAACCCTAACACTTTTCTGTACCATCACCTGTACCCTAAACCTGACATTTGGCTAACCCTAACCCTAGCCATAAAGCTAACCCTAAGCCCAACCCTAAACCTTACCCAAACCGTACCCTAATCCTAACCAGTATACTACTACTAAGCCATGCCCTGACATGTACCCTGACCCTAACGCTTTTCCATAACCTCACCGGTACCCTAAACCTTACCCATTCGCTAACCCTAACCCTAGCCCTAGCCCTAACCCTAACGCCAACCCTACTACTTACCCTAACCCGTACCCTAATCCCAACCCATACACTATCACTAACCCATGTCCTAACACGTACCTTGACCCGAACACTTTTCCGTATCCTCTCCTGTACCCAAAATCTTACCGTTCACTAACCCTAACCCTAGCCCTAAACATAACGCTAACACCAACCTTACAGCATACCCTAACCCGTACACTAAACTTAACCCGTACAAAAAAACGAACCCATGCCCTCACATGTACTTTGACACTAACACATTTCCGTACCCTCCCGTGTACCGTAAACCTTACCCGTTTGCTAACTCTAACTGTAGGCCTAACCCTAACCATAACACCAACCCTACCCATTTCCCTAACCCGTACCCTAATCCTTACCCATACACTAACACTAATCCATGCCCTAACACGTACCCTGACCCTAACACTTTTCCATACCCACTCCTGTACCCTAAATCTTACCATTCGCTAACCCTAACCCTATGTCTAAACCTAACCCTAACCCCAACCCTACACCTAACCCTAACCCGTACCCTAATCCATACACTAACACTAACCTGTGCCCTAACATGAACCCTGACCCTAACTTGTTTCCATAAGCTCACCTGTACCCTAAATGTTACCTATTCGCTAACCCTAACCCCACCCCTACACCTAAACATAACCCCAACCCTACACCTTTCCCTAACCCATACCCTAATCCTAACCCGTACACTAACACTAACCCGTGCCCTAACACGTACCCTGACCCTAACACTTTTCCGTATCCTCTCCAGTACCCTAAATCTTACCGTTCGCTAAACCTAGCCCTTTCCCTAAACAGAACGGTAACACCAACCTGACACCATACCCTAACCCATACACTGATCTTAACCCATACACCAAAATTAAGCAATTCCCTCACATGTACTTTGACCCTAACACGTTTCCGTACCCTCCTGTGTACCGTAAACCTTACCTGTTCGCTAACACTTACCCTAGGTCTAAGCCTAACACTATCCACAACCCTACACAAAATCCTAACCCATACCCTAATCCTAATCCGTACAATAACACTAACCTGTGCCCTAACACCAAGCCTGACCCTAACTCGTTTCCATATGCTTACCTGTACCCTAAATATTACCTATTCGCTAACCCTAACCCTAACACTAACCCTAACCCCAATCCTACACCTTACCCTAATCCGTACTGTAATCCTAACCCGTACCCTAATACTAATCCGTGCCCTGACACGTACACAGACCGTGACACTTTTCTGTACCCTCACCTGTACCCTAAGCCTTACATTTCGCTAACCCTAACCCTAGCCCTAAAGCTAAATCTAACTCCAACCCTACACCTTACCCTAACACGTACACTAATCTTAAACCTTAAACTAACACTAACCCATTCCCGCATATGTATTTTGACCCTAAAACATATCCGTACCCTCCCCTGTAACCTAAAAATTACCCGGTCGCTAACCCTAACCCTAGCTCTAAACCTAACCCTAACGCCAACCCTACATCTTACCCTAACCCATACACTAATCCTAAACCGTACACTAACACTAACCAGTGCCCTGAAACGTACCCTGACCCTAACACTTTTCCATACCCTCAGCTGTACGCTAAACCTAATCGTTAGCTAACCCTAAATGTAGACTTAAACCTAACCCTAACACCAACCCTACACCTTATTCTAACCCGTACCCTATTTTTAACCCCTACACTAACACTAACCCATGCCCTCACACGTAATTGGACACTAACACGTCTCCATACACTCACATGTACCATAAGCCTTAACTGTTCGCTAAGCCTATCCCTAACCCTAACGCCAACCCTAACCATTACCCTAACCCATACCCTAATCCTAACCACACATTAACACTAACACGTTTCCTAACACATAACCTGACCCAAACGCTTTTCCGTACCCTCAACTGTACCCTAAAACTTACCCGTTCGCCAACCCTAAGCCTAGCCCTAAACCTAACCCTAACCACAACCCCACACCTTACCCTAAACTCTACGCTAATCCTGACACGTACACTAACACTAACAGGTGTCCTAACATATACCCTGACCCTAAAAGTTTTCCGTACCCTCACCTGTACCCTAAACCTTACTGGTTCGCTAACCGTAACCTTAGCCCTAAACATAATGCTAACACCAACCCTACACCATACCCTAACCCGTACACTAATCTTAACCCGTACACCAAAATTATGCAATGCCCTCACACGTACTTTGACACTAACACGTTTCCGTACACTCATGTACCATAAAACTTACCTGTTCGCTAACCCTAACCCTAGCCCTAAACTTAACCCTAACCTCAACCCTACACATTTCCCTAACCCGTACCCTAAGCCTAACCCATACACTAGCACTACACGTGCCCTAACAGGTACCCTGAGCGTAACACTTTTCTGTACACTCACCTGTACCCTAAACCATACCGTGTGCTATCCTTAACCCTAGACCTAAACGTAAACCTTACCCCATCCCTAAACCTTTCCCTAAAGTGTACCCAATCCTAACCAGTACCCTAACACTAATCCGTGCCCTAACATGTACCCTGATCCTAACACGTTTCTGGACCATCACCTGTAACCTAAACCTTACATTTCGCTAACCCTAACCATAGCCCTAAACCTAACCCTAAACCCAACCCTACCCATTACCCTAACCCATACCGTAATCCTAACCAGTACACTAATACTAATCCGTGCCCTGAAACGTAACCTGAGCCTAACACTTTTCTGTACCCTCACCTGTACCCTAAACTTTACCGTTCACAAACCCGAAACATACCCCTAAACCAAGCCCTAACACCAACCCAACACCTTACCATAAACCGTACCCTAATCCTATCCTGTACACAAACACTACTCCATGCCCTGACACGTACCCTGCCTCTAACTCTTTACCCTACTCTCTCCTGTACCCTAAATCTTACCGTTTGCTAACCCTAACCCTAGCCCTAAAGCTAAATCTAACTACAACCCTACACCTTACCCTAACACGTACACTAATCTTAATGCATACACTAACACTAACCCATTCCCGCATATGTATTTTGACCCTAAAACATATCCGTACCCTCCCCTGTAACCTAAAAATTACCCGGTCGCTAACCCTAACCCTAGCTCTAAACCTAACCCTAACGCCAACCCTACATCTTACCCTAACCCATACACTAATCCTAAACCGTACACTAACACTATCCAGTGCCCTGAAACGTACCCTGACCCTAACACTTTTCCATACCCTCAGCTGTACGCTAAACCTAATCGTTAGCTAACCCTAAATGTAGACTTAAACCTAACCCTAACACCAACCCTACACCTTATTCTAACCCGTACCCTATTTTTAACCCCTACACTAACACTAACCCATGCCCTCACACGTAATTTGACACTAACACGTCTCCATACACTCACATGTACCATAAGCCTTAACTGTTCGCTAAGCCTATCCCTAACCCTAACGCCAACCCTAACCATTACCCTAACCCATACCCTAATCCTAACCACACATTAACACTAACACGTTTCCTAACACATAACCTGACCCAAACGCTTTTCCGTACCCTCAACTGTACCCTAAAACTTACCCGTTCGCCAACCCTAAGCCTAGCCCTAAACCTAACCCTAACCACAACCCCACACCTTACCCTAAACTCTACGCTAATCCTGACACGTACACTAACACTAACAGGTGTCCTAACATATACCCTGACCCTAAAAGTTTTCCGTACCCTCACCTGTACCCTAAACCTTACTGGTTCGCTAACCGTAACCTTAGCCCTAAACATAATGCTAACACCAACCCTACACCATACCCTAACCCGTACACTAATCTTAACCCGTACACCAAAATTATGCAATGCCCTCACACGTACTTTGACACTAACACGTTTCCGTACACTCATGTACCATAAAACTTACCTGTTCGCTAACCCTAACCCTAGCCCTAAACTTAACCCTAACCTCAACCCTACACATTTCCCTAACCCGTACCCTAAGCCTAACCCATACACTAGCACTACACGTGCCCTAACAGGTACCCTGACCGTAACACTTTTCTGTACACTCACCTGTACCCTAAACCATACCGTGTGCTATCCTTAACCCTAGACCTAAACGTAAACCTTACCCCATCCCTAAACCTTTCCCTAAAGTGTACCCAATCCTAACCAGTACCCTAACACTAATCCGTGCCCTAACATGTACCCTGATCCTAACACGTTTCTGGACCATCACCTATAACCTAAACCTTACATTTCGCTAACCCTAACCATAGCCCTAAACCTAACCCTAAACCCAACCCTACCCATTACCCTAACCCATACCGTAATCCTAACCAGTACACTAATACTAATCCGTGCCCTGAAACGTAACCTGAGCCTAACACTTTTCTGTACCCTCACCTGTACCCTAAACTTTACCGTTCACAAACCCGAAACATACCCCTAAACCAAGCCCTAACACCAACCCAACACCTTACCATAAACCGTACCCTAATCCTATCCTGTACACAAACACTACTCCATGCCCTGACACGTACCCTGCCTCTAACTCTTTACCCTACTCTCTCCTGTACCCTAAATCTTACCGTTTGCTAACCCTAACCCTAGCCCTAAAGCTAAATCTAACTACAACCCTACACCTTACCCTAACATGTACACTAATCTTAATGCATACACTAACACTAACCCATTCCCTCACACTTACTTTGACACTAAAACATTTCCTTACCCTCACCTGTAACCTAAACCTTACTCGTTCGCTCACCCTAACCCTAGCCCTAACACTAAACATAACGCCAACCCTATCCATTAGCCTAACCCGTACCCTAATTCTAACCCGTACACTAACACTAATCCGTGCCCTAACATTTACCCTGACCCTTACACTTTTCCATACCCACGCCTGAACCCTAAATCTTACCATTCACTAACCCTAACCCTAGGTCTAAACCTAACCCTAAACCCAAGCCCAACCCTACACCTAACTCTAACATGTACACTAATCCTAATCCTTAAACTAACACTAACCTGTGCCCTAACACGAACCCTGACCCTAACTCATTTCCATACGCTCACCTGTACTCTAATGTTACCTATTCGCTAAGCCTAACACTAGCCCTAAACCTAAACCTAACCCCAACCCTACACCTTACCCTAACCCATACCCTAATCATAACCCATACACTAACACTAACTCGTGCCCTAACACCTACCCTAACCCTACCCCTAACCCTAACCCTAACACTAACCCTAAACTTTACCATTTGTTAACCATAACCGTAGCCCCAAACCTAAACCTAACTACAAACCTACTCCTAACACATACACTAATCTTAACCCATACACTAACACTAACGCAATACCACACACGTACTTTGACAATAAAACATTTCCATATGGTCAGCTGTAACCTAAACCTTACCCGTTCACTAAACTTAACCCTACCCCTAACACTAACCATAACGCCAACCCTACCAATTACCCTAACCCGTACCCTAATCCTAACCTGTAAACCCACACTAACCCCTGCCCTAACACGTACCCTGACCCTAACACTTTTCCGTAACCTCACCTGTACCCTAAACCTTACCGTTCGCTAACCCTAACCCTAAACCTAGACGAAACCCCAACCGTACACCTTACCCTAACCCGTAAGCTAATCCTAAGCCATACACTAACACTGACACGTGTCCTAACACATACACAAACCCTAACACTTTTCTGTACCATCACCTGTACCCTAAACCTAACATTTGGCTAACCCTAACCCTAGCCATAAACCTAACCCTAAGCCCAACCCTAAACCTTACCCAAACCGTACCCTAATCCTAACCAGTATACTACTACTAAGCCATGCCCTGACATGTACCCTGACCCTAACGCTTTTCCATAACCTCACCGGTACCCTAAACCTTACCCATTCGCTAACCCTAACCCTAGCCCTAGCCCTAACCCTAACGCCAACCCTACTACTTACCCTAACCCGTACCCTAATCCCAACCCATACACTATCACTAACCCATGTCCTAACACGTACCTTGACCCGAACACTTTTCCGTATCCTCTCCTGTACCCAAAATCTTACCGTTCACTAACCCTAACCCTAGCCCTAAACATAACGCTAACACCAACCTTACAGCATACCCTAACCCGTACACTAAACTTAACCCGTACAAAAACACGAACCCATGCCCTCACATGTACTTTGTCACTAACACATTTCCGTACCCTCCCGTGTACCGTAAACCTTACCCGTTTGCTAACTCTAACTGTAGGCCTAACCCTAACCATAACACCAACCCTACCCATTTCCCTAACCCGTACCCTAATCCTTACCCATACACTAACACTAATCCATGCCCTAACACGTACCCTGACCCTAACACTTTTCCATACCCACTCCTGTACCCTAAATCTTACCATTTGCTAACCCTAAACCTATGTCTAAACCTAACCCTAACCCCAACCCTACACCTAACCCTAACCCGTACCCTAATCCATACACTAACACTAACCTGTGCCCTAACATGAACCCTGACCCTAACTTGTTTCCATAAGCTCACCTGTACCCTAAATGTTACCTATTCGCTAACCCTAACCCCATCCCTACACCTAAACATAACCCCAACCCTACACCTTTCCCTAACCCATACCCTAATCCTAACCCGTACACTAACACTAACCCGTGCCCTAACACGTACCCTGACCCTAACACTTTTCCGTATCCTCTCCAGTACCCTAAATCTTACCGTTCGCTAAACCTAGCCCTTTCCCTAAACAGAACGCTAACACCAACCTGACACCATACCCTAACCCATACACTGATCTTAACCCATACACCAAAATTAAGCAATTCCCTCACATGTACTTTGACACTAACACGTTTCCGTACCCTCCTGTGTACCGTAAACCTTACCTGTTCGCTAACACTTACCCTAGGTCTAAGCCTAACACTATCCACAACCCTACACAAAATCCTAACCCATACCCTAATCCTAATCCATACAATAACACTAACCTGTGCCCTAACACCAAGCCTGACCCTAACTCGTTTCCATATGCTTACCTGTACCCTAAATATTACCTATTCGCTAACCCTAACCCTAACACTAACCCTAACCCCAATCCTACACCTTACCCTAATCCGTACTGTAATCCTAACCCGTACCCTAATACTAATCCGTGCCCTGACACGTACACAGACCGTGACACTTTTCTGTACCCTCACCTGTACCCTAAGCCTTACATTTCGCTAACCCTAACCCTAGCCCTAAAGCTAAATCTAACTCCAACCCTACACCTTACCCTAACACGTACACTAAACTTAAACCTTAAACTAACACTAACCCATTCCCGCATATGTATTTTGACCCTAAAACATATCCGTACCCTCCCCTGTAACCTAAAAATTACCCGGTCGCTAACCCTAACCCTAGCTCTAAACCTAACCCTAACGCCAACCCTACATCTTACCCTAACCCATACACTAATCCTAAACCGTACACTAACACTAACCAGTGCCCTGAAACGTACCCTGACCCTAACACTTTTCCATACCCTCAGCTGTACGCTAAACCTAATCGTTAGCTAACCCTAACTGTAGACTTAAACCTAACCCTAACACCAACCCTACACCTTATTCTAACCCGTACCCTATTTTTAACCCCTACACTAACACTAACCCATGCCCTCACACGTAATTTGACACTAACACGTCTCCATACACTCACATGTACCATAAGCCTTAACTGTTCGCTAAGCCTATCCCTAAACCTAACGCCAACCCTAACCATTACCCTAACCCATACCCTAATCCTAACCACACATTAACACTAACACGTTTCCTAACACATAACCTGACCCAAACGCTTTTCCGTACCCTCAACTGTACCCTAAAACTTACCCGTTCGCCAACCCTAAGCCTAGCCCTAAACCTAACCCTAACCACAACCCCACACCTTACCCTAAACTCTACGCTAATCCTGACACGTACACTAACACTAACAGGTGTCCTAACATATACCCTGACCCTAAAAGTTTTCCGTACCCTCACCTGTACCCTAAACCTTACTGGTTCGCTAACCGTAACCTTAGCCCTAAACATAATGCTAACACCAACCCTACACCATACCCTAACCCGTACACTAATCTTAACCCGTACACCAAAATTATGCAATGCCCTCACACGTACTTTGACACTAACACGTTTCCGTACACTCATGTACCATAAAACTTACCTGTTCGCTAACCCTAACCCTAGCCCTAAACTTAACCCTAACCTCAACCCTACACATTTCCCTAACCCGTACCCTAAGCCTAACCCATACACTAGCACTACACGTGCCCTAACAGGTACCCTGACCGTAACACTTTTCTGTACACTCACCTGTACCCTAAACCATACCGTGTGCTATCCTTAACCCTAGACCTAAACGTAAACCTTACCCCATCCCTAAACCTTTCCCTAAATCGTACCCAATCCTAACCAGTACCCTAACACTAATCCGTGCCCTAACATGTACCCTGATCCTAACTCGTTTCTGGACCATCACCTGTAACTTAAACCTTACATTTCGCTAACCCTAACCATAGCCCTAAACCTAACCCTAAACCCAACCCTACCCATTACCCTAACCCATACCGTAATCCTAACCAGTACACTAATACTAATCCGTGCCCTGAAACGTAACCTGAGCCTAACACTTTTCTGTACCCTCACCTGTACCCTAAACTTTACCGTTCACAAACCCGAAACATACATCTAAACCAAGGCCTAACACCAACCCAACACCTTACCATAAACCGTACCCTAATCCTATCCTGTACACAAACACTACTCCATGCCCTGACACGTACCCTGCCTCTAACTCTTTACCCTACTCTCTCCTGTACCCTAAATCTTACCGTTTGCTAACCCTAACCCTAGCCCTAAAGCTAAATCTAACTACAACCCTACACCTTACCCTAACATGTACACTAATCTTAATGCATACACTAACACTAACCCATTCCCTCACACTTACTTTGACACTAAAACATTTCCTTACCCTCACCTGTAACCTAAACCTTACTCGTTCGCTCACCCTACCCCTAGCCCTAACACTAAACATAACGCCAACCCTATCCATTAGCCTAACCCGTACCCTAATTCTAACCCGTACACTAACACTAATCCGTGCCCTAACATTTACCCTGACCCTTACACTTTTCCATACCCACGCCTGAACCCTAAATCTTACCATTCACTAACCCTAACCCTAGGTCTAAACCTAACCCTAAACCCAAGCCCAACCCTACACCTAACTCTAACATGTACACTAATCCTAATCCTTAAACTAACACTAACCTGTGCCCTAACACGAACCCTGACCCTAACTCATTTCCATACGCTCACCTGTACTCTAATGTTACCTATTCGCTAAGCCTAACACTAGCCCTAAACCTAAACCTAACCCCAACCCTACACCTTACCCTAACCCATACCCTAATCATAACCCATACACTAACACTAACTCGTGCCCTAACACCTACCCTAACCCTACCCCTAACCCTAACCCTAACACTAACCCTAAACTTTACCATTTGTTAACCATAACCGTAGCCCCAAACCTAAACCTAACTACAAACCTACTCCTTACACATACACTAATCTTAACCCATACACTAACACTAACGCAATACCAC
Source organism: Mesoplodon mirus (assembly GCF_964341445.2). Classification (NCBI taxonomy): domain Eukaryota; kingdom Metazoa; phylum Chordata; class Mammalia; order Artiodactyla; family Ziphiidae; genus Mesoplodon; species Mesoplodon mirus. The sequence goes on from NC_138996.1 coordinate 1,765,236, forward strand.
ACACGTACTTTGACAATAAAACATTTCCATATGGTCAGCTGTAACCTAAACCTTACCCGTTCACTAAACTTAACCCTACCCCTAACACTAACCATAACGCCAACCCTACCAATTACCCTAACCCGTACCCTAATCCTAACCTGTAAACCCACACTAACCCCTGCCCTAACACGTACCCTGACCCTAACACTTTTCCGTAACCTCACCTGTACCCTAAACCTTACCGTTCGCTAACCCTAACCCTAAACCTAGACGAAACCCCAACCGTACACCTTACCCTAACCCGTAAGCTAATCCTAAGCCATACACTAACACTGACACGTGTCCTAACACATACACAAACCCTAACACTTTTCTGTACCATCACCTGTACCCTAAACCTAACATTTGGCTAACCCTAACCCTAGCCATAAACCTAACCCTAAGCCCAACCCTAAACCTTACCCAAACCGTACCCTAATCCTAACCAGTATACTACTACTAAGCCATGCCCTGACATGTACCCTGACCCTAACGCTTTTCCATAACCTCACCGGTACCCTAAACCTTACCCATTCGCTAACCCTAACCCTAGCCCTAGCCCTAACCCTAACGCCAACCCTACTACTTACCCTAACCCGTACCCTAATCCCAACCCATACACTATCACTAACCCATGTCCTAACACGTACCTTGACCCGAACACTTTTCCGTATCCTCTCCTGTACCCAAAATCTTACCGTTCACTAACCCTAACCCTAGCCCTAAACATAACGCTAACACCAACCTTACAGCATACCCTAACCCGTACACTAAACTTAACCCGTACAAAAACACGAACCCATGCCCTCACATGTACTTTGACACTAACACATTTCCGTACCCTCCCGTGTACCGTAAACCTTACCCGTTTGCTAACTCTAACTGTAGGCCTAACCCTAACCATAACACCAACCCTACCCATTTCCCTAACCCGTACCCTAATCCTTACCCATACACTAACACTAATCCATGCCCTAACACGTACCCTGACCCTAACACTTTTCCATACCCACTCCTGTACCCTAAATCTTACCATTTGCTAACCCTAAACCTATGTCTAAACCTAACCCTAACCCCAACCCTACACCTAACCCTAACCCGTACCCTAATCCATACACTAACACTAACCTGTGCCCTAACATGAACCCTGACCCTAACTTGTTTCCATAAGCTCACCTGTACCCTAAATGTTACCTATTCGCTAACCCTAACCCCATCCCTACACCTAAACATAACCCCAACCCTACACCTTTCCCTAACCCATACCCTAATCCTAACCCGTACACTAACACTAACCCGTGCCCTAACACGTACCCTGACCCTAACACTTTTCCGTATCCTCTCCAGTACCCTAAATCTTACCGTTCGCTAAACCTAGCCCTTTCCCTAAACAGAACGCTAACACCAACCTGACACCATACCCTAACCCATACACTGATCTTAACCCATACACCAAAATTAAGCAATTCCCTCACATGTACTTTGACACTAACACGTTTCCGTACCCTCCTGTGTACCGTAAACCTTACCTGTTCGCTAACACTTACCCTAGGTCTAAGCCTAACACTATCCACAACCCTACACAAAATCCTAACCCATACCCTAATCCTAATCCGTACAATAACACTAACCTGTGCCCTAACACCAAGCCTGACCCTAACTCGTTTCCATATGCTTACCTGTACCCTAAATATTACCTATTCGCTAACCCTAACCCTAACACTAACCCTAACCCCAATCCTACACCTTACCCTAATCCGTACTGTAATCCTAACCCGTACCCTAATACTAATCCGTGCCCTGACACGTACACAGACCGTGACACTTTTCTGTACCCTCACCTGTACCCTAAGCCTTACATTTCGCTAACCCTAACCCTAGCCCTAAAGCTAAATCTAACTCCAACCCTACACCTTACCCTAACACGTACACTAATCTTAAACCTTAAACTAACACTAACCCATTCCCGCATATGTATTTTGACCCTAAAACATTTCCGTACCCTCCCCTGTAACCTAAAAATTACCCGGTCACTAACCCTAACCCTAGCTCTAAACCTAACCCTAACGCCAACCCTACATCTTACCCTAACCCATACACTAATCCTAAACCGTACACTAACACTAACCAGTGCCCTGAAACGTACCCTGACCCTAACACTTTTCCATACCCTCAGCTGTACGCTAAACCTAATCGTTAGCTAACCCTAACTGTAGACTTAAACCTAACCCTAACACCAACCCTACACCTTATTCTAACCCGTACCCTATTTTTAACCCCTACACTAACACTAACCCATGCCCTCACACGTAATTGGACACTAACACGTCTCCATACACTCACATGTACCATAAGCCTTAACTGTTCGCTAAGCCTATCCCTAACCCTAACGCCAACCCTAACCATTACCCTAACCCATACCCTAATCCTAACCACACATTAACACTAACACGTTTCCTAACACATAACCTGACCCAAACGCTTTTCCGTACCCTCAACTGTACCCTAAAACTTACCCGTTCGCCAACCCTAAGCCTAGCCCTAAACCTAACCCTAACCACAACCCCACACCTTACCCTAAACTCTACGCTAATCCTGACACGTACACTAACACTAACAGGTGTCCTAACATATACCCTGACCCTAAAAGTTTTCCGTACCCTCACCTGTACCCTAAACCTTACTGGTTCGCTAACCGTAACCTTAGCCCTAAACATAATGCTAACACCAACCCTACACCATACCCTAACCCGTACACTAATCTTAACCCATACACCAAAATTATGCAATGCCCTCACACGTACTTTGACACTAACACGTTTCCGTACACCCATGTACCATAAAACTTACCTGTTCGCTAACCCTAACCCTAGCCCTAAACTTAACCCTAACCTCAACCCTACACATTTCCCTAACCCGTACCCTAATCCTAACCCATACACTAGCACTACACGTGCCCTAACAGGTACCCTGACCGTAACACTTTTCTGTACACTCACCTGTACCCTAAACCATACCGTGTGCTATCCTTAACCCTAGACCTAAACGTAAACCTTACCCCATCCCTAAACCTTTCCCTAAAGCGTACCCAATCCTAACCAGTACCCTAACACTAATCCGTGCCCTAACATGTACCCTGATCCTAACACGTTTCTGGACCATCACCTGTAACCTAAACCTTACATTTCGCTAACCCTAACCATAGCCCTAAACCTAACCCTAAACCCAACCCTACCCATTACCCTAACCCATACCGTAATCCTAACCAGTACACTAATACTAATCCGTGCCCTGAAACGTAACCTGAGCCTAACACTTTTCTGTACCCTCACCTGTACCCTAAACTTTACCGTTCACAAACCCGAAACATACCCCTAAACCAAGCCCTAACACCAACCCAACACCTTACCATAAACCGTACCCTAATCCTATCCCGTACACAAACACTAATCCATGCCCTGACACGTACCCTGCCTCTAACTCTTTACCCTACTCTCTCCTGTACCCTAAATCTTACCGTTTGCTAACACTAACCCTAGCCCTAAAGCTAAATCTAACTACAACCCTACACCTTACCCTAACATGTACACTAATCTTAATGCATACACTAACACTAACCCATTCCCTCACACTTACTTTGACACTAAAACATTTCCTTACCCTCACCTGTAACCTAAACCTTACTCGTTCGCTCACCCTAACCCTAGCCCTAACACTAAACATAACGCCAACCCTATCCATTAGCCTAACCCGTACCCTAATTCTAACCCGTACACTAACACTAATCCGTGCCCTAACATTTACCCTGACCCTTACACTTTTACATACCCACGCCTGAACCCTAAATCTTACCATTCACTAACCCTAACCCTAGGTCTAAACCTAACCCTAAACCCAAGCCCAACCCTACACCTAACTCTAACATGTACACTAATCCTAATCCTTAAACTAACACTAACCTGTGCCCTAACACGAACCCTGACCCTAACTCATTTCCATACGCTCACCTGTACTCTAATGTTACCTATTCGCTAACCCTAACACTAGCCCTAAACCTAAACCTAACCCCAACCCTACACCTTACCCTAACCCATACCCTAATCATAACCCATACACTAACACTAACTCGTGCCCTAACACCTACCCTAACCCTACCCCTAACCCTAACCCTAACACTAACCCTAAACTTTACCATTTGTTAACCATAACCGTAGCCCCAAACCTAAACCTAACTACAAACCTACTCCTAACACATACACTAATCTTAACCCATACACTAACACTAACGCAATACCACACACGTACTTTGACAATAAAACATTTCCATATGGTCAGCTGTAACCTAAACCTTACCCGTTCACTAAACTTAACCCTACCCCTAACACTAACCATAACGCCAACCCTACCAATTACCCTAACCCGTACCCTAATCCTAACCTGTAAACCCACACTAACCCCTGCCCTAACACGTACCCTGACCCTAACACTTTTCCGTAACCTCACCTGTACCCTAAACCTTACCGTTCGCTAACCCTAACCCTAAACCTAGACGAAACCCCAACCGTACACCTTACCCTAACCCGTAAGCTAATCCTAAGCCATACACTAACACTGACACGTGTCCTAACACATACACAAACCCTAACACTTTTCTGTACCATCACCTGTACCCTAAACCTGACATTTGGCTAACCCTAACCCTAGCCATAAAGCTAACCCTAAGCCCAACCCTAAACCTTACCTAAACCGTACCCTAATCCTAACCAGTATACTACTACTAAGCCATGCCCTGACATGTACCCTGACCCTAACGCTTTTCCATAACCTCACCGGTACCCTAAACCTTACCCATTCGCTAACCCTAACCCTAGCCCTAGCCCTAGCCCTAACCCTAACGCCAACCCTACTACTTACCCTAACCCGTACCCTAATCCCAACCCATACACTATCACTAACCCATGTCCTAACACGTACCTTGACCCGAACACTTTTCCGTATCCTCTCCTGTACCCAAAATCTTACCGTTCACTAACCCTAACCCTAGCCCTAAACATAACGCTAACACCAACCTTACAGCATACCCTAACCCGTACACTAAACTTAACCCGTACAAAAAAACGAACCCATGCCCTCACATGTACTTTGACACTAACACATTTCCGTACCCTCCCGTGTACCGTAAACCTTACCCGTTTGCTAACTCTAACTGTAGGCCTAACCCTAACCATAACACCAACCCTACACATTTCCCTAACCCGTACCCTAATCCTTACCCATACACTAACACTAATCCATGCCCTAACACGTACCCTGACCCTAACACTTTTCCATACCCACTCCTGTACCCTAAATCTTACCATTCGCTAACCCTAACCCTATGTCTAAACCTAACCCTAACCCCAACCCTACACCTAACCCTAACCCGTACCCTAATCCATACACTAACACTAACCTGTGCCCTAACATGAACCCTGACCCTAACTTGTTTCCATAAGCTCACCTGTACCCTAAATGTTACCTATTCGCTAACCCTAACCCCACCCCTACACCTAAACATAACCCCAACCCTACACCTTTCCCTAACCCATACCCTAATCCTAACCCGTACACTAACACTAACCCGTGCCCTAACACGTACCCTGACTCTAACACTTTTCCGTATCCTCTCCAGCACCCTAAATCTTACCGTTCGCTAAACCTAGCCCTTTCCCTAAACAGAACGCTAACACCAACCTGACACCATACCCTAACCCATACACTGATCTTAACCCATACACCAAAATTAAGCAATTCCCTCACATGTACTTTGACACTAACACGTTTCCGTACCCTTCTGTGTACCGTAAACCTTACCTGTTTGCTAACACTTACCCTAGGTCTAAGCCTAACACTATCCACAACCCTACACAAAATCCTAACCCATACCCTAATCCTAATCCGTACAATAACACTAACCTGTGCCCTAACACCAAGCCTGACCCTAACTCGTTTCCATATGCTTACCTGTACCCTAAATATTACCTATTCGCTAACCCTAACCCTAACACTAACCCTAACCCCAATCCTACACCTTACCCTAATCCGTACTGTAATCCTAACCCGTACCCTAATACTAATCCGTGCCCTGACACGTACACAGACCGTGACACTTTTCTGTACCCTCACCTGTACCCTAAGCCTTACATTTCGCTAACCCTAACCCTAGCCCTAAAGCTAAATCTAACTCCAACCCTACACCTTACCCTAACACGTACACTAATCTTAAACCTTAAACTAACACTAACCCATTCCCGCATATGTATTTTGACCCTAAAACATTTCCGTACCCTCCCCTGTAACCTAAAAATTACCCGGTCGCTAACCCTAACCCTAGCTCTAAACCTAACCCTAACGCCAACCCTACATCTTACCCTAACCCATACACTAATCCTAAACCGTACACTAACACTAACCAGTGCCCTGAAATGTACCCTGACCCTAACACTTTTCCATACCCTCAGCTGTACGCTAAACCTAATCGTTAGCTAACCCTAACTGTAGACTTAAACCTAACCCTAACACCAACCCTATACCTTATTCTAACCCGTACCCTATTTTAACCCCTACACTAACACTAACCCATGCCCTCACACGTAATTGGACACTAACACGTCTCCATACACTCACATGTACCATAAGCCTTAACTGTTCGCTAAGCCTATCCCTAACCCTAACGCCAACCCTAACCATTACCCTAACCCATACCCTAATCCTAACCACACATTAACACTAACACGTTTCCTAACACATAACCTGACCCAAACGCTTTTCCGTACCCTCAACTGTACCCTAAAACTTACCCGTTCGCCAACCCTAAGCCTAGCCCTAAACCTAACCCTAACCACAACCCCACACCTTACCCTAAACTCTACGCTAATCCTGACACGTACACTAACACTAACAGGTGTCCTAACATATACCCTGACCCTAAAAGTTTTCCGTACCCTCACCTGTACCCTAAACCTTACTGGTTCGCTAACCGTAACCTTAGCCCTAAACATAATGCTAACACCAACCCTACACCATACCCTAACCCGTACACTAATCTTAACCCGTACACCAAAATTATGCAATGCCCTCACACGTACTTTGACTCTAACTCGTTTCCGTACACTCATATACCATAAAACTTACCTGTTCGCTAACCCTAACCCTAGCCCTAAACTTAACCCTAACCTCAAGCCTACACATTTCCCTAACCCGTACCCTAATCCTAACCCATACACTAGCACTACACGTGCCCTAACAGGTACCCTGACCGTAACACTTTTCTGTACACTCACCTGTACCCTAAACCATACCGTTTGCTATCCTTAACCCTAGACCTAAACGTAAACCTTACCCCATCCCTAAACCTTTCCGTAAAACGTACCCAATCCTAACCAGTACCCTAACACTAATCCGTGCCCTAACATGTACCCTGATCCTAACACGTTTCTGGACCATCACCTGTAACCTAAACCTTACATTTCGCTAACCCTAACCATAGCCCTAAACCTAACCCTAAACCCAACCCTACCCATTACCCTAACCCATACCGTAATCCTAACCAGTACACTAATACTAATCCGTGCCCTGAAACGTAACCTGAGCCTAACACTTTTCTGTACCCTCACCTGTACCCTAAACTTTACCGTTCACAAACCCGAAACATACCCCTAAACCAAGCCCTAACACCAACCCAACACCTTACCATAAACCGTACCCTAATCCTATCCCGTACACAAACAATAATCCATGCCCTGACATGTACCCTGCCTCTAACTCTTTACCCTACTCTCTCCTGTACCCTAAATCTTACCGTTTGCTAACCCTAACCCTAGCCCTAAAGCTAAATCTAACTACAACCCTACACCTTACCCTAACATGTACACTAATCTTAATGCACACACTAACACTAACCCATTCCCTCACACTTACTTTGACACTAAAACATTTCCTTACCCTCACCTGTAACCTAAACCTTACTCGTTCGCTCACCCTAACCCTAGCCCTAACACTAAACATAACGCCAACCCTATCCATTAGCCTAACCCTTACCCTAATTCTAACCCGTACACTAACACTAATCCGTGCCCTAACATTTACCCTGACCTTTACACTTTTCCATACCCACGCCTGAACCCTAAATCTTACCATTCACTAACCCTAACCCTAGGTCTAAACCTAACCCTAAACCCAAGCCCAACCCTACACCTAACTCTAACATGTACACTAATCCTAATCCTTAAACTAACACTAACCTGTGCCCTAACACGAACCCTGAGCCTAACTCATTTCCATACGCTCACCTGTACTCTAATGTTACCTATTCGCTAACCCTAACACTAGCCCTAAACCTAAACCTAACCCCAACCCTACACCTTACCCTAACCCATACCCTAATCATAACCCATACACTAACACTAACTCGTGCCCTAACACCTACCCTAACCCTACCCCTAACCCTAACCCTAACACTAACCCTAAACTTTACCATTTGTTAACCATAACCGTAGCCCCAAACCTAAACCTAACTACAAACCTACTCCTAACACATACACTAATCTTAACCCATACACTAACACTAACGCAATACCACACACGTACTTTGACAATAAAACATTTCCATATGGTCAGCTGTAACCTAAACCTTACCCGTTCACTAAACTTAACCCTACCCCTAACACTAACCATAACGCCAACCGTACCAATTACCCTAACCCGTACCCTAATCCTAACCTGTAAACCCACACTAACCCCTGCCCTAACACGTACCCTGACCCTAACACTTTTCCGTAACCTCACCTGTACCCTAAACCTTACCGTTCGCTAACCCTAACCCTAAACCTAGACGAAACCCCAACCGTACACCTTACCCTAACCCGTAAGCTAATCCTAAGCCATACACTAACACTGACACGTGTCCTAACACATACACAAACCCTAACACTTTTCTGTACCATCACCTGTACCCTAAACCTGACATTTGGCTAACCCTAACCCTAGCCATAAAGCTAACCCTAAGCCCAACCCTAAACCTTACCTAAACCGTACCCTAATCCTAACCAGTATACTACTACTAAGCCATGCCCTGACATGTACCCTGACCCTAACGCTTTTCCATAACCTCACCGGTAGCCTAAACCTTACCCATTCGCTAACCCTAACCCTAGCCCTAGCCCTAACCCTAACGCCAACCCTACTACTTACCCTAACCCGTACCCTAATCCCAACCCATACACTATCACTAACCCATGTCCTAACACGTACCTTGACCCGAACACTTTTCCGTATCCTCTCCTGTACCCAAAATCTTACCGTTCACTAACCCTAACCCTAGCCCTAAACATAACGCTAACACCAACCTTACAGCATACCCTAACCCGTACACTAAACTTAACCCGTACAAAAACACGAACCCATGCCCTCACATGTACTTTGACACTAACACATTTCCGTACCCTCCCGTGTACCGTAAACCTTACCCGTTTGCTAACTCTAACTGTAGGCCTAACCCTAACCATAACACCAACCCTACCCATTTCCCTAACCCGTACCCTAATCCTTACCCATACACTAACACTAATCCATGCCCTAACACGTACCCTGACCCTAACACTTTTCCATACCCACTCCTGTACCCTAAATCTTACCATTTGCTAACCCTAAACCTATGTCTAAACCTAACCCTAACCCCAACCCTACACCTAACCCTAACCCGTACCCTAATCCATACACTAACACTAACCTGTGCCCTAACATGAACCCTGACCCTAACTTGTTTCCATAAGCTCACCTGTACCCTAAATGTTACCTATTCGCTAACCCTAACCCCATCCCTACACCTAAACATAACCCCAACCCTACACCTTTCCCTAACCCATACCCTAATCCTAACCCGTACACTAACACTAACCCGTGCCCTAACACGTACCCTGACCCTAACACTTTTCCGTATCCTCTCCAGTACCCTAAATCTTACCGTTCGCTAAACCTAGCCCTTTCCCTAAACAGAACGCTAACACCAACCTGACACCATACCCTAACCCATACACTGATCTTAACCCATACACCAAAATTAAGCAATTCCCTCACATGTACTTTGACACTAACACGTTTCCGTACCCTCCTGTGTACCGTAAACCTTACCTGTTCGCTAACACTTACCCTAGGTCTAAGCCTAACACTATCCACAACCCTACACAAAATCCTAACCCATACCCTAATCCTAATCCGTACAATAACACTAACCTGTGCCCTAACACCAAGCCTGACCCTAACTCGTTTCCATATGCTTACCTGTACCCTAAATATTACCTATTCGCTAACCCTAACCCTAACACTAACCCTAACCCCAATCCTACACCTTACCCTAATCCGTACTGTAATCCTAACCCGTACCCTAATACTAATCCGTGCCCTGACACGTACACAGACCGTGACACTTTTCTGTACCCTCACCTGTACCCTAAGCCTTACATTTCGCTAAACCTAACCCTAGCCCTAAAGCTAAATCTAACTCCAACCCTACACCTTACCCTAACACGTACACTAATCTTAAACCTTAAACTAACACTAACCCATTCCCGCATATGTATTTTGACCCTAAAACATTTCCGTACCCTCCCCTGTAACCTAAAAATTACCCGGTCACTAACCCTAACCCTAGCTCTAAACCTAACCCTAACGCCAACCCTACATCTTACCCTAACCCATACACTAATCCTAAACCGTACACTAACACTAACCAGTGCCCTGAAACGTACCCTGACCCTAACACTTTTCCATACCCTCAGCTGTACGCTAAACCTAATCGTTAGCTAACCCTAACTGTAGACTTAAACCTAACCCTAACACCAACCCTACACCTTATTCTAACCCGTACCCTATTTTTAACCCCTACACTAACACTAACCCATGCCCTCACACGTAATTGGACACTAACACGTCTCCATACACTCACATGTACCATAAGCCTTAACTGTTCGCTAAGCCTATCCCTAACCCTAACGCCAACCCTAACCATTACCCTAACCCATACCCTAATCCTAACCACACATTAACACTAACACGTTTCCTAACACATAACCTGACCCAAACGCTTTTCCGTACCCTCAACTGTACCCTAAAACTTACCCGTTCGCCAACCCTAAGCCTAGCCCTAAACCTAACCCTAACCACAACCCCACACCTTACCCTAAACTCTACGCTAATCCTGACACGTACACTAACACTAACAGGTGTCCTAACATATACCCTGACCCTAAAAGTTTTCCGTACCCTCACCTGTACCCTAAACCTTACTGGTTCGCTAACCGTAACCTTAGCCCTAAACATAATGCTAACACCAACCCTACACCATACCCTAACCCGTACACTAATCTTAACCCGTACACCAAAATTATGCAATGCCCTCACACGTACTTTGACACTAACACGTTTCCGTACACCCATGTACCATAAAACTTACCTGTTCGCTAACCCTAACCCTAGCCCTAAACTTAACCCTAACCTCAACCCTACACATTTCCCTAACCCGTACCCTAATCCTAACCCATACACTAGCACTACACGTGCCCTAACAGGTACCCTGACCGTAACACTTTTCTGTACACTCACCTGTACCCTAAACCATACCGTGTGCTATCCTTAACCCTAGACCTAAACGTAAACCTTACCCCATCCCTAAACCTTTCCCTAAAGCGTACCCAATCCTAACCAGTACCCTAACACTAATCCGTGCCCTAACATGTACCCTGATCCTAACACGTTTCTGGACCATCACCTGTAACCTAAACCTTACATTTCGCTAACCCTAACCATAGCCCTAAACCTAACCCTAAACCCAACCCTACCCATTACCCTAACCCATACCGTAATCCTAACCAGTACACTAATACTAATCCGTGCCCTGAAACGTAACCTGAGCCTAACACTTTTCTGTACCCTCACCTGTACCCTAAACTTTACCGTTCACAAACCCGAAACATACCCCTAAACCAAGCCCTAACACCAACCCAACACCTTACCATAAACCGTACCCTAATCCTATCCCGTACACAAACACTAATCCATGCCCTGACACGTACCCTGCCTCTAACTCTTTACCCTACTCTCTCCTGTACCCTAAATCTTACCGTTTGCTAACACTAACCCTAGCCCTAAAGCTAAATCTAACTACAACCCTACACCTTACCCTAACATGTACACTAATCTTAATGCATACACTAACACTAACCCATTCCCTCACACTTACTTTGACACTAAAACATTTCCTTACCCTCACCTGTAACCTAAACCTTACTCGTTCGCTCACCCTAACCCTAGCCCTAACACTAAACATAACGCCAACCCTATCCATTAGCCTAACCCGTACCCTAATTCTAACCCGTACACTAACACTAATCCGTGCCCTAACATTTACCCTGACCCTTACACTTTTCCATACCCACGCCTGAACCCTAAATCTTACCATTCACTAACCCTAACCCTAGGTCTAAACCTAACCCTAAACCCAAGCCCAACCCTACACCTAACTCTAACATGTACACTAATCCTAATCCTTAAACTAACACTAACCTGTGCCCTAACACGAACCCTGACCCTAACTCATTTCCATACGCTCACCTGTACTCTAATGTTACCTATTCGCTAACCCTAACACTAGCCCTAAACCTAAACCTAACCCCAACCCTACACCTTACCCTAACCCATACCCTAATCATAACCCATACACTAACACTAACTCGTGCCCTAACACCTACCCTAACCCTACCCCTAACCCTAACCCTAACACTAACCCTAAACTTTACCATTTGTTAACCATAACCGTAGCCCCAAACCTAAACCTAACTACAAACCTACTCCTAACACATACACTAATCTTAACCCATACACTAACACTAACGCAATACCACACACGTACTTTGACAATAAAACATTTCCGTATGGTCAGCTGTAACCTAAACCTTACCCGTCCACTATACTTAACCCTACCCCTAACACTAACCATAACGCCAACCCTACCAATTACCCTAACCCGTACCCTAATCCTAACCTGTAAACCCACACTAACCCCTGCCCTAATACGTACCCTGACCCTAACACTTTTCCGTAACCTCACCTGTACCCTAAACCTTACCGTTCGCTAACCCTAACCCTAAACCTAGACGAAACCCCAACCGTACACCTTACCCTAACCCGTAAGCTAATCCTAAGCCATACACTAACACTGACACGTGTCCTAACACATACACAAACCCTAACACTTTTCTGTACCATCACCTGTACCCTAAACCTGACATTTGGCTAACCCTAACCCTAGCCATAAAGCTAACCCTAAGCCCAACCCTAAACCTTACCTAAACCGTACCCTAATCCTAACCAGTATACTACTACTAAGCCATGCCCTGACATGTACCCTGACCCTAACGCTTTGCCATAACCTCACCGGTACCCTAAACCTTACCCATTCGCTAACCCTAACCCTAGCCCTAGCCCTAACCCTAACGCCAACCCTACTACTTACCCTAACCCGTACCCTAATCCCAACCCATACACTATCACTAACCCATGTCCTAACACGTACCTTGACCCGAACACTTTTCCGTATCCTCTCCTGTACCCAAAATCTTACCGTTCACTAACCCTAACCCTAGCCCTAAACATAACGCTAACACCAACCTTACAGCATACCCTAACCCGTACACTAAACTTAACCCGTACAAAAAAACGAACCCATGCCCTCACATGTACTTTGACACTAACACATTTCCGTACCCTCCCGTGTACCGTAAACCTTACCCGTTTGCTAACTCTAACTGTAGGCCTAACCCTAACCATAACACCAACCCTACCCATTTCCCTAACCCGTACCCTAATCCTTACCCATACACTAACACTAATCCATGCCCTAACACGTACCCTGACCCTAACACTTTTCCATACCCACTCCTGTACCCTAAATCTTACCATTCGCTAACCCTAACCCTATGTCTAAACCTAACCCTAACCCCAACCCTACACCTAACCCTAACCCGTACCCTAATCCATACACTAACACTAACCTGTGCCCTAACATGAACCCTGACCCTAACTTGTTTCCATAAGCTCACCTGTACCCTAAATGTTACCTATTCGCTAACCCTAACCCCACCCCTACACCTAAACATAACCCCAACCCTACACCTTTCCCTAACCCATACCCTAATCCTAACCCGTACACTAACACTAACCCGTGCCCTAACACGTACCCTGACCCTAACACTTTTCCGTATCCTCTCCAGCACCCTAAATCTTACCGTTCGCTAAACCTAGCCCTTTCCCTAAACAGAACGCTAACACCAACCTGACACCATACCCTAACCCATACACTGATCTTAACCCATACACCAAAATTAAGCAATTCCCTCACATGTACTTTGACACTAACACGTTTCCGTACCCTCCTGTGTACCGTAAACCTTACCTGTTCGCTAACACTTACCCTAGGTCTAAGCCTAACACTATCCACAACCCTACACAAAATCCTAACCCATACCCTGATCCTAATCCATACAATAACACTAACCTGTGCCCTAACACCAAGCCTGACCCTAACTCGTTTCCATATGCTTACCTGTACCCTAAATATTACCTATTGGCTAACCCTAACCCTAACACTAACCCTAACCCCAATCCTACACCTTACCCTAATCCGTACTGTAATCCTAACCCGTACCCTAATACTAATCCGTGCCCTGACACGTACACAGACCGTGACACTTTTCTGTACCCTCACCTGTACCCTAAGCCTTACATTTCGCTAACCCTAACCCTAGCCCTAAAGCTAAATCTAACTCCAACCCTACACCTTACCCTAACACGTACACTAATCTTAAACCTTAAACTAACACTAACCCATTCCCGCATATGTATTTTGACCCTAAAACATTTCCGTACCCTCCCCTGTAACCTAAAAATTACCCGGTCGCTAACCCTAACCCTAGCTCTAAACCTAACCCTAACGCCAACCCTACATCTTACCCTAACCCATACACTAATCCTAAACCGTACACTAACACTAACCAGTGCCCTGAAACGTACCCTGACCCTAACACTTTTCCATACCCTCAGCTGTACGCTAAACCTAATCGTTAGCTAACCCTAACTGTAGACTTAAACCTAACCCTAACACCAACCCTACACCTTATTCTAACCCGTACCCTATTTTTAACCCCTACACTAACACTAACCCATGCCCTCACACGTAATTTGACACTAACACGTCTCCATACACTCACATGTACCATAAGCCTTAACTGTTCGCTAAGCCTATCCCTAACCCTAACGCCAACTCTAACCATTACCCTAACCCATACCCTAATCCTAACCACACATTAAAACTAACACGTTTCCTAACACATAACCTGACCCAAACGCTTTTCCGTACCCTCAACTGTACCCTAAAACTTACCCGTTCGCCAACCCTAAGCCTAGCCCTAAACCTAACCCTAACCACAACCCCACACCTTACCCTAAACTCTACGCTAATCCTGACACGTACACTAACACTAACAGGTGTCCTAACATATACCCTGACCCTAAAAGTTTTCCGTACCCTCACCTGTACCCTAAACCTTACTGGTTCGCTAACCGTAACATTAGCCCTAAACATAATGCTAACACCAACCCTACACCATACCCTAACCCGTACACTAATCTTAACCCGTACACCAAAATTATGCAATGCCCTCACACGTACTTTGACACTAACACGTTTCCGTACACTCATGTACCATAAAACTTACCTGTTCGCTAACCCTAACCCTAGCCCTAAACTTAACCCTAACCTCAACCCTACACATTACCCTAACCCGTACCCTAATCCTAACCCATACACTAACACTACACGTGCCCTAACAGGTACCCTGACCGTAACACTTTTCTGTACACTCACCTGTACCCTAAACCATACCGTTTGCTATCCTTAACCCTAGACCTAAACGTAAACCTTACCCCATCCCTAAACCTTTCCCTAAAGCGTACCCAATCCTAACCAGTACCCTAACACTAATCCGTGCCCTAACATGTACCCTGATCCTAACACGTTTCTGGACCATCACCTGTAACCTAAACCTTACATTTCGCTAACCCTAACCATAGCCCTAAACCTAACCCTAAACCCAACCCTACCCATTACCCTAACCCATACCGTAATCCTAACCAGTACACTAATACTAATCCGTGCCCTGAAACGTAACCTGAGCCTAACACTTTTCTGTACCCTCACCTGTACCCTAAACTTTACCGTTCACAAACCCGAAACATACCCCTAAACCAAGCCCTAACACCAACCCAACACCTTACCATAAACCGTACCCTAATCCTATCCCGTACACAAACACTAATCCATGCCCTGACACGTACCCTGCCTCTAACTCTTTACCCTACTCTCTCCTGTACCCTAAATCTTACCGTTTGCTAACCCTAACCCTAGCCCTAAAGCTAAATCTAACTACAACCCTACACCTTACCCTAACATGTACACTAATCTTAATGCATACACTAACACTAACCCATTCCCTCACACTTACTTTGACACTAAAACATTTCCTTACCCTCACCTGTAACCTAAACCTTACTCGTTCGCTCACCCTAACCCTAGCCCTAACACTAAACATAACGCCAACCCTATCCATTAGCCTAACCCGTACCCTAATTCTAACCCGTACACTAACACTAATCCGTGCCCTAACATTTACCCTGACCCTTACACTTTTCCATACCCACGCCTGAACCCTAAATCTTACCATTCACTAACCCTAACCCTAGGTCTAAACCTAACCCTAAACCCAAGCCCAACCCTACACCTAACTCTAACATGTACACTAATCCTAATCCTTAAACTAACACTAACCTGTGCCCTAACACGAACCCTGACCCTAACTCATTTCCATACGCTCACCTGTACTCTAATGTTACCTATTCGCTAACACTAACACTAGCCCTAAACCTAAACCTAACCCCAACCCTACACCTTACCCTAACCCATACCCTAATCATAACCCATACACTAACACTAACTCGTGCCCTAACACCTACCCTAACCCTACCCCTAACCCTAACCCTAACACTAACCCTAAACTTTACCATTTGTTAACCATAACCGTAGCCCCAAACCTAAACCTAACTACAAACCTACTCCTAACACATACACTAATCTTAACCCATACACTAACACTAACGCAATACCACACACGTACTTTGACAATAAAACATTTCCATATGGTCAGCTGTAACCTAAACCTTACCCGTTCACTAAACTTAACCCTACCCCTAACACTAACCATAACGCCAACCCTACCAATGACCCTAACCCGTACCCTAATCCTAACCTGTAAACCCACACTAACCCCTGCCCTAACACGTACCCTGACCCTAACACTTTTCCGTAACCTCACCTGTACCCTAAACCTTACCGTTCGCTAACCCTAACCCTAAACCTAGACGAAACCCCAACCGTACACCTTACCCTAACCCGTAAGCTAATCCTAAGCCATACACTAACACTGACACGTGTCCTAACACATACACAAACCCTAACACTTTTCTGTACCATCACCTGTACCCTAAACCTGACATTTGGCTAACCCTAACCCTAGCCATAAAGCTAACCCTAAGCCCAACCCTAAACCTTACCTAAACCGTACCCTAATCCTAACCAGTATACTACTACTAAGCCATGCCCTGACATGTACCCTGACCCTAACGCTTTTCCATAACCTCACCGGTAGCCTAAACCTTACCCATTCGCTAACCCTAACCCTAGCCCTAGCCCTAACCCTAACGCCAACCCTACTACTTACCCTAACCCGTACCCTAATCCCAACCCATACACTATCACTAACCCATGTCCTAACACGTACCTTGACCCGAACACTTTTCCGTATCCTCTCCTGTACCCAAAATCTTACCGTTCACTAACCCTAACCCTAGCCCTAAACATAACGCTAACACCAACCTTACAGCATACCCTAACCCGTACACTAAACTTAACCCGTACAAAAAAACGAACCCATGCCCTCACATGTACTTTGACACTAACACATTTCCGTACCCTCCCGTGTACCGTAAACCTTACCCGTTTGCTAACTCTAACTGTAGGCTTAACCCTAACCATAACACCAACCCTACCCATTTCCCTAACCCGTACCCTAATCCTTACCCATACACTAACAGTAATCCATGCCCTAACACGTACCCTGACCCTAACACTTTTCCATACCCACTCCTGTACCCTAAATCTTACTATTCGCTAACCCTAACCCTATGTCTAAACCTAACCCTAACCCCAACCCTACACCTAACCCTAACCCGTACCCTAATCCATACACTAACACTAACCTGGGCCCTAACATGAACCCTGACCCTAACTTGTTTCCATAAGCTCACCTGTACCCTAAATGTTACCTATTCGCTAACCCTAACCCCACCCCTACACCTAAACATAACCCCAACCCTACACCTTTCCCTAACCCATACCCTAATCCTAACCCGTACACTAACACTAACCCGTGCGCTAACACGTACCCTGACCCTAACACTTTTCCGTATCCTCTCCAGTACCCTAAATCTTACCGTTCGCTAAACCTAGCCCTTTCCCTAAACAGAACGCTAACACCAACCTGACACCATACCCTAACCCATACACTGATCTTAACCCATACACCAAAATTAAGCAATTCCCTCACATGTACTTTGACCCTAACACGTTTCCGTACCCTCCTGTGTACCGTAAACCTTACCTGTTCGCTAACACTTACCCTAGGTCTAAGCCTAACACTATCCACAACCCTACACAAAATCCTAACCCATACCCTAATCCTAATCCGTACAATAACACTAACCTGTGCCCTAACACCAAGCCTGACCCTAACTCGTTTCCATATGCTTACCTGTACCCTAAATATTACCTATTCGCTAACCCTAACCCTAACACTAACCCTAACCCCAATCCTACACCTTACCCTAATCCGTACTGTAATCCTAACCCGTACCCTAATACTAATCTGTGCCCTGACACGTACACAGACCGTGACACTTTTCTGTACCCTCACCTGTACCCTAAGCCTTACATTTCGCTAACCCTAACCCTAGCCCTAAAGCTAAATCTAACTCCAACCCTACACCTTACCCTAACACGTACACTAATCTTAAACCTTAAACTAACACTAACCCATTCCCGCATATGTATTTTGACCCTAAAACATTTCCGTACCCTCCCCTGTAACCTAAAAATTACCCGGTCGCTAACCCTAACCCTAGCTCTAAACCTAACCCTAACGCCAACCCTACATCTTACCCTAACCCATACACTAATCCTAAACCGTACACTAACACTAACCAGTGCCCTGAAACGTACCCTGACCCTAACACTTTTCCATACCCTCAGCTGTACGCTAAACCTAATCGTTAGCTAACCCTAACTGTAGACTTAAACCTAACCCTAACACCAACCCTACACCTTATTCTAACCCGTACCCTATTTTTAACCCCTACACTAACACTAACCCATGCCCTCACACGTAATTTGACACTAACACGTCTCCATACACTCACATGTACCATAAGCCTTAACTGTTCGCTAAGCCTATCCCTAACCCTAACGCCAACCCTAACCATTACCCTAACCCATACCCTAATCCTAACCACACATTAACACTAACACGTTTTCTAACACATAACCTGACCCAAACGCTTTTCCGTACCCTCAACTGTACCCTAAAACTTACCCGTTCGCCAACCCTAAGCCTAGCCCTAAACCTAACCCTAACCACAACCCCACAACTTACCCTAAACTCTAAGCTAATCCTGACACGTACACTAACACTAACAGGTGTCCTAACATATACCCTGACCCTAAAAGTTTTCCGTACCCTCACCTGTACCCTAAACCTTACTGGTTCGCTAACCGTAACCTTAGCCCTAAACATAATGCTAACACCAACCCTACACCATACCCTAACCCGTACACTAATCTTAACCCGTACACCAAAATTATGCAATGCCCTCACACGTACTTTGACACTAACACGTTTCCGTACACTCATGTACCATAAAACTTACCTGTTCGCTAACCCTAACCCTAGCCCTAAACTTAACCCTAACCTCAACCCTACACATTTCCCTAACCCGTACCCTAATCCTAACCCATACACTAGCACTACACGTGCCCTAACAGGTACCCTGACCGTAACACTTTTCTGTACACTCACCTGTACCCTAAACCATACCGTTTGCTATCCTTAACCCTAGACCTAAACGTAAACCTTACCCCATCCCTAAACCTTTCCGTAAAACGTACCCAATCCTAACCAGTACCCTAACACTAATCCATGCCCTAACATGTACCCTGATCCTAACACGTTTCTGGACCATCACCTGTAACCTAAACCTTACATTTCGCTAACCCTAACCATAGCCCTAAACCTAACCCTAAACCCAACCCTACCCATTACCCTAACCCATACCGTAATCCTAACCAGTACACTAATACTAATCCGTGCCCTGAAACGTAACCTGAGCCTAACACTTTTCTGTACCCTCACCTGTACCCTAAACTTTACCGTTCACAAACCCGAAACATACCCCTAAACCAAGCCCTAACACCAACCCAACACCTTACCATACACCGTACCCTAATCCTATCCCGTACACAAACACTAATCCATGCCCTGACACGTACCCTGCCTCTAACTCTTTACCCTACTCTCTCCTGTACCCTAAATCTTACCGTTTGCTAACCCTAACCCTAGCCCTAAAGCTAAATCTAACTACAACCCTACACCTTACCCTAACATGTACACTAATCTTAATGCATACACTAACACTAACCCATTCCCTCACACTTACTTTGACACTAAAACATTTCCTTACCCTCACCTGTAACCTAAACCTTACTCGTTCGCTCACCCTAACTCTAGCCCTAACACTAAACATAACGCCAACCCTATCCATTAGCCTAACCCGTACCCTAATTCTAACCCGTACACTAACACTAATCCGTGCCCTAACATTTACCCTGACCCTTACACTTTTCCATACCCACGCCTGAACCCTAAATCTTACCATTCACTAACCCTAACCCTAGGTCTAAACCTAACCCTAAACCCAAGCCCAACCCTACACCTAACTCTAACATGTACACTAATCCTAATCCTTAAACTAACACTAACCTGTGCCCTAACACGAACCCTGACCCTAACTCATTTCCATACGCTCACCTGTACTCTAATGTTACCTATTCGCTAAGCCTAACACTAGCCCTAAACCTAAACCTAACCCCAACCCTACACCTTACCCTAACCCATACCCTAATCATAACCCATACACTAACACTAACTCGTGCCCTAACACCTACCCTAACCCTACCCCTAACCCTAACCCTAACACTAACCCTAAACTTTACCATTTGTTAACCATAACCGTAGCCCCAAACCTAAACCTAACTACAAACCTACTCCTAACACATACACTAATCTTAACCCATACACTAACACTAACGCAATACCACACACGTACTTTGACAATAAAACATTTCCATATGGTCAGCTGTAACCTAAACCTTACCCGTTCACTAAACTTAACCCTACCCCTAACACTAACCATAACGCCAACCCTACCAATTACCCTAACCCGTACCCTAATCCTAACCTGTAAACCCACACTAACCCCTGCCCTAACACGTACCCTGACCCTAACACTTTTCCGTAACCTCACCTGTACCCTAAACCTTACCGTTCGCTAACCCTAACCCTAAACCTAGACGAAACCCCAACCGTACACCTTACCCTAACCCGTAAGCTAATCCTAAGCCATACACTAACACTGACACGTGTCCTAACACATACACAAACCCTAACACTTTTCTGTACCATCACCTGTACCCTAAACCTGACATTTGGCTAACCCTAACCCTAGCCATAAAGCTAACCCTAAGCCCAACCCTAAACCTTACCTAAACCGTACCCTAATCCTAACCAGTATACTACTACTAAGCCATGCCCTGACATGTACCCTGACCCTAACGCTTTTCCATAACCTCACCGGTACCCTAAACCTTACCCATTCGCTAACCCTAACCCTAGCCCTAGCCCTAGCCCTAACCCTAACGCCAACCCTACTACTTACCCTAACCCGTACCCTAATCCCAACCCATACACTATCACTAACCCATGTCCTAACACGTACCTTGACCCGAACACTTTTCCGTATCCTCTCCTGTACCCAAAATCTTACCGTTCACTAACCCTAACCCTAGCCCTAAACATAACGCTAACACCAACCTTACAGCATACCCTAACCCGTACACTAAACTTAACCCGTACAAAAAAACGAACCCATGCCCTCACATGTACTTTGACACTAACACATTTCCGTACCCTCCCGTGTACCGTAAACCTTACCCGTTTGCTAACTCTAACTGTAGGCCTAACCCTAACCATAACACCAACCCTACCCATTTCCCTAACCCGTACCCTAATCCTTACCCATACACTAACACTAATCCATGCCCTAACACGTACCCTGACCCTAACACTTTTCCATACCCACTCCTGTACCCTAAATCTTACCATTCGCTAACCCTAACCCTATGTCTAAACCTAACCCTAACCCCAACCCTACACCTAACCCTAACCCGTACCCTAATCCATACACTAACACTAACCTGTGCCCTAACATGAACCCTGACCCTAACTTGTTTCCATAAGCTCACCTGTATCCTAAATGTTACCTATTCGCTAACCCTAACCCCACCCCTACACCTAAACATAACCCCAACCCTACACCTTTCCCTAACCCATACCCTAATCCTAACCCGTACACTAACACTAACCCGTGCCCTAACACGTACCCTGACCCTAACACTTTTCCGTATCCTCTCCAGTACCCTAAATCTTACCGTTCGCTAAACCTAGCCCTTTCCCTAAACAGAACGCTAACACCAACCTGACACCATACCCTAACCCATACACTGATCTTAACCCATACACCAAAATTAAGCAATTCCCTCACATGTACTTTGACACTAACACGTTTCCGTACCCTCCTGTGTACCGTAAACCTTACCTGTTCGCTAACACTTACCCTAGGTCTAAGCCTAACACTATCCACAACCCTACACAAAATCCTAACCCATACCCTAATCCTAATCCGTACAATAACACTAACCTGTGCCCTAACACCAAGCCTGACCCTAACTCGTTTCCATATGCTTACCTGTACCCTAAATATTACCTATTCGCTAACCCTAACCCTAACACTAACCCTAACCCCAATCCTACACCTTACCCTAATCCGTACTGTAATCCTAACCCGTACCCTAATACTAATCCGTGCCCTGACACGTACACAGACCGTGACACTTTTCTGTACCCTCACCTGTACCCTAAGCCTTACATTTCGCTAACCCTAACCCTAGCCCTAAAGCTAAATCTAACTCCAACCCTACACCTTACCCTAACACGTACACTAATCTTAAACCTTAAACTAACACTAACCCATTCCCGCATATGTATTTTGACCCTAAAACATTTCCGTACACTCCCCTGTAACCTAAAAATTACCCGGTCGCTAACCCTAACCCTAGCTCTAAACCTAACCCTAACGCCAACCCTACATCTTACCCTAACCCATACACTAATCCTAAACCGTACACTAACACTAACCAGTGCCCTGAAACGTACCCTGACCCTAACACTTTTCCATACCCTCAGCTGTACGCTAAACCTAATCGTTAGCTAACCCTAACTGTAGACTTAAACCTAACCCTAACACCAACCCTACACCTTATTCTAACCCGTACCCTATTTTTAACCCCTACACTAACACTAACCCATGCCCTCACACGTAATTGGACACTAACACGTCTCCATACACTCACATGTACCATAAGCCTTAACTGTTCGCTAAGCCTATCCCTAACCCTAACGCCAACCCTAACCATTACCCTAACCCATACCCTAATCCTAACCACACATTAACACTAACACGTTTCCTAACACATAACCTGACCCAAACGCTTTTCCGTACCCTCAACTGTACCCTAAAACTTACCCGTTCGCCAACCCTAAGCCTAGCCCTAAACCTAACCCTAACCACAACCCCACACCTTACCCTAAACTGTACGCTAATCCTGACACGTACACTAACACTAACAGGTGTCCTAACATATACCCTGACCCTAAAAGTTTTCCGTACCCTCACCTGTACCCTAAACCTTACTGGTTCGCTAACCGTAACCTTAGCCCTAAACATAATGCTAACACCAACCCTACACCATACCCTAACCCGTACACTAATCTTAACCCGTACACCAAAATTATGCAATGCCCTCACACGTACTTTGACACTAACACGTTTCCGTACACTCATGTACCATAAAACTTACCTGTTCGCTAACCCTAACCCTAGCCCTAAACTTAACCCTAACCTCAACCCTACACATTTCCCTAACACGTACCCTAATCCTAACCCATACACTAGCACTACACGTGCCCTAACAGGTACCCTGACCGTAACACTTTTCTGTACACTCACCTGTACCCTAAACCATACCGTTTGCTATCCTTAACCCTAGACCTAAACGTAAACCTTACCCCATCCCTAAACCTTTCCCTAAAGCGTACCCAATCCTAACCAGTACCCTAACACTAATCCGTGCCCTAACATGTACCCTGATCCTAACACGTTTCTGGACCATCACCTGTAACCTAAACCTTACATTTCGCTAACCCTAACCATAGCCCTAAACCTAACCCTAAACCCAACCCTACCCATTACCCTAACCCATACCATAATCCTAACCAGTACACTAATACTAATCCGTGCCCTGAAACGTAACCTGAGCCTAACACTTTTCTGTACCCTCACCTGTACCCTAAACTTTACCGTTCACAAACCCGAAACATACCCCTAAACCAAGCCCTAACACCAACCCAACACCTTACCATACACCGTACCCTAATCCTATCCCGTACACAAACACTAATCCATGCCCTGACATGTACCCTGCCTCTAACTCTTTACCCTACTCTCTCCTGTACCCTAAATCTTACCGTTTGCTAACCCTAACCCTAGCCCTAAAGCTAAATCTAACTACAACCCTACACCTTACCCTAACATGTACACTAATCTTAATGCATACACTAACACTAACCCATTCCCTCACACTTACTTTGACACTAAAACATTTCCTTACCCTCACCTGTAACCTAAACCTTACTCGTTCGCTCACCCTAACTCTAGCCCTAACACTAAACATAACGCCAACCCTATCCATTAGCCTAACCCGTACCCTAATTCTAACCCGTACACTAACACTAATCCGTGCCCTAACATTTACCCTGACCCTTACACTTTTCCATACCCACGCCTGAACCCTAAATCTTACCATTCACTAACCCTAACCCTAGGTCTAAACCTAACCCTAAACCCAAGCCCAACCCTACACCTAACTCTAACATGTACACTAATCCTAATCCTTAAACTAACACTAACCTGTGCCCTAACACGAACCCTGACCCTAACTCATTTCCATACGCTCACCTGTACTCTAATGTTACCTATTCGCTAACCCTAACACTAGCCCTAAACCTAAACCTAACCCCAACCCTACACCTTACCCTAACCCATACCCTAATCATAACCCATACACTAACACTAACTCGTGCCCTAACACCTACCCTAACCCTACCCCTAACCCTAACCCTAACACTAACCCTAAACTTTACCATTT
The DNA here is from genome assembly GCF_964341445.2 of Mesoplodon mirus. Taxonomy (NCBI): domain Eukaryota; kingdom Metazoa; phylum Chordata; class Mammalia; order Artiodactyla; family Ziphiidae; genus Mesoplodon; species Mesoplodon mirus. Next base: position 1,791,055 of record NC_138996.1, read on the forward strand.
GTTAACCATAACCGTAGCCCCAAACCTAAACCTAACTACAAACCTACTCCTAACACATACACTTATCTTAACCCATACACTAACACTAACGCAATACCACACACGTACTTTGACAATAAAACATTTCCATATGGTCAGCTGTAACCTAAACCTTACCCGTTCACTAAACTTAACCCTACCCCTAACACTAACCATAACGCCAACCCTACCAATTACCCTAACCCGTACCCTAATCCTAACCTGTAAACCCACACTAACCCCTGCCCTAACACGTACCCTGACCCTAACACTTTTCCGTAACCTCACCTGTACCCTAAACCTTACCGTTCGCTAACCCTAACCCTAAACCTAGACGAAACCCCAACCGTACACCTTACCCTAACCCGTAAGCTAATCCTAAGCCATACACTAACACTGACACGTGTCCTAACACATACACAAACCCTAACACTTTTCTGTACCATCACCTGTACCCTAAACCTGACATTTGGCTAACCCTAACCCTAGCCATAAAGCTAACCCTAAGCCCAACCCTAAACCTTACCTAAACCGTACCCTAATCCTAACCAGTATACTACTACTAAGCCATGCCCTGACATGTACCCTGACCCTAACGCTTTTCCATAACCTCACCGGTACCCTAAACCTTACCCATTCGCTAACCCTAACCCTAGCCCTAGCCCTAGCCCTAACCCTAACGCCAACCCTACTACTTACCCTAACCCGTACCCTAATCCCAACCCATACACTATCACTAACCCATGTCCTAACACGTACCTTGACCCGAACACTTTTCCGTATCCTCTCCTGTACCCAAAATCTTACCGTTCACTAACCCTAACCCTAGCCCTAAACATAACGCTAACACCAACCTTACAGCATACCCTAACCCGTACACTAAACTTAACCCGTACAAAAAAACGAACCCATGCCCTCACATGTACTTTGACACTAACACATTTCCGTACCCTCCCGTGTACCGTAAACCTTACCCGTTTGCTAACTCTAACTGTAGGCCTAACCCTAACCATAACACCAACCCTACCCATTTCCCTAACCCGTACCCTAATCCTTACCCATACACTAACACTAATCCATGCCCTAACACGTACCCTGACCCTAACACTTTTCCATACCCACTCCTGTACCCTAAATCTTACCATTCGCTAACCCTAACCCTATGTCTAAACCTAACCCTAACCCCAACCCTACACCTAACCCTAACCCGTACCCTAATCCATACACTAACACTAACCTGTGCCCTAACATGAACCCTGACCCTAACTTGTTTCCATAAGCTCACCTGTATCCTAAATGTTACCTATTCGCTAACCCTAACCCCACCCCTACACCTAAACATAACCCCAACCCTACACCTTTCCCTAACCCATACCCTAATCCTAACCCGTACACTAACACTAACCCGTGCCCTAACACGTACCCTGACCCTAACACTTTTCGGTATCCTCTCCAGTACCCTAAATCTTACCGTTCGCTAAACCTAGCCCTTTCCCTAAACAGAACGCTAACACCAACCTGACACCATACCCTAACCCATACACTGATCTTAACCCATACACCAAAATTAAGCAATTCCCTCACATGTACTTTGACACTAACACGTTTCCGTACCCTCCTGTGTACCGTAAACCTTACCTGTTCGCTAACACTTACCCTAGGTCTAAGCCTAACACTATCCACAACCCTACACAAAATCCTAACCCATACCCTAATCCTAATCCGTACAATAACACTAACCTGTGCCCTAACACCAAGCCTGACCCTAACTCGTTTCCATATGCTTACCTGTACCCTAAATATTACCTATTCGCTAACCCTAACCCTAACACTAACCCTAACCCCAATCCTACACCTTACCCTAATCCGTACTGTAATCCTAACCCGTACCCTAATACTAATCCGTGCCCTGACACGTACACAGACCGTGACACTTTTCTGTACCCTCACCTGTACCCTAAGCCTTACATTTCGCTAACCCTAACCCTAGCCCTAAAGCTAAATCTAACTCCAACCCTACACCTTACCCTAACACGTACACTAATCTTAAACCTTAAACTAACACTAACCCATTCCCGCATATGTATTTTGACCCTAAAACATTTCCGTACCCTCCCCTGTAACCTAAAAATTACCCGGTCGCTAACCCTAACCCTAGCTCTAAACCTAACCCTAACGCCAACCCTACATCTTACCCTAACCCATACACTAATCCTAAACCGTACACTAACACTAACCAGTGCCCTGAAACGTACCCTGACCCTAACACTTTTCCATACCCTCAGCTGTACGCTAAACCTAATCGTTAGCTAACCCTAACTGTAGACTTAAACCTAACCCTAACACCAACCCTACACCTTATTCTAACCCGTACCCTATTTTTAACCCCTACACTAACACTAACCCATGCCCTCACACGTAATTTGACACTAACACGTCTCCATACACTCACATGTACCATAAGCCTTAACTGTTCGCTAAGCCTATCCCTAACCCTAACGCCAACCCTAACCATTACCCTAACCCATACCCTAATCCTAACCACACATTAACACTAACACGTTTCCTAACACATAACCTGACCCAAACGCTTTTCCGTACCCTCAACTGTACCCTAAAACTTACCCGTTCGCCAACCCTAAGCCTAGCCCTAAACCTAACCCTAACCACAACCCCACACCTTACCCTAAACTGTACGCTAATCCTGACACGTACACTAACACTAACAGGTGTCCTAACATATACCCTGACCCTAAAAGTTTTCCGTACCCTCACCTGTACCCTAAACCTTACTGGTTCGCTAACCGTAACATTAGCCCTAAACATAATGCTAACACCAACCCTACACCATACCCTAACCCGTACACTAATCTTAACCCGTACACCAAAATTATGCAATGCCCTCACACGTACTTTGACACTAACACGTTTCCGTACACTCATGTACCATAAAACTTACCTGTTCGCTAACCCTAACCCTAGCCCTAAACTTAACCCTAACCTCAACCCTACACATTTCCCTAACCCGTACCCTAATCCTAACCCATACACTAGCACTACACGTGCCCTAACAGGTACCCTGACCGTAACACTTTTCTGTACACTCACCTGTACCCTAAAACATACCGTTTGCTATTCTTAACCCTAGACCTAAACGTAAACCTTACCCCATCCCTAAACCTTTCCCTAAAGCGTACCCAATCCTAACCAGTACCCTAACACTAATCCGTGCCCTAACATGTACCCTGATCCTAACACGTTTCTGGACCATCACCTGTAACCTAAACCTTACATTTCGCTAACCCTAACCATAGCCCTAAACCTAACCCTAAACCCAACCCTACCCATTACCCTAACCCATACCGTAATCCTAACCAGTACACTAATACTAATCCGTGCCCTGAAACGTAACCTGAGCCTAACACTTTTCTGTACCCTCACCTGTACCCTAAACTTTACCGTTCACAAACCCGAAACATACCCCTAAACCAAGCCCTAACACCAACCCAACACCTTACCATAAACCGTACCCTAATCCTATCCCGTACACAAACACTAATCCATGCCCTGACACGTACCCTGCCTCTAACTCTTTACCCTACTCTCTCCTGTACCCTAAATCTTACCGTTTGCTAACCCTAACCCTAGCCCTAAAGCTAAATCTAACTACAACCCTACACCTTACCCTAACATGTACACTAATCTTAATGCATACACTAACACTAACCCATTCCCTCACACTTACTTTGACACTAAAACATTTCCTTACCCTCACCTGTAACCTAAACCTTACTCGTTCGCTCACCCTAACCCTAGCCCTAACACTAAACATAACACCAACCCTATCCATTAGCCTAACCCGTACCCTAATTCTAACCCGTACACTAACACTAATCCGTGCCCTAACATTTACCCTGACCCTTACACTTTTCCATACCCACGCCTGAACCCTAAATCTTACCATTCACTAACCCTAACCCTAGGTCTAAACCTAACCCTAAACCCAAGCCCAACCCTACACCTAACTCTAACATGTACACTAATCCTAATCCTTAAACTAACACTAACCTGTGCCCTAACACGAACCCTGACCCTAACTCATTTCCATACGCTCACCTGTACTCTAATGTTACCTATTCGCTAACCCTAACACTAGCCCTAAACCTAAACCTAACCCCAACCCTACACCTTACCCTAACCCATACCCTAATCATAACCCATACACTAACACTAACTCGTGCCCTAACACCTACCCTAACCCTACCCCTAACCCTTACCCTAACACTAACCCTAAACTTTACCATTTGTTAACCATAACCGTAGCCCCAAACCTAAACCTAACTACAAACCTACTCCTAACACATACACTAATCTTAACCCATACACTAACACTAACGCAATACCACACACGTACTTTGACAATAAAACATTTCCATATGGTCAGCTGTAACCTAAACCTTACCCGTTCACTAAACTTAACCCTACCCCTAACACTAACCATAACGCCAACCCTACCAATTACCCTAACCCGTACCCTAATCCTAACCTGTAAACCCACACTAACCCCTGCCCTAACACGTACCCTGACCCTAACACTTTTCCGTAACCTCACCTGTACCCTAAACCTTACCGTTCGCTAACCCTAACCCTAAACCTAGACGAAACCCCAACCGTACACCTTACCCTAACCCGTAAGCTAATCCTAAGCCATACACTAACACTGACACGTGTCCTAACACATACACAAACCCTAACACTTTTCTGTACCATCACCTGTACCCTAAACCTGACATTTGGCTAACCCTAACCCTAGCCATAAAGCTAACCCTAAGCCCAACCCTAAACCTTACCTAAACCGTACCCTAATCCTAACCAGTATACTACTACTAAGCCATGCCCTGACATGTACCCTGACCCTAACGCTTTTCCATAACCTCACCGGTACCCTAAACCTTACCCATTCGCTAACCCTAACCCTAGCCCTAGCCCTAGCCCTAACCCTAACGCCAACCCTACTACTTACCCTAACCCGTACCCTAATCCCAACCCATACACTATCACTAACCCATGTCCTAACACGTACCTTGACCCGAACACTTTTCCGTATCCTCTCCTGTACCCAAAATCTTACCGTTCACTAACCCTAACCCTAGCCCTAAACATAACGCTAACACCAACCTTACAGCATACCCTAACCCGTACACTAAACTTAACCCGTACAAAAAAACGAACCCATGCCCTCACATGTACTTTGACACTAACACATTTCCGTACCCTCCCGTGTACCGTAAACCTTACCCGTTTGCTAACTCTAACTGTAGGCCTAACCCTAACCATAACACCAACCCTACCCATTTCCCTAACCCGTACCCTAATCCTTACCCATACACTAACACTAATCCATGCCCTAACACGTACCCTGACCCTAACACTTTTCCATACCCACTCCTGTACCCTAAATCTTACCATTCGCTAACCCTAACCCTATGTCTAAACCTAACCCTAACCCCAACCCTACACCTAACCCTAACCCGTACCCTAATCCATACACTAACACTAACCTGTGCCCTAACATGAACCCTGACCCTAACTTGTTTCCATAAGCTCACCTGTACCCTAAATGTTACCTATTCGCTAACCCTAACCCCACCCCTACACCTAAACATAACCCCAACCCTACACCTTTCCCTAACCCATACCCTAATCCTAACCCGTACACTAACACTAACCCGTGCCCTAACACGTACCCTGACCCTAACACTTTTCCGTTTCCTCTCCAGTACCCTAAATCTTACCGTTCGCTAAACCTAGCCCTTTCCCTAAACAGAACGCTAACACCAACCTGACACCATACCCTAACCCATACACTGATCTTAACCCATACACCAAAATTAAGCAATTCCCTCACATGTACTTTGACCCTAACACGTTTCCGTACCCTCCTGTGTACCGTAAACCTTACCTGTTCGCTAACACTTACCCTAGGTCTAAGCCTAACACTATCCACAACCCTACACAAAATCCTAACCCATACCCTAATCCTAATCCGTACAATAACACTAACCTGTGCCCTAACACCAAGCCTGACCCTAACTCGTTTCCATATGCTTACCTGTACCCTAAATATTACCTATTCGCTAACCCTAACCCTAACACTAACCCTAACCCCAATCCTACACCTTACCCTGACCCGTACTGTAATCCTAACCCGTACCCTAATACTAATCCGTGCCCTGACACGTAAACAGACCGTGACACTTTTCTGTACCCTCACCTGTACCCTAAGCCTTACATTTCGCTAACCCTAACCCTAGCCCTAAAGCTAAATCTAACTCCAACCCTACACCTTACCCTAACACGTACACTAATCTTAAACCTTAAACTAACACTAACCCATTCCCGCATATGTATTTTGACCCTAAAACATTTCCGTACCCTCCCCTGTAACCTAAAAATTACCCGGTCGCTAACCCTAACCCTAGCTCTAAACCTAACCCTAACGCCAACCCTACATCTTACCCTAACCCATACACTAATCCTAAACTGTACACTAACACTAACCAGTGCCCTGAAACGTACCCTGACCCTAACACTTTTCCATACCCTCAGCTGTACGCTAAACCTAATCGTTAGCTAACCCTAACTGTAGACTTAAACCTAGCCCTAACACCAACCCTACACCTTATTCTAACCCGTACCCTATTTTTAACCCCTACACTAACACTAACCCATGCCCTCACACGTAATTTGACACTAACACGTCTCCATACACTCACATGTACCATAAGCCTTAACTGTTCGCTAAGCCTATCCCTAACCCTAACGCCAACCCTAACCATTACCCTAACCCATACCCTAATCCTAACCACACATTAACACTAACACGTTTCCTAACACATAACCTGACCCAAACGCTTTTCCGTACCCTCAACTGTACCCTAAAACTTACCCGTTCGCCAACCCTAAGCCTAGCCCTAAACCTAACCCTAACCACAACCCCACACCTTACCCTAAACTCTACGCTAATCCTGACACGTACACTAACACTAACAGGTGTCCTAACATATACCCTGACCCTAAAAGTTTTCCGTACCCTCACCTGTACCCTAAACCTTACTGGTTCGCTAACCGTAACCTTAGCCCTAAACATAATGCTAACACCAACCCTACACCATACCCTAACCCGTACACTAATCTTAACCCGTACACCAAAATTATGCAACGCCCTCACACGTACTTTGACACTAACACGTTTCCGTACACTCATGTACCATAAAACTTACCTGTTCGCTAACCCTAACCCTAGCCCTAAACTTAACCCTAACCTCAACCCTACACATTACCCTAACCCGTACCCTAATCCTAACCCATACACTAACACTACATGTGCCCTAACAGGTACCCTGACCGTAACACTTTTCTGTACACTCACCTGTACCCTAAACCATACCGTTTGCTATCCTTAACCCTAGACCTAAACGTAAACCTTATCCCATCCCTAAACCTTTCCCTAAAGTGTACCCAATCCTAACCAGTACCCTAACTCTAATCCGTGCCCTAACATGTACCCTGATCCTAACACGTTTCTGGACCATCACCTGTAACCTAAACCTTACATTTCGCTAACCCTAACCATAGCCCTAAACCTAACCCTAAACCCAACCCTACCCATTACCCTAACCCATACCGTAATCCTAACCAGTACACTAATACTAATCCGTGCCCTGAAACGTAACCTGAGCCTAACACTTTTCTGTACCCTCACCTGTACCCTAAACTTTACCGTTCACAAACCCGAAACATACCCCTAAACCAAGCCCTAACACCAACCCAACACCTTACCATAAACCGTACCCTAATCCTATCCCGTACACAAACACTACTCCATGCCCTGACACGTACCCTGCCTCTAACTCTTTACCCTACTCTCTCCTGTACCCTAAATCTTACCGTTTGCTAACCCTAACCCTAGCCCTAAAGCTAAATCTAACTACAACCCTACACCTTACCCTAACATGTACACTAATCTTAATGCATACACTAACACTAACCCATTCCCTCACACTTACTTTGACACTAAAACATTTCCTTACCCTCACCTGTAACCTAAACCTTACTCGTTCGCTCACCCTAACCCTAGCCCTAACACTAAACATAACGCCAAACCTATCCATTAGCCTAACCCTTACCCTAATTCTAACCCGTACACTAACACTAATCCGTGCCCTAACATTTACCCTGACCCTTACACTTTTCCATACCCACGCCTGAACCCTAAATCTTACCATTCACTAACCCTAACCCTAGGTCTAAACCTAACCCTAAACCCAAGCCCAACCCTACACCTAACTCTAACATGTACACTAATCCTAATCCTTAAACTAACACTAACCTGTGCCCTAACACGAACCCTGACCCTAACTCATTTCCATACGCTCACCTGTACTCTAATGTTACCTATTCGCTAACCCTAACACTAGCCCTAAACCTAAACCTAACCCCAACCCTACACCTTACCCTAACCCATACCCTAATCATAACCCATACACTAACACTAACTCGTGCCCTAACACCTACCCTAACCCTACCCCTAACCCTAACCCTAACACTAACCCTAAACTTTACCATTTGTTAACCATAACCGTAGCCCCAAACCTAAACCTAACTACAAACCTACTCCTAACACATACACTAATCTTAACCCATACACTAACACTAACGCAATACCACACACGTACTTTGACAATAAAACATTTCCATATGGTCAGCTGTAACCTAAACCTTACCCGTTCACTAAACTTAACCCTACCCCTAACACTAACCATAACGCCAACCCTACCAATTACCCTAACCCGTACCCTAATCCTAACCTGTAAACCCACACTAACCCCTGCCCTAACACGTACCCTGACCCTAACACTTTTCCGTAACCTCACCTGTACCCTAAACCTTACCGTTCGCTAACCCTAACCCTAAACCTAGACGAAACCCCAACCGTACACCTTACCCTAACCCGTAAGCTAATCCTAAGCCATACACTAACACTGACACGTGTCCTAACACATACACAAACCCTAACACTTTTCTGTACCATCACCTGTACCCTAAACCTGACATTTGGCTAACCCTAACCCTAGCCATAAAGCTAACCCTAAGCCCAACCCTAAACCTTACCTAAACCGTACCCTAATCCTAACCAGTATACTACTACTAAGCCATGCCCTGACATGTACCCTGACCCTAACGCTTTTCCATAACCTCACCGGTACCCTAAACCTTACCCATTCGCTAACCCTAACCCTAGCCCTAGCCCTAGCCCTAACCCTAACGCCAACCCTACTACTTACCCTAACCCGTACCCTAATCCCAACCCATACACTATCACTAACCCATGTCCTAACACGTACCTTGACCCGAACACTTTTCCGTATCCTCTCCTGTACCCAAAATCTTACCGTTCACTAACCCTAACCCTAGCCCTAAACATAACGCTAACACCAACCTTACAGCATACCCTAACCCGTACACTAAACTTAACCCGTACAAAAAAACGAACCCATGCCCTCACATGTACTTTGACACTAACACATTTCCGTACCCTCCCGTGTACCGTAAACCTTACCCGTTTGCTAACTCTAACTGTAGGCCTAACCCTAACCATAACACCAACCCTACCCATTTCCCTAACCCGTACCCTAATCCTTACCAATACACTAACACTAATCCATGCCCTAACACGTACCCTGACCCTAACACTTTTCCATACCCACTCCTGTACCCTAAATCTTACCATTCGCTAACCCTAACCCTATGTCTAAACCTAACCCTAACCCCAACCCTACACCTAACCCTAACCCGTACCCTAATCCATACACTAACACTAACCTGTGCCCTAACATGAACCCTGACCCTAACTTGTTTCCATAAGCTCACCTGTACCCTAAATGTTACCTATTCGCTAACCCTAACCCCACCCCTACACCTAAACATAACCCCAACCCTACACCTTTCCCTAACCCATACCCTAATCCTAACCCGTACACTAACACTAACCCGTGCCCTAACACGTACCCTGACCCTAACACTTTTCCGTATCCTCTCCAGTACCCTAAATCTTACCGTTCGCTAAACCTAGCCCTTTCCCTAAACAGAACGCTAACACCAACCTGACACCATACCCTAACCCATACACTGATCTTAACCCATACACCAAAATTAAGCAATTCCCTCACATGTACTTTGACACTAACACGTTTCCGTACCCTCCTGTGTACCGTAAACCTTACCTGTTCGCTAACACTTACCCTAGGTCTAAGCCTAACACTATCCACAACCCTACACAAAATCCTAACCCATACCCTAATCCTAATCCGTACAATAACACTAACCTGTGCCCTAACACCAAGCCTGACCCTAACTCGTTTCCATATGCTTACCTGTACCCTAAATATTACCTATTCGCTAACCCTAACCCTAACACTAACCCTAACCCCAATCCTACACCTTACCCTAATCCGTACTGTAATCCTAACCCGTACCCTAATACTAATCCGTGCCCTGACACGTACACAGACCGTGACACTTTTCTGTACCCTCACCTGTACCCTAAGCCTTACATTTCGCTAAACCTAACCCTAGCCCTAAAGCTAAATCTAACTCCAACCCTACACCTTACCCTAACACGTACACTAATCTTAAACCTTAAACTAACACTAACCCATTCCCGCATATGTATTTTGACCCTAAAACATTTCCGTACCCTCCCCTGTAACCTAAAAATTACCCGGTCACTAACCCTAACCCTAGCTCTAAACCTAACCCTAACGCCAACCCTACATCTTACCCTAACCCATACACTAATCCTAAACCGTACACTAACACTAACCAGTGCCCTGAAACGTACCCTGACCCTAACACTTTTCCATACCCTCAGCTGTACGCTAAACCTAATCGTTAGCTAACCCTAACTGTAGACTTAAACCTAACCCTAACACCAACCCTACACCTTATTCTAACCCGTACCCTATTTTTAACCCCTACACTAACACTAACCCATGCCCTCACACGTAATTGGACACTAACACGTCTCCATACACTCACATGTACCATAAGCCTTAACTGTTCGCTAAGCCTATCCCTAACCCTAACGCCAACCCTAACCATTACCCTAACCCATACCCTAATCCTAACCACACATTAACACTAACACGTTTCCTAACACATAACCTGACCCAAACGCTTTTCCGTACCCTCAACTGTACCCTAAAACTTACCCGTTCGCCAACCCTAAGCCTAGCCCTAAACCTAACCCTAACCACAACCCCACACCTTACCCTAAACTCTACGCTAATCCTGACACGTACACTAACACTAACAGGTGTCCTAACATATACCCTGACCCTAAAAGTTTTCCGTACCCTCACCTGTACCCTAAACCTTACTGGTTCGCTAACCGTAACCTTAGCCCTAAACATAATGCTAACACCAACCCTACACCATACCCTAACCCGTACACTAATCTTAACCCGTACACCAAAATTATGCAATGCCCTCACACGTACTTTGACACTAACACGTTTCCGTACACCCATGTACCATAAAACTTACCTGTTCGCTAACCCTAACCCTAGCCCTAAACTTAACCCTAACCTCAACCCTACACATTTCCCTAACCCGTACCCTAATCCTAACCCATACACTAGCACTACACGTGCCCTAACAGGTACCCTGACCGTAACACTTTTCTGTACACTCACCTGTACCCTAAACCATACCGTGTGCTATCCTTAACCCTAGACCTAAACGTAAACCTTACCCCATCCCTAAACCTTTCCCTAAAGCGTACCCAATCCTAACCAGTACCCTAACACTAATCCGTGCCCTAACATGTACCCTGATCCTAACACGTTTCTGGACCATCACCTGTAACCTAAACCTTACATTTCGCTAACCCTAACCATAGCCCTAAACCTAACCCTAAACCCAACCCTACCCATTACCCTAACCCATACCGTAATCCTAACCAGTACACTAATACTAATCCGTGCCCTGAAACGTAACCTGAGCCTAACACTTTTCTGTACCCTCACCTGTACCCTAAACTTTACCGTTCACAAACCCGAAACATACCCCTAAACCAAGCCCTAACACCAACCCAACACCTTACCATAAACCGTACCCTAATCCTATCCCGTACACAAACACTAATCCATGCCCTGACACGTACCCTGCCTCTAACTCTTTACCCTACTCTCTCCTGTACCCTAAATCTTACCGTTTGCTAACACTAACCCTAGCCCTAAAGCTAAATCTAACTACAACCCTACACCTTACCCTAACATGTACACTAATCTTAATGCATACACTAACACTAACCCATTCCCTCACACTTACTTTGACACTAAAACATTTCCTTACCCTCACCTGTAACCTAAACCTTACTCGTTCGCTCACCCTAACCCTAGCCCTAACACTAAACATAACGCCAACCCTATCCATTAGCCTAACCCGTACCCTAATTCTAACCCGTACACTAACACTAATCCGTGCCCTAACATTTACCCTGACCCTTACACTTTTCCATACCCACGCCTGAACCCTAAATCTTACCATTCACTAACCCTAACCCTAGGTCTAAACCTAACCCTAAACCCAAGCCCAACCCTACACCTAACTCTAACATGTACACTAATCCTAATCCTTAAACTAACACTAACCTGTGCCCTAACACGAACCCTGACCCTAACTCATTTCCATACGCTCACCTGTACTCTAATGTTACCTATTCGCTAACCCTAACACTAGCCCTAAACCTAAACCTAACCCCAACCCTACACCTTACCCTAACCCATACCCTAATCATAACCCATACACTAACACTAACTCGTGCCCTAACACCTACCCTAACCCTACCCCTAACCCTAACCCTAACACTAACCCTAAACTTTACCATTTGTTAACCATAACCGTAGCCCCAAACCTAAACCTAACTACAAACCTACTCCTAACACATACACTAATCTTAACCCATACACTAACACTAACGCAATACCACACACGTACTTTGACAATAAAACATTTCCGTATGGTCAGCTGTAACCTAAACCTTACCCGTCCACTATACTTAACCCTACCCCTAACACTAACCATAACGCCAACCCTACCAATTACCCTAACCCGTACCCTAATCCTAACCTGTAAACCCACACTAACCCCTGCCCTAATACGTACCCTGACCCTAACACTTTTCCGTAACCTCACCTGTACCCTAAACCTTACCGTTCGCTAACCCTAACCCTAAACCTAGACGAAACCCCAACCGTACACCTTACCCTAACCCGTAAGCTAATCCTAAGCCATACACTAACACTGACACGTGTCCTAACACATACACAAACCCTAACACTTTTCTGTACCATCACCTGTACCCTAAACCTGACATTTGGCTAACCCTAACCCTAGCCATAAAGCTAACCCTAAGCCCAACCCTAAACCTTACCTAAACCGTACCCTAATCCTAACCAGTATACTACTACTAAGCCATGCCCTGACATGTACCCTGACCCTAACGCTTTGCCATAACCTCACCGGTACCCTAAACCTTACCCATTCGCTAACCCTAACCCTAGCCCTAGCCCTAACCCTAACGCCAACCCTACTACTTACCCTAACCCGTACCCTAATCCCAACCCATACACTATCACTAACCCATGTCCTAACACGTACCTTGACCCGAACACTTTTCCGTATCCTCTCCTGTACCCAAAATCTTACCGTTCACTAACCCTAACCCTAGCCCTAAACATAACGCTAACACCAACCTTACAGCATACCCTAACCCGTACACTAAACTTAACCCGTACAAAAAAACGAACCCATGCCCTCACATGTACTTTGACACTAACACATTTCCGTACCCTCCCGTGTACCGTAAACCTTACCCGTTTGCTAACTCTAACTGTAGGCCTAACCCTAACCATAACACCAACCCTACCCATTTCCCTAACCCGTACCCTAATCCTTACCCATACACTAACACTAATCCATGCCCTAACACGTACCCTGACCCTAACACTTTTCCATACCCACTCCTGTACCCTAAATCTTACCATTCGCTAACCCTAACCCTATGTCTAAACCTAACCCTAACCCCAACCCTACACCTAACCCTAACCCGTACCCTAATCCATACACTAACACTAACCTGTGCCCTAACATGAACCCTGACCCTAACTTGTTTCCATAAGCTCACCTGTACCCTAAATGTTACCTATTCGCTAACCCTAACCCCACCCCTACACCTAAACATAACCCCAACCCTACACCTTTCCCTAACCCATACCCTAATCCTAACCCGTACACTAACACTAACCCGTGCCCTAACACGTACCCTGACCCTAACACTTTTCCGTATCCTCTCCAGCACCCTAAATCTTACCGTTCGCTAAACCTAGCCCTTTCCCTAAACAGAACGCTAACACCAACCTGACACCATACCCTAACCCATACACTGATCTTAACCCATACACCAAAATTAAGCAATTCCCTCACATGTACTTTGACACTAACACGTTTCCGTACCCTCCTGTGTACCGTAAACCTTACCTGTTCGCTAACACTTACCCTAGGTCTAAGCCTAACACTATCCACAACCCTACACAAAATCCTAACCCATACCCTAATCCTAATCCATACAATAACACTAACCTGTGCCCTAACACCAAGCCTGACCCTAACTCGTTTCCATATGCTTACCTGTACCCTAAATATTACCTATTGGCTAACCCTAACCCTAACACTAACCCTAACCCCAATCCTACACCTTACCCTAATCCGTACTGTAATCCTAACCCGTACCCTAATACTAATCCGTGCCCTGACACGTACACAGACCGTGACACTTTTCTGTACCCTCACCTGTACCCTAAGCCTTACATTTCGCTAACCCTAACCCTAGCCCTAAAGCTAAATCTAACTCCAACCCTACACCTTACCCTAACACGTACACTAATCTTAAACCTTAAACTAACACTAACCCATTCCCGCATATGTATTTTGACCCTAAAACATTTCCGTACCCTCCCCTGTAACCTAAAAATTACCCGGTCGCTAACCCTAACCCTAGCTCTAAACCTAACCCTAACGCCAACCCTACATCTTACCCTAACCCATACACTAATCCTAAACCGTACACTAACACTAACCAGTGCCCTGAAACGTACCCTGACCCTAACACTTTTCCATACCCTCAGCTGTACGCTAAACCTAATCGTTAGCTAACCCTAACTGTAGACTTAAACCTAACCCTAACACCAACCCTACACCTTATTCTAACCCGTACCCTATTTTTAACCCCTACACTAACACTAACCCATGCCCTCACACGTAATTTGACACTAACACGTCTCCATACACTCACATGTACCATAAGCCTTAACTGTTCGCTAAGCCTATCCCTAACCCTAACGCCAACTCTAACCATTACCCTAACCCATACCCTAATCCTAACCACACATTAAAACTAACACGTTTCCTAACACATAACCTGACCCAAACGCTTTTCCGTACCCTCAACTGTACCCTAAAACTTACCCGTTCGCCAACCCTAAGCCTAGCCCTAAACCTAACCCTAACCACAACCCCACACCTTACCCTAAACTCTACGCTAATCCTGACACGTACACTAACACTAACAGGTGTCCTAACATATACCCTGACCCTAAAAGTTTTCCGTACCCTCACCTGTACCCTAAACCTTACTGGTTCGCTAACCGTAACATTAGCCCTAAACATAATGCTAACACCAACCCTACACCATACCCTAACCCGTACACTAATCTTAACCCGTACACCAAAATTATGCAATGCCCTCACACGTACTTTGACACTAACACGTTTCCGTACACTCATGTACCATAAAACTTACCTGTTCGCTAACCCTAACCCTAGCCCTAAACTTAACCCTAACCTCAACCCTACACATTACCCTAACCCGTACCCTAATCCTAACCCATACACTAACACTACACGTGCCCTAACAGGTACCCTGACCGTAACACTTTTCTGTACACTCACCTGTACCCTAAACCATACCGTTTGCTATCCTTAACCCTAGACCTAAACGTAAACCTTACCCCATCCCTAAACCTTTCCCTAAAGCGTACCCAATCCTAACCAGTACCCTAACACTAATCCGTGCCCTAACATGTACCCTGATCCTAACACGTTTCTGGACCATCACCTGTAACCTAAACCTTACATTTCGCTAACCCTAACCATAGCCCTAAACCTAACCCTAAACCCAACCCTACCCATTACCCTAACCCATACCGTAATCCTAACCAGTACACTAATACTAATCCGTGCCCTGAAACGTAACCTGAGCCTAACACTTTTCTGTACCCTCACCTGTACCCTAAACTTTACCGTTCACAAACCCGAAACATACCCCTAAACCAAGCCCTAACACCAACCCAACACCTTACCATAAACCGTACCCTAATCCTATCCCGTACACAAACACTAATCCATGCCCTGACACGTACCCTGCCTCTAACTCTTTACCCTACTCTCTCCTGTACCCTAAATCTTACCGTTTGCTAACCCTAACCCTAGCCCTAAAGCTAAATCTAACTACAACCCTACACCTTACCCTAACATGTACACTAATCTTAATGCATACACTAACACTAACCCATTCCCTCACACTTACTTTGACACTAAAACATTTCCTTACCCTCACCTGTAACCTAAACCTTACTCGTTCGCTCACCCTAACCCTAGCCCTAACACTAAACATAACGCCAACCCTATCCATTAGCCTAACCCGTACCCTAATTCTAACCCGTACACTAACACTAATCCGTGCCCTAACATTTACCCTGACCCTTACACTTTTCCATACCCACGCCTGAACCCTAAATCTTACCATTCACTAACCCTAACCCTAGGTCTAAACCTAACCCTAAACCCAAGCCCAACCCTACACCTAACTCTAACATGTACACTAATCCTAATCCTTAAACTAACACTAACCTGTGCCCTAACACGAACCCTGACCCTAACTCATTTCCATACGCTCACCTGTACTCTAATGTTACCTATTCGCTAACACTAACACTAGCCCTAAACCTAAACCTAACCCCAACCCTACACCTTACCCTAACCCATACCCTAATCATAACCCATACACTAACACTAACTCGTGCCCTAACACCTACCCTAACCCTACCCCTAACCCTAACCCTAACACTAACCCTAAACTTTACCATTTGTTAACCATAACCGTAGCCCCAAACCTAAACCTAACTACAAACCTACTCCTAACACATACACTAATCTTAACCCATACACTAACACTAACGCAATACCACACACGTACTTTGACAATAAAACATTTCCATATGGTCAGCTGTAACCTAAACCTTACCCGTTCACTAAACTTAACCCTACCCCTAACACTAACCATAACGCCAACCCTACCAATGACCCTAACCCGTACCCTAATCCTAACCTGTAAACCCACACTAACCCCTGCCCTAACACGTACCCTGACCCTAACACTTTTCCGTAACCTCACCTGTACCCTAAACCTTACCGTTCGCTAACCCTAACCCTAAACCTAGACGAAACCCCAACCGTACACCTTACCCTAACCCGTAAGCTAATCCTAAGCCATACACTAACACTGACACGTGTCCTAACACATACACAAACCCTAACACTTTTCTGTACCATCACCTGTACCCTAAACCTGACATTTGGCTAACCCTAACCCTAGCCATAAAGCTAACCCTAAGCCCAACCCTAAACCTTACCTAAACCGTACCCTAATCCTAACCAGTATACTACTACTAAGCCATGCCCTGACATGTACCCTGACCCTAACGCTTTTCCATAACCTCACCGGTAGCCTAAACCTTACCCATTCGCTAACCCTAACCCTAGCCCTAGCCCTAACCCTAACGCCAACCCTACTACTTACCCTAACCCGTACCCTAATCCCAACCCATACACTATCACTAACCCATGTCCTAACACGTACCTTGACCCGAACACTTTTCCGTATCCTCTCCTGTACCCAAAATCTTACCGTTCACTAACCCTAACCCTAGCCCTAAACATAACGCTAACACCAACCTTACAGCATACCCTAACCCGTACACTAAACTTAACCCGTACAAAAAAACGAACCCATGCCCTCACATGTACTTTGACACTAACACATTTCCGTACCCTCCCGTGTACCGTAAACCTTACCCGTTTGCTAACTCTAACTGTAGGCTTAACCCTAACCATAACACCAACCCTACCCATTTCCCTAACCCGTACCCTAATCCTTACCCATACACTAACAGTAATCCATGCCCTAACACGTACCCTGACCCTAACACTTTTCCATACCCACTCCTGTACCCTAAATCTTACTATTCGCTAACCCTAACCCTATGTCTAAACCTAACCCTAACCCCAACCCTACACCTAACCCTAACCCGTACCCTAATCCATACACTAACACTAACCTGGGCCCTAACATGAACCCTGACCCTAACTTGTTTCCATAAGCTCACCTGTACCCTAAATGTTACCTATTCGCTAACCCTAACCCCACCCCTACACCTAAACATAACCCCAACCCTACACCTTTCCCTAACCCATACCCTAATCCTAACCCGTACACTAACACTAACCCGTGCGCTAACACGTACCCTGACCCTAACACTTTTCCGTATCCTCTCCAGTACCCTAAATCTTACCGTTCGCTAAACCTAGCCCTTTCCCTAAACAGAACGCTAACACCAACCTGACACCATACCCTAACCCATACACTGATCTTAACCCATACACCAAAATTAAGCAATTCCCTCACATGTACTTTGACCCTAACACGTTTCCGTACCCTCCTGTGTACCGTAAACCTTACCTGTTCGCTAACACTTACCCTAGGTCTAAGCCTAACACTATCCACAACCCTACACAAAATCCTAACCCATACCCTAATCCTAATCCGTACAATAACACTAACCTGTGCCCTAACACCAAGCCTGACCCTAACTCGTTTCCATATGCTTACCTGTACCCTAAATATTACCTATTCGCTAACCCTAACCCTAACACTAACCCTAACCCCAATCCTACACCTTACCCTAATCCGTACTGTAATCCTAACCCGTACCCTAATACTAATCTGTGCCCTGACACGTACACAGACCGTGACACTTTTCTGTACCCTCACCTGTACCCTAAGCCTTACATTTCGCTAACCCTAACCCTAGCCCTAAAGCTAAATCTAACTCCAACCCTACACCTTACCCTAACACGTACACTAATCTTAAACCTTAAACTAACACTAACCCATTCCCGCATATGTATTTTGACCCTAAAACATTTCCGTACCCTCCCCTGTAACCTAAAAATTACCCGGTCGCTAACCCTAACCCTAGCTCTAAACCTAACCCTAACGCCAACCCTACATCTTACCCTAACCCATACACTAATCCTAAACCGTACACTAACACTAACCAGTGCCCTGAAACGTACCCTGACCCTAACACTTTTCCATACCCTCAGCTGTACGCTAAACCTAATCGTTAGCTAACCCTAACTGTAGACTTAAACCTAACCCTAACACCAACCCTACACCTTATTCTAACCCGTACCCTATTTTTAACCCCTACACTAACACTAACCCATGCCCTCACACGTAATTTGACACTAACACGTCTCCATACACTCACATGTACCATAAGCCTTAACTGTTCGCTAAGCCTATCCCTAACCCTAACGCCAACCCTAACCATTACCCTAACCCATACCCTAATCCTAACCACACATTAACACTAACACGTTTTCTAACACATAACCTGACCCAAACGCTTTTCCGTACCCTCAACTGTACCCTAAAACTTACCCGTTCGCCAACCCTAAGCCTAGCCCTAAACCTAACCCTAACCACAACCCCACAACTTACCCTAAACTCTAAGCTAATCCTGACACGTACACTAACACTAACAGGTGTCCTAACATATACCCTGACCCTAAAAGTTTTCCGTACCCTCACCTGTACCCTAAACCTTACTGGTTCGCTAACCGTAACCTTAGCCCTAAACATAATGCTAACACCAACCCTACACCATACCCTAACCCGTACACTAATCTTAACCCGTACACCAAAATTATGCAATGCCCTCACACGTACTTTGACACTAACACGTTTCCGTACACTCATGTACCATAAAACTTACCTGTTCGCTAACCCTAACCCTAGCCCTAAACTTAACCCTAACCTCAACCCTACACATTTCCCTAACCCGTACCCTAATCCTAACCCATACACTAGCACTACACGTGCCCTAACAGGTACCCTGACCGTAACACTTTTCTGTACACTCACCTGTACCCTAAACCATACCGTTTGCTATCCTTAACCCTAGACCTAAACGTAAACCTTACCCCATCCCTAAACCTTTCCGTAAAACGTACCCAATCCTAACCAGTACCCTAACACTAATCCATGCCCTAACATGTACCCTGATCCTAACACGTTTCTGGACCATCACCTGTAACCTAAACCTTACATTTCGCTAACCCTAACCATAGCCCTAAACCTAACCCTAAACCCAACCCTACCCATTACCCTAACCCATACCGTAATCCTAACCAGTACACTAATACTAATCCGTGCCCTGAAACGTAACCTGAGCCTAACACTTTTCTGTACCCTCACCTGTACCCTAAACTTTACCGTTCACAAACCCGAAACATACCCCTAAACCAAGCCCTAACACCAACCCAACACCTTACCATACACCGTACCCTAATCCTATCCCGTACACAAACACTAATCCATGCCCTGACACGTACCCTGCCTCTAACTCTTTACCCTACTCTCTCCTGTACCCTAAATCTTACCGTTTGCTAACCCTAACCCTAGCCCTAAAGCTAAATCTAACTACAACCCTACACCTTACCCTAACATGTACACTAATCTTAATGCATACACTAACACTAACCCATTCCCTCACACTTACTTTGACACTAAAACATTTCCTTACCCTCACCTGTAACCTAAACCTTACTCGTTCGCTCACCCTAACTCTAGCCCTAACACTAAACATAACGCCAACCCTATCCATTAGCCTAACCCGTACCCTAATTCTAACCCGTACACTAACACTAATCCGTGCCCTAACATTTACCCTGACCCTTACACTTTTCCATACCCACGCCTGAACCCTAAATCTTACCATTCACTAACCCTAACCCTAGGTCTAAACCTAACCCTAAACCCAAGCCCAACCCTACACCTAACTCTAACATGTACACTAATCCTAATCCTTAAACTAACACTAACCTGTGCCCTAACACGAACCCTGACCCTAACTCATTTCCATACGCTCACCTGTACTCTAATGTTACCTATTCGCTAAGCCTAACACTAGCCCTAAACCTAAACCTAACCCCAACCCTACACCTTACCCTAACCCATACCCTAATCATAACCCATACACTAACACTAACTCGTGCCCTAACACCTACCCTAACCCTACCCCTAACCCTAACCCTAACACTAACCCTAAACTTTACCATTTGTTAACCATAACCGTAGCCCCAAACCTAAACCTAACTACAAACCTACTCCTAACACATACACTAATCTTAACCCATACACTAACACTAACGCAATACCACACACGTACTTTGACAATAAAACATTTCCATATGGTCAGCTGTAACCTAAACCTTACCCGTTCACTAAACTTAACCCTACCCCTAACACTAACCATAACGCCAACCCTACCAATTACCCTAACCCGTACCCTAATCCTAACCTGTAAACCCACACTAACCCCTGCCCTAACACGTACCCTGACCCTAACACTTTTCCGTAACCTCACCTGTACCCTAAACCTTACCGTTCGCTAACCCTAACCCTAAACCTAGACGAAACCCCAACCGTACACCTTACCCTAACCCGTAAGCTAATCCTAAGCCATACACTAACACTGACACGTGTCCTAACACATACACAAACCCTAACACTTTTCTGTACCATCACCTGTACCCTAAACCTGACATTTGGCTAACCCTAACCCTAGCCATAAAGCTAACCCTAAGCCCAACCCTAAACCTTACCTAAACCGTACCCTAATCCTAACCAGTATACTACTACTAAGCCATGCCCTGACATGTACCCTGACCCTAACGCTTTTCCATAACCTCACCGGTACCCTAAACCTTACCCATTCGCTAACCCTAACCCTAGCCCTAGCCCTAGCCCTAACCCTAACGCCAACCCTACTACTTACCCTAACCCGTACCCTAATCCCAACCCATACACTATCACTAACCCATGTCCTAACACGTACCTTGACCCGAACACTTTTCCGTATCCTCTCCTGTACCCAAAATCTTACCGTTCACTAACCCTAACCCTAGCCCTAAACATAACGCTAACACCAACCTTACAGCATACCCTAACCCGTACACTAAACTTAACCCGTACAAAAAAACGAACCCATGCCCTCACATGTACTTTGACACTAACACATTTCCGTACCCTCCCGTGTACCGTAAACCTTACCCGTTTGCTAACTCTAACTGTAGGCCTAACCCTAACCATAACACCAACCCTACCCATTTCCCTAACCCGTACCCTAATCCTTACCCATACACTAACACTAATCCATGCCCTAACACGTACCCTGACCCTAACACTTTTCCATACCCACTCCTGTACCCTAAATCTTACCATTCGCTAACCCTAACCCTATGTCTAAACCTAACCCTAACCCCAACCCTACACCTAACCCTAACCCGTACCCTAATCCATACACTAACACTAACCTGTGCCCTAACATGAACCCTGACCCTAACTTGTTTCCATAAGCTCACCTGTATCCTAAATGTTACCTATTCGCTAACCCTAACCCCACCCCTACACCTAAACATAACCCCAACCCTACACCTTTCCCTAACCCATACCCTAATCCTAACCCGTACACTAACACTAACCCGTGCCCTAACACGTACCCTGACCCTAACACTTTTCCGTATCCTCTCCAGTACCCTAAATCTTACCGTTCGCTAAACCTAGCCCTTTCCCTAAACAGAACGCTAACACCAACCTGACACCATACCCTAACCCATACACTGATCTTAACCCATACACCAAAATTAAGCAATTCCCTCACATGTACTTTGACACTAACACGTTTCCGTACCCTCCTGTGTACCGTAAACCTTACCTGTTCGCTAACACTTACCCTAGGTCTAAGCCTAACACTATCCACAACCCTACACAAAATCCTAACCCATACCCTAATCCTAATCCGTACAATAACACTAACCTGTGCCCTAACACCAAGCCTGACCCTAACTCGTTTCCATATGCTTACCTGTACCCTAAATATTACCTATTCGCTAACCCTAACCCTAACACTAACCCTAACCCCAATCCTACACCTTACCCTAATCCGTACTGTAATCCTAACCCGTACCCTAATACTAATCCGTGCCCTGACACGTACACAGACCGTGACACTTTTCTGTACCCTCACCTGTACCCTAAGCCTTACATTTCGCTAACCCTAACCCTAGCCCTAAAGCTAAATCTAACTCCAACCCTACACCTTACCCTAACACGTACACTAATCTTAAACCTTAAACTAACACTAACCCATTCCCGCATATGTATTTTGACCCTAAAACATTTCCGTACACTCCCCTGTAACCTAAAAATTACCCGGTCGCTAACCCTAACCCTAGCTCTAAACCTAACCCTAACGCCAACCCTACATCTTACCCTAACCCATACACTAATCCTAAACCGTACACTAACACTAACCAGTGCCCTGAAACGTACCCTGACCCTAACACTTTTCCATACCCTCAGCTGTACGCTAAACCTAATCGTTAGCTAACCCTAACTGTAGACTTAAACCTAACCCTAACACCAACCCTACACCTTATTCTAACCCGTACCCTATTTTTAACCCCTACACTAACACTAACCCATGCCCTCACACGTAATTGGACACTAACACGTCTCCATACACTCACATGTACCATAAGCCTTAACTGTTCGCTAAGCCTATCCCTAACCCTAACGCCAACCCTAACCATTACCCTAACCCATACCCTAATCCTAACCACACATTAACACTAACACGTTTCCTAACACATAACCTGACCCAAACGCTTTTCCGTACCCTCAACTGTACCCTAAAACTTACCCGTTCGCCAACCCTAAGCCTAGCCCTAAACCTAACCCTAACCACAACCCCACACCTTACCCTAAACTGTACGCTAATCCTGACACGTACACTAACACTAACAGGTGTCCTAACATATACCCTGACCCTAAAAGTTTTCCGTACCCTCACCTGTACCCTAAACCTTACTGGTTCGCTAACCGTAACCTTAGCCCTAAACATAATGCTAACACCAACCCTACACCATACCCTAACCCGTACACTAATCTTAACCCGTACACCAAAATTATGCAATGCCCTCACACGTACTTTGACACTAACACGTTTCCGTACACTCATGTACCATAAAACTTACCTGTTCGCTAACCCTAACCCTAGCCCTAAACTTAACCCTAACCTCAACCCTACACATTTCCCTAACACGTACCCTAATCCTAACCCATACACTAGCACTACACGTGCCCTAACAGGTACCCTGACCGTAACACTTTTCTGTACACTCACCTGTACCCTAAACCATACCGTTTGCTATCCTTAACCCTAGACCTAAACGTAAACCTTACCCCATCCCTAAACCTTTCCCTAAAGCGTACCCAATCCTAACCAGTACCCTAACACTAATCCGTGCCCTAACATGTACCCTGATCCTAACACGTTTCTGGACCATCACCTGTAACCTAAACCTTACATTTCGCTAACCCTAACCATAGCCCTAAACCTAACCCTAAACCCAACCCTACCCATTACCCTAACCCATACCATAATCCTAACCAGTACACTAATACTAATCCGTGCCCTGAAACGTAACCTGAGCCTAACACTTTTCTGTACCCTCACCTGTACCCTAAACTTTACCGTTCACAAACCCGAAACATACCCCTAAACCAAGCCCTAACACCAACCCAACACCTTACCATACACCGTACCCTAATCCTATCCCGTACACAAACACTAATCCATGCCCTGACATGTACCCTGCCTCTAACTCTTTACCCTACTCTCTCCTGTACCCTAAATCTTACCGTTTGCTAACCCTAACCCTAGCCCTAAAGCTAAATCTAACTACAACCCTACACCTTACCCTAACATGTACACTAATCTTAATGCATACACTAACACTAACCCATTCCCTCACACTTACTTTGACACTAAAACATTTCCTTACCCTCACCTGTAACCTAAACCTTACTCGTTCGCTCACCCTAACTCTAGCCCTAACACTAAACATAACGCCAACCCTATCCATTAGCCTAACCCGTACCCTAATTCTAACCCGTACACTAACACTAATCCGTGCCCTAACATTTACCCTGACCCTTACACTTTTCCATACCCACGCCTGAACCCTAAATCTTACCATTCACTAACCCTAACCCTAGGTCTAAACCTAACCCTAAACCCAAGCCCAACCCTACACCTAACTCTAACATGTACACTAATCCTAATCCTTAAACTAACACTAACCTGTGCCCTAACACGAACCCTGACCCTAACTCATTTCCATACGCTCACCTGTACTCTAATGTTACCTATTCGCTAACCCTAACACTAGCCCTAAACCTAAACCTAACCCCAACCCTACACCTTACCCTAACCCATACCCTAATCATAACCCATACACTAACACTAACTCGTGCCCTAACACCTACCCTAACCCTACCCCTAACCCTAACCCTAACACTAACCCTAAACTTTACCATTTGTTAACCATAACCGTAGCCCCAAACCTAAACCTAACTACAAACCTACTCCTAACACATACACTTATCTTAACCCATACACTAACACTAACGCAATACCACACACGTACTTTGACAATAAAACATTTCCATATGGTCAGCTGTAACCTAAACCTTACCCGTTCACTAAACTTAACCCTACCCCTAACACTAACCATAACGCCAACCCTACCAATTACCCTAACCCGTACCCTAATCCTAACCTGTAAACCCACACTAACCCCTGCCCTAACACGTACCCTGACCCTAACACTTTTCCGTAACCTCACCTGTACCCTAAACCTTACCGTTCGCTAACCCTAACCCTAAACCTAGACGAAACCCCAACCGTACACCTTACCCTAACCCGTAAGCTAATCCTAAGCCATACACTAACACTGACACGTGTCCTAACACATACACAAACCCTAACACTTTTCTGTACCATCACCTGTACCCTAAACCTGACATTTGGCTAACCCTAACCCTAGCCATAAAGCTAACCCTAAGCCCAACCCTAAACCTTACCTAAACCGTACCCTAATCCTAACCAGTATACTACTACTAAGCCATGCCCTGACATGTACCCTGACCCTAACGCTTTTCCATAACCTCACCGGTACCCTAAACCTTACCCATTCGCTAACCCTAACCCTAGCCCTAGCCCTAGCCCTAACCCTAACGCCAACCCTACTACTTACCCTAACCCGTACCCTAATCCCAACCCATACACTATCACTAACCCATGTCCTAACACGTACCTTGACCCGAACACTTTTCCGTATCCTCTCCTGTACCCAAAATCTTACCGTTCACTAACCCTAACCCTAGCCCTAAACATAACGCTAACACCAACCTTACAGCATACCCTAACCCGTACACTAAACTTAACCCGTACAAAAAAACGAACCCATGCCCTCACATGTACTTTGACACTAACACATTTCCGTACCCTCCCGTGTACCGTAAACCTTACCCGTTTGCTAACTCTAACTGTAGGCCTAACCCTAACCATAACACCAACCCTACCCATTTCCCTAACCCGTACCCTAATCCTTACCCATACACTAACACTAATCCATGCCCTAACACGTACCCTGACCCTAACACTTTTCCATACCCACTCCTGTACCCTAAATCTTACCATTCGCTAACCCTAACCCTATGTCTAAACCTAACCCTAACCCCAACCCTACACCTAACCCTAACCCGTACCCTAATCCATACACTAACACTAACCTGTGCCCTAACATGAACCCTGACCCTAACTTGTTTCCATAAGCTCACCTGTATCCTAAATGTTACCTATTCGCTAACCCTAACCCCACCCCTACACCTAAACATAACCCCAACCCTACACCTTTCCCTAACCCATACCCTAATCCTAACCCGTACACTAACACTAACCCGTGCCCTAACACGTACCCTGACCCTAACACTTTTCGGTATCCTCTCCAGTACCCTAAATCTTACCGTTCGCTAAACCTAGCCCTTTCCCTAAACAGAACGCTAACACCAACCTGACACCATACCCTAACCCATACACTGATCTTAACCCATACACCAAAATTAAGCAATTCCCTCACATGTACTTTGACACTAACACGTTTCCGTACCCTCCTGTGTACCGTAAACCTTACCTGTTCGCTAACACTTACCCTAGGTCTAAGCCTAACACTATCCACAACCCTACACAAAATCCTAACCCATACCCTAATCCTAATCCGTACAATAACACTAACCTGTGCCCTAACACCAAGCCTGACCCTAACTCGTTTCCATATGCTTACCTGTACCCTAAATATTACCTATTCGCTAACCCTAACCCTAACACTAACCCTAACCCCAATCCTACACCTTACCCTAATCCGTACTGTAATCCTAACCCGTACCCTAATACTAATCCGTGCCCTGACACGTACACAGACCGTGACACTTTTCTGTACCCTCACCTGTACCCTAAGCCTTACATTTCGCTAACCCTAACCCTAGCCCTAAAGCTAAATCTAACTCCAACCCTACACCTTACCCTAACACGTACACTAATCTTAAACCTTAAACTAACACTAACCCATTCCCGCATATGTATTTTGACCCTAAAACATTTCCGTACCCTCCCCTGTAACCTAAAAATTACCCGGTCGCTAACCCTAACCCTAGCTCTAAACCTAACCCTAACGCCAACCCTACATCTTACCCTAACCCATACACTAATCCTAAACCGTACACTAACACTAACCAGTGCCCTGAAACGTACCCTGACCCTAACACTTTTCCATACCCTCAGCTGTACGCTAAACCTAATCGTTAGCTAACCCTAACTGTAGACTTAAACCTAACCCTAACACCAACCCTACACCTTATTCTAACCCGTACCCTATTTTTAACCCCTACACTAACACTAACCCATGCCCTCACACGTAATTTGACACTAACACGTCTCCATACACTCACATGTACCATAAGCCTTAACTGTTCGCTAAGCCTATCCCTAACCCTAACGCCAACCCTAACCATTACCCTAACCCATACCCTAATCCTAACCACACATTAACACTAACACGTTTCCTAACACATAACCTGACCCAAACGCTTTTCCGTACCCTCAACTGTACCCTAAAACTTACCCGTTCGCCAACCCTAAGCCTAGCCCTAAACCTAACCCTAACCACAACCCCACACCTTACCCTAAACTGTACGCTAATCCTGACACGTACACTAACACTAACAGGTGTCCTAACATATACCCTGACCCTAAAAGTTTTCCGTACCCTCACCTGTACCCTAAACCTTACTGGTTCGCTAACCGTAACATTAGCCCTAAACATAATGCTAACACCAACCCTACACCATACCCTAACCCGTACACTAATCTTAACCCGTACACCAAAATTATGCAATGCCCTCACACGTACTTTGACACTAACACGTTTCCGTACACTCATGTACCATAAAACTTACCTGTTCGCTAACCCTAACCCTAGCCCTAAACTTAACCCTAACCTCAACCCTACACATTTCCCTAACCCGTACCCTAATCCTAACCCATACACTAGCACTACACGTGCCCTAACAGGTACCCTGACCGTAACACTTTTCTGTACACTCACCTGTACCCTAAAACATACCGTTTGCTATTCTTAACCCTAGACCTAAACGTAAACCTTACCCCATCCCTAAACCTTTCCCTAAAGCGTACCCAATCCTAACCAGTACCCTAACACTAATCCGTGCCCTAACATGTACCCTGATCCTAACACGTTTCTGGACCATCACCTGTAACCTAAACCTTACATTTCGCTAACCCTAACCATAGCCCTAAACCTAACCCTAAACCCAACCCTACCCATTACCCTAACCCATACCGTAATCCTAACCAGTACACTAATACTAATCCGTGCCCTGAAACGTAACCTGAGCCTAACACTTTTCTGTACCCTCACCTGTACCCTAAACTTTACCGTTCACAAACCCGAAACATACCCCTAAACCAAGCCCTAACACCAACCCAACACCTTACCATAAACCGTACCCTAATCCTATCCCGTACACAAACACTAATCCATGCCCTGACACGTACCCTGCCTCTAACTCTTTACCCTACTCTCTCCTGTACCCTAAATCTTACCGTTTGCTAACCCTAACCCTAGCCCTAAAGCTAAATCTAACTACAACCCTACACCTTACCCTAACATGTACACTAATCTTAATGCATACACTAACACTAACCCATTCCCTCACACTTACTTTGACACTAAAACATTTCCTTACCCTCACCTGTAACCTAAACCTTACTCGTTCGCTCACCCTAACCCTAGCCCTAACACTAAACATAACACCAACCCTATCCATTAGCCTAACCCGTACCCTAATTCTAACCCGTACACTAACACTAATCCGTGCCCTAACATTTACCCTGACCCTTACACTTTTCCATACCCACGCCTGAACCCTAAATCTTACCATTCACTAACCCTAACCCTAGGTCTAAACCTAACCCTAAACCCAAGCCCAACCCTACACCTAACTCTAACATGTACACTAATCCTAATCCTTAAACTAACACTAACCTGTGCCCTAACACGAACCCTGACCCTAACTCATTTCCATACGCTCACCTGTACTCTAATGTTACCTATTCGCTAACCCTAACACTAGCCCTAAACCTAAACCTAACCCCAACCCTACACCTTACCCTAACCCATACCCTAATCATAACCCATACACTAACACTAACTCGTGCCCTAACACCTACCCTAACCCTACCCCTAACCCTTACCCTAACACTAACCCTAAACTTTACCATTTGTTAACCATAACCGTAGCCCCAAACCTAAACCTAACTACAAACCTACTCCTAACACATACACTAATCTTAACCCATACACTAACACTAACGCAATACCACACACGTACTTTGACAATAAAACATTTCCATATGGTCAGCTGTAACCTAAACCTTACCCGTTCACTAAACTTAACCCTACCCCTAACACTAACCATAACGCCAACCCTACCAATTACCCTAACCCGTACCCTAATCCTAACCTGTAAACCCACACTAACCCCTGCCCTAACACGTACCCTGACCCTAACACTTTTCCGTAACCTCACCTGTACCCTAAACCTTACCGTTCGCTAACCCTAACCCTAAACCTAGACGAAACCCCAACCGTACACCTTACCCTAACCCGTAAGCTAATCCTAAGCCATACACTAACACTGACACGTGTCCTAACACATACACAAACCCTAACACTTTTCTGTACCATCACCTGTACCCTAAACCTGACATTTGGCTAACCCTAACCCTAGCCATAAAGCTAACCCTAAGCCCAACCCTAAACCTTACCTAAACCGTACCCTAATCCTAACCAGTATACTACTACTAAGCCATGCCCTGACATGTACCCTGACCCTAACGCTTTTCCATAACCTCACCGGTACCCTAAACCTTACCCATTCGCTAACCCTAACCCTAGCCCTAGCCCTAGCCCTAACCCTAACGCCAACCCTACTACTTACCCTAACCCGTACCCTAATCCCAACCCATACACTATCACTAACCCATGTCCTAACACGTACCTTGACCCGAACACTTTTCCGTATCCTCTCCTGTACCCAAAATCTTACCGTTCACTAACCCTAACCCTAGCCCTAAACATAACGCTAACACCAACCTTACAGCATACCCTAACCCGTACACTAAACTTAACCCGTACAAAAAAACGAACCCATGCCCTCACATGTACTTTGACACTAACACATTTCCGTACCCTCCCGTGTACCGTAAACCTTACCCGTTTGCTAACTCTAACTGTAGGCCTAACCCTAACCATAACACCAACCCTACCCATTTCCCTAACCCGTACCCTAATCCTTACCCATACACTAACACTAATCCATGCCCTAACACGTACCCTGACCCTAACACTTTTCCATACCCACTCCTGTACCCTAAATCTTACCATTCGCTAACCCTAACCCTATGTCTAAACCTAACCCTAACCCCAACCCTACACCTAACCCTAACCCGTACCCTAATCCATACACTAACACTAACCTGTGCCCTAACATGAACCCTGACCCTAACTTGTTTCCATAAGCTCACCTGTACCCTAAATGTTACCTATTCGCTAACCCTAACCCCACCCCTACACCTAAACATAACCCCAACCCTACACCTTTCCCTAACCCATACCCTAATCCTAACCCGTACACTAACACTAACCCGTGCCCTAACACGTACCCTGACCCTAACACTTTTCCGTTTCCTCTCCAGTACCCTAAATCTTACCGTTCGCTAAACCTAGCCCTTTCCCTAAACAGAACGCTAACACCAACCTGACACCATACCCTAACCCATACACTGATCTTAACCCATACACCAAAATTAAGCAATTCCCTCACATGTACTTTGACCCTAACACGTTTCCGTACCCTCCTGTGTACCGTAAACCTTACCTGTTCGCTAACACTTACCCTAGGTCTAAGCCTAACACTATCCACAACCCTACACAAAATCCTAACCCATACCCTAATCCTAATCCGTACAATAACACTAACCTGTGCCCTAACACCAAGCCTGACCCT
The DNA here is from genome assembly GCF_964341445.2 of Mesoplodon mirus. Classification (NCBI taxonomy): domain Eukaryota; kingdom Metazoa; phylum Chordata; class Mammalia; order Artiodactyla; family Ziphiidae; genus Mesoplodon; species Mesoplodon mirus. Next base: position 1,823,096 of record NC_138996.1, read on the forward strand.
AACTCGTTTCCATATGCTTACCTGTACCCTAAATATTACCTATTCGCTAACCCTAACCCTAACACTAACCCTAACCCCAATCCTACACCTTACCCTGACCCGTACTGTAATCCTAACCCGTACCCTAATACTAATCCGTGCCCTGACACGTAAACAGACCGTGACACTTTTCTGTACCCTCACCTGTACCCTAAGCCTTACATTTCGCTAACCCTAACCCTAGCCCTAAAGCTAAATCTAACTCCAACCCTACACCTTACCCTAACACGTACACTAATCTTAAACCTTAAACTAACACTAACCCATTCCCGCATATGTATTTTGACCCTAAAACATTTCCGTACCCTCCCCTGTAACCTAAAAATTACCCGGTCGCTAACCCTAACCCTAGCTCTAAACCTAACCCTAACGCCAACCCTACATCTTACCCTAACCCATACACTAATCCTAAACTGTACACTAACACTAACCAGTGCCCTGAAACGTACCCTGACCCTAACACTTTTCCATACCCTCAGCTGTACGCTAAACCTAATCGTTAGCTAACCCTAACTGTAGACTTAAACCTAGCCCTAACACCAACCCTACACCTTATTCTAACCCGTACCCTATTTTTAACCCCTACACTAACACTAACCCATGCCCTCACACGTAATTTGACACTAACACGTCTCCATACACTCACATGTACCATAAGCCTTAACTGTTCGCTAAGCCTATCCCTAACCCTAACGCCAACCCTAACCATTACCCTAACCCATACCCTAATCCTAACCACACATTAACACTAACACGTTTCCTAACACATAACCTGACCCAAACGCTTTTCCGTACCCTCAACTGTACCCTAAAACTTACCCGTTCGCCAACCCTAAGCCTAGCCCTAAACCTAACCCTAACCACAACCCCACACCTTACCCTAAACTCTACGCTAATCCTGACACGTACACTAACACTAACAGGTGTCCTAACATATACCCTGACCCTAAAAGTTTTCCGTACCCTCACCTGTACCCTAAACCTTACTGGTTCGCTAACCGTAACCTTAGCCCTAAACATAATGCTAACACCAACCCTACACCATACCCTAACCCGTACACTAATCTTAACCCGTACACCAAAATTATGCAACGCCCTCACACGTACTTTGACACTAACACGTTTCCGTACACTCATGTACCATAAAACTTACCTGTTCGCTAACCCTAACCCTAGCCCTAAACTTAACCCTAACCTCAACCCTACACATTACCCTAACCCGTACCCTAATCCTAACCCATACACTAACACTACATGTGCCCTAACAGGTACCCTGACCGTAACACTTTTCTGTACACTCACCTGTACCCTAAACCATACCGTTTGCTATCCTTAACCCTAGACCTAAACGTAAACCTTATCCCATCCCTAAACCTTTCCCTAAAGTGTACCCAATCCTAACCAGTACCCTAACTCTAATCCGTGCCCTAACATGTACCCTGATCCTAACACGTTTCTGGACCATCACCTGTAACCTAAACCTTACATTTCGCTAACCCTAACCATAGCCCTAAACCTAACCCTAAACCCAACCCTACCCATTACCCTAACCCATACCGTAATCCTAACCAGTACACTAATACTAATCCGTGCCCTGAAACGTAACCTGAGCCTAACACTTTTCTGTACCCTCACCTGTACCCTAAACTTTACCGTTCACAAACCCGAAACATACCCCTAAACCAAGCCCTAACACCAACCCAACACCTTACCATAAACCGTACCCTAATCCTATCCCGTACACAAACACTACTCCATGCCCTGACACGTACCCTGCCTCTAACTCTTTACCCTACTCTCTCCTGTACCCTAAATCTTACCGTTTGCTAACCCTAACCCTAGCCCTAAAGCTAAATCTAACTACAACCCTACACCTTACCCTAACATGTACACTAATCTTAATGCATACACTAACACTAACCCATTCCCTCACACTTACTTTGACACTAAAACATTTCCTTACCCTCACCTGTAACCTAAACCTTACTCGTTCGCTCACCCTAACCCTAGCCCTAACACTAAACATAACGCCAAACCTATCCATTAGCCTAACCCTTACCCTAATTCTAACCCGTACACTAACACTAATCCGTGCCCTAACATTTACCCTGACCCTTACACTTTTCCATACCCACGCCTGAACCCTAAATCTTACCATTCACTAACCCTAACCCTAGGTCTAAACCTAACCCTAAACCCAAGCCCAACCCTACACCTAACTCTAACATGTACACTAATCCTAATCCTTAAACTAACACTAACCTGTGCCCTAACACGAACCCTGACCCTAACTCATTTCCATACGCTCACCTGTACTCTAATGTTACCTATTCGCTAACCCTAACACTAGCCCTAAACCTAAACCTAACCCCAACCCTACACCTTACCCTAACCCATACCCTAATCATAACCCATACACTAACACTAACTCGTGCCCTAACACCTACCCTAACCCTACCCCTAACCCTAACCCTAACACTAACCCTAAACTTTACCATTTGTTAACCATAACCGTAGCCCCAAACCTAAACCTAACTACAAACCTACTCCTAACACATACACTAATCTTAACCCATACACTAACACTAACGCAATACCACACACGTACTTTGACAATAAAACATTTCCATATGGTCAGCTGTAACCTAAACCTTACCCGTTCACTAAACTTAACCCTACCCCTAACACTAACCATAACGCCAACCCTACCAATTACCCTAACCCGTACCCTAATCCTAACCTGTAAACCCACACTAACCCCTGCCCTAACACGTACCCTGACCCTAACACTTTTCCGTAACCTCACCTGTACCCTAAACCTTACCGTTCGCTAACCCTAACCCTAAACCTAGACGAAACCCCAACCGTACACCTTACCCTAACCCGTAAGCTAATCCTAAGCCATACACTAACACTGACACGTGTCCTAACACATACACAAACCCTAACACTTTTCTGTACCATCACCTGTACCCTAAACCTGACATTTGGCTAACCCTAACCCTAGCCATAAAGCTAACCCTAAGCCCAACCCTAAACCTTACCTAAACCGTACCCTAATCCTAACCAGTATACTACTACTAAGCCATGCCCTGACATGTACCCTGACCCTAACGCTTTTCCATAACCTCACCGGTACCCTAAACCTTACCCATTCGCTAACCCTAACCCTAGCCCTAGCCCTAGCCCTAACCCTAACGCCAACCCTACTACTTACCCTAACCCGTACCCTAATCCCAACCCATACACTATCACTAACCCATGTCCTAACACGTACCTTGACCCGAACACTTTTCCGTATCCTCTCCTGTACCCAAAATCTTACCGTTCACTAACCCTAACCCTAGCCCTAAACATAACGCTAACACCAACCTTACAGCATACCCTAACCCGTACACTAAACTTAACCCGTACAAAAAAACGAACCCATGCCCTCACATGTACTTTGACACTAACACATTTCCGTACCCTCCCGTGTACCGTAAACCTTACCCGTTTGCTAACTCTAACTGTAGGCCTAACCCTAACCATAACACCAACCCTACCCATTTCCCTAACCCGTACCCTAATCCTTACCAATACACTAACACTAATCCATGCCCTAACACGTACCCTGACCCTAACACTTTTCCATACCCACTCCTGTACCCTAAATCTTACCATTCGCTAACCCTAACCCTATGTCTAAACCTAACCCTAACCCCAACCCTACACCTAACCCTAACCCGTACCCTAATCCATACACTAACACTAACCTGTGCCCTAACATGAACCCTGACCCTAACTTGTTTCCATAAGCTCACCTGTACCCTAAATGTTACCTATTCGCTAACCCTAACCCCACCCCTACACCTAAACATAACCCCAACCCTACACCTTTCCCTAACCCATACCCTAATCCTAACCCGTACACTAACACTAACCCGTGCCCTAACACGTACCCTGACCCTAACACTTTTCCGTATCCTCTCCAGTACCCTAAATCTTACCGTTCGCTAAACCTAGCCCTTTCTCTAAACAGAACGCTAACACCAACCTGACACCATACCCTAACCCATACACTGATCTTAACCCATACACCAAAATTAAGCAATTCCCTCACATGTACTTTGACACTAACACGTTTCCGTACCCTCCTGTGTACCGTAAACCTTACCTGTTTGCTAACACTTACCCTAGGTCTAAGCCTAACACTATCCACAACCCTACACAAAATCCTAACCCATACCCTAATCCTAATCCGTACAATAACACTAACCTGTGCCCTAACACCAAGCCTGACCCTAACTCGTTTCCATATGCTTACCTGTACCCTAAATATTACCTATTCGCTAACCGTAACCCTAACACTAATCCTAACCCCAATCCTACACCTTACCCTGATCCGTACTGTAATCCTAACCCGTACCCTAATACTAATCCGTGCCCTGACACGTACACAGACCGTGACACTTTTCTGTACCCTCACCTGTACCCTAAGCCTTACATTTCGCTAACCCTAACCCTAGCCCTAAAGCTAAATCTAACTCCAACCCTACACCTTACCCTAACACGTACACTAATCTTAAACCTTAAACTAACACTAACCCATTCCCGCATATGTATTTTGACCCTAAAACATTTCCGTACCCTCCCCTGTAACCTAAAAATTACCCGGTCGCTAACCCTAACCCTAGCTCTAAACCTAACCCTAACGCCAACCCTACATCTTACCCTAACCCATACACTAATCCTAAACCGTACACTAACACTAACCAGTGCCCTGAAACGTACCCTGACCCTAACACTTTTCCATACCCTCAGCTGTACGCTAAACCTAATCGTTAGCTAACCCTAACTGTAGACTTAAACCTAACCCTAACACCAACCCTACACCTTATTCTAACCCGTACCCTATTTTTAACCCCTACACTAACACTAACCCATGCCCTCACACGTAATTTGACACTAACACGTCTCCATACACTCACATGTACCATAAGCCTTAACTGTTCGCTAAGCCTATCCCTAACCCTAACGCCAACCCTAACCATTACCCTAACCCATACCCTAATCCTAACCACACATTAACACTAACACGTTTCCTAACACATAACCTGACCCAAACGCTTTTCCGTACCCTCAACTGTACCCTAAAACTTACCCGTTCGCCAACCCTAAGCCTAGCCCTAAACCTAACCCTAAACACAACCCCACACCTTACCCTAAACTGTACGCTAATCCTGACACGTACACTAACACTAACAGGTGTCCTAACATATACCCTGACCCTAAAAGTTTTCCGTACCCTCACCTGTTCCCTAAACCTTACTGGTTCGCTAACCGTAACCTTAGCCCTAAACATAATGCTAACACCAACCATACACCATACCCTAACATGTACACTAATCTTAACCCGTACACCAAAATTATGCAATGCCCTCACACGTACTTTGACACTAACACGTTTCCGTACACTCATGTACCATAAAACTTACCTGTTCTCTAACCCTAACCCTAGCCCTAAACTTAACCCTAACCTCAACCCTACACATTTCCCTAAACCGTACCCTAATCCTAACCCATACACTAGCACTACACATGCCCTAACAGGTACCCTGACCGTAACACTTTTCTGTACACTCACCTGTACCCTAAACCATACCGTGTGCTATCCTTAACCCTAGACCTAAACGTAAACCTTACCCCATCCCTAAACCTTTCCCTAAAGCGTACCCAATCCTAACCAGTGCCCTAACACTAATCCGTGCCCTAACATGTACCCTGATCCTAACACGTTTCTGGACCATCACCTGTAACCTAAACCTTACATTTCGCTAACCCTAACCATAGCCCTAAACCTAACCCTAAACCCAACCCTACCCATTACCCTAACCCATACCGTAATCCTAACCAGTACACTAATACTAATCCGTGCCCTGAAACGTAACCTGAGCCTAACACTTTTCTGTACCCTCACCTGTACCCTAAACTTTACCGTTCACAAACCCGAAACATACCCCTAAACCAAGCCCTAACACCAACCCAACACCTTACCATAAACCGTACCCTAATCCTATCCCGTACACAAACACTAATCCATGCCCTGACACGTACCCTGCCTCTAACTCTTTACCCTACTCTCTCCTGTACCCTAAATCTTACCGTTTGCTAACCCTAACCCTAGCCCTAAAGCTAAATCTAACTACAACCCTACACCTTACCCTAACATGTACACTAATCTTAATGCATACACTAACACTAACCCATTCCCTCACACTTACTTTGACACTAAAACATTTCCTTACCCTCACCTGTAACCTAAACCTTACTCGTTCGCTCACCCTAACCCTAGCCCTAACACTAAACATAACGCCAACCCTATCCATTAGCCTAACCCGTACCCTAATTCTAACCCGTACACTAACACTAATCCGTGCCCTAACATTTACCCTGACCCTTACACTTTTCCATACCCAGGCCTGAACCCTAAATCTTACCATTCACTAACCCTAACCCTAGGTCTAAACCTAACCCTAAACCCAAGCCCAACCCTACACCTAACTCTAACATGTACACTAATCCTAATCCTTAAACTAACACTAACCTGTGCCCTAACACGAACCCTGACCCTAACTCATTTCCATACGCTCACCTGTACTCTAATGTTACCTATTCGCTAACCCTAACACTAGCCCTAAACCTAAACCTAACCCCAACCCTACACCTTACCCTAACCCATACCCTAATCATAACCCATACACTAACACTAACTCGTGCCCTAACACCTACCCTAACCCTACCCCTACCCCTAACCCTAACACTAACCCTAAACTTTACCATTTGTTAACCATAACCGTAGCCCCAAACCTAAACCTAACTACAAACCTACTCCTAACACATACACTAATCTTAACCCATACACTAACACTAACGCAATACCACACACGTACTTGGACAATAAAACATTTCCATATGGTCAGCTGTAACCTAAACCTTACCCGTTCACTAAACTTAACCCTACCCCTAACACTAACCATAACGCCAACCCTACCAATTACCCTAACCTGTACCCTAATCCTAACCTGTAAACCCACACTAACCCCTGCCCTAACACGTACCCTGACCCTAACACTTTTCCGTAACCTCACCTGTACCCTAAACCTTACCGTTCGCTAACCCTAACCCTAAACCTAGACGAAACCCCAACCGTACACCTTACCCTAACCCGTAAGCTAATCCTAAGCCATACACTAACACTGACACGTGTCCTAACACATACACAAACCCTAACACTTTTCTGTACCATCACCTGTACCCTAAACCTGACATTTGGCTAACCCTAACCCTAGCCATAAAGCTAACCCTAAGCCCAACCCTAAACCTTACCTAAACCGTACCCTAATCCTAACCAGTATACTACTACTAAGCCATGCCCTGACATGTACCCTGACCCTAACGCTTTTCCATAACCTCACCGGTACCCTAAACCTTACCCATTCGCTAACCCTAACCCTAGCCCTAGCCCTAGCCCTAACCCTAACGCCAACCCTACTACTTACCCTAACCCGTACCCTAATCCCAACCCATACACTATCACTAACCCATGTCCTAACACGTACCTTGACCCGAACACTTTTCCGTATCCTCTCCTGTACCCAAAATCTTACCGTTCACTAACCCTAACCCTAGCCCTAAACATAACGCTAACACCAACCTTACAGCATACCCTAACCCGTACACTAAACTTAACCCATACAAAAAAAACGAACCCATGCCCTCACATGTACTTTGACACTAACACATTTCCGTACCCTCCCGTGTACCGTAAACCTTACCCGTTTGCTAACTCTAACTGTAGGCCTAACCCTAACCATAACACCAACCCTACCCATTTCCCTAACCCGTACCCTAATCCTTACCCATACACTAACACTAATCCATGCCCTAACACGTACCCTGACCCTAACACTTTTCCATACCCACTCCTGTACCCTAAATCTTACCATTCGCTAACCCTAACCCTATGTCTAAACCTAACCCTAACCCCAACCCTACACCTAACCCTAACCCGTACCCTAATCCATACACTAACACTAACCTGTGCCCTAACATGAACCCTGACCCTAACTTGTTTCCATAAGCTCACCTGTACCCTAAATGTTACCTATTCGCTAACCCTAACCCCACCCCTACACCTAAACATAACCCCAACCCTACACCTTTCCCTAACCCATACCCTAATCCTAACCCGTACACTAACACTAACCCGTGCCCTAACACGTACCCTGACCCTAACACTTTTCCGTATCCTCTCCAGTACCCTAAATCTTACCGTTCGCTAAACCTAGCCCTTTCCCTAAACAGAACGCTAACACCAACCTGACACCATACCCTAACCCATACACTGATCTTAACCCATACACCAAAATTAAGCAATTCCCTCACATGTACTTTGACACTAACACGTTTCCGTACCCTCCTGTGTACCGTAAACCTTACCTGTTCGCTAACACTTACCCTAGGTCTAAGCCTAACACTATCCACAACCCTACACAAAATCCTAACCCATACCCTAATCCTAATCCGTACAATAACACTAACCTGTGCCCTAACACCAAGCCTGACCCTAACTCGTTTCCATATGCTTACCTGTACCCTAAATATTACCTATTCGCTAACCCTAACCCTAACACTAACCCTAACCCCAATCCTACACCTTACCCTGATCCGTACTGTAATCCTAACCCGTACCCTAATACTAATCCGTGCCCTGACACGTACACAGACCGTGACACTTTTCTGTACCCTCACCTGTACCCTAAGCCTTACATTTCGCTAACCCTAACCCTAGCCCTAAAGCTAAATCTAACTCCAACCCTACACCTTACCCTAACACGTACACTAATCTTAAACCTTGAACTAACACTAACCCATTCCCGCATATGTATTTTGACCCTAAAACATTTCCGTACCCTCCCCTGTAACCTAAAAATTACCCGGTCGCTAACCCTAACCCTAGCTCTAAACCTAACCCTAACGCCAACCCTACATCTTACCCTAACCCATACACTAATCCTAAACCGTACACTAACACTAACCAGTGCCCTGAAACGTACCCTGACCCTAACACTTTTCCATACCCTCAGCTGTACGCTAAACCTAATCGTTAGCTAACCCTAACTGTAGACTTAAACCTAACCCTAACACCAACCCTACACCTTATTCTAACCCGTACCCTATTTTTAACCCCTACACTAACACTAACCCATGCCCTCACACGTAATTTGACACTAACACGTCTCCATACACTCACATGTACCATAAGCCTTAACTGTTCGCTAAGCCTATCCCTAACCCTAACGCCAACCCTAACCATTACCCTAACCCATACCCTAATCCTAACCACACATTAACACTAACACGTTTCCTAACACATAACCTGACCCAAACGCTTTTCCGTACCCTCAACTGTACCCTAAAACTTACCCGTTCGCCAAACCTAAGCCTAGCCCTAAACCTAACCCTAAACACAACCCCACACCTTACCCTAAACTGTACGCTAATCCTGACACGTACACTAACACTAACAGGTGTCCTAACATATACCCTGACCCTAAAAGTTTTCCGTACCCTCACCTGTTCCCTAAACCTTACTGGTTCGCTAACCGTAACCTTAGCCCTAAACATAATGCTAACACCAACCATACACCATACCCTAACATGTACACTAATCTTAACCCGTACACCAAAATTATGCAATGCCCTCACACGTACTTTGACACTAACACGTTTCCGTACACTCATGTACCATAAAACTTACCTGTTCTCTAACCCTAACCCTAGCCCTAAACTTAACCCTAACCTCAACCCTACACATTTCCCTAAACCGTACCCTAATCCTAACCCATACACTAGCACTACACATGCCCTAACAGGTACCCTGACCGTAACACTTTTCTGTACACTCACCTGTACCCTAAACCATACCGTGTGCTATCCTTAACCCTAGACCTAAACGTAAACCTTACCCCATCCCTAAACCTTTCCCTAAAGCGTACCCAATCCTAACCAGTACCCTAACACTAATCCGTGCCCTAACATGTACCCTGATCCTAACACGTTTCTGGACCATCACCTGTAACCTAAACCTTACATTTCGCTAACCCTAACCATAGCCCTAAACCTAACCCTAAACCCAACCCTACCCATTACCCTAACCCATACCGTAATCCTAACCAGTACACTAATACTAATCCGTGCCCTGAAACGTAACCTGAGCCTAACACTTTTCTGTACCCTCACCTGTACCCTAAACTTTACCGTTCACAAACCCGAAACATAGCCCTAAACCAAGCCCTAACACCAACCCAACACCTTACCATAAACCGTACCCTAATCCTATCCCGTACACAAACACTAATCCATGCCCTGACACGTACCCTGCCTCTAACTCTTTACCCTACTCTCTCCTGTACCCTAAATCTTACCGTTTGCTAACCCTAACCCTAGCCCTAAAGCTAAATCTAACTACAACCCTACACCTTACCCTAACATGTACACTAATCTTAATGCATACACTAACACTAACCCATTCCCTCACACTTACTTTGACACTAAAACATTTCCTTACCCTCACCTGTAACCTAAACCTTACTCGTTCGCTCACCCTAACCCTAGCCCTAACACTAAACATAACGCCAACCCTATCCATTAGCCTAACCCGTACCCTAATTCTAACCCGTACACTAACACTAATCCGTGCCCTAACATTTACCCTGACCCTTACACTTTTCCATACCCACGCCTGAACCCTAAATCTTACCATTCACTAACCCTAACCCTAGGTCTAAACCTAACCCTAAACCCAAGCCCAACCCTACACCTAACTCTAACATGTACACTAATCCTAATCCTTAAACTAACACTAACCTGTGCCCTAACACGAACCCTGACCCTAACTCATTTCCATACGCTCACCTGTACTCTAATGTTACCTATTCGCTAACCCTAACACTAGCCCTAAACCTAAACCTAACCCCAACCCTACACCTTACCCTAACCCATACCCTAATCATAACCCATACACTAACACTAACTCGTGCCCTAACACCTACCCTAACCCTACCCCTACCCCTAACCCTAACACTAACCCTAAACTTTACCATTTGTTAACCATAACCGTAGCCCCAAACCTAAACCTAACTACAAACCTACTCCTAACACATACACTAATCTTAACCCATACACTAACACTAACGCAATACCACACACGTACTTGGACAATAAAACATTTCCATATGGTCAGCTGTAACCTAAACCTTACCCGTTCACTAAACTTAACCCTACCCCTAACACTAACCATAACGCCAACCCTACCAATTACCCTAACCTGTACCCTAATCCTAACCTGTAAACCCACACTAACCCCTGCCCTAACACGTACCCTGACCCTAACACTTTTCCGTAACCTCACCTGTACCCTAAACCTTACCGTTCGCTAACCCTAACCCTAAACCTAGACGAAACCCCAACCGTACACCTTACCCTAACCCGTAAGCTAATCCTAAGCCATACACTAACACTGACACGTGTCCTAACACATACACAAACCCTAACACTTTTCTGTACCATCACCTGTACCCTAAACCTGACATTTGGCTAACCCTAACCCTAGCCATAAAGCTAACCCTAAGCCCAACCCTAAACCTTACCTAAACCGTACCCTAATCCTAACCAGTATACTACTACTAAGCCATGCCCTGACATGTACCCTGACCCTAACGCTTTTCCATAACCTCACCGGTACCCTAAACCTTACCCATTCGCTAACCCTAACCCTAGCCCTAGCCCTAGCCCTAACCTTAACGCCAACCCTACTACTTACCCTAACCCGTACCCTAATCCCAACCCATACACTATCACTAACCCATGTCCTAACACGTACCTTGACCCGAACACTTTTCCGTATCCTCTCCTGTACCCAAAATCTTACCGTTCACTAACCCTAACCCTAGCCCTAAACATAACGCTAACACCAACCTTACAGCATACCCTAACCCGTACACTAAACTTAACCCATACAAAAAAAACGAACCCATGCCCTCACATGTACTTTGACACTAACACATTTCCGTACCCTCCCGTGTACCGTAAACCTTACCCGTTTGCTAACTCTAACTGTAGGCCTAACCCTAACCATAACACCAACCCTACCCATTTCCCTAACCCGTACCCTAATCCTTACCCATACACTAACACTAATCCATGCCCTAACACGTACCCTGACCCTAACACTTTTCCATACCCACTCCTGTACCCTAAATCTTACCATTCGCTAACCCTAACCCTATGTCTAAACCTAACCCTAACCCCAACCCTACACCTAACCCTAACCCGTACCCTAATCCATACACTAACACTAACCTGTGCCCTAACATGAACCCTGACCCTAACTTGTTTCCATAAGCTCACCTGTACCCTAAATGTTACCTATTCGCTAACCCTAACCCCACCCCTACACCTAAACATAACCCCAACCCTACACCTTTCCCTAACCCATACCCTAATCCTAACCCGTACACTAACACTAACCCGTGCCCTAACACGTACCCTGACCCTAACACTTTTCCGTATCCTCTCCAGTACCCTAAATCTTACCGTTCGCTAAACCTAGCCCTTTCCCTAAACAGAACGCTAACACCAACCTGACACCATACCCTAACCCATACACTGATCTTAACCCATACACCAAAATTAAGCAATTCCCTCACATGTACTTTGACACTAACACGTTTCCGTACCCTCCTGTGTACCGTAAACCTTACCTGTTCGCTAACACTTACCCTAGGTCTAAGCCTAACACTATCCACAACCCTACACAAAATCCTAACCCATACCCTAATCCTAATCCGTACAATAACACTAACCTGTGCCCTAACACCAAGCCTGACCCTAACTCGTTTCCATATGCTTACCTGTACCCTAAATATTACCTATTCGCTAACCCTAACCCTAACACTAACCCTAACCCCAATCCTACACCTTACCCTGATCCGTACTGTAATCCTAACCCGTACCCTAATACTAATCCATGCCCTGACACGTACACAGACCGTGACACTTTTCTGTACCCTCACCTGTACCCTAAGCCTTACATTTCGCTAACCCTAACCCTAGCCCTAAAGCTAAATCTAACTCCAACCCTACACCTTACCCTAACACGTACACTAATCTTAAACCTTAAACTAACACTAACCCATTCCCGCATATGTATTTTGACCCTAAAACATTTCCGTACCCTCCCCTGTAACCTAAAAATTACCCGGTCGCTAACCCTAACCCTAGCTCTAAACCTAACCCTAACGCCAACCCTACATCTTACCCTAACCCATACACTAATCCTAAACCGTACACTAACACTAACCAGTGCCCTGAAACGTACCCTGACCCTAACACTTTTCCATACCCTCAGCTGTACGCTAAACCTAATCGTTAGCTAACCCTAACTGTAGACTTAAACCTAACCCTAACACCAACCCTACACCTTATTCTAACCCGTACCCTATTTTTAACCCCTACACTAACACTAACCCATGCCCTCACACGTAATTTGACACTAACACGTCTCCATACACTCACATGTACCATAAGCCTTAACTGTTCGCTAACCCTATCCCTAACCCTAACGCCAACCCTAACCATTACCCTAACCCATACCCTAATCCTAACCACACATTAACACTAACACGTTTCCTAACACATAACCTGACCCAAACGCTTTTCCGTACCCTCAACTGTACCCTAAAACTTACCCGTTCGCCAACCCTAAGCCTAGCCCTAAACCTAACCCTAACCACAACGCCACAACTTACCCTAAACTGTACGCTAATCCTGACACGTACACTAACACTAACAGGTGTCCTAACATATACCCTGACCCTAAAAGTTTTCCGTACCCTCACCTGTTCCCTAAACCTTACTGGTTCGCTAACCGTAACCTTAGCCCTAAACATAATGCTAACACCAACCATACACCATACCCTAACATGTACACTAATCTTAACCCGTACACCAAAATTATGCAATGCCCTCACACGTACTTTGACACTAACACGTTTCCGTACACTCATGTACCATAAAACTTACCTGTTCGCTAACCCTAACCCTAGCCCTAAACTTAACCCTAACCTCAACCCTACACATTTCCCTAACCCGTACCCTAATCCTAACCCATACACTAGCACTACACATGCCCTAACAGGTACCCTGACCGTAACACTTTTCTGTACACTCACCTGTACCCTAAACCATACCGTGTGCTATCCTTAACCCTAGACCTAAACGTAAACCTTACCCCATCCCTAAACCTTTCCCTAAAGCGTACCCAATCCTAACCAGTACCCTAACACTAATCCGTGCCCTAACATGTACCCTGATCCTAACACGTTTCTGGACCATCACCTGTAACCTAAACCTTACATTTCGCTAACCCTAACCATAGCCCTAAACCTAACCCTAAACCCAACCCTACCCATTACCCTAACCCATACCGTAATCCTAACCAGTACACTAATACTAATCCGTGCCCTGAAACATAACCTGAGCCTAACACTTTTCTGTACCCTCACCTGTACCCTAAACTTTACCGTTCACAAACCCGAAACATACCCCTAAACCAAGCCCTAACACCAACCCAACACCTTACCATAAACCGTACCCTAATCCTATCCCGTACACAAACACTAATCCATGCCCTGACACGTACCCTGCCTCTAACTCTTTACCCTACTCTCTCCTGTACCCTAAATCTTACCGTTTGCTAACCCTAACCCTAGCCCTAAAGCTAAATCTAACTACAACCCTACACCTTACCCTAACATGTACACTAATCTTAATGCATACACTAACACTAACCCATTCCCTCACACTTACTTTGACACTAAAACATTTCCTTACCCTCACCTGTAACCTAAAGCTTACTCGTTCGCTAACCCTACCCCTAGCCCTAACACTAAACATAACGCCAACCCTATCCATTAGCCTAACCCGTACCCTAATTCTAACCCGTACACTAACACTAATCCGTGCCCTAACATTTACCCTGACCCTTACACTTTTCCATACCCACGCCTGAACCCTAAATCTTACCATTCACTAACCCTAACCCTAGGTCTAAACCTAACCCTAAACCCAAGCCCAACCCTACACCTAACTCTAACATGTACACTAATCCTAATCCTTAAACTAACACTAACCTGTGCCCTAACACGAACCCTGACCCTAACTCATTTCCATACGCTCACCTGTACTCTAATGTTACCTATTCGCTAACCCTAACACTAGCCCTAAACCTAAACCTAACCCCAACCCTACACCTTACCCTAACCCATACCCTAATCATAACCCATACACTAACACTAACTCGTGCCCTAACACCTACCCTAACCCTACCCCTAACCCTAACCCTAACACTAACCCTAAACTTTACCATTTGTTAACCATAACCGTAGCCCCAAACCTAAACCTAACTACAAACCTACTCCTAACACATACACTAATCTTAACCCATACACTAACACTAACGCAATACCACACACGTACTTGGACAATAAAACATTTCCATATGGTCAGCTGTAACCTAAACCTTACCCGTTCACTAAACTTAACCCTACCCCTAACACTAACCATAACGCCAACCCTACCAATTACCCTAACCTGTACCCTAATCCTAACCTGTAAGCCCACACTAACCCCTGCCCTAACACGTACCCTGACCCTAACACTTTTCCGTAACCTCACCTGTACCCTAAACCTTACCGTTCGCTAACCCTAACCCTAAACCTAGACGAAATCCCAACCGTACACCTTACCCTAACCCGTAAGCTAATCCTAAGCCATACACTAACACTGACACGTGTCCTAACACATACACAAACCCTAACACTTTTCTGTACCATCACCTGTACCCTAAACCTGATATTTGGCTAACCCTAACCCTAGCCATAAAGCTAACCCTAAGCCCAACCCTAAACCTTACCTAAACCGTACCCTAATCCTAACCAGTATACTACTACTAAGCCATGCCCTGACATGTACCCTGACCCTAACGCTTTTCCATAACCTCACCGGTACCCTAAACCTTACCCATTCGCTAACCCTAACCCTAGCCCTAGCCCTAGCCCTAACCCTAACGCCAACCCTACTACTAACCCTAACCCGTACCCTAATCCCAACCCATACACTATCACTAACCCATGTCCTAACACGTACCTTGACCCGAACACTTTTCCGTATCCTCTCCTGTACCCAAAATCTTACCGTTCACTAACCCTAACCCTAGCCCTAAACATAACGCTAACACCAACCTTACAGCATACCCTAACCCGTACACTAAACTTAACCCATACAAAAAAACGAACCCATGCCCTCACATGTACTTTGACACTAACACATTTCCGTACCCTCCCGTGTACCGTAAACCTTACCCGTTTGCTAACTCTAACTGTAGGCCTAACCCTAACCATAACACCAACCCTACCCATTTCCCTAACCCGTACCCTAATCCTTACCCATACACTAACACTAATCCATGCCCTAACACGTACCCTGACCCTAACACTTTTCCATACCCACTCCTGTACCCTAAATCTTACCATTCGCTAACCCTAACCCTATGTCTAAACCTAACCCTAACCCCAACCCTACACCTAACCCTAACCCGTACCCTAATCCATACACTAACACTAACCTGTGCCCTAACATGAACCCTGACCCTAACTTGTTTCCATAAGCTCACCTGTACCCTAAATGTTACCTATTCGCTAACCCTAACCCCACCCCTACACCTAAACATAACCCCAACCCTACACCTTTCCCTAACCCATACCCTAATCCTAACCCGTACACTAACACTAACCCGTGCCCTAACACGTACCCTGACCCTAACACTTTTCCGTATCCTCTCCAGTACCCTAAATCTTACCGTTCGCTAAACCTAGCCCTTTCCCTAAACAGAACGCTAACACCAACCTGACACCATACCCTAACCCATACACTGATCTTAACCCATACACCAAAATTAAGCAATTCCCTCACATGTACTTTGACACTAACACGTTTCCGTACCCTCCTGTGTACCGTAAACCTTACCTGTTCGCTAACACTTACCCTAGGTCTAAGCCTAACACTATCCACAACCCTACACAAAATCCTAACCCATACCCTAATCCTAATCCGTACAATAACACTAACCTGTGCCCTAACACCAAGCCTGACCCTAACTCGTTTCCATATGCTTACCTGTACCCTAAATATTACCTATTCGCTAACCCTAACCCTAACACTAACCCTAACCCCAATCCTACACCTTACCCTGATCCGTACTGTAATCCTAACCCGTACCCTAATACTAATCCGTGCCCTGACACGTACACAGACCGTGACACTTTTCTGTACCCTCACCTGTACCCTAAGCCTTACATTTCGCTAACCCTAACCCTAGCCCTAAAGCTAAATCTAACTCCAACCCTACACCTTACCCTAACACGTACACTAATCTTAAACCTTAAACTAACACTAACCCATTCCCGCATATGTATTTTGACCCTAAAACATTTCCGTACCCTCCCCTGTAACCTAAAAATTACCCGGTCGCTAACCCTAACCCTAGCTCTAAACCTAACCCTAACGCCAACCCTACATCTTACCCTAACCCATACACTAATCCTAAACCGTACACTAACACTAACCAGTGCCCTGAAACGTACCCTGACCCTAACACTTTTCCATACCCTCAGCTGTACGCTAAACCTAATCGTTAGCTAACCCTAACTGTAGACTTAAACCTAACCCTAACACCAACCCTACACCTTATTCTAACCCGTACCCTATTTTTAACCCCTACACTAACACTAACCCATGCCCTCACACGTAATTTGACACTAACACGTCTCCATACACTCACATGTACCATAAGCCTTAACTGTTCGCTAACCCTATCCCTAACCCTAACGCCAACCCTAACCATTACCCTAACCCATACCCTAATCCTAACCACACATTAACACTAACACGTTTCCTAACACATAACCTGACCCAAACGCTTTTCCGTACCCTCAACTGTACCCTAAAACTTACCCGTTCGCCAACCCTAAGCCTAGCCCTAAACCTAGCCCTAACCACAACCCCACACCTTACCCTAAACTGTACGCTAATCCTGACACGTACACTAACACTAACAGGTGTCCTAACATATACCCTGACCCTAAAAGTTTTCCGTACCCTCACCTGTTCCCTAAACTTACTGGTTCGTTAACCGTAACCTTAGCCCTAAACATAATGCTAACACCAACCCTACACCATACCCTAACCTGTACACTAATCTTAACCCGTACACCAAAATTATGCAATGCCCTCACACGTACTTTGACACTAACACGTTTCCGTACACTCATGTACCATAAAACTTACCTGTTCGCTAACCCTAACCCTAGCCCTAAACTTAACCCTAACCTCAACCCTACACATTTCCCTAACCCGTACCCTAATCCTAACCCATACACTAGCACTACACATGCCCTAACAGGTACCCTGACCGTAACACTTTTCTGTACACTCACCTGTACCCTAAACCATACCGTGTGCTATCCTTAACCCTAGACCTAAACGTAAACCTTACCCCATCCCTAAACCTTTCCCTAAAGCGTACCCAATCCTAACCAGTACCCTAACACTAATCCGTGCCCTAACATGTACCCTGATCCTAACACGTTTCTGGACCATCACCTGTAACCTAAACCTTACATTTCGCTAACCCTAACCATAGCCCTAAACCTAACACTAAACCCAACCCTACCCATTACCCTAACCCATACCGTAATCCTAACCAGTACACTAATACTAATCCGTGCCCTGAAACGTAACCTGAGCCTAACACTTTTCTGTACCCTCACCTGTACCCTAAACTTTACCATTCACAAACCCGAAACATACCCCTAAACCAAGCCCTAACATCAACCCAACACCTTACCATAAACCGTACCCTAATCCTATCCCGTACAAAAACACTAATCCATGCCCTGACACGTACCCTGCCTCTAACTCTTTACCCTACTCTCTCCTGTACCCTAAATCTTACCGTTTGCTAACCCTAACCCTAGCCCTAAAGCTAAATCTAACTACAACCCTACACCTTACCCTAACATGTACACTAATCTTAATGCATACACTAACACTAACCCATTCCCTCACACTTACTTTGACACTAAAACATTTCCTTACCCTCACCTGTAACCTAAAGCTTACTCGTTCGCTAACCCTACCCCTAGCCCTAACACTAAACATAACGCCAACCCTATCCATTAGCCTAACCCGTACCCTAATTCTAACCCGTACAGTAACACTAATCCATGCCCTAACATTTACCCTGACCCTTACACTTTTCCATACCCATGCCTGAACCCTAAATCTTACCATTCACTAACCCTAACCCTAGGTCTAAACCTAACCCTAAACCCAAGGCCAACCCTACACCTAACTCTAACATGTACTCTAATCCTAATCCTTAAACTAACACTAACCTGTGCCCTAACACGAACCCTGACCCTAACTCATTTCCATACGCTCACCTGTACTCTAATGTTACCTATTCGCTAACCCTAACACTAGCCCTAAACCTAAACCTAACCCCAACCCTACACCTTACCCTAACCCATACCCTAATCATAACCCATACACTAACACTAACTCGTGCCCTAACACCTACCCTAACCCTACCCCTAACCCTAACCCTAACACTAACCCTAAACTTTACCATTTGTTAACCATAACCGTAGACCCAAACCTAAACCTAACTACAAACCTACTCCTAACACATACACTAATCTTAACCCATACACTAACACTAACGGAATACCACACACGTACTTTGACAATAAAACATTTCCATATGGTCAGCTGTAACCTAAATCTTACCCGTTCACTAAACTTAACCCTACCCCTAACACTAACCATAACGCCAACCCTACCAATTACCCTAACCTGTACACTAATCCTAACCTGTAAACCCACACTAACCCCTGCCCTAACACGTACCCTGACCCTAACACTTTTCCGTAACCTCACCTGTACCCTAAACCTTACTGTTCGCTAACCCTAACCCTAAACCTAGACGAAACCCCAACCGTACACCTTACCCTAACCGGTAAGCTAATCCTAAGCCATACACTAACACTGACACGTGTCCTAACACATACACAAACCCTAACACTTTTCTTTACCATCACCTGTACCCTAAACCTGACATTTGGCTAACCCTAACCCTAGCCATAAAGCTAACCCTAAGCCCAACCCTAAACCTTACCTAAACCGTACCCTAATCCTAACCAGTATACTACTACTAAGCCATGCCCTGACATGTACCCTGACCCTAACGCTTTTCCATAACCTCACCGGTACCCTAAACCTTACCCATTCGCTAACCCTTACCCTAGCCCTAGCCCTAGCCCTAACCCTAACGCCAACCCTACTACTTACCCTAACCCGTACCCTAATCCCAACCCATACACTATCACTAACCCATGTCCTAACACGTACCTTGACCCGAACACTTTTCCGTATCCTCTCCTGTACCCAAAATCTTACCGTTCACTAACCCTAACCCTAGCCCTAAACATAATGCTAACACCAACCTTACAGCATACCCTAACCCGTACACTAAACTTAACCCGTACAAAAAAACGAACCCATGCCCTCACATGTACTTTGACACTAACACATTTCCGTACCCTCCCGTGTACCGTAAACCTTACCCGTTTGCTAACTCTAACTGTAGGCCTAACCCTAACCATAACACCAACCCTACCCATTTCCCTAACCCGTACCCTAATCCTTACCCATACACTAACACTAATCCATGCCCTAACACGTACCCTGACCCTAACACTTTTCCATACCCACTTCTGTACCCTAAATCTTACCATTCGCTAACCCTAACCCTATGTCTAAACCTAACCCTAACCCCAACCCTACACCTAACCCTAACCCGTACCCTAATCCATACACTAACACTAACCTGTGCCCTAACATGAACCCTGACCCTAACTTGTTTCCATAAGCTCACCTGTACCCTAAATGTTACCTATTCGCTAACCCTAACCCCACTTCTACACCTAAACATAACCCCAACCCTACACCTTTCCCTAACCCATACCCTAATCCTAACCCGTACACTAACACTAACCCGTGCCCTAACACGTACCCTGACCCTAACACTTTTCCGTATCCTCTCCAGTACCCTAAATCTTACCGTTCGCTAAACCTAGCCCTTTCCCTAAACAGAACGCTAACACCAACCTGACACCATACCCTAACCCATACACTGATCTTAACCCATACACCAAAATTAAGCAATTCCCTCACATGTACTTTGACACTAACACGTTTCCGTACCCTCCTGTGTACCGTAAACCTTACCTGTTCGCTAACACTTACCTTAGGTCTAAGCCTAACACTATCCACAACCCTACACAAAATCCTAACCCATACCCTAATCCTAATCCGTACAATAACACTAACCTGTGCCCTAACACCAAGCCTGACCCTAACTCGTTTCCATATGCTTACCTGTACCCTAAATATTACCTATTCGCTAACCCTAACCCTAACACTGACCCTAACCCCAATCCTACACCTTACCCTGATCCGTACTGTAATCCTAACCCGTACCCTAATACTAATCCGTGCCCTGACACGTACACAGACCGTGACACTTTTCTGTACCCTCACCTGTACCCTAAGCCTTACATTTCGCTAACCCTAACCCTAGCCCTAAAGCTAAATCTAACTCCAACCCTACACCTTACCCTAACACGTACACTAATCTTAAACCTTAAACTAACACTAACCCATTCCCGCTTATGTATTTTGACCCTAAAACATTTCCGTACCCTCCCCTGTAACCTAAAAATTACCCGGTCGCTAACCCTAACCCTAGTTCTAAACCTAACCCTAACGCCAACCCTACATCTTACCCTAACCCATACACTAATCCTAAACCGTACACTAACACTAACCAGTGCCCTGAAACGTACCCTGACCCTAACACTTTTCCAGACCCTCAGCTGTACGCTAAACCTAATCGTTAGCTAACCCTAACTGTAGACTTAAACCTAACCCTAACACCAACCCTACACCTTATTCTAACCCGTACCCTATTTTTAACCCCTACACTAACACTAACCCATGCCCTCACACGTAATTTGACACTAACACGTCTCCATACACTCACATGTACCATAAGCCTTAACTGTTCGCTAAGCCTATCCCTAACCCTAACGCCAACCCTAACCATTACCCTAACCCATACCCTAATCCTAACCACACATTAACACTAACACGTTTCCTAACACATAACCTGACCCAAACGCTTTTCCGTACCCTCAACTGTACCCTAAAACTTACCCGTTCGCCAACCCTAAGCCTAGCCCTAAACCTAACCCTAACCACAACGCCACACCTTACCCTAAACTGTACGCTAATCCTGACACGTACACTAACACTAACAGGTGTCCTAACATATACCCTGACCCTAAAAGTTTTCCGTACCCTCACCTGTACCCTAAACCTTACTGGTTCGCTAACCGTAACCTTAGCCCTAAACATAATGCTAACACCAACCCTACACCATACCCTAACCTGTACACTAATCTTAACCCGTACACCAAAATTATGCAATGCCCTCACACGTACTTTGACACTAACACGTTTCCGTACACTCATGTACCATAAAACTTACCTGTTCGCTAACCCTAACCCTAGCCCTAAACTTAACCCTAACCTCAACCCTACACATTTCCCTAACCCGTACCCTAATCCTAACCCATACACTAGCACTACACATGCCCTAACAGGTACCCTGACCGTAACACTTTTCTGTACACTCACCTGTACCCTAAACCATACCGTGTGCTATCCTTAACCCTAGACCTAAAAGTAAACCTTACCCCATCCCTAAACCTTTCCCTAAAGCGTACCCAATCCTAACCATTACCCTAACACTAATCCGTGCCCTAACATGTACCCTGATCCTAACACGTTTCTGGACCATCACCTGTAACCTAAACCTTACATTTCGCTAACCCTAACCATAGCCCTAAACCTAACCCTAAACCCAACCCTACCCATTACCCTAACCCATACCGTAATCCTAACCAGTACACTAATACTAATCCGTGCCCTGAAACGTAACCTGAGCCTAACACTTTTCTGTACCCTCACCTGTACCCTAAACTTTACCGTTCACAAACCCGAAACATACCCCTAAACCAAGCCCTAACACCAACCCAACACCTTACCATAAACCGTACCCTAATCCTATCCCATACACAAACACTAATCCATGCCCTGACACGTACCCTGCCTCTAACTCTTTACCCTACTCTCTCCTGTACCCTAAATCTTACCGTTTGCTAACCCTAACCCTAGCCCTAAAGCTAAATCTAACTACAACCCTACACCTTACCCTAACATGTACACTAATCTTAATGCATACACTAACACTAACCCATTCCCTCACACTTATTTTGACACTAAGACATTTCCTTACCCTCACCTGTAACCTAAAGCTTACTCATTCGCTAACCATACCCCTAGCCCTAACACTAAACATAACGCCAACCCTATCCATTAGCCTAACCCGTACCCTAATTCTAACCCGTACACTAACACTAATCCGTGCCCTAACATTTACCCTGACCCTTACACTTTTCCATACCCACGCCTGAACCCTAAATCTTACCATTCACTAACCCTAATCCTAGGTCTAAACCTAACCCTAAACCCAAGCCCAACCCTACACCTAACTCTAACATGTACACTAATCCTAATCCTTAAACTAACACTAACCTGTGCCCTAACACGAACCCTGAGCCTAACTCATTTCCATACGCTCACCTGTACTCTAATGTTACCTATTCGCTAACCCTAACACTAGCCCTAAACCTAAACCTAACCCCAACCCTACACCTTACCCTAACCCATACCCTAATCATAACCCATACACTAACACTAACTTGTGCCCTAACACCTACCCTAACCCTACCCCTAACCCTAACCCTAACACTAACCCTAAACTTTACCATTTGTTAACCATAAGCGTAGCCCCAAACCTAAACCTAACTACAAACCTACTCCTAACACATACACTAATCTTAACCCATACACTAACACTAACGCAATACCACACACGTACTTTGACAATAAAACATTTCCATATGGTCAGCTGTAACCTAAACCTTACCCGTTCACTAAACTTAACCCTACCCCTAACACTAACCATAACGCCAACCCTACCAATTACCCTAACCCGTACCCTAATCCTAACCTGTAAACCCACACTAACCCCTGCCCTAACACGTACCCTGACCCTAACACTTTTCCGTAACCTCACCTGTACCCTAAACGTTACCGTTCGCTAACCCTAACCCTAAACCTAGAAGAAACCCCAACCATACACCTTACCCTAACCCGTAAGCTAATCCTAAGCCATACACTAACACTGACACGTGTCCTAACACATACACAAACCCTAACACTTCTCTGTACCATCACCTGTACCCTAAACCTGACATTTGGCTAACCCTAACCCTAGCCATAAAGCTAACCCTAAGCCCAACCCTAAACCTTACCTAAACCGTACCCTAATCCTAACCAGTATACTACTACTAAGCCATGCCCTGACATGTACCCTGACCCTAACGCTTTTCCATAACCTCACCGGTACCCTAAACCTTACCCATTCGCTAACCCTAACCCTAGCCCTAGCCCTAGCCCTAACCCTAACGCCAACCCTCCTACTTACCCTAACCCGTACCCTAATCCCAACCCATACACTATCACTAACCCATGTCCTAACACGTACCTTGACCCGAACACTTTTCCGTATCCTCTCCTGCACCCAAAATCTTACCGTTCACTAACCCTAACCCTAGCCCTAAACATAACGCTAACACCAACCTTACAGCATACCCTAACCCGTACACTAAACTTAACCCGTACAAAAAAACGAACCCATGCCCTCACATGTACTTTGACACTAACACATTTCCGTACCCTCCCGTGTACCGTAAACCTTACCCGTTTGCTAACTCTAACTGTAGGCCTAACCCTAACCATAACACCAACCCTACCCATTTCCCTAACCCGTACCCTAATCCTTACCCATACACTAACACTAATCCATGCCCTAACACGTACCCTGACCCTAACACTTTTCCATACCCACTCCTGTACCCTAAATCTTACCATTCGTTAACCCTAACCCTATGTCTAAATCTAACCCTAACCCCAACCCTACACCTAACCCTAACCCGTACCCTAATCCATACACTAACACTAACCTGTGCCCTAACATGAACCCTGACCCTAACTTGTTTCCATAAGCTCACCTGTACCCTAAATGTTACCTATTCGCTAACCCTAACCCCACCCCTACACCTAAACATAACCCCAACCCTACACCTTTCCCTAACCCATACCCTAATCCTAACCCGTACACTAACACTAACCCGTGCGCTAACACGTACCCTGACCCTAACACTTTTCCGTATCCTCTCCAGTACCCTAAATCTTACCGTTCGCTAAACCTAGCCCTTTCCCTAAACAGAACGCTAACACCAACCTGACACCATACCCTAACCCATACACTGATCTTAACCCATACACCAAAATTAAGCAATTCCCTCACATGTACTTTGACACTAACACGTTTCCGTACCCTCCTGTGTACCGTAAACCTTACCTGTTCGCTAACACTTACCCTAGGTCTAAGCCTAACACTATCCACAACCCTACACAAAATCCTAACCCATACCCTAATCCTAATCCGTACAATAACACTAACCTGTGCCCTAACACCAAGCCTGACCCTAACTCGTTTCCATATGCTTACCTGTACCCTAAATATTACCTATTCGCTAACCCTAACCCTAACACTAACCCTAACCCCAATCCTACACCTTACCCTGATCCGTACTGTAATCCTAACCCGTACCCTAATACTAATCCGTGCCCTGACACGTACACAGACCGTGACACTTTTCTGTACCCTCACCTGTACCCTAAGCCTTACATTTCGCTAACCCTAACCCTAGCCCTAAAGCTAAATCTAACTCCAACCCTACACCTTACCCTAACACGTACACTAATCTTAAACCTTAAACTAACACTAACCCATTCCCGCATATGTATTTTGACCCTAAAACATTTCCGTACCCTCCCCTGTAACCTAAAAATTACCCGGTCGCTAACCCTAACCCTAGCTCTAAACCTAACCCTAACGCCAACCCTACATCTTACCCTAACCCATACACTAATCCTAAACCGTACACTAACACTAACCAGTGCCCTGAAACGTACCCTGACCCTAACACTTTTCCAGACCCTCAGCTGTACGCTAAACCTAATCGTTAGCTAACCCTAACTGTAGACTTAAACCTAACCCTAACACCAACCCTACACCTTATTCTAACCCGTACCCTATTTTTAACCCCTACACTAACACTAACGCATGCCCTCACACGTAATTTGACACTAACACGTCTCCATACACTCACATGTACCATAAGCCTTAACTGTTCGCTAAGCCTATCCCTAACCCTAACGCCAACCCTAACCATTACCCTAACCCATACCCTAATCCTAACCACACATTAACACTAACACGTTTCCTAACACATAACCTGACCCAAACGCTTTTCCGTACCCTCAACTGTACCCTAAAACTTACCCGTTCGCCAACCCTAAGCCTAGCCCTAAACCTAACCCTAACCACAACCCCACACCTTACCCTAAACTCTACGCTAATCCTGACACGTACACTAACACTAACAGGTGTCCTAACATATACCCTGACCCTAAAAGTTTTCCGTACCCTCACCTGTACCCTAAACCTTACTGGTTCGCTAACCGTAACCTTAGCCCTAAACATAATGCTAACACCAACCCTACACCATACCCTAACCTGTACACTAATCTTAACCCGTACACCAAAATTATGCAATGCCCTCACACGTACTTTGACACTAACACGTTTCCGTACACTCATGTACCATAAAACTTACCTGTTCGCTAACCCTAACCCTAGCCCTAAACTTAACCCTAACCTCAACCCTACACATTTCCCTAACCCGTACCCTAATCCTAACCCATACACTAGCACTACACATGCCCTAACAGGTACCCTGACCGTAACACTTTTCTGTACACTCACCTGTACCCTAAACCATACCGTGTGCTATCCTTAACCCTAGACCTAAAAGTAAACCTTACCCCATCCCTAAACCTTTCCCTAAAGCGTACCCAATCCTAACCATTACCCTAACACTAATCCGTGCCCTAACATGTACCCTGATCCTAACACGTTTCTGGACCATCACCTGTAACCTAAACCTTACATTTCGCTAACCCTAACCATAGCCCTAAACCTAACCCTAAACCCAACCCTACCCATTACCCTAACCCATACCGTAATCCTAACCAGTACACTAATACTAATCCGTGCCCTGAAACGTAACCTGAGCCTAACACTTTTCTGTACCCTCACCTGTACCCTAAACTTTACCGTTCACAAACCCGAAACATACCCCTAAACCAAGCCCTAACACCAACCCAACACCTTACCATAAACCGTACCCTAATCCTATCCCATACACAAACACTAATCCATGCCCTGACACGTACCCTGCCTCTAACTCTTTACCCTACTCTCTCCTGTACCCTAAATCTTACCGTTTGCTAACCCTAACCCTAGCCCTAAAGCTAAATCTAACTACAACCCTACACCTTACCCTAACATGTACACTAATCTTAATGCATACACTAACACTAACCCATTCCCTCACACTTATTTTGACACTAAGACATTTCCTTACCCTCACCTGTAACCTAAAGCTTACTCATTCGCTAACCATACCCCTAGCCCTAACACTAAACATAACGCCAACCCTATCCATTAGCCTAACCCGTACCCTAATTCTAACCCGTACACTAACACTAATCCGTGCCCTAACATTTACCCTGACCCTTACACTTTTCCATACCCACGCCTGAACCCTAAATCTTACCATTCACTAACCCTAATCCTAGGTCTAAACCTAACCCTAAACCCAAGCCCAACCCTACACCTAACTCTAACATGTACACTAATCCTAATCCTTAAACTAACACTAACCTGTGCCCTAACACGAACCCTGAGCCTAACTCATTTCCATACGCTCACCTGTACTCTAATGTTACCTATTCGCTAACCCTAACACTAGCCCTAAACCTAAACCTAACCCCAACCCTACACCTTACCCTAACCCATACCCTAATCATAACCCATACACTAACACTAACTTGTGCCCTAACACCTACCCTAACCCTACCCCTAACCCTAACCCTAACACTAACCCTAAACTTTACCATTTGTTAACCATAAGCGTAGCCCCAAACCTAAACCTAACTACAAACCTACTCCTAACACATACAGTAATCTTAACCCATACACTAACACTAACGCAATACCACACACGTACTTTGACAATAAAACATTTCCATATGGTCAGCTGTAACCTAAACCTTACCCGTTCACTAAACTTAACCCTACCCCTAACACTAACCATAACGCCAACCCTACCAATTACCCTAACCCGTACCCTAATCCTAACCTGTAAACCCACACTAACCCCTGCCCTAACACGTACCCTGACCCTAACACTTTTCCGTAACCTCACCTGTACCCTAAACCTTACCGTTCGCTAACCCTAACCCTAAACCTAGAAGAAACCCCAACCATACACCTTACCCTAACCCGTAAGCTAATCCTAAGCCATACACTAACACTGACACGTGTCCTAACACATACACAAACCCTAACACTTCTCTGTACCATCACCTGTACCCTAAACCTGACATTTGGCTAACCCTAACCCTAGCCATAAAGCTAACCCTAAGCCCAACCCTAAACCTTACCTAAACCGTACCCTAATCCTAACCAGTATACTACTACTAAGCCATGCCCTGACATGTACCCTGACCCTAACGCTTTTCCATAACCTCACCGGTACCCTAAACCTTACCCATTCGCTAACTCTAACCCTAGCCCTAGCCCTAGCCCTAACCCTAACGCCAACCCTCCTACTTACCCTAACCCGTACCCTAATCCCAACCCATACACTATCACTAACCCATGTCCTAACACGTACCTTGACCCGAACACTTTTCCGTATCCTCTCCTGCACCCAAAATCTTACCGTTCACTAACCCTAACCCTAGCCCTAAACATAACGCTAACACCAACCTTACAGCATACCCTAACCCGTACACTAAACTTAACCCGTACAAAAAAACGAACCCATGCCCTCACATGTACTTTGACACTAACACATTTCCGTACCCTCCCGTGTACCGTAAACCTTACCCGTTTGCTAACTCTAACTGTAGGCCTAACCCTAACCATAACACCAACCCTACCCATTTCCCTAACCCGTACCCTAATCCTTACCCATACACTAACACTAATCCATGCCCTAACACGTACCCTGACCCTAACACTTTTCCATACCCACTCCTGTACCCTAAATCTTACCATTCGTTAACCCTAACCCTATGTCTAAATCTAACCCTAACCCCAACCCTACACCTAACCCTAACCCGTACCCTAATCCATACACTAACACTAACCTGTGCCCTAACATGAACCCTGACCCTAACTTGTTTCCATAAGCTCACCTGTACCCTAAATGTTACCTATTCGCTAACCCTAACCCCACCCCTACACCTAAACATAACCCCAACCCTACACCTTTCCCTAACCCATACCCTAATCCTAACCCGTACACTAACACTAACCCGTGCGCTAACACGTACCCTGACCCTAACACTTTTCCGTATCCTCTCCAGTACCCTAAATCTTACCGTTCGCTAAACCTAGCCCTTTCCCTAAACAGAACGCTAACACCAACCTGACACCATACCCTAACCCATACACTGATCTTAACCCATACACCAAAATTAAGCAATTCCCTCACATGTACTTTGACACTAACACGTTTCCGTACCCTCCTGTGTACCGTAAACCTTACCTGTTCGCTAACACTTACCCTAGGTCTAAGCCTAACACTATCCACAACCCTACACAAAATCCTAACCCATACCCTAATCCTAATCCGTACAATAACACTAACCTGTGCCCTAACACCAAGCCTGACCCTAACTCGTTTCCATATGCTTACCTGTACCCTAAATATTACCTATTCGCTAACCCTAACCCTAACACTAACCCTAACCCCAATCCTACACCTTACCCTGATCCGTACTGTAATCCTAACCCGTACCCTAATACTAATCCGTGCCCTGACACGTACACAGACCGTGACACTTTTCTGTACCCTCACCTGTACCCTAAGCCTTACATTTCGCTAACCCTAACCCTAGCCCTAAAGCTAAATCTAACTCCAACCCTACACCTTACCCTAACACGTACACTAATCTTAAACCTTAAACTAACACTAACCCATTCCCGCATATGTATTTTGACCCTAAAACATTTCCGTACCCTCCCCTGTAACCTAAAAATTACCCGGTCGCTAACCCTAACCCTAGCTCTAAACCTAACCCTAACGCCAACCCTACATCTTACCCTAACCCATACACTAATCCTAAACCGTACACTAACACTAACCAGTGCCCTGAAACGTACCCTGACCCTAACACTTTTCCATACCCTCAGCTGTACGCTAAACCTAATCGTTAGCTAACCCTAACTGTAGACTTAAACCTAACCCTAACACCATCCCTATACCTTATTCTAACCCGTACCCTATTTTTAACCCCTACACTAACACTAACCCATGCCCTCACACGTAATTTGACACTAACACGTCTCCATACACTCACATGTACCATAAGCCTTAACTGTTCGCTAAGCCTATCCCTAACCCTAACGCCAACCCTAACCATTACCCTAACCCATACCCTAATCCTAACCACACATTAACACTAACACGTTTCCTAACACATAACCTGACCCAAACGCTTTTCCGTACCCTCAACTGTACCCTAAATCTTACCCGTTCGCCAACCCTAAGCCTAGCCCTAAACCTAACCTTAACCACAACCCCACACCTTACCCTAAACTGTACGCTAATCCTGACATGTACACTAACACTAACAGGTGTCCTAACATATACCCTGACCCTAAAAGTTTTCCGTACCCTCACCTGTACCCTAAACCTTACTGGTTCGCTAACCGTAACCTTAGCCCTAAACATAATGCTAACACCAACCCTACACCATACCCTAACCCGTACACTAATCTTAACCCGTACACAGAAATTATGCAATGCCCTCACACGTACTTTGACACTAACACGTTTCCGTACACTCATGTACCATAAAACTTACCTGTTCGCTAACCCTAACCCTAGCCCTAAACTTAACCCTAACCTCAACCCTACACATTTCCCTAACCCGTACCCTAATCCTAACCCATACACTAGCACTACACGTGCCCTAACGGGTACCCTGACCGTAACACTTTTCTATACACTCACCTGTACCCTAAACCATACCGTGTGCTATCCTTAACCCTAGACCTAAACGTAAACCTTACCCCATCCCTAAACCTTTCCCTAAAGCGTACCCAATCCTAACCAGTACCCAAACACTAATCCGTGCCCTAACATGTACCCTGATCCTAACACGTTTCTGGACCATCACCTGTAACCTAAACCTTACATTTCGCTAACCCTAACCATAGCCCTAAACCTAACCCTAAACCCAACCCTACCCATTACCCTAACCCATACCGTAATCCTAACCAGTACACTAATACTAATCCGTGCCCTGAAACGTAACCTGAGCCTAACACTTTTCTGTACCCTCACCTGTACCCTAAACTTTACCGTTCACAAACCCGAAACATACCCCTAAACCAAGCCCTAACACCAACCCAACACCTTACCATAAACCGTACCCTAATCCTATCCCGTACACAAACACTAATCCATGCCCTGACACGTACCCTGCCTCTAACTCTTTACCCTACTCTCTCCTGTACCCTAAATCTTACCGTTTGCTAACCCTAACCCTAGCCCTAAAGCTAAATCTAACTACAACCCTACACCTTACCCTAACATGTACACTAATCTTAATGCATACACTAACACTAACCCATTCCCTCACACTTACTTTGACACTAAGACATTTCCTTACCCTCACCTGTAACCTAAAGCTTACTCGTTCGCTAACCCTACCCCTAGCCCTAACACTAAACATAACGCCAACCCTATCCATTAGCCTAACCCGTACCCTAATTCTAACCCGTACACTAACACTAATCCGTGCCCTAACATTTACCCTGACCCTTACACTTTTCCATACCCACGCCTGAACCCTAAATCTTACCATTCACTAACCCTAACCCTAGGTCTAAACCTAACCCTAAACCCAAGCCCAACCCTACACCTAACTCTAACATATACACTAATCCTAATCCTTAAACTAACACTAACCTGTGCCCTAACACGAACCCTGACCCTAACTCATTTCCATACGCTCACCTGTACTCTAATGTTACCTATTCGCTAACCCTAACACTAGCCCTAAACCTAAACCTAACCCCAACCCTACACCTTACCCTAACCCATACCCTAATCATAACCCATACACTAACACTAACTCGTGCCCTAACACCTACCCTAACCCTACCCCTAACCCTAACCCTAACACTAACCCTAAACTTTACCATTTGTTAACCATAACCGTAGCCCCAAACCTAAACCTAACTACAAACCTACTCCTAACACATACACTAATCTTAACCCATACACTAACACTAACGCAATACCACACACGTACTTTGACAATAAAACATTTCCATATGGTCAGCTGTAACCTAAACCTTACCCGTTCACTAAACTTAACCCTACCCCTAACACTAACCATAACGCCAACCCTACCAATTACCCTAACCCGTACCCTAATCCTAACCTGTAAACCCACACGAACCCCTGCCCTAACACGTACCCTGACCCTAACACTTTTCCGTAACCTCACCTGTACCCTAAACCTTACCGTTCGCTAACCCTAACCCTAAACCTAGACGAAACCCCAACCGTACACCTTACCCTAACCCGTAAGCTAATCCTAAGCCATACACTAACACTGACACGTGTCCTAACACATACACAAACCCTAACACTTTTCTGTACCATCACCTGTACCCTAAACCTGACATTTGGCTAACCCTAACCCTAGCCATAAAGCTAACCCTAAGCCCAACCCTAAACCTTACCTAAACCGTACCCTAATCCTAACCAGTATACTACTACTAAGCCATGCCCTGACATGTACCCTGACCCTAACGCTTTTCCATAACCTCACTGGTACCCTAAACCTTACCCATTCGCTAACCCTAACCCTAGCCCTAGCCCTAGCCCTAACGCTAACGCCAACCCTACTACTTACCCTAACCCGTACCCTAATCCCAACCCATACACTATCACTAACCCATGTCCTAACACGTACCTTGACCCGAACACTTTTCCGTATGCTCTCCTGTACCCAAAATCTTACCGTTCACTAACCCTAACCCTAGCCCTAAACATAACGCTAACACCAACCTTACAGCATACCCTAACCCGTACACTAAACTTAACCCATACAAAAAAACGAACCCATGCCCTCACATGTACTTTGACACTAACACATTTCCGTACCCTCCCGTGTACCGTAAACCTTACCCGTTTGCTAACTCTAACTGTAGGCCTAACCCTAACCATAACACCAACCCTACCCATTTCCCTAACCCGTACCCTAATCCTTACCCATACACTAACACTAATCCATGCCCTAACACGTACCCTGACCCTAACACTTTTCCATACCCACTCCTGTACCCTAAATCTTACCATTCGCTAACCCTAACCCTATGTCTAAACCTAACCCTAACCCCAACCCTACACCTAACCCTAACCCGTACCCTAATCCATACACTAACACTAACCTGTGCCCTAACATGAACCCTGACCCTAACTTGTTTCCATAAGCTCACCTGTACCCTAAATGTTACCTATTCGCTAACCCTAACCCCACCCCTACACCTAAACATAACCCCAACCCTACACCTTTCCCTAACCCATACCCTAATCCTAACCCGTACACTAACACTAACCCGTGCCCTAACACGTACCCTGACCCTAACACTTTTCCGTATCCTCTCCAGTACCCTAAATCTTACCGTTCGCTAAACCTAGCCCTTTCCCTAAACAGAACGCTAACACCAACCTGACACCATACCCTAACCCATACACTGATCTTAACCCATACACCAAAATTAAGCAATTCCCTCACATGTACTTTGACACTAACATGTTTCCGTACCCTCCTGTGTACCGTAAACCTTACCTGTTCGCTAACACTTACCCTAGGTCTAAGCCTAACACTATCCACAACCCTACACAAAATCCTAACTCATACCCTAATCCTAATCCGTACAATAACACTAACCTGTGCCCTAACACC
This sequence comes from Mesoplodon mirus, assembly GCF_964341445.2. Classification (NCBI taxonomy): domain Eukaryota; kingdom Metazoa; phylum Chordata; class Mammalia; order Artiodactyla; family Ziphiidae; genus Mesoplodon; species Mesoplodon mirus. Next base: position 1,857,677 of record NC_138996.1, read on the forward strand.
AAGCCTGACCCTAACTCGTTTCCATATGCTTACCTGTACCCTAAATATTACCTATTCGCTAACCCTAACCCTAACACTAACCCTAACCCCAATCCTACACCTTACCCTAATCCGTACTGTAATCCTAACCCGTACCCTAATACTAATCCGTGCCCTGACACGTACACAGACCGTAACACTTTTCTGTACCCTCACCTGTACCCTAAGCCTTACATTTCGCTAACCCTAACCCTAGCCCTAAAGCTAAATCTAACTCCAACCCTACACCTTACCCTAACACGTACACTAATCTTAAACCTTAAACTAACACTAACCCATTCCCGCATATGTATTTTGACCCTAAAACATTTCCGTACCCTCCCCTGTAACCTAAAAATTACCCGGTCGCTAACCCTAACCCTAGCTCTAAACCTAACCCTAACGCCAACCCTACATCTTACCCTAACCCATACACTAATCCTAAACCGTACACTAACACTAACCAGTGCCCTGAAACGTACCCTGACCCTAACACTTTTCCATACCCTCAGCTGTACGCTAAACCTAATCGTTAGCTAACCCTAACTGTAGACTTAAACCTAACCCTAACACCAACCCTACACCTTATTCTAACCCGTACCCTATTTTTAACCCCTACACTAACACTAACCCATGCCCTCACACGTAATTTGACACTAACACGTCTCCATACACTCACATGTACCATAAGCCTTAACTGTTCGCTAAGCCTATCCCTAACCCTAACGCCAACCCTAACCATTACCCTAACCCATACCCTAATCCTAACCACACATTAAGACTAACACGTTTCCTAACACATAACCTGACCCAAACGCTTTTCCGTACCCTCAACTGTACCCTAAAACTTACCCGTTCGCCAACCCTAAGCCTAGCCCTAAACCTAACCCTAACCACAACCCCACACCTTACCCTAAACTCTACGCTAATCCTGACACGTACACTAACACTAACAGGTGTCCTAACATATACCCTGACCCTAAAAGTTTTCCGTACCCTCACCTGTACCCTAAACCTTACTGGTTCGCTAACCGTAACCTTAGCCCTAAACATAATGCTAACACCAACCCTACACCATACCCTAACCCGTACACTAATCTTAACCCGTACACCAAAATTATGCAATGCCCTCACACGTACTTTGACACTAACACGTTTCCGTACACTCATGTACCATAAAACTTACCTGTTCGCTAACCCTAACCCTAGCCCTAAACTTAACCCTAACCTCAACCCTACACATTTCCCTAACCCGTACCCTAATCCTAACCCATACACTAGCACTACACATGCCCTAACAGGTACCCTGACCGTAACACTTTTCTGTACACTCACCTGTACCCTAAACCATACCGTGTGCTATCCTTAACCCTAGACCTAAACGTAAACCTTACCCCATCCCTAAACCTTTCCCTAAAGCGTACCCAATCCTAACCAGTACCCTAACACTAATCCGTGCCCTAACATGTACCCTGATCCTAACACGTTTCTGGACCATCACCTGTAACCTAAACCTTACATTTCGCTAACCCTAACCATAGCCCTAAACCTAACCCTAAACCCAACCCTACCCATTACCCTAACCCATACCGTAATCCTAACCAGTACACTAATACTAATCCGTGCCCTGAAACGTAACCTGAGCCTAACACTTTTCTGTACCCTCACCTGTACCCTAAACTTTACCGTTCACAAACCCGAAACATACATCTAAACCAAGGCCTAACACCAACCCAACACCTTACCATAAACCGTACCCTAATCCTATCCCATACACAAACACTAATCCATGCCCTGACACGTACCCTGCCTCTAACTCTTTACCCTACTCTCTCCTGTACCCTAAATCTTACCGTTTGCTAACCCTAACCCTAGCCCTAAAGCTAAATCTAACTACAACCCTACACCTTACCCTAACATGTACACTAATCTTAATGCATACACTAACACTAACCCATTCCCTCACACTTACTTTGACACTAAAACATTTCCTCACCCTCACCTGTAACCTAAAGCTTACTCGTTCGCTAACCCTACCCCTAGCCCTAACACTAAACATAACGCCAACCCTATCCATTAGCCTAACCCGTACCCTAATTCTAACCCGTACACTAACACTAATCCGTGCCCTAACATTTACCCTGACCCTTACACTTTTCCATACCCACGCCTGAACCCTAAATCTTACCATTCACTAACCCTAACCCTAGGTCTAAACCTAACCCTAAACCCAAGACCAACCCTACACCTAACTCTAACATGTACACTAATCCTAATCCTTAAACTAACGCTAACCTGTGCCCTAACACGAACCCTGACCCTAACTCATTTCCATACGCTCACCTGTACTCTAATGTTACCTATTCGCTAACCCTAACACTAGCCCTAAACCTAAACCTAACCCCAACCCTACACCTTACCCTAACCCATACCCTAATCATAACCCATACACTAACACTAACTCGTGCCCTAACACCTACCCTAACCGTACCCCTAACCCTAACCCTAACACTAACCCTAAACTTTACCATTTGTTAACCATAACCGTAGCCCCAAACCTAAACCTAACTACAAACCTACTCCTAACACATACACTAATCTTAACCCATACACTAACACTAACGCAATACCACACACGTACTTTGACAATAAAACATTTCCATATGGTCAGCTGTAACCTAAACCTTACCCGTTCACTAAACTTAACCCTACCCCTAACACTAACCATAACGCCAACCCTACCAATTACCCTAACCCGTACCCTAATCCTAACCTGTAAACCCACACTAACCCCTGCCCTAACACGTACCCTGACCCTAACACTTTTCCGTAACCTCACCTGTACCCTAAACCTTACCGTTCGCTAACCCTAACCCTAAACCTAGACGAAACCCCAACCGTACACCTTACCCTAACCCGTAAGCTAATCCTAAGCCATACACTAACACTGACACGTGTCCTAACACATACACAAACCCTAACACTTTTCTGTACCATCACCTGTACCCTAAACCTGACATTTGGCTAACCCTAACCCTAGCCATAAAGCTAACCCTAAGCCCAACCCTAAACCTTACCTAAACCGTACCCTAATCCTAACCAGTATACTACTACTAAGCCATGCCCTGACATGTACCCTGACCCTAACGCTTTTCCATAACCTCACCGGTACCCTAAACCTTACCCATTCGCTAACCCTAACCCTAGCCCTAGCCCTAGCCCTAACCCTAACGCCAACCCTACTACTTACCCTAACCCGTACCCTAATCCCAACCCATACACTATCACTAACCCATGTCCTAACACGTACCTTGACCCGAACACTTTTCCGTATCCTCTCCTGTACCCAAAATCTTACCGTTCACTAACCCTAACCCTAGCCCTAAACATAACGCTAACACCAACCTTACAGCATACCCTAACCCGTACACTAAACTTAACCCATACAAATAAACGAACCCATGCCCTCACATGTACTTTGACACTAACACATTTCCATACCCTCCCGTGTACCGTAAACCTTACCCGTTTGCTAACTCTAACTGTAGGCCTAACCCTAACCATAACACCAACCCTACCCATTTCCCTAACCCGTACCCTAATCCTTACCCATACACTAACACTAATCCATGCCCTAACACGTACCCTGACCCTAACACTTTTCCATACCCACTCCTGTACCCTAAATCTTACCATTCGCTAACCCTAACCCTATGTCTAAACCTAACCCTAACCCCAACCCTACACCTAACCCTAACCCGTACCCTAATCCATACACTAACACTAACCTGAGCCCTAACATGAACCCTGACCCTAACTTGTTTCCATAAGCTCACCTGTACCCTAAATGTTACCTATTCGCTAACCCTAACCCCACCCCTACACCTAAACATAACCCCAACCCTACACCTTTCCCTAACCCATACCCTAATCCTAACCCGTACACTAACACTAACCCGTGCCCTAACACGTACCCTGACCCTAACACTTTTCCGTATCCTCTCCAGTACCCTAAATCTTACCGTTCGCTAAACCTAGCCCTTTCCCTAAACAAAACGCTAACACCAACCTGACACCATACCCTAACCCATACACTGATCTTAACCCATACACCAAAATTAAGCAATTCCCTCACATGTACTTTGACACTAACACGTTTCCGTACCCTCCTGTGTACCGTAAACCTTACCTGTTCGCTAACACTTACCCTAGGTCTAAGCCTAACACTATCCACAACCCTACACAAAATCCTAACCCATACCCTAATCCTAATCCGTACAATAACACTAACCTGTGCCCTAACACCAAGCCTGACCCTAACTCGTTTCCATATGCTTACCTGTACCCTAAATATTACCTATTCGCTAACCCTAACCCTAACACTAACCCTAACCCCAATCCTAAACCTTACCCTGATCCGTACTGTAATCCTAACCCGTACCCTAATACTAATCCGTGCCCTGACACGTACACAGACCGTGACACTTTTCTGTACCCTCACCTGTACCCTAAGCCTTACATTTCGCTAACCCTAACCCTAGCCCTAAAGCTAAATCTAACTCCAAACCTACACCTTACCCTAACACGTACACTAATCTTAAACCGTAAACTAACACTAACCCATTCCCGCATATGTATTTTGACCCTAAAACATTTCCGTACCCTCCCCTGTAACCTAAAAATTACCCGGTCGCTAACCCTAACCCTAGCTCTAAACCTAACCCTAACGCCAACCCTACATCTTACCCTAACCCATACACTAATCCTAAACCGTACACTAACACTAACCAGTGCCCTGAAACGTACCCTGACCCTAACACTTTTCCATACCCTCAGCTGTACGCTAAACCTAATCGTTAGCTAACCCTAACTGTAGACTTAAACCTAACCCTAACACCAACCCTACACCTTATTCTAACCCGTACCCTATTTTTAACCCCTACACTAACACTAACCCATGCCCTCACACGTAATTTGACACTAACACGTCTCCATACACTCACATGTACCATAAGCCTTAACTGTTCGCTAAGCCTATCCCTAACCCTAACGCCAACCCTAACCATTACCCTAACCCATACCCTAATCCTAACCACACATTAACACTAACACGTTTCCTAACACATAACCTGACCCAAACGCTTTTCCGTACCCTCAACTGTACCCTAAAACTTACCCGTTCGCCAACCCTAAGCCTAGCCCTAAACCTAACCCTAACCACAACCCCACACCTTACCCTAAACTCTACGCTAATCCTGACACGTACACTAACACTAACAGGTGTCCTAACATATACCCTGACCCTAAAAGTTTTCCGTACCCTCACCTGTACCCTAAACCTTACTGGTTCGCTAACCGTAACCTTAGCCCTAAACATAATGCTAACACCTACCCCACACCATACCCTAACCTGTACACTAATCTTAACCCGTACACCAAAATTATGCAATGCCCTCACACGTACTTTGACACTAACACGTTTCCGTACACTCATGTACCATAAAACTTACCTGTTCGCTAACCCTAACCCTAGCCCTAAACTTAACCCTAACCTCAACCCTACACATTTCCCTAACCTGTACCCTAATCCTAACCCATACACTAGCACTACACATGCCCTAACAGGTACCCTGACCGTAACACTTTTCTGTACACTCACCTGTACCCTAAACCATACCGTGTGCTATCCTTAACCCTAGACCTAAACGTAAACCTTACCCCATCCCTAAACCTTTCCCTAAAGCGTACCCAATCCTAACCAGTACCCTAACACTAATCCGTGCCCTAACATGTACCCTGATCCTAACACGTTTCTGGACCATCACCTGTAACCTAAACCTTACATTTCGCTAACCCTAACCATAGCCCTAAACCTAACCCTAAACCCAACCCTACCCATTACCCTAACCCATACCGTAATCCTAACCAGTACACTAATACTAATCCGTGCCCTGAAACGTAACCTGAGCCTAACACTTTTCTGTACCCTCACCTGTACCCTAAACTTTACCGTTCACAAACCCGAAACATATATCTAAACCAAGGCCTAACACCAACCCAACACCTTACCATAAACCGTACCCTAATCCTATCCCATACACAAACACTAATCCATGCCCTGACACGTACCCTGCCTCTAACTCTTTACCCTACTCTCTCCTGTACCCTAAATCTTACCGTTTGCTAACCCTAACCCTAGCCCTAAAGCTAAATCTAACTACAACCCTACACCTTACCCTAACATGTACACTAATCTTAATGCATACACTAACACTAACCCATTCCCTCACACTTACTTTGACACTAAAACATTTCCTCACCCTCACCTGTAACCTAAAGCTTACTCGTTCGCTAACCCTACCCCTAGCCCTAACACTAAACATAACGCCAACCCTATCCATTAGCCTAACCCGTACCCTAATTCTAACCCGTACACTAACACTAATCCATGCCCTAACATTTACCCTGACCCTTACACTTTTCCATACCCACGCCTGAACCCTAAATCTTACCATTCACTAACCCTAACCCTAGGTCTAAACCTAACCCTAAACCCAAGCCCAACCCTACACCTAACTCTAACATGTACACTAATCCTAATCCTTAAACTAACACTAACCTGTGCCCTAACACGAACCCTGACCCTAACTCATTTCCATACGCTCACCTGTACTCTAATGTTACCTATTCGCTAACCCTAACACTAGCCCTAAACCTAAACCTAACCCCAACCCTACACCTTACCCTAACCCATACCCTAATCATAACCCATAAACTAACACTAACTCGTGCCCTAACACCTACCCTAACCCTACCCCTAACCCTAACCCTAACACTAACCCTAAACTTTACCATTTGTTAACCATAACCGTAGCCCCAAACCTAAACCTAACTACAAACCTACTCCTAACACATACACTAATCTTAACCCATACACTAACACTAATGCAATACCACACACGTACTTTGACAATAAAACATTTCCATATGGTCAGCTGTAACCTAAACCTTACCCGTTCACTAAACTTAACCCTACCCCTAACACTAACCATAACGCCAACCCTACCAATTACCCTAACCCGTACCCTAATCCTAACCTGTAAACCCACACTAACCCCTGCCCTAACACGTACCCTGACCCTAACACTTTTCCGTAACCTCACCTGTACCCTAAACCTTACCGTTCGCTAACCCTAACCCTAAACCTAGACGAAACCACAACCGTACACCTTACCCTAACCCGTAAGCTAATCCTAAGCCATACACTAACACTGACACGTGTCCTAACACATACACAAACCCTAACACTTTTCTGTACCATCACCTGTACCCTAAACCTGACATTTGGCTAACCCTAACCCTAGCCATAAAGCTAACCCTAAGCCCAACCCTAAACCTTACCTAAACCGTACCCTAATCCTAACCAGTATACTACTACTAAGCCATGCCCTGACATGTACCCTGACCCTAACGCTTTTCCATAACCTCACCGGTACCCTAAACCTTACCCATTCGCTAACCCTAACCCTAGCCCTAGCCCTAGCCCTAACCCTAACGCCAACCCTACTACTTACCCTAACCCGTACCCTAATCCCAACCCATACACTATCACTAACCCATGTCCTAACACGTACCTTGACCCGAACACTTTTCCGTATCCTCTCCTGTACCCAAAATCTTACCGTTCACTAACCCTAACCCTAGCCCTAAACATAACGCTAACACCAACCTTACAGCATACCCTAACCCGTACACTAAACTTAACCCATACAAATAAACGAACCCATGCCCTCACATGTACTTTGACACTAACACATTTCCATACCCTCCCGTGTACCGTAAACCTTACCCGTTTGCTAACTCTAACTGTAGGCCTAACCCTAACCATAACACCAACCCTACCCATTTCCCTAACCCGTACCCTAATCCTTACCCATACACTAACACTAATCCATGCCCTAACACGTACCCTGACCCTAACACTTTTCCATACCCACTCCTGTACCCTAAATCTTACCATTCGCTAACCCTAACCCTATGTCTAAACCTAACCCTAACCCCAACCCTACACCTAACCCTAACCCGTACCCTAATCCATACACTAACACTAACCTGAGCCCTAACATGAACCCTGACCCTAACTTGTTTCCATAAGCTCACCTGTACCCTAAATGTTACCTATTCGCTAACCCTAACCCCACCCCTACACCTAAACATAACCCCAACCCTACACCTTTCCCTAACCCATACCCTAATCCTAACCCGTACACTAACACTAACCCGTGCCCTAACACGTACCCTGACCCTAACACTTTTCCGTATCCTCTCCAGTACCCTAAATCTTACCGTTCGCTAAACCTAGCCCTTTCCCTAAACAAAACGCTAACACCAACCTGACACCATACCCTAACCCATACACTGATCTTAACCCATACACCAAAATTAAGCAATTCCCTCACATGTACTTTGACACTAACACGTTTCCGTACCCTCCTGTGTACCGTAAACCTTACCTGTTCGCTAACACTTACCCTAGGTCTAAGCCTAACACTATCCACAACCCTACACAAAATCCTAACCCATACCCTAATCCTAATCCGTACAATAACACTAACCTGTGCCCTAACACCAAGCCTGACCCTAACTCGTTTCCATATGCTTACCTGTACCCTAAATATTACCTATTCGCTAACCCTAACCCTAACACTAACCCTAACCCCAATCCTACACCTTACCCTGATCCGTACTGTAATCCTAACCCGTACCCTAATACTAATCCGTGCCCTGACACGTACACAGACCGTGACACTTTTCTGTACCCTCACCTGTACCCTAAGCCTTACATTTCGCTAACCCTAACCCTAGCCCTAAAGCTAAATCTAACTCCAAACCTACACCTTACCCTAACACGTACACTAATCTTAAACCGTAAACTAACACTAACCCATTCCCGCATATGTATTTTGACCCTAAAACATTTCCGTACCCTCCCCTGTAACCTAAAAATTACCCGGTCGCTAACCCTAACCCTAGCTCTAAACCTAACCCTAACGCCAACCCTACATCTTACCCTAACCCATACACTAATCCTAAACCGTACACTAACACTAACCAGTGCCCTGAAACGTACCCTGACCCTAACACTTTTCCATACCCTCAGCTGTACGCTAAACCTAATCGTTAGCTAACCCTAACTGTAGACTTAAACCTAACCCTAACACCAACCCTACACCTTATTCTAACCCGTACCCTATTTTTAACCCCTACACTAACACTAACCCATGCCCTCACACGTAATTTGACACTAACACGTCTCCATACACTCACATGTACCATAAGCCTTAACTGTTCACTAAGCCTATCCCTAACCCTAACGCCAACCCTAACCATTACCCTAACCCATACCCTAATCCTAACCACACATTAACACTAACACGTTTCCTAACACATAACCTGACCCAAACGCTTTTCCGTACCCTCAACTGTACCCTAAAACTTACCCGTTCGCCAACCCTAAGCCTAGCCCTAAACCTAACCCTAACCACAACCCCACACCTTACCCTAAACTCTACGCTAATCCTGACACGTACACTAACACTAACAGGTGTCCTAACATATACCCTGACCCTAAAAGTTTTCCGTACCCTCACCTGTACCCTAAACCTTACTGGTTCGCTAACCGTAACCTTAGCCCTAAACATAATGCTAACACCTACCCCACACCATACCCTAACCCGTACACTAATCTTAACCCGTACACCAAAATTATGCAATGCCCTCACACGTACTTTGACACTAACACGTTTCCGTACACTCATGTACCATAAAACTTACCTGTTCGCTAACCCTAACCCTAGCCCTAAACTTAACCCTAACCTCAACCCTACACATTTCCCTAACCCGTACCCTAATCCTAACCCATACACTAGCACTACACATGCCCTAACAGGTACCCTGACCGTAACACTTTTCTGTACACTCACCTGTACCCTAAACCATACCGTGTGCTATCCTTAACCCTAGACCTAAACGTAAACCTTACCCCATCCCTAAACCTTTCCCTAAAGCGTACCCAATCCTAACCAGTACCCTAACACTAATCCGTGCCCTAACATGTACCCTGATCCTAACACGTTTCTGGACCATCACCTGTAACCTAAACCTTACATTTCGCTAACCCTAACCATAGCCCTAAACCTAACCCTAAACCCAACCCTACCCATTACCCTAACCCATACCGTAATCCTAACCAGTACACTAATACTAATCCGTGCCCTGAAACGTAACCTGAGCCTAACACTTTTCTGTACCCTCACCTGTACCCTAAACTTTACCGTTCACAAACCCGAAACATACATCTAAACCAAGGCCTAACACCAACCCAACACCTTACCATAAACCGTACCCTAATCCTATCCCATACACAAACACTAATCCATGCCCTGACACGTACCCTGCCTCTAACTCTTTACCCTACTCTCTCCTGTACCCTAAATCTTACCGTTTGCTAACCCTAACCCTAGCCCTAAAGCTAAATCTAACTACAACCCTACACCTTACCCTAACATGTACACTAATCTTAATGCATACACTAACACTAACCCATTCCCTCACACTTACTTTGACACTAAAACATTTCCTCACCCTCACCTGTAACCTAAAGCTTACTCGTTCGCTAACCCTACCCCTAGCCCTAACACTAAACATAACGCCAACCCTATCCATTAGCCTAACCCGTACCCTAATTCTAACCCGTACACTAACACTAATCCATGCCCTAACATTTACCCTGACCCTTACACTTTTCCATACCCACGCCTGAACCCTAAATCTTACCATTCACTAACCCTAACCCTAGGTCTAAACCTAACCCTAAACCCAAGCCCAACCCTACACCTAACTCTAACATGTACACTAATCCTAATCCTTAAACTAACACTAACCTGTGCCCTAACACGAACCCTGACCCTAACTCATTTCCATACGCTCACCTGTACTCTAATGTTACCTATTCGCTAACCCTAACACTAGCCCTAAACCTAAACCTAACCCCAACCCTACACCTTACCCTAACCCATACCCTAATCATAACCCATACACTAACACTAACTCGTGCCCTAACACCTACCCTAACCCTACCCCTAACCCTAACCCTAACACTAACCCTAAACTTTACCATTTGTTAACCATAACCGTAGCCCCAAACCTAAACCTAACTACAAACCTACTCCTAACACATACACTAATCTTAACCCATACACTAACACTAACGCAATACCACACACGTACTTTGACAATAAAACATTTCCATATGGTCAGCTGTAACCTAAACCTTACCCGTTCACTAAACTTAACCCTACCCCTAACACTAACCATAACGCCAACCCTACCAATTACCCTAACCCGTACCCTAATCCTAACCTGTAAACCCACACTAACCCCTGCCCTAACACGTACCCTGACCCTAACACTTTTCCGTAACCTCACCTGTACCCTAAACCTTACCGTTCGCTAACCCTAACCCTAAACCTAGACGAAACCCCAACCGTACACCTTACCCTAACCCGTAAGCTAATCCTAAGCCATACACTAACACTGACACGTGTCCTAACACATACACAAACCCTAACACTTTTCTGTACCATCACCTGTACCCTAAACCTGACATTTGGCTAACCCTAACCCTAGCCATAAAGCTAACCCTAAGCCCAACCCTAAACCTTACCTAAACCGTACCCAAATCCTAACCAGTATACTACTACTAAGCCATGCCCTGACATGTACCCTGACCCTAACGCTTTTCCATAACCTCACCGGTACCCTAAACCTTACCCATTCGCTAACCCTAACCCTAGCCCTAGCCCTAGCCCTAACCCTAACGCCAACCCTACTACTTACCCTAACCCGTACCCTAATCCCAACCCATACACTATCACTAACCCATGTCCTAACACGTACCTTGACCCGAACACTTTTCCGTATCCTCTCCTGTACCCAAAATCTTACCGTTCACTAACCCTAACCCTAGCCCTAAACATAACGCTAACACCAACCTTACAGCATACCCTAACCCGTACACTAAACTTAACCCGTACAAAAACACGAACCCATGCCCTCACATGTACTTTGACACTAACACATTTCCGTACCCTCCCGTGTACCGTAAACCTTACCCGTTTGCTAACTCTAACTGTAGGCCTAACCCTAACCATAACACCAACCCTACCCATTTCCCTAACCCGTACCCTAATCCTTACCCATACACTAACACTAATCCATGCCCTAACACGTACCCTGACCCTAACACTTTTCCATGCCCACTCCTGTACCCTAAATCTTACCATTCGCTAACCCTAACCCTATGTCTAAACCTAACCCTAACCCCAACCCTACACCTAACCCTAACCCGTACCCTAATCCATACCCTAACACTAACCTGTGCCCTAACATGAACCCTGACCCTAACTTGTTTCCATAAGCTCACCTGTACCCTAAATGTTACCTATTCGCTAACCCTAACCCCACCCCTACACCTAAACATAACCCCAACCCTACACCTTTCCCTAACCCATACCCTAATCCTAACCCGTACACTAACACTAACCCGTGCCCTAACACGTACCCTGACCCTAACACTTTTCCGTATCCTCTCCAGTACCCTAAATCTTACCGTTCGCTAAACCTAGCCCTTTCCCTAAACAGAACGCTAACACCAACCTGACACCATACCCTAACCCATACACTGATCTTAACCCATACACCAAAATTAAGCAATTCCCTCACATGTACTTTGACACTAACACGTTTCCGTACCCTCCTGTGTACCGTAAACCTTACCTGTTCGCTAACACTTACCCTAGGTCTAAGCCTAACACTATCCACAACCCTACACAAAATCCTAACCCATACCCTAATCCTAATCCGTACAATAACACTAACCTGTGCCCTAACACCAAGCCTGACCCTAACTCGTTTCCATATGCTTACCTGTACCCTAAATATTACCTATTCGCTAACCCTAACCCTAACACTAACCCTAACCCCAATCCTACACCTTACCCTGATCCGTACTGTAATCCTAACCCGTACCCTAATACTAATCCGTGCCCTGACACGTACACAGACCGTGACACTTTTCTGTACCCTCACCTGTACCCTAAGCCTTACATTTCGCTAACCCTAACCCTAGCCCTAAAGCTAAATCTAACTCCAACCCTACACCTTACCCTAACACGTACACTAATCTTAAACCTTAAACTAACACTAACCCATTCCCGCTTATGTATTTTGACCCTAAAACATTTCCGTACCCTCCCCTGTAACCTAAAAATTACCCGGTCGCTAACCCTAACCCTAGCTCTAAACCTAACCCTAACACCAACCCTACATCTTACCCTAACCCATACACTAATCCTAAACCGTACACTAACACTAACCAGTGCCCTGAAACGTACCCTGACCCTAACACTTTTCCATACCCTCAGCTGTACGCTAAACCTAATCGTTAGCTAACCCTAACTGTAGACTTAAACCTAACCCTAACACCAACCCTACACCTTATTCTAACCCGTACCCTATTTTTAACCCCTACACTAACACTAACCCATGCCCTCACACGTAATTTGACACTAACACGTCTCCATACACTCACATGTACCATAAGCCTTAACTGTTCGCTAAGCCTATCCCTAACCCTAACGCCAACCCTAACCATTACCCTAACCCATACCCTAATCCTAACCACACATTAACACTAACACGTTTCCTAACACATAACCTGACCCAAACGCTTTTCCGTACCCTCAACTGTACCCTAAAACTTACCCGTTCGCCAACCCTAAGCCTAGCCCTAAACCTAACCCTAACCACAACCCCACACCTTACCCTAAACTCTACGCTAATCCTGACACGTACACTAACACTAACAGGTGTCCTAACATATACCCTGACCCTAAAAGTTTTCCGTACCCTCACCTGTACCCTAAACCTTACTGGTTCGCTAACCGTAACCTTAGCCCTAAACATAATGCTAACACCAACCCTACACCATACCCTAACCCGTACACTAATCTTAACCCGTACACCAAAATTATGCAATGCCCTCACACGTACTTTGACACTAACACGTTTCCGTACACTCATGTACCATAAAACTTACCTGTTCGCTAACCCTAACCCTAGCCCTAAACTTAACCCTAACCTCAACCCTACACATTTCCCTAACCCGTACCCTAATCCTAACCCATACACTAGCACTACACATGCCCTAACAGGTACCCTGACCGTAACACTTTTCTGTACACTCACCTGTACCCTAAACCATACCGTGTGCTATCCTTAACCCTAGACCTAAACGTAAACCTTACCCCATCCCTAAACCTTTCCCTAAAGCGTACCCAATCCTAACCAGTACCCTAACACTAATCCGTGCCCTAACATGTACCCTGATCCTAACACGTTTCTGGACCATCACCTGTAACCTAAACCTTACATTTCGCTAACCCTAACCATAGCCCTAAACCTAACCCTAAACCCAACCCTACCCATTACCCTAACCCATACCGTAATCCTAACCAGTACACTAATACTAATCCGTGCCCTGAAACGTAACCTGAGCCTAACACTTTTCTGTACCCTCACCTGTACCCTAAACTTTACCATTCACAAACCCGAAACATACCCCTAAACCAAGCCCTAACACCAACCCAACACCTTACCATAAACCGTACCCTAATCCTATCCCGTACACAAACACTAATCCATGCCCTGACACGTACCCTGCCTCTAACTCTTTACCCTACTCTCTCCTGTACCCTAAATCTTACCGTTTGCTAACCCTAACCCTAGCCCTAAAGCTAAATCTAACTACAACCCTACACCTTACCCTAACATGTACACTAATCTTAATGCATACACTAACACTAACCCATTCCCTCACACTTACTTTGACACTAAAACATTTCCTTACCCTCACCTGTAACCTAAAGCTTACTCGTTCGCTAACCCTACCCCTAGCCCTAACACTAAACATAACGCCAACCCTATACATTAGCCTAACCCGTACCCTAATTCTAACCCGTACACTAACACTAATCCGTGCCCTAACATTTACCCTGACCCTTACACTTTTCCATACCCACGCCTGAACCCTAAATCTTACCATTCACTAACCCTAACCCTAGGTCTAAACCTAACCCTAAACCCAAGCCCAACCCTACACCTAACTCTAACATGTACACTAATCCTAATCCTTAAACTAACACTAACCTGTGCCCTAACACGAACCCTGACCCTAACTCATTTCCATACGCTCACCTGTACTCTAATGTTACCTATTCGCTAACCCTAACACTAGCCCTAAACCTAAACCTAACCCCAACCCTACACCTTTCCCTAACCCATACCCTAATCATAACCCATACACTAACACTAACTCGTGCCCTAACACCTACCCTAACCCTACCCCTAACCCTAACCCTAACACTAACCCTAAACTGTACCATTTGTTAACCATAACCGTAGCCCCAAAACTAAACCTAACTACAAACCTACTCCTAACACATACACTAATCTTAACCCACACACTAACACTAACGCAATACCACACACGTACTTTGACAATAAAACATTTCCATATGGTCAGCTGTAACCTAAACCTTACCCGTTCACTAAACTTAACCCTACCCCTAACACTAACCATAACGCCAACCCTACCAATTACCCTAACCCGTACCCTAATCCTAACCTGTAAACCCACACTAACCCCTGCCCTAACACGTACCCTGACCCTAACACTTTTCCATAACCTCACCTGTACCCTAAATCTTACCATTCGCTAACCCTAACCCTAAACCTAGACGAAACCCCAACCGTACACCTTACCCTAACCTGTAAGCTAATCCTAAGCCATACACTAACACTGACACGTGTCCTAACACATACACAAACCCTAACACTTTTCTGTACCATCACCTGTACCCTAAACCTGACATTTGGCTAACCCTAACCCTAGCCATAAAGCTAACCCTAAGCCCAACCCTAAACCTTACCTAAACCGTACCCTAATCCTAACCAGTATACTACTACTAAGCCATGCCCTGACATGTACCCTGACCCTAACGCTTTTCCATAACCTCACCGGTACCCTAAACCTTACCCATTCGCTAACCCTAACCCTAGCCCTAGCCCTAGCCCTAACCCTAACGCCAACCCTACTACTTACCCTAACCCGTACCCTAATCCCAACCCATACACTATCACTAACCCATGTCCTAACACGTACCTTGACCCGAACACTTTTCCGTATCCTCTCCTGTACCCAAAATCTTACCGTTCACTAACCCTAACCCTAGCCCTAAACATAACGCTAACACCAACCTTACAGCATACCCTAACCCGTACACTAAACTTAACCCGTACAAAAAAACGAACCCATGCCCTCACATGTACTTTGACACTAACACATTTCCGTACCCTCCCGTGTACCGTAAACCTTACCCATTTGCTAACTCTAACTGTAGGCCTAACCCTAACCATAACACCAACCCTACCCATTTCCCTAACCCGTACCCTAATCCTTACCCATACACTAACACTAATCCATGCCCTAACACGTACCCTGACCCTAACACTTTTCCATACCCACTCCTGTACCCTAAATCTTACCATTCGCTAACCCTAACCCTATGTCTAAACCTAACCCTAACCCCAACCCTACACCTAACCCTAACCCGTACCCTAATCCATACACTAACACTAACCTGTGCCCTAACATGAACCCTGACCCTAACTTGTTTCCATAAGCTCACCTGTACCCTAAATGTTACCTATTCGCTAACCCTAACCCCACCCCTACACCTAAACATAACCCCAACCCTACACCTTTCCCTAACCCATACCCTAATCCTAACCCGTACACTAACACTAACCCGTGCCCTAACACGTACACTGACCCTAACACTTTTCCGTATCCTCTCCAGTACCCTAAATCTTACCGTTCGCTAAACCTAGCCCTTTCCCTAAACAGAACGCTAACACCAACCTGACACCATACCCTAACCCATACACTGATCTTAACCCATACACCAAAATTAAGCAATTCCCTCACATGTACTTTGACACTAACACGTTTCCGTACCCTCCTGTGTACCGTAAACCTTACCTGTTCGCTAACACTTACCCTAGGTCTAAGCCTAACACTATCCACAACCCTACACAAAATCCTAACCCATACCCTAATCCTAATCCGTACAATAACACTAACCTGTGCCCTAACACCAAGCCTGACCCTAACTCGTTTCCATATGCTTACCTGTACCCTAAATATTACCTATTCGCTAACCCTAACCCTAACACTAACCCTAACCCCAATCCTACACCTTACCCTAATCCGTACTGTAATCCTAACCCGTACCCTAATACTAATCCGTGCCCTGACACGTACACAGACCGTAACACTTTTCTGTACACTCACCTGTACCCTAAGCCTTACATTTCGCTAACCCTAACCCTAGCCCTAAAGCTAAATCTAACTCCAACCCTACACCTTACCCTAACACGTACACTAATCTTAAACCTTAAACTAACACTAACCCATTCCCGCATATGTATTTTGACCCTAAAACATTTCCGTACCCTCCCCTGTAACCTAAAAATTACCCGGTCGCTAACCCTAACCCTAGCTCTAAACCTAACCCTAACGCCAACCCTACATCTTACCCTAACCCATACACTAATCCTAAACCGTACACTAACACTAACCAGTGCCCTGAAACGTACCCTGACCCTAACACTTTTCCATACCCTCAGCTGTACACTAAACCTAATCGTTAGCTAACCCTAACTGTAGACTTAAACCTAACCCTAACACCAACCCTACACCTTATTCTAACCCGTACCCTATTTTTAACCCCTACACTAACACTAACCCATGCCCTCACACGTAATTTGACACTAACACGTCTCCATACACTCACATGTACCATAAGCCTTAACTGTTCGCTAAGCCTATCCCTAACCCTAACGCCAACCCTAACCATTACCCTAACCCATACCCTAATCCTAACCACACATTAACACTAACACGTTTCCTAACACATAACCTGACCCAAACGCTTTTCCGTACCCTCAACTGTACCCTAAAACTTACCCGTTCGCCAACCCTAAGCCTAGCCCTAAACCTAACCCTAACCACAACCCCACACCTTACCCTAAACTCTACGCTAATCCTGACACGTACACTAACACTAACAGGTGTCCTAACATATACCCTGACCCTAAAAGTTTTCCGTACCCTCACCTGTACCCTAAACCTTACTGGTTCGCTAACCGTAACCTTAGCCCTAAACATAATGCTAACACCAACCCTACACCATACCCTAACCCGTACACTAATCTTAACCCGTACACCAAAATTATGCAATGCCCTCACACGTACTTTGACACTAACACGTTTCCGTACACTCATGTACCATAAAACTTACCTGTTCGCTAACCCTAACCCTAGCCCTAAACTTAACCCTAACCTCAACCCTACACATTTCCCTAACCCGTACCCTAATCCTAACCCATACACTAACACTGCACGTGCCCTAACAGGTACCCTGACCGTAACACTTTTCTGTACACTCACCTGTACCCTAAACCATACCGTTTGCTATCCTTAACCCAAGACCTAAATGTAAACCTTACCCCATCCCTAAACCTTACCCTAACGCGTACCCAATCCTAACCAGTACCCTAACACTAATCCGTGCCCTAACATGTACCCTGATCCTAACACGTTTCTGGACCATCACCTGTAACCTAAACCTTACATTTCGCTAACCCTAACCATAGCCCTAAACCTAACCCTAAACCCAACCCTACCCATTACCCTAACCCATACCGTAATCCTAACCAGTACACTAATACTAATCCATGCCCTGAAACGTAACCTGAGCCTAACACTTTTCTGTACCCTCACCTGTACCCTAAACTTTACCGTTCACAAACCCGAAACATACCCCTAAACCAAGCCCTAACACCAACCCAACACCTTACCATAAACCGTACCCTAATCCTATCCCGTACACAAACACTAATCCATGCCCTGACACGTACCCTGCCTCTAACTCTTTACCCTACTCTCTCCTGTACCCTAAATCTTACCGTTTGCTAACCCTAACCCTAGCCCTAAAGCTAAATCTAACTACAACCCAACACCTTACCCTAACATGTACACTAATCTTAATGCATACACTAACACTAACCCATTCCCTCACACTTACTTTGACACTAAAACATTTCCTTACCCTCACCTGTAACCTAAAGCTTACTCGTTCGCTAACCCTAACCCTAGCCCTAACACTAAACATAACGTCAACCCTATCCATTAGCCTAACCCGTACCCTAATTCTTACCCGTACACTAACACTAATCCGTGCCCTAACATTTCCCCTGACCCTTACACTTTTCCATACCCACGCCTGAACCCTAAATCTTACCATTCACTAACCCTAACCCTAGGTCTAAACCTAACCCTAAACCCAAGCCCAACCCTACACCTAACTCTAACATGTACACTAATCCTAATCCTTAAACTAACACTAACCTGTGCCCTAACACGAACCCTGACCCTAACTCATTTCCATACGCTCACCTGTACTCTAATGTTACCTATTCGCTAACCCTAACACTAGCCCTAAACCTAAACCTAACCCCAACCCTACACCTTACCCTAACCCATACCCTAATCATAACCCATACACTAACACTAACTCGTGCCCTAACACCTACCCTAACCCTACCCCTAATCCTAACCCTAACACTAACCCTAAACTTTACCATTTGTTAACCATAACCGTAGCCCCAAACCTAAACCTAACTACAAACCTACTCCTAACACATACACTAATATTAACCCATACACTAACACTAACGCAATACCACACACGTACTTTGACAATAAAACATTTCCATATGGTCAGCTGTAACCTAAACCTTACCCGTTCACTAAACTTAACCCTACCCCTAACACTAACCATAACGCCAACCCTACCAATTACCCTAACCCGTACCCTAATCCTAACCTGTAAACCCACACTAACCCCTGCCCTAACACGTACCCTGACCCTAACACTTTTCCGTAACCTCACCTGTACCCTAAACCTTACCGTTCGCTAACCCTAACCCTAAACCTAGACGAAACCCCAACCGTACACCTTACCCTAACCCGTAAGCTAATCCTAAGCCATACACTAACACTGACACGTGTCCTAACACATACACAAACCCTAACACTTTTCTGTACCATCACCTGTACCCTAAACCTGACATTTGGCTAACCCTAACCCTAGCCATAAAGCTAACCCTAAGCCCAACCCTAAACCTTACCTAAACCGTACCCTAATCCTAACCAGTATACTACTACTAAGCCATGCCCTGACATGTACCCTGACCCTAACGCTTTTCCATAACCTCACCGGTACCCTAAACCTTACCCATTCGCTAACCCTAACCCTAGCCCTAGCCCTAGCCCTAACCCTAACGCCAACCCTACTACTTACCCTAACCCGTACCCTAATCCCAACCCATACACTATCACTAACCCATGTCCTAACACGTACCTTGACCCGAACACTTTTCCGTATCCTCTCCTGTACCCAAAATCTTACCATTCACTAACCCTAACCCTAGCCCTAAACATAACGCTAACACCAACCTTACAGCATACCCTAACCCGTACACTAAACTTAACCCATACAAAAAAACGAACCCATGCCCTCACATGTACTTTGACACTAACACATTTCCTTACCCTCCCGTGTACCGTAAACCTTACCCGTTTGCTAACTCTAACTGTAGGCCTAACCCTAAACATAACACCAACCCTACCCATTTCCCTAACCCGTACCCTAATCCTTACCCATACACTAACACTAATCCATGCCCTAACACGTACCCTGACCCTAACACTTTTCCATACCCACTCCTGTACCCTAAATCTTACCATTCGCTAACCCTAACCCTATGTCTAAACCTAACCCTAACCCCAACCCTACACCTAACCCTAACCCGTACCCTAATCCATACACTAACACTAACCTGTGCCCTAACATGAACCCTGACCCTAACTTGTTTCCATAAGCTCACCTGTACCCTAAATGTTACCTATTCGCTAACCCTAACCCCACCCCTACACCTAAACATAACCCCAACCCTACACCTTTCCCTAACCCATACCCTAATCCTAACCCGTACACTAACACTAACCCGTGCCCTAACATGTACCCTGACCCTAACACTTTTCCGTATCCTCTCCAGTACCCTAAATCTTACCGTTCGCTAAACCTAGCCCTTTCCCTAAACAGAACGCTAACACCAACCTGACACCATACCCTAACCCATACACTGATCTTAACCCATACACCAAAATTAAGCAATTCCCTCACATGTACTTTGACACTAACACGTTTCCGTACCCTCCTGTGTACCGTAAACCTTACCTGTTCGCTAACACTTACCCTAGGTCTAAGCCTAACACTATCCACAACCCTACATAAAATCCTAACCCATACCCTAATCCTAATTCGTACAATAACACTAACCTGTGCCCTAACACCAAGCCTGACCCTAACTCGTTTCCATATGCTTACCTGTACCCTAAATATTACCTATTCGCTAACCCTAACCCTAACACTAACCCTAACCCCAATCCTACACCTTACCCTAATCCGTACTGTAATCCTAACCCGTACCCTAATACTAATCCGTGCCCTGACACGTACACATACGGTGACACTTTTCTGTACCCTCACCTGTACCCTAAGCCTTACATTTCGCTAACCCTAACCCTAGCCCTAAAGCTAAATCTAACTCCAACCCTACACCTTACCCTAACACGTACACTAATCTTAAACCTTAAACTAACACTAACCCATTCCCGCATATGTATTTTGACCCTAAAACATTTCCGTACCCTCCCCTGTAACCTAAAAATTACCCGGTCGCTAACCCTAACCCTAGCTCTAAACCTAAACCTAACGCCAACCCTACATCTTACCCTAACCCATACACTAATCCTAAACCGTACACTAACACTAACCAGTGCCCTGAAACGTACCCTGACCCTAACACTTTTCCATACCCTCAGCTGTACGCTAAACCTAATCGTTAGCTAACCCTAACTGTAGACTTAAACCTAACCCTAACACCAACCCTACACCTTATTCTAACCCGTACCCTATTTTTAACCCCTACACTAACACTAACCCATGCCCTCACACGTAATTTGACACTAACACGTCTCCATACACTCACATGTACCATAAGCCTTAACTGTTCGCTAAGCCTATCCCTAACCCTAACGCCAACCCTAACCATTACCCTAACCCATACCCTAATCCTAACCACACATTAACACTAACACGTTTCCTAACACATAACCTGACCCAAACGCTTTTCCGTACCCTCAACTGTACCCTAAAACTTACCCGTTCGCCAACCCTAAGCCTAGCCCTAAACCTAACCCTAACCACAACCCCACACCTTACCCTAAACTCTACGCTAATCCTGACACGTACACTAACACTAACAGGTGTCCTAACATATACCCTGACCCTAAAAGTTTTCCGTACCCTCACCTGTTCCCTAAACCTTACTGGTTCGTTAACCGTAACCTTAGCCCTAAACATAATGCTAACACCAACCCTACACCATACCCTAACCTGTACACTAATCTTAACCCGTACACCAAAATTATGCAATGCCCTCACACGTACTTTGACACTAACACGTTTCCGTACACTCATGTACCATAAAACTTACCTGTTCGCTAACCCTAACCCTAGCCCTAAACTTAACCCTAACCTCAACCCTACACATTTCCCTAACCCGTACCCTAATCCTAACCCATACACTAGCACTACACATGCCCTAACAGGTACCCTGACCGTAACACTTTTCTGTACACTCACCTGTACCCTAAACCATACCGTGTGCTATCCTTAACCCTAGACCTAAACGTAAACCTTACCCCATCCCTAAACCTTTCCCTAAAGCGTACCCAATCCTAACCAGTACCCTAACACTAATCCGTGCCCTAACATGTACCCTGATCCTAACACGTTTCTGGACCATCACCTGTAACCTAAACCTTACATTTCGCTAACCCTAACCATAGCCCTAAACCTAACCCTAAACCCAACCCTACCCATTACCCTAACCCATACCGTAATCCTAACCAGTACACTAATACTAATCCGTGCCCTGAAACGTAACCTGAGCCTAACACTTTTCTGTACCCTCACCTGTACCCTAAACTTTACCGTTCACAAACCCGAAACATACCCCTAAACCAAGCCCTAACATCAACCCAACACCTTACCATAAACCGTACCCTAATCCTATCCCGTACACAAACACTAATCCATGCCCTGACACGTACCCTGCCTCTAACTCTTTACCCTACTCTCTCCTGTACCCTAAATCTTACCGTTTGCTAACCCTAACCCTAGCCCTAAAGCTAAATCTAACTACAACCCTACACCTTACCCTAACATGTACACTAATCTTAATGCATACACTAACACTAACCCATTCCCTCACACTTACTTTGACACTAAAACATTTCCTTACCCTCACCTGTAACCTAAAGCTTACTCGTTCGCTAACCCTACCCCTAGCCCTAACACTAAACATAACGCCAACCCTATCCATTAGCCTAACCCGTACCCTAATTCTAACCCGTACACTAACACTAATCCATGCCCTAACATTTACCCTGACCCTTACACTTTTCCATACCCACGCCTGAACCCTAAATCTTACCATTCACTAACCCTAACCCTAGGTCTAAACCTAACCCTAAACCCAAGCCCAACCCTACACCTAACTCTAACATGTACTCTAATCCTAATCCTTAAACTCACACTAACCTGTGCCCTAACACGAACCCTGACCCTAACTCATTTCCATACGCTCACCTGTACTCTAATGTTACCTATTCGCTAACCCTAACACTAGCCCTAAACCTAAACCTAACCCCAACCCTACACCTTACCCTAACCCATACCCTAATCATAACCCATACACTAACACTAACTCGTGCCCTAACACCTACCCTAACCCTACCCCTAACCCTAACCCTAACACTAACCCTAAACTTTACCATTTGTTAACCATAACCGTAGCCCCAAACCTAAACCTAACTACAAACCTACTCCTAACACATACACTAATCTTAACCCATACACTAACACTAACGCAATACCACACACGTACTTGGACAATAAAACATTTCCATATGGTCAGCTGTAACCTAAACCTTACCCGTTCACTAAACTTAACCCTACCCCTAACACTAACCATAACGCCAACCCTACCAATTACCCTAACCCGTACCCTAATCCTAAACTGTAAACCCACACTAACCCCTGCCCTAACACGTACCCTGACCCTAACACTTTTCCGTAAACTCACCTGTACCCTAAACCTTACCGTTCGCTAACCCTAACCCTAAACCTAGACGAAACCCCAACCGTACACCTTACCCTAACCCGTAAGCTAATCCTAAGCCATACACTAACACTGACACGTGTCCTAACACATACACAAACCCTAACACTTTTCTGTACCATCACCTGTACCCTAAACCTGACATTTGGCTAACCCTAACCCTAGCCATAAAGCTAACCCTAAGCCCAACCCTAAACCTTACCTAAACCGTACCCTAATCCTAACCAGTATACTACTACTAAGCCATGCCCTGACATGTACCCTGACCCTAACGCTTTTCCATAACCTCACCGGTACCCTAAACCTTACCCATTCGCTAACCCTAACCCTAGCCCTAGCCCTAGCCCTAACCCAAACGCCAACCCTACTACTTACCCTAACCCGTACCCTAATCCCAACCCATACACTATCACTAACCCATGTCCTAACACGTACCTTGACCCGAACACTTTTCCGTATCCTCTCCTGTACCCAAAATCTTACCGTTCACTAACCCTAACCCTAGCCCTAAACATAACGCTAACACCAACCTTACAGCATACCCTAACCCGTACACTAAACTTAACCCGTACAAAAAAACGAACCCAGGCCTTCACATGTACTTTGACACTAACACATTTCCGTACCCTCCCGTGTACCGTAAACCTTACCCGTTTGCTAACTCTAACTGTAGGCCTAACCCTAACCATAACACCAACCCTACCCATTTCCCTAACCCATACCCTAATCCTTACCCATACACTAACACTAATCCATGCCCTAACACGTACCCTGACCCTAACACTTTTCCATACCCACTCCTGTACCCTAAATCTTACCATTCGCTAACCCTAACCCTATGTCTAAACCTAACCCTAACCCCAACCCTACACCTAACCCTAACCCGTACCCTAATCCATACACTAACACTAACCTGTGCCCTAACATGAACCCTGACCCTAACTTGTTTCCATAAGCTCACCTGTACCCTAAATGTTACCTATTCGCTAACCCTAACCCCACCCCTACACCTAAACATAACCCCAACCCTACACCTTTCCCTAACCCATACCCTAATCCTAACCCGTACACTAACACTAACCCGTGCCCTAACACGT
The DNA here is from genome assembly GCF_964341445.2 of Mesoplodon mirus. Lineage (NCBI taxonomy): Eukaryota > Metazoa > Chordata > Mammalia > Artiodactyla > Ziphiidae > Mesoplodon > Mesoplodon mirus. Next base: position 1,883,287 of record NC_138996.1, read on the forward strand.
ACCCTGACCCTAACACTTTTCCGTATCCTCTCCAGTACCCTAAATCTTACCGTTCGCTAAACCTAGCCCTTTCCCTAAACAGAACGCTAACACCAACGTGACACCATACCCTAACCCATACACTGATCTTAACCCATACACCAAAATTAAGCAATTCCCTCACATGTACTTTGACACTAACACGTTTCCGTACCCTCCTGTGTACCGTAAACCTTACCTGTTCGCTAACACTTACCCTAGGTCTAAGCCTAACACTATCCACAACCCTACACAAAATCCTAACCCATACCCTAATCCTAATCCGTACAATAACACTAACCTGTGCCCTAACACCAAGCCTGACCCTAACTCGTTTCCATATGCTTACCTGTACCCTAAATATTACCTATTCGCTAACCCTAACCCTAACACTAACCCTAACCCCAATCCTACACCTTACCCTGATCCGTACTGTAATCCTAACCCGTACCCTAATACTAATCCGTGCCCTGACACGTACACAGACCGTAACACTTTTCTGTACCCTCACCTGTACCCTAAGCCTTACATTTCGCTAACCCTAACCCTAGCCCTTAAGCTAAATCTAACTCCAACCCTACACCTTACCCTAACACGTACACTAATCTTAAACCTTAAACTAACACTAACCCATTCCCACATATGTATTTTGACCCTAAAACATTTCCGTACCCTCCCCTGTAACCTAAAAATTACCCGGTCGCTAACCCTAACCCTAGCTCTAAACCTAACCCTAACGCCAACCCTACATCTTACCCTAACCCATACACTAATCCTAAACCGTACACTAACACTAACCAGTGCCCTGAAACGTACCCTGACCCTAACACTTTTCCATACCCTCAGCTGTACGCTAAACCTAATCGTTAGCTAACCCTAACTGTAGACTTCAACCTAACCCTAACACCAACCCTACACCTTATTCTAACCCGTACCCTATTTTTAACCCCTACACTAACACTAACCCATGCCCTCACACGTAATTTGACACTAACACGTCTCCATACACTCACATGTACCATAAGCCTTAACTGTTCGCTAAGCCTATCCCTAACCCTAACGCCAACCCTAACCATTACCCTAGCCCATACCCTAATCCTAACCACACATTAACACTAACACGTTTCCTAACACATAACCTGACCCAAACGCTTTTCCGTACCCTCAACTGTACCCTAAAACTTACCCGTTCGCCAACCCTAAGCCTAGCCCTAAACCTAACCCTAACCACAACCCCACACCTTACCCTAAACTCTACGCTAATCCTGACACGTACACTAACACTAACAGGTGTCCTAACATATACCCTGACCCTAAAAGTTTTCCGTACCCTCACCTGTACCCTAAACCTTACTGGTTCGCTAACCGTAACCTTAGCCCTAAACATAATGCTAACACCAACCCTACACCATACCCTAACCCGTACACTAATCTTAACCCGTACACCAAAATTATGCAATGCCCTCACACGTACTTTGACACTAACACGTTTCCGTACACTCATGTACCATAAAACTTACCTGTTCGCTAACCCTAACCCTAGCCCTAAACTTAACCCTAACCTCAACCCTACACATTTCCCTAACCCGTACCCTAATCCTAACCCATACACTAGCACTACATGTGCCCTAACAGGTACCCTGACCGTAACACTTTTCTGTACACTCACCTGTACCCTAAACCATACCGTGTGCTATCCTTAACCCTAGACCTAAACGTAAACCTTACCCCATCCCTAAACCTTTCCCTAAAGCGTACCCAATCCTAACCAGTACCCTAACACTAATCCGTGCCCTAACATGTACCCTGATCCTAACACGTTTCTGGACCATCACCTGTAACCTAAACCTTACATTTCGCTAACCCTAACCATAGCCCTAAACCTAACCCTAAACCCAACCCTACCCATTACCCTAACCCATACCGTAATCCTAACCAGTACACTAATACTAATCCGTGCCCTGAAACGTAACCTGAGCCTAACACTTTTCTGTACCCTCACCTGTACCCTAAACTTTACCGTTCACAAACCCGAAACATACCCCTAAACCAAGCCCTAACACCAACCCAACACCTTACCATAAACCGTACCCTAATCCTATCCCGTACACAAACACTACTCCATGCCCTGACACGTACCCTGCCTCTAACCCTTTACCCTACTCTCTCCTGTACCCTAAATCTTACCGTTTGCTAACCCTAACCCTAGCCCTAAAGCTAAATCTAACTACAACCCTACACCTTACCCTAACATGTACACTAATCTCAATGCATACACTAACACTAAACCATTCCCTCACACTTACTTTGACACTAAAACATTTCCTTACCCTCACCTGTAACCTAAAGCTTACTCGTTCGCTAACCCTAACCCTAGCCCTAACACTAAACATAACGCCAACCCTATCCATTAGCCTAACCCGTACCCTAATTCTAACCCGTACACTAACACTAATCCGTGCCCTAACATTTACCCTGACCTTTACACTTTTCCATACCCACGCCTGAACCCTAAATCTTACCATTCACTAACCCTAACCCTAGGTCTAAACCTAACCCTAAACCCAAGCCCAAACCTACACCTAACTCTAACATGTACACTAATCATAATCCTTAACCTAACACTAACCTGTGCCCTAACACGAACCCTGACCCTAACTCATTTCCATACGCTCACCTGTACTCTAATGTTACCTATTCGCTAACCCTAACACTAGCCCTAAACCTAAACCTAACCCCAACCCTACACCTTACCCTAACCCATACCCTAATCATAACCCATACACTAACACTAACTTGTGCCCTAACACCTACCCTAACCCTACCCCTAACCCTAACCCTAACACTAACCCTAAACTTTACCATTTGTTAACCATAACCGTAGCCCCAAACCTAAACCTAACTACAAACCTGCTCCTAACACATACACTAATCTTAACCCATACACTAACACTAACGCAATACCACACACGTACTTGGACAATAAAACATTTCCATATGGTCAGCTGTAACCTAAACCTTACCCGTTCACTAAACTTAACCCTACCCCTAACACTAACCATAACGCCAACCCTACCAATTACCCTAACCTGTACCCTAATCCTAACCTGTAAACCCACACTAACCCCTGCCCTAACACGTACCCTGACCCTAACACTTTTCCGTAACCTCACCTGTACCCTAAACCTTACCGTTCGCTAACCCTAACCCTAAACCTAGACGAAACCCCAACCGTACACCTTACCCTAACCCGTAAGCTAATCCTAAGCCATACACTAACACTGACACATGTCCTAACATATACACAAACCCTAACACTTTTCTGTACCATCAACTGTACCCTAAACCTGACATTTGGCTAACCCTAACCCTAGCCATAAAGCTAACCCTAAGCCCAACCCTAAACCTTACCTAAACCGTACCCTAATCCTAACCAGTATACTACTACTAAGCCATGCCCTGACATGTACCCTGACCCTAACGCTTTTCCATAACCTCACCGGTACCCTAAACCTTACCCATTCGCTAACCCTAACCCTAGCCCTAGCCCTAGCCCTAACCCTAATGCCAACCCTACTACTTACCCTAACCCGTACCCTAATCCCAACCCATACACTATCACTAACCCATGTCCTAACACGTACCTTAAACCCGAACACTTTTCCGTATCCTCTCCTGTACCCAAAATCTTACCGTTCACTAACCCTAACCCTAGCCCTAAACATAACGCTAACACCAACCTTACAGCATACCCTAACCCGTACACTAAACTTAACCCGTACAAAAAAACGAACCCATGCCCTCACATGTACTTTGACACTAACACATTTCCGTACCCTCCCGTGTACCGTAAACCTTACCCGTTTGCTAACTCTAACTGTAGGCCTAACCCTAACCATAACACCAACCCTACCCATTTCCCTAACCCGTACCCTAATCCTTACCCATACACTAACACTAATCCATGCCCTAACACGTACCCTGACCCTAACACTTTTCCATACCCACTCCTGTACCCTAAATCTTACCATTCGCTAACCCTAACCCTATGTCTAAACCTAACCCTAACCCCAACCCTACACCTAACCCTAACCCGTACCCTAATCCATACACTAACACTAACCTGTGCCCTAACATGAACCCTGACCCTAACTTGTTTCCATAAGCTCACCTGTACCCTAAATGTTACCTATTCGCTAACCCTAACCCCACCCCTACACCTAAACATAACCCCAACCCTACACCTTTCCCTAACCCATACCCTAATCCTAACCCGTACACTAACACTAACCCGTGCCCTAACACGTACCCTGACCCTAACACTTTTCCGTATCCTCTCCAGTACCCTAAATCTTACCGTTCGCTAAACCTAGCCCTTTCCCTAAACAGAACGCTAACACCAACGTGACACCATACCCTAACCCATACACTGATCTTAACCCATACACCAAAATTAAGCAATTCCCTCACATGTACTTTGACACTAACACGTTTCCGTACCCTCCTGTGTACCGTAAACCTTACCTGTTCGCTAACACTTACCCTAGGTCTAAGCCTAACACTATCCACAACCCTACACAAAATCCTAACCCATACCCTAATCCTAATCCGTACAATAACACTAACCTGTGCCCTAACACCAAGCCTGACCCTAACTCGTTTCCATATGCTTACCTGTACCCTAAATATTACCTATTCGCTAACCCTAACCCTAACACTAACCCTAACCCCAATCCTACACCTTACCCTGATCCGTACTGTAATCCTAACCCGTACCCTAATACTAATCCGTGCCCTGACACGTACACAGACCGTGACACTTTTCTGTACCCTCACCTGTACCCTAAGCCTTACATTTCGCTAACCCTAACCCTAGCCCTAAAGCTAAATCTAACTCCAACCCTACACCTTACCCTAACACGTACACTAATCTTAAACCTTAAACTAACACTAACCCATTCCCGCATATGTATTTTGACCCTAAAACATTTCCGTACCCTCCCCTGTAACCTAAAAATTACCCGGTCGCTAACCCTAACCCTAGCTCTAAACCTAACCCTAACGCCAACCCTACATCTTACCCTAACCCATACACTAATCCTAAACCGTACACTAACACTAACCAGTGCCCTGAAACGTACCCTGACCCTAACACTTTTCCATACCCTCAGCTGTACGCTAAACCTAATCGTTAGCTAACCCTAACTGTAGACTTCAACCTAACCCTAACACCAACCCTACACCTTATTCTAACCCGTACCCTATTTTTAACCCCTACACTAACACTAACCCATGCCCTCACACGTAATTTGACACTAACATGTCTCCATACACTCACATGTACCATAAGCCTTAACTGTTCGCTAAGCCTATCCCTAACCCTAACGCCAACCCTAACCATTACCCTAGCCCATACCCTAATCCTAACCACACATTAACACTAACACGTTTCCTAACACATAACCTGACCCAAACGCTTTTCCGTACCCTCAACTGTACCCTAAAACTTACCCGTTCGCCAACCCTAAGCCTAGCCCTAAACCTAACCCTAACCACAACGCCACAACTTACCCTAAACTGTACGCTAATCCTGACACGTACACTAACACTAACAGGTGTCCTAACATATACCCTGACCCTAAAAGTTTTCCGTACCCTCACCTGTTCCCTAAACCTTACTGGTTCGCTAACCGTAACCTTAGCCCTAAACATAATGCTAACACCAACCATACACCATACCCTAACATGTACACTAATCTTAACCCGTACACCAAAATTATGCAATGCCCTCACACGTACTTTGACACTAACACGTTTCCGTACACTCATGTACCATAAAACTTACCTGTTCGCTAACCCTAACCCTAGCCCTAAACTTAACCCTAACCTCAACCCTACACATTTCCCTAACCCGTACCCTAATCCTAACCCATACACTAGCACTACATGTGCCCTAACAGGTACCCTGACCGTAACACTTTTCTGTACACTCACCTGTACCCTAAACCATACCGTGTGCTATCCTTAACCCTAGACCTAAACGTAAACCTTACCCCATCCCTAAACCTTTCCCTAAAGCGTACCCAATCCTAACCAGTACCCTAACACTAATCCGTGCCCTAACATGTACCCTGATCCTAACACGTTTCTGGACCATCACCTGTAACCTAAACCTTACATTTCGCTAACCCTAACCATAGCCCTAAACCTAACCCTAAACCCAACCCTACCCATTACCCTAACCCATACCGTAATCCTAACCAGTACACTAATACTAATCCGTGCCCTGAAACGTAACCTGAGCCTAACACTTTTCTGTACCCTCACCTGTACCCTAAACTTTACCGTTCACAAACCCGAAACATACCCCTAAACCAAGCCCTAACACCAACCCAACACCTTACCATAAACCGTACCCTAATCCTATCCCGTACACAAACACTACTCCATGCCCTGACACGTACCCTGCCTCTAACCCTTTACCCTACTCTCTCCTGTACCCTAAATCTTACCGTTTGCTAACCCTAACCCTAGCCCTAAAGCTAAATCTAACTACAACCCTACACCTTACCCTAACATGTACACTAATCTCAATGCATACACTAACACTAAACCATTCCCTCACACTTACTTTGACACTAAAACATTTCCTTACCCTCACCTGTAACCTAAAGCTTACTCGTTCGCTAACCCTAACCCTAGCCCTAACACTAAACATAACGCCAACCCTATCCATTAGCCTAACCCGTACCCTAATTCTAACCCGTACACTAACACTAATCCGTGCCCTAACATTTACCCTGACCTTTACACTTTTCCATACCCACGCCTGAACCCTAAATCTTACCATTCACTAACCCTAACCCTAGGTCTAAACCTAACCCTAAACCCAAGCCCAAACCTACACCTAACTCTAACATGTACACTAATCATAATCCTTAACCTAACACTAACCTGTGCCCTAACACGAACCCTGACCCTAACTCATTTCCATACGCTCACCTGTACTCTAATGTTACCTATTCGCTAACCCTAACACTAGCCCTAAACCTAAACCTAACCCCAACCCTACACCTTACCCTAACCCATACCCTAATCATAACCCATACACTAACACTAACTTGTGCCCTAACACCTACCCTAACCCTACCCCTAACCCTAACCCTAACACTAACCCTAAACTTTACCATTTGTTAACCATAACCGTAGCCCCAAACCTAAACCTAACTACAAACCTGCTCCTAACACATACACTAATCTTAACCCATACACTAACACTAACGCAATACCACACACGTACTTGGACAATAAAACATTTCCATATGGTCAGCTGTAACCTAAACCTTACCCGTTCACTAAACTTAACCCTACCCCTAACACTAACCATAACGCCAACCCTACCAATTACCCTAACCTGTACCCTAATCCTAACCTGTAAACCCACACTAACCCCTGCCCTAACACGTACCCTGACCCTAACACTTTTCCGTAACCTCACCTGTACCCTAAACCTTACCGTTCGCTAACCCTAACCCTAAACCTAGACGAAACCCCAACCGTACACCTTACCCTAACCCGTAAGCTAATCCTAAGCCATACACTAACACTGACACATGTCCTAACATATACACAAACCCTAACACTTTTCTGTACCATCAACTGTACCCTAAACCTGACATTTGGCTAACCCTAACCCTAGCCATAAAGCTAACCCTAAGCCCAACCCTAAACCTTACCTAAACCGTACCCTAATCCTAACCAGTATACTACTACTAAGCCATGCCCTGACATGTACCCTGACCCTAACGCTTTTCCATAACCTCACCGGTACCCTAAACCTTACCCATTCGCTAACCCTAACCCTAGCCCTAGCCCTAGCCCTAACCCTAATGCCAACCCTACTACTTACCCTAACCCGTACCCTAATCCCAACCCATACACTATCACTAACCCATGTCCTAACACGTACCTTAAACCCGAACACTTTTCCGTATCCTCTCCTGTACCCAAAATCTTACCGTTCACTAACCCTAACCCTAGCCCTAAACATAACGCTAACACCAACCTTACAGCATACCCTAACCCGTACACTAAACTTAACCCGTACAAAAAAACGAACCCATGCCCTCACATGTACTTTGACACTAACACATTTCCGTACCCTCCCGTGTACCGTAAACCTTACCCGTTTGCTAACTCTAACTGTAGGCCTAACCCTAACCATAACACCAACCCTACCCATTTCCCTAACCCGTACCCTAATCCTTACCCATACACTAACACTAATCCATGCCCTAACACGTACCCTGACCCTAACACTTTTCCATACCCACTCCTGTACCCTAAATCTTACCATTCGCTAACCCTAACCCTATGTCTAAACCTAACCCTAACCCCAACCCTACACCTAACCCTAACCCGTACCCTAATCCATACACTAACACTAACCTGTGCCCTAACATGAACCCTGACCCTAACTTGTTTCCATAAGCTCACCTGTACCCTAAATGTTACCTATTCGCTAACCCTAACCCCACCCCTACACCTAAACATAACCCCAACCCTACACCTTTCCCTAACCCATACCCTAATCCTAACCCGTACACTAACACTAACCCGTGCCCTAACACGTACCCTGACCCTAACACTTTTCCGTATCCTCTCCAGTACCCTAAATCTTACCGTTCGCTAAACCTAGCCCTTTCCCTAAACAGAACGCTAACACCAACGTGACACCATACCCTAACCCATACACTGATCTTAACCCATACACCAAAATTAAGCAATTCCCTCACATGTACTTTGACACTAACACGTTTCCGTACCCTCCTGTGTACCGTAAACCTTACCTGTTCGCTAACACTTACCCTAGGTCTAAGCCTAACACTATCCACAACCCTACACAAAATCCTAACCCATACCCTAATCCTAATCCGTACAATAACACTAACCTGTGCCCTAACACCAAGCCTGACCCTAACTCGTTTCCATATGCTTACCTGTACCCTAAATATTACCTATTCGCTAACCCTAACCCTAACACTAACCCTAACCCCAATCCTACACCTTACCCTGATCCGTACTGTAATCCTAACCCGTACCCTAATACTAATCCGTGCCCTGACACGTACACAGACCGTGACACTTTTCTGTACCCTCACCTGTACCCTAAGCCTTACATTTCGCTAACCCTAACCCTAGCCCTAAAGCTAAATCTAACTCCAACCCTACACCTTACCCTAACACGTACACTAATCTTAAACCTTAAACTAACACTAACCCATTCCCGCATATGTATTTTGACCCTAAAACATTTCCGTACCCTCCCCTGTAACCTAAAAATTACCCGGTCGCTAACCCTAACCCTAGCTCTAAACCTAACCCTAACGCCAACCCTACATCTTACCCTAACCCATACACTAATCCTAAACCGTACACTAACACTAACCAGTGCCCTGAAACGTACCCTGACCCTAACACTTTTCCATACCCTCAGCTGTACGCTAAACCTAATCGTTAGCTAACCCTAACTGTAGACTTCAACCTAACCCTAACACCAACCCTACACCTTATTCTAACCCGTACCCTATTTTTAACCCCTACACTAACACTAACCCATGCCCTCACACGTAATTTGACACTAACATGTCTCCATACACTCACATGTACCATAAGCCTTAACTGTTCGCTAAGCCTATCCCTAACCCTAACGCCAACCCTAACCATTACCCTAGCCCATACCCTAATCCTAACCACACATTAACACTAACACGTTTCCTAACACATAACCTGACCCAAACGCTTTTCCGTACCCTCAACTGTACCCTAAAACTTACCCGTTCGCCAACCCTAAGCCTAGCCCTAAACCTAACCCTAACCACAACGCCACAACTTACCCTAAACTGTACGCTAATCCTGACACGTACACTAACACTAACAGGTGTCCTAACATATACCCTGACCCTAAAAGTTTTCCGTACCCTCACCTGTTCCCTAAACCTTACTGGTTCGCTAACCGTAACCTTAGCCCTAAACATAATGCTAACACCAACCATACACCATACCCTAACATGTACACTAATCTTAACCCGTACACCAAAATTATGCAATGCCCTCACACGTACTTTGACACTAACACGTTTCCGTACACTCATGTACCATAAAACTTACCTGTTCGCTAACCCTAACCCTAGCCCTAAACTTAACCCTAACCTCAACCCTACACATTTCCCTAACCCGTACCCTAATCCTAACCCATACACTAGCACTACACATGCCCTAACAGGTACCCTGACCGTAACACTTTTCTGTACACTCACCTGTACCCTAAACCATACCGTGTGCTATCCTTAACCCTAGACCTAAACGTAAACCTTACCCCATCCCTAAACCTTTCCCTAAAGCGTACCCAATCCTAACCAGTACCCTAACACTAATCCGTGCCCTAACATGTACCCTGATCCTAACACGTTTCTGGACCATCACCTGTAACCTAAACCTTACATTTCGCTAACCCTAACCATAGCCCTAAACCTAACCCTAAACCCAACCCTACCCATTACCCTAACCCATACCGTAATCCTAACCAGTACACTAATACTAATCCGTGCCCTGAAACGTAACCTGAGCCTAACACTTTTCTGTACCCTCACCTGTACCCTAAACTTTACCATTCACAAACCCGAAACATACCCCTAAACCAAGCCCTAACACCAACCCAACACCTTACCATAAACCGTACCCTAATCCTATCCCGTACACAAACACTAATCCATGCCCTGACACGTACCCTGCCTCTAACTCTTTACCCTACTCTCTCCTGTACCCTAAATCTTACCGTTTGCTAACCCTAACCCTAGCCCTAAAGCTAAATCTAACTACAACCCTACACCTTACCCTAACATGTACACTAATCTTAATGCATACACTAACACTAACCCATTCCCTCACACTTACTTTGACACTAAAACATTTCCTTACCCTCACCTGTAACCTAAAGCTTACTCGTTCGCTAACCCTACCCCTAGCCCTAACACTAAACATAACGCCAACCCTATACATTAGCCTAACCCGTACCCTAATTCTAACCCGTACACTAACACTAATCCGTGCCCTAACATTTACCCTGACCCTTACACTTTTCCATACCCACGCCTGAACCCTAAATCTTACCATTCACTAACCCTAACCCTAGGTCTAAACCTAACCCTAAACCCAAGCCCAACCCTACACCTAACTCTAACATGTACACTAATCCTAATCCTTAAACTAACACTAACCTGTGCCCTAACACGAACCCTGACCCTAACTCATTTCCATACGCTCACCTGTACTCTAATGTTACCTATTCGCTAACCCTAACACTAGCCCTAAACCTAAACCTAACCCCAACCCTACACCTTTCCCTAACCCATACCCTAATCATAACCCATACACTAACACTAACTCGTGCCCTAACACCTACCCTAACCCTACCCCTAACCCTAACCCTAACACTAACCCTAAACTGTACCATTTGTTAACCATAACCGTAGCCCCAAAACTAAACCTAACTACAAACCTACTCCTAACACATACACTAATCTTAACCCACACACTAACACTAACGCAATACCACACACGTACTTTGACAATAAAACATTTCCATATGGTCAGCTGTAACCTAAACCTTACCCGTTCACTAAACTTAACCCTACCCCTAACACTAACCATAACGCCAACCCTACCAATTACCCTAACCCGTACCCTAATCCTAACCTGTAAACCCACACTAACCCCTGCCCTAACACGTACCCTGACCCTAACACTTTTCCATAACCTCACCTGTACCCTAAATCTTACCATTCGCTAACCCTAACCCTAAACCTAGACGAAACCCCAACCGTACACCTTACCCTAACCTGTAAGCTAATCCTAAGCCATACACTAACACTGACACGTGTCCTAACACATACACAAACCCTAACACTTTTCTGTACCATCACCTGTACCCTAAACCTGACATTTGGCTAACCCTAACCCTAGCCATAAAGCTAACCCTAAGCCCAACCCTAAACCTTACCTAAACCGTACCCTAATCCTAACCAGTATACTACTACTAAGCCATGCCCTGACATGTACCCTGACCCTAACGCTTTTCCATAACCTCACCGGTACCCTAAACCTTACCCATTCGCTAACCCTAACCCTAGCCCTAGCCCTAGCCCTAACCCTAACGCCAACCCTACTACTTACCCTAACCCGTACCCTAATCCCAACCCATACACTATCACTAACCCATGTCCTAACACGTACCTTGACCCGAACACTTTTCCGTATCCTCTCCTGTACCCAAAATCTTACCGTTCACTAACCCTAACCCTAGCCCTAAACATAACGCTAACACCAACCTTACAGCATACCCTAACCCGTACACTAAACTTAACCCGTACAAAAAAACGAACCCATGCCCTCACATGTACTTTGACACTAACACATTTCCGTACCCTCCCGTGTACCGTAAACCTTACCCATTTGCTAACTCTAACTGTAGGCCTAACCCTAACCATAACACCAACCCTACCCATTTCCCTAACCCGTACCCTAATCCTTACCCATACACTAACACTAATCCATGCCCTAACACGTACCCTGACCCTAACACTTTTCCATACCCACTCCTGTACCCTAAATCTTACCATTCGCTAACCCTAACCCTATGTCTAAACCTAACCCTAACCCCAACCCTACACCTAACCCTAACCCGTACCCTAATCCATACACTAACACTAACCTGTGCCCTAACATGAACCCTGACCCTAACTTGTTTCCATAAGCTCACCTGTACCCTAAATGTTACCTATTCGCTAACCCTAACCCCACCCCTACACCTAAACATAACCCCAACCCTACACCTTTCCCTAACCCATACCCTAATCCTAACCCGTACACTAACACTAACCCGTGCCCTAACACGTACACTGACCCTAACACTTTTCCGTATCCTCTCCAGTACCCTAAATCTTACCGTTCGCTAAACCTAGCCCTTTCCCTAAACAGAACGCTAACACCAACCTGACACCATACCCTAACCCATACACTGATCTTAACCCATACACCAAAATTAAGCAATTCCCTCACATGTACTTTGACACTAACACGTTTCCGTACCCTCCTGTGTACCGTAAACCTTACCTGTTCGCTAACACTTACCCTAGGTCTAAGCCTAACACTATCCACAACCCTACACAAAATCCTAACCCATACCCTAATCCTAATCCGTACAATAACACTAACCTGTGCCCTAACACCAAGCCTGACCCTAACTCGTTTCCATATGCTTACCTGTACCCTAAATATTACCTATTCGCTAACCCTAACCCTAACACTAACCCTAACCCCAATCCTACACCTTACCCTAATCCGTACTGTAATCCTAACCCGTACCCTAATACTAATCCGTGCCCTGACACGTACACAGACCGTAACACTTTTCTGTACACTCACCTGTACCCTAAGCCTTACATTTCGCTAACCCTAACCCTAGCCCTAAAGCTAAATCTAACTCCAACCCTACACCTTACCCTAACACGTACACTAATCTTAAACCTTAAACTAACACTAACCCATTCCCGCATATGTATTTTGACCCTAAAACATTTCCGTACCCTCCCCTGTAACCTAAAAATTACCCGGTCGCTAACCCTAACCCTAGCTCTAAACCTAACCCTAACGCCAACCCTACATCTTACCCTAACCCATACACTAATCCTAAACCGTACACTAACACTAACCAGTGCCCTGAAACGTACCCTGACCCTAACACTTTTCCATACCCTCAGCTGTACACTAAACCTAATCGTTAGCTAACCCTAACTGTAGACTTAAACCTAACCCTAACACCAACCCTACACCTTATTCTAACCCGTACCCTATTTTTAACCCCTACACTAACACTAACCCATGCCCTCACACGTAATTTGACACTAACACGTCTCCATACACTCACATGTACCATAAGCCTTAACTGTTCGCTAAGCCTATCCCTAACCCTAACGCCAACCCTAACCATTACCCTAACCCATACCCTAATCCTAACCACACATTAACACTAACACGTTTCCTAACACATAACCTGACCCAAACGCTTTTCCGTACCCTCAACTGTACCCTAAAACTTACCCGTTCGCCAACCCTAAGCCTAGCCCTAAACCTAACCCTAACCACAACCCCACACCTTACCCTAAACTCTACGCTAATCCTGACACGTACACTAACACTAACAGGTGTCCTAACATATACCCTGACCCTAAAAGTTTTCCGTACCCTCACCTGTACCCTAAACCTTACTGGTTCGCTAACCGTAACCTTAGCCCTAAACATAATGCTAACACCAACCCTACACCATACCCTAACCCGTACACTAATCTTAACCCGTACACCAAAATTATGCAATGCCCTCACACGTACTTTGACACTAACACGTTTCCGTACACTCATGTACCATAAAACTTACCTGTTCGCTAACCCTAACCCTAGCCCTAAACTTAACCCTAACCTCAACCCTACACATTTCCCTAACCCGTACCCTAATCCTAACCCATACACTAACACTGCACGTGCCCTAACAGGTACCCTGACCGTAACACTTTTCTGTACACTCACCTGTACCCTAAACCATACCGTTTGCTATCCTTAACCCAAGACCTAAATGTAAACCTTACCCCATCCCTAAACCTTACCCTAACGCGTACCCAATCCTAACCAGTACCCTAACACTAATCCGTGCCCTAACATGTACCCTGATCCTAACACGTTTCTGGACCATCACCTGTAACCTAAACCTTACATTTCGCTAACCCTAACCATAGCCCTAAACCTAACCCTAAACCCAACCCTACCCATTACCCTAACCCATACCGTAATCCTAACCAGTACACTAATACTAATCCATGCCCTGAAACGTAACCTGAGCCTAACACTTTTCTGTACCCTCACCTGTACCCTAAACTTTACCGTTCACAAACCCGAAACATACCCCTAAACCAAGCCCTAACACCAACCCAACACCTTACCATAAACCGTACCCTAATCCTATCCCGTACACAAACACTAATCCATGCCCTGACACGTACCCTGCCTCTAACTCTTTACCCTACTCTCTCCTGTACCCTAAATCTTACCGTTTGCTAACCCTAACCCTAGCCCTAAAGCTAAATCTAACTACAACCCAACACCTTACCCTAACATGTACACTAATCTTAATGCATACACTAACACTAACCCATTCCCTCACACTTACTTTGACACTAAAACATTTCCTTACCCTCACCTGTAACCTAAAGCTTACTCGTTCGCTAACCCTAACCCTAGCCCTAACACTAAACATAACGTCAACCCTATCCATTAGCCTAACCCGTACCCTAATTCTTACCCGTACACTAACACTAATCCGTGCCCTAACATTTCCCCTGACCCTTACACTTTTCCATACCCACGCCTGAACCCTAAATCTTACCATTCACTAACCCTAACCCTAGGTCTAAACCTAACCCTAAACCCAAGCCCAACCCTACACCTAACTCTAACATGTACACTAATCCTAATCCTTAAACTAACACTAACCTGTGCCCTAACACGAACCCTGACGCTAACTCATTTCCATACGCTCACCTGTACTCTAATGTTACCTATTCGCTAACCCTAACACTAGCCCTAAACCTAAACCTAACCCCAACCCTACACCTTACCCTAACCCATACCCTAATCATAACCCATACACTAACACTAACTCGTGCCCTAACACCTACCCTAACCCTACCCCTAATCCTAACCCTAACACTAACCCTAAACTTTACCATTTGTTAACCATAACCGTAGCCCCAAACCTAAACCTAACTACAAACCTACTCCTAACACATACACTAATATTAACCCATACACTAACACTAACGCAATACCACACACGTACTTTGACAATAAAACATTTCCATATGGTCAGCTGTAACCTAAACCTTACCCGTTCACTAAACTTAACCCTACCCCTAACACTAACCATAACGCCAACCCTACCAATTACCCTAACCCGTACCCTAATCCTAACCTGTAAACCCACACTAACCCCTGCCCTAACACGTACCCTGACCCTAACACTTTTCCGTAACCTCACCTGTACCCTAAACCTTACCGTTCGCTAACCCTAACCCTAAACCTAGACGAAACCCCAACCGTACACCTTACCCTAACCCGTAAGCTAATCCTAAGCCATACACTAACACTGACACGTGTCCTAACACATACACAAACCCTAACACTTTTCTGTACCATCACCTGTACCCTAAACCTGACATTTGGCTAACCCTAACCCTAGCCATAAAGCTAACCCTAAGCCCAACCCTAAACCTTACCTAAACCGTACCCTAATCCTAACCAGTATACTACTACTAAGCCATGCCCTGACATGTACCCTGACCCTAACGCTTTTCCATAACCTCACCGGTACCCTAAACCTTACCCATTCGCTAACCCTAACCCTAGCCCTAGCCCTAGCCCTAACCCTAACGCCAACCCTACTACTTACCCTAACCCGTACCCTAATCCCAACCCATACACTATCACTAACCCATGTCCTAACACGTACCTTGACCCGAACACTTTTCCGTATCCTCTCCTGTACCCAAAATCTTACCATTCACTAACCCTAACCCTAGCCCTAAACATAACGCTAACACCAACCTTACAGCATACCCTAACCCGTACACTAAACTTAACCCATACAAAAAAACGAACCCATGCCCTCACATGTACTTTGACACTAACACATTTCCGTACCCTCCCGTGTACCGTAAACCTTACCCGTTTGCTAACTCTAACTGTAGGCCTAACCCTAACCATAACACCAACCCTACCCATTTCCCTAACCCGTACCCTAATCCTTACCCATACACTAACACTAATCCATGCCCTAACACGTACCCTGACCCTAACACTTTTCCATACCCACTCCTGTACCCTAAATCTTACCATTCGCTAACCCTAACCCTATGTCTAAACCTAACCCTAACCCCAACCCTACACCTAACCCTAACCCGTACCCTAATCCATACACTAACACTAACCTGTGCCCTAACATGAACCCTGACCCTAACTTGTTTCCATAAGCTCACCTGTACCCTAAATGTTACCTATTCGCTAACCCTAACCCCACCCCTACACCTAAACATAACCCCAACCCTACACCTTTCCCTAACCCATACCCTAATCCTAACCCGTACACTAACACTAACCCGTGCCCTAACATGTACCCTGACCCTAACACTTTTCCGTATCCTCTCCAGTACCCTAAATCTTACCGTTCGCTAAACCTAGCCCTTTCCCTAAACAGAACGCTAACACCAACCTGACACCATACCCTAACCCATACACTGATCTTAACCCATACACCAAAATTAAGCAATTCCCTCACATGTACTTTGACACTAACACGTTTCCGTACCCTCCTGTGTACCGTAAACCTTACCTGTTCGCTAACACTTACCCTAGGTCTAAGCCTAACACTATCCACAACCCTACATAAAATCCTAACCCATACCCTAATCCTAATTCGTACAATAACACTAACCTGTGCCCTAACACCAAGCCTGACCCTAACTCGTTTCCATATGCTTACCTGTACCCTAAATATTACCTATTCGCTAACCCTAACCCTAACACTAACCCTAACCCCAATCCTACACCTTACCCTAATCCGTACTGTAATCCTAACCCGTACCCTAATACTAATCCGTGCCCTGACACGTACACATACGGTGACACTTTTCTGTACCCTCACCTGTACCCTAAGCCTTACATTTCGCTAACCCTAACCCTAGCCCTAAAGCTAAATCTAACTCCAACCCTACACCTTACCCTAACACGTACACTAATCTTAAACCTTAAACTAACACTAACCCATTCCCGCATATGTATTTTGACCCTAAAACATTTCCGTACCCTCCCCTGTAACCTAAAAATTACCCGGTCGCTAACCCTAACCCTAGCTCTAAACCTAAACCTAACGCCAACCCTACATCTTACCCTAACCCATACACTAATCCTAAACCGTACACTAACACTAACCAGTGCCCTGAAACGTACCCTGACCCTAACACTTTTCCATACCCTCAGCTGTACGCTAAACCTAATCGTTAGCTAACCCTAACTGTAGACTTAAACCTAACCCTAACACCAACCCTACACCTTATTCTAACCCGTACCCTATTTTTAACCCCTACACTAACACTAACCCATGCCCTCACACGTAATTTGACACTAACACGTCTCCATACACTCACATGTACCATAAGCCTTAACTGTTCGCTAAGCCTATCCCTAACCCTAACGCCAACCCTAACCATTACCCTAACCCATACCCTAATCCTAACCACACATTAACACTAACACGTTTCCTAACACATAACCTGACCCAAACGCTTTTCCGTACCCTCAACTGTACCCTAAAACTTACCCGTTCGCCAACCCTAAGCCTAGCCCTAAACCTAACCCTAACCACAACCCCACACCTTACCCTAAACTCTACGCTAATCCTGACACGTACACTAACACTAACAGGTGTCCTAACATATACCCTGACCCTAAAAGTTTTCCGTACCCTCACCTGTTCCCTAAACCTTACTGGTTCGTTAACCGTAACCTTAGCCCTAAACATAATGCTAACACCAACCCTACACCATACCCTAACCTGTACACTAATCTTAACCCGTACACCAAAATTATGCAATGCCCTCACACGTACTTTGACACTAACACGTTTCCGTACACTCATGTACCATAAAACTTACCTGTTCGCTAACCCTAACCCTAGCCCTAAACTTAACCCTAACCTCAACCCTACACATTTCCCTAACCCGTACCCTAATCCTAACCCATACACTAGCACTACACATGCCCTAACAGGTACCCTGACCGTAACACTTTTCTGTACACTCACCTGTACCCTAAACCATACCGTGTGCTATCCTTAACCCTAGACCTAAACGTAAACCTTACCCCATCCCTAAACCTTTCCCTAAAGCGTACCCAATCCTAACCAGTACCCTAACACTAATCCGTGCCCTAACATGTACCCTGATCCTAACACGTTTCTGGACCATCACCTGTAACCTAAACCTTACATTTCGCTAACCCTAACCATAGCCCTAAACCTAACCCTAAACCCAACCCTACCCATTACCCTAACCCATACCGTAATCCTAACCAGTACACTAATACTAATCCGTGCCCTGAAACGTAACCTGAGCCTAACACTTTTCTGTACCCTCACCTGTACCCTAAACTTTACCGTTCACAAACCCGAAACATACCCCTAAACCAAGCCCTAACATCAACCCAACACCTTACCATAAACCGTACCCTAATCCTATCCCGTACACAAACACTAATCCATGCCCTGACACGTACCCTGCCTCTAACTCTTTACCCTACTCTCTACTGTACCCTAAATCTTACCGTTTGCTAACCCTAACCCTAGCCCTAAAGCTAAATCTAACTACAACCCTACACCTTACCCTAACATGTACACTAATCTTAATGCATACACTAACACTAACCCATTCCCTCACACTTACTTTGACACTAAAACATTTCCTTACCCTCACCTGTAACCTAAAGCTTACTCGTTCGCTAACCCTACCCCTAGCCCTAACACTAAACATAACGCCAACCCTATCCATTAGCCTAACCCGTACCCTAATTCTAACCCGTACACTAACACTAATCCATGCCCTAACATTTACCCTGACCCTTACACTTTTCCATACCCACGCCTGAACCCTAAATCTTACCATTCACTAACCCTAACCCTAGGTCTAAACCTAACCCTAAACCCAAGCCCAACCCTACACCTAACTCTAACATGTACTCTAATCCTAATCCTTAAACTCACACTAACCTGTGCCCTAACACGAACCCTGACCCTAACTCATTTCCATACGCTCACCTGTACTCTAATGTTACCTATTCGCTAACCCTAACACTAGCCCTAAACCTAAACCTAACCCCAACCCTACACCTTACCCTAACCCATACCCTAATCATAACCCATACACTAACACTAACTCGTGCCCTAACACCTACCCTAACCCTACCCCTAACCCTAACCCTAACACTAACCCTAAACTTTACCATTTGTTAACCATAACCGTAGCCCCAAACCTAAACCTAACTACAAACCTACTCCTAACACATACACTAATCTTAACCCATACACTAACACTAACGCAATACCACACACGTACTTGGACAATAAAACATTTCCATATGGTCAGCTGTAACCTAAACCTTACCCGTTCACTAAACTTAACCCTACCCCTAACACTAACCATAACGCCAACCCTACCAATTACCCTAACCCGTACCCTAATCCTAAACTGTAAACCCACACTAACCCCTGCCCTAACACGTACCCTGACCCTAACACTTTTCCGTAAACTCACCTGTACCCTAAACCTTACCGTTCGCTAACCCTAACCCTAAACCTAGACGAAACCCCAACCGTACACCTTACCCTAACCCGTAAGCTAATCCTAAGCCATACACTAACACTGACACGTGTCCTAACACATACACAAACCCTAACACTTTTCTGTACCATCACCTGTACCCTAAACCTGACATTTGGCTAACCCTAACCCTAGCCATAAAGCTAACCCTAAGCCCAACCCTAAACCTTACCTAAACCGTACCCTAATCCTAACCAGTATACTACTACTAAGCCATGCCCTGACATGTACCCTGACCCTAACGCTTTTCCATAACCTCACCGGTACCCTAAACCTTACCCATTCGCTAACCCTAACCCTAGCCCTAGCCCTAGCCCTAACCCAAACGCCAACCCTACTACTTACCCTAACCCGTACCCTAATCCCAACCCATACACTATCACTAACCCATGTCCTAACACGTACCTTGACCCGAACACTTTTCCGTATCCTCTCCTGTACCCAAAATCTTACCGTTCACTAACCCTAACCCTAGCCCTAAACATAACGCTAACACCAACCTTACAGCATACCCTAACCCGTACACTAAACTTAACCCGTACAAAAAAACGAACCCAGGCCTTCACATGTACTTTGACACTAACACATTTCCGTACCCTCCCGTGTACCGTAAACCTTACCCGTTTGCTAACTCTAACTGTAGGCCTAACCCTAACCATAACACCAACCCTACCCATTTCCCTAACCCATACCCTAATCCTTACCCATACACTAACACTAATCCATGCCCTAACACGTACCCTGACCCTAACACTTTTCCATACCCACTCCTGTACCCTAAATCTTACCATTCGCTAACCCTAACCCTATGTCTAAACCTAACCCTAACCCCAACCCTACACCTAACCCTAACCCGTACCCTAATCCATACACTAACACTAACCTGTGCCCTAACATGAACCCTGACCCTAACTTGTTTCCATAAGCTCACCTGTACCCTAAATGTTACCTATTCGCTAACCCTAACCCCACCCCTACACCTAAACATAACCCCAACCCTACACCTTTCCCTAACCCATACCCTAATCCTAACCCGTACACTAACACTAACCCGTGCCCTAACACGTACCCTGACCCTAACACTTTTCCGTATCCTCTCCAGTACCCTAAATCTTACCGTTCGCTAAACCTAGCCCTTTCCCTAAACAGAACGCTAACACCAACGTGACACCATACCCTAACCCATACACTGATCTTAACCCATACACCAAAATTAAGCAATTCCCTCACATGTACTTTGACACTAACACGTTTCCGTACCCTCCTGTGTACCGTAAACCTTACCTGTTCGCTAACACTTACCCTAGGTCTAAGCCTAACACTATCCACAACCCTACATAAAATCCTAACCCATACCCTAATCCTAATTCGTACAATAACACTAACCTGTGCCCTAACACCAAGCCTGACCCTAACTCGTTTCCATATGCTTACCTGTACCCTAAATATTACCTATTCGCTAACCCTAACCCTAACACTAACCCTAACCCCAATCCTACACCTTACCCTAATCCGTACTGTAATCCTAACCCGTACCCTAATACTAATCCGTGCCCTGACACGTACACATACGGTGACACTTTTCTGTACCCTCACCTGTACCCTAAGCCTTACATTTCGCTAACCCTAACCCTAGCCCTAAAGCTAAATCTAACTCCAACCCTACACCTTACCCTAACACGTACACTAATCTTAAACCTTAAACTAACACTAACCCATTCCCGCATATGTATTTTGACCCTAAAACATTTCCGTACCCTCCCCTGTAACCTAAAAATTACCCGGTCGCTAACCCTAACCCTAGCTCTAAACCTAAACCTAACGCCAACCCTACATCTTACCCTAACCCATACACTAATCCTAAACCGTACACTAACACTAACCAGTGCCCTGAAACGTACCCTGACCCTAACACTTTTCCATACCCTCAGCTGTACGCTAAACCTAATCGTTAGCTAACCCTAACTGTAGACTTAAACCTAACCCTAACACCAACCCTACACCTTATTCTAACCCGTACCCTATTTTTAACCCCTACACTAACACTAACCCATGCCCTCACACGTAATTTGACACTAACACGTCTCCATACACTCACATGTACCATAAGCCTTAACTGTTCGCTAAGCCTATCCCTAACCCTAACGCCAACCCTAACCATTACCCTAACCCATACCCTAATCCTAACCACACATTAACACTAACACGTTTCCTAACACATAACCTGACCCAAACGCTTTTCCGTACCCTCAACTGTACCCTAAAACTTACCCGTTCGCCAACCCTAAGCCTAGCCCTAAACCTAACCCTAACCACAACCCCACACCTTACCCTAAACTCTACGCTAATCCTGACACGTACACTAACACTAACAGGTGTCCTAACATATACCCTGACCCTAAAAGTTTTCCGTACCCTCACCTGTTCCCTAAACCTTACTGGTTCGTTAACCGTAACCTTAGCCCTAAACATAATGCTAACACCAACCCTACACCATACCCTAACCCGTACACTAATCTTAACCCGTACACCAAAATTATGCAATGCCCTCACACGTACTTTGACACTAACACGTTTCCGTACACTCATGTACCATAAAACTTACCTGTTCGCTAACCCTAACCCTAGCCCTAAACTTAACCCTAACCTCAACCCTACACATTTCCCTAACCCGTACCCTAATCCTAACCCATACACTAGCACTACACATGCCCTAACAGGTACCCTGACCGTAACACTTTTCTGTACACTCACCTGTACCCTAAACCATACCGTGTGCTATCCTTAACCCTAGACCTAAACGTAAACCTTACCCCATCCCTAAACCTTTCCCTAAAGCATACCCAATCCTAACCAGTACCCTAACACTAATCCGTGCCCTAACATGTACCCTGATCCTAACACGTTTCTGGACCATCACCTGTAACCTAAACCTTACATTTCGCTAACCCTAACCATAGCCCTAAACCTAACCCTAAACCCAACCCTACCCATTACCCTAACCCATACCGTAATCCTAACCAGTACACTAATACTAATCCGTGCCCTGAAACGTAACCTGAGCCTAACACTTTTCTGTACCCTCACCTGTACCCTAAACTTTACCGTTCACAAACCCGAAACATACCCCTAAACCAAGCCCTAACATCAACCCAACACCTTACCATAAACCGTACCCTAATCCTATCCCGTACACAAACACTAATCCATGCCCTGACACGTACCCTGCCTCTAACTCTTTACCCTACTCTCTACTGTACCCTAAATCTTACCGTTTGCTAACCCTAACCCTAGCCCTAAAGCTAAATCTAACTACAACCCTACACCTTACCCTAACATGTACACTAATCTTAATGCATACACTAACACTAACCCATTCCCTCACACTTACTTTGACACTAAAACATTTCCTTACCCTCACCTGTAACCTAAAGCTTACTCGTTCGCTAACCCTACCCCTAGCCCTAACACTAAACATAACGCCAACCCTATCCATTAGCCTAACCCGTACCCTAATTCTAACCCGTACACTAACACTAATCCATGCCCTAACATTTACCCTGACCCTTACACTTTTCCATACCCACGCCTGAACCCTAAATCTTACCATTCACTAACCCTAACCCTAGGTCTAAACCTAACCCTAAACCCAAGCCCAACCCTACACCTAATTCTAACATGTACTCTAATCCTAATCCTTAAACTCACACTAACCTGTGCCCTAACACGAACCCTGACCCTAACTCATTTCCATACGCTCACCTGTACTCTAATGTTACCTATTCGCTAACCCTAACACTAGCCCTAAACCTAAACCTAACCCCAACCCTACACCTTACCCTAACCCATACCCTAATCATAACCCATACACTAACACTAACTCGTGCCCTAACACCTACCCTAACCCTACCCCTAACCCTAACCCTAACACTAACCCTAAACTTTACCATTTGTTAACCATAACCGTAGCCCCAAACCTAAACCTAACTACAAACCTACTCCTAACACATACACTAATCTTAACCCATACACTAACACTAACGCAATACCACACACGTACTTGGACAATAAAACATTTCCATATGGTCAGCTGTAACCTAAACCTTACCCGTTCACTAAACTTAACCCTACCCCTAACACTAATCATAACGCCAACCCTACCAATTACCCTAACCCGTACCCTAATCCTAAACTGTAAACCCACACTAACCCCTGCCCTAACACGTACCCTGACCCTAACACTTTTCCGTAAACTCACCTGTACCCTAAACCTTACCGTTCGCTAACCCTAACCCTAAACCTAGACGAAACCCCAACCGTACACCTTACCCTAACCCGTAAGCTAATCCTAAGCCATACACTAACACTGACACGTGTCCTAACACATACACAAACCCTAACACTTTTCTGTACCATCACCTGTACCCTAAACCTGACATTTGGCTAACCCTAACCCTAGCCATAAAGCTAACCCTAAGCCCAACCCTAAACCTTACCTAAACCGTACCCTAATCCTAACCAGTATACTACTACTAAGCCATGCCCTGACATGTACCCTGACCCTAACGCTTTTCCATAACCTCACCGGTACCCTAAACCTTACCCATTCGCTAACCCTAACCCTAGCCCTAGCCCTAGCCCTAACCCAAACGCCAACCCTACTACTTACCCTAACCCGTACCCTAATCCCAACCCATACACTATCACTAACCCATGTCCTAACACGTACCTTGACCCGAACACTTTTCCGTATCCTCTCCTGTACCCAAAATCTTACCGTTCACTAACCCTAACCCTAGCCCTAAACATAACGCTAACACCAACCTTACAGCATACCCTAACCCGTACACTAAACTTAACCCGTACAAAAAAACGAACCCAGGCCTTCACATGTACTTTGACACTAACACATTTCCGTACCCTCCCGTGTA
Organism: Mesoplodon mirus; assembly: GCF_964341445.2. Taxonomy (NCBI): domain Eukaryota; kingdom Metazoa; phylum Chordata; class Mammalia; order Artiodactyla; family Ziphiidae; genus Mesoplodon; species Mesoplodon mirus. Next base: position 1,908,773 of record NC_138996.1, read on the forward strand.
CCGTAAACCTTACCCGTTTGCTAACTCTAACTGTAGGCCTAACCCTAACCATAACACCAACCCTACCCATTTCCCTAACCCATACCCTAATCCTTACCCATACACTAACACTAATCCATGCCCTAACACGTACCCTGACCCTAACACTTTTCCATACCCACTCCTGTACCCTAAATCTTACCATTCGCTAACCCTAACCCTATGTCTAAACCTAACCCTAACCCCAACCCTACACCTAACCCTAACCCGTACCCTAATCCATACACTAACACTAACCTGTGCCCTAACATGAACCCTGACCCTAACTTGTTTCCATAAGCTCACCTGTACCCTAAATGTTACCTATTCGCTAACCCTAACCCCACCCCTACACCTAAACATAACCCCAACCCTACACCTTTCCCTAACCCATACCCTAATCCTAACCCGTACACTAACACTAACCCGTGCCCTAACACGTACCCTGACCCTAACACTTTTCCGTATCCTCTCCAGTACCCTAAATCTTACCGTTCGCTAAACCTAGCCCTTTCCCTAAACAGAACGCTAACACCAACCTGACACCATACCCTAACCCATACACTGATCTTAACCCATACACCAAAATTAAGCAATTCCCTCACATGTACTTTGACACTAACACGTTTCCGTACCCTCCTGTGTACCGTAAACCTTACCTGTTCGCTAACACTTACCCTAGGTCTAAGCCTAACACTATCCACAACCCTACACAAAATCCTAACCCATACCCTAATCCTAATCCGTACAATAACACTAACCTGTGCCCTAACACCAAGCCTGACCCTAACTCGTTTCCATATGCTTACCTGTACCCTAAATATTACCTATTCGCTAACCCTAACCCTAACACTAACCCTAACCCCAATCCTACACCTTACCCTGATCCGTACTGTAATCCTAACCCGTACCCTAATACTAATCCGTGCCCTGACACGTACACAGACCGTAACACTTTTCTGTACCCTCACCTGTACCCTAAGCCTTACATTTCGCTAACCCTAACCCTAGCCCTTAAGCTAAATCTAACTCCAACCCTACACCTTACCCTAACACGTACACTAATCTTAAACCTTAAACTAACACTAACCCATTCCCGCATATGTATTTTGACCCTAAAACATTTCCGTACCCTCCCCTGTAACCTAAAAATTACCCGGTCGCTAACCCTAACCCTAGCTCTAAACCTAACCCTAACGCCAACCCTACATCTTACCCTAACCCATACACTAATCCTAAACCGTACACTAACACTAACCAGTGCCCTGAAACGTACCCTGACCCTAACACTTTTCCATACCCTCAGCTGTACGCTAAACCTAATCGTTAGCTAACCCTAACTGTAGACTTCAACCTAACCCTAACACCAACCCTACACCTTATTCTAACCCGTACCCTATTTTTAACCCCTACACTAACACTAACCCATGCCCTCACACGTAATTTGACACTAACACGTCTCCATACACTCACATGTACCATAAGCCTTAACTGTTCGCTAAGCCTATCCCTAACCCTAACGCCAACCCTAACCATTACCCTAGCCCATACCCTAATCCTAACCACACATTAACACTAACACGTTTCCTAACACATAACCTGACCCAAACGCTTTTCCGTACCCTCAACTGTACCCTAAAACTTACCCGTTCGCCAACCCTAAGCCTAGCCCTAAACCTAACCCTAACCACAACCCCACACCTTACCCTAAACTCTACGCTAATCCTGACACGTACACTAACACTAACAGGTGTCCTAACATATACCCTGACCCTAAAAGTTTTCCGTACCCTCACCTGTACCCTAAACCTTACTGGTTCGCTAACCGTAACCTTAGCCCTAAACATAATGCTAACACCAACCCTACACCATACCCTAACCCGTACACTAATCTTAACCCGTACACCAAAATTATGCAATGCCCTCACACGTACTTTGACACTAACACGTTTCCGTACACTCATGTACCATAAAACTTACCTGTTCGCTAACCCTAACCCTAGCCCTAAACTTAACCCTAACCTCAACCCTACACATTTCCCTAACCCGTACCCTAATCCTAACCCATACACTAGCACTACATGTGCCCTAACAGGTACCCTGACCGTAACACTTTTCTGTACACTCACCTGTACCCTAAACCATACCGTGTGCTATCCTTAACCCTAGACCTAAACGTAAACCTTACCCCATCCCTAAACCTTTCCCTAAAGCGTACCCAATCCTAACCAGTACCCTAACACTAATCCGTGCCCTAACATGTACCCTGATCCTAACACGTTTCTGGACCATCACCTGTAACCTAAACCTTACATTTCGCTAACCCTAACCATAGCCCTAAACCTAACCCTAAACCCAACCCTACCCATTACCCTAACCCATACCGTAATCCTAACCAGTACACTAATACTAATCCGTGCCCTGAAACGTAACCTGAGCCTAACACTTTTCTGTACCCTCACCTGTACCCTAAACTTTACCGTTCACAAACCCGAAACATACCCCTAAACCAAGCCCTAACACCAACCCAACACCTTACCATAAACCGTACCCTAATCCTATCCCGTACACAAACACTACTCCATGCCCTGACACGTACCCTGCCTCTAACCCTTTACCCTACTCTCTCCTGTACCCTAAATCTTACCGTTTGCTAACCCTAACCCTAGCCCTAAAGCTAAATCTAACTACAACCCTACACCTTACCCTAACATGTACACTAATCTCAATGCATACACTAACACTAAACCATTCCCTCACACTTACTTTGACACTAAAACATTTCCTTACCCTCACCTGTAACCTAAAGCTTACTCGTTCGCTAACCCTAACCCTAGCCCTAACACTAAACATAACGCCAACCCTATCCATTAGCCTAACCCGTACCCTAATTCTAACCCGTACACTAACACTAATCCGTGCCCTAACATTTACCCTGACCTTTACACTTTTCCATACCCACGCCTGAACCCTAAATCTTACCATTCACTAACCCTAACCCTAGGTCTAAACCTAACCCTAAACCCAAGCCCAAACCTACACCTAACTCTAACATGTACACTAATCCTAATCCTTAACCTAACACTAACCTGTGCCCTAACACGAACCCTGACCCTAACTCATTTCCATACGCTCACCTGTACTCTAATGTTACCTATTCGCTAACCCTAACACTAGCCCTAAACCTAAACCTAACCCCAACCCTACACCTTACCCTAACCCATACCCTAATCATAACCCATACACTAACACTAACTTGTGCCCTAACACCTACCCTAACCCTACCCCTAACCCTAACCCTAACACTAACCCTAAACTTTACCATTTGTTAACCATAACCGTAGCCCCAAACCTAAACCTAACTACAAACCTGCTCCTAACACATACACTAATCTTAACCCATACACTAACACTAACGCAATACCACACACGTACTTGGACAATAAAACATTTCCATATGGTCAGCTGTAACCTAAACCTTACCCGTTCACTAAACTTAACCCTACCCCTAACACTAACCATAACGCCAACCCTACCAATTACCCTAACCTGTACCCTAATCCTAACCTGTAAACCCACACTAACCCCTGCCCTAACACGTACCCTGACCCTAACACTTTTCCGTAACCTCACCTGTACCCTAAACCTTACCGTTCGCTAACCCTAACCCTAAACCTAGACGAAACCCCAACCGTACACCTTACCCTAACCCGTAAGCTAATCCTAAGCCATACACTAACACTGACACATGTCCTAACATATACACAAACCCTAACACTTTTCTGTACCATCAACTGTACCCTAAACCTGACATTTGGCTAACCCTAACCCTAGCCATAAAGCTAACCCTAAGCCCAACCCTAAACCTTACCTAAACCGTACCCTAATCCTAACCAGTATACTACTACTAAGCCATGCCCTGACATGTACCCTGACCCTAACGCTTTTCCATAACCTCACCGGTACCCTAAACCTTACCCATTCGCTAACCCTAACCCTAGCCCTAGCCCTAGCCCTAACCCTAATGCCAACCCTACTACTTACCCTAACCCGTACCCTAATCCCAACCCATACACTATCACTAACCCATGTCCTAACACGTACCTTAAACCCGAACACTTTTCCGTATCCTCTCCTGTACCCAAAATCTTACCGTTCACTAACCCTAACCCTAGCCCTAAACATAACGCTAACACCAACCTTACAGCATACCCTAACCCGTACACTAAACTTAACCCGTACAAAAAAACGAACCCATGCCCTCACATGTACTTTGACACTAACACATTTCCGTACCCTCCCGTGTACCGTAAACCTTACCCGTTTGCTAACTCTAACTGTAGGCCTAACCCTAACCATAACACCAACCCTACCCATTTCCCTAACCCGTACCCTAATCCTTACCCATACACTAACACTAATCCATGCCCTAACACGTACCCTGACCCTAACACTTTTCCATACCCACTCCTGTACCCTAAATCTTACCATTCGCTAACCCTAACCCTATGTCTAAACCTAACCCTAACCCCAACCCTACACCTAACCCTAACCCGTACCCTAATCCATACACTAACACTAACCTGTGCCCTAACATGAACCCTGACCCTAACTTGTTTCCATAAGCTCACCTGTACCCTAAATGTTACCTATTCGCTAACCCTAACCCCACCCCTACACCTAAACATAACCCCAACCCTACACCTTTCCCTAACCCATACCCTAATCCTAACCCGTACACTAACACTAACCCGTGCCCTAACACGTACCCTGACCCTAACACTTTTCCGTATCCTCTCCAGTACCCTAAATCTTACCGTTCGCTAAACCTAGCCCTTTCCCTAAACAGAACGCTAACACCAACGTGACACCATACCCTAACCCATACACTGATCTTAACCCATACACCAAAATTAAGCAATTCCCTCACATGTACTTTGACACTAACACGTTTCCGTACCCTCCTGTGTACCGTAAACCTTACCTGTTCGCTAACACTTACCCTAGGTCTAAGCCTAACACTATCCACAACCCTACACAAAATCCTAACCCATACCCTAATCCTAATCCGTACAATAACACTAACCTGTGCCCTAACACCAAGCCTGACCCTAACTCGTTTCCATATGCTTACCTGTACCCTAAATATTACCTATTCGCTAACCCTAACCCTAACACTAACCCTAACCCCAATCCTACACCTTACCCTGATCCGTACTGTAATCCTAACCCGTACCCTAATACTAATCCGTGCCCTGACACGTACACAGACCGTGACACTTTTCTGTACCCTCACCTGTACCCTAAGCCTTACATTTCGCTAACCCTAACCCTAGCCCTAAAGCTAAATCTAACTCCAACCCTACACCTTACCCTAACACGTACACTAATCTTAAACCTTAAACTAACACTAACCCATTCCCGCATATGTATTTTGACCCTAAAACATTTCCGTACCCTCCCCTGTAACCTAAAAATTACCCGGTCGCTAACCCTAACCCTAGCTCTAAACCTAACCCTAACGCCAACCCTACATCTTACCCTAACCCATACACTAATCCTAAACCGTACACTAACACTAACCAGTGCCCTGAAACGTACCCTGACCCTAACACTTTTCCATACCCTCAGCTGTACGCTAAACCTAATCGTTAGCTAACCCTAACTGTAGACTTCAACCTAACCCTAACACCAACCCTACACCTTATTCTAACCCGTACCCTATTTTTAACCCCTACACTAACACTAACCCATGCCCTCACACGTAATTTGACACTAACACGTCTCCATACACTCACATGTACCATAAGCCTTAACTGTTCGCTAAGCCTATCCCTAACCCTAACGCCAACCCTAACCATTACCCTAACCCATACCCTAATCCTAACCACACATTAACACTAACACGTTTCCTAACACATAACCTGACCCAAACGCTTTTCCGTACCCTCAACTGTACCCTAAAACTTACCCGTTCGCCAACCCTAAGCCTAGCCCTAAACCTAACCCTAACCACAACCCCACACCTTACCCTAAACTCTACGCTAATCCTGACACGTACACTAACACTAACAGGTGTCCTAACATATACCCTGACCCTAAAAGTTTTCCGTACCCTCACCTGTACCCTAAACCTTACTGGTTCGCTAACCGTAACCTTAGCCCTAAACATAATGCTAACACCAACCCTACACCATACCCTAACCTGTACACTAATCTTAACCCGTACACCAAAATTATGCAATGCCCTCACACGTACTTTGACACTAACACGTTTCCGTACACTCATGTACCATAAAACTTACCTGTTCGCTAACCCTAACCCTAGCCCTAAACTTAACCCTAACCTCAACCCTACACATTTCCCTAACCCGTACCCTAATCCTAACCCATACACTAGCACTACACATGCCCTAACAGGTACCCTGACCGTAACACTTTTCTGTACACTCACCTGTACCCTAAACCATACCGTGTGCTATCCTTAACCCTAGACCTAAAAGTAAACCTTACCCCATCCCTAAACCTTTCCCTAAAGCGTACCCAATCCTAACCAGTACCCTAACACTAATCCGTGCCCTAACATGTACCCTGATCCTAACACGTTTCTGGACCATCACCTGTAACCTAAACCTTACATTTCGCTAACCCTAACCATAGCCCTAAACCTAACCCTAAACCCAACCCTACCCATTACCCTAACCCATACCGTAATCCTAACCAGTACACTAATACTAATCCGTGCCCTGAAACGTAACCTGAGCCTAACACTTTTCTGTACCCTCACCTGTACCCTAAACTTTACCGTTCACAAACCCGAAACATACCCCTAAACCAAGCCCTAACACCAACCCAACACCTTACCATAAACCGTACCCTAATCCTATCCCGTACACAAACACTAATCCATGCCCTGACACGTACCCTGCCTCTAACTCTTTACCCTACTCTCTCCTGTACCCTAAATCTTACCGTTTGCTAACCCTAACCCTAGCCCTAAAGCTAAATCTAACTACAACCCTACACCTTACCCTAACATGTACACTAATCTTAATGCATACACTAACACTAACACATTCCCTCACACTTACTTTGACACTAAGACATTTCCTTACCCTCACCTGTAACCTAAAGCTTACTCGTTCGCTAACCATACCCCTAGCCCTAACACTAAACATAACGCCAACCCGATCCATTAGCCTAACCCGTACCCTAATTCTAACCCGTACACTAACACTAATCCGTGCCCTAACATTTACCCTGACCCTTACACTTTTCCATACCCACGCCTGAACCCTAAATCTTACCATTCACTAACCCTAACCCTAGGTCTAAACCTAACCCTAAACCCAAGCCCAACCCTACACCTAACTCTAACATGTACACTAATCCTAATCCTTAAACTAACACTAACCTGTGCCCTAACACGAACTCTGAGCCTAACTCATTTCCATACGCTCACCTGTACTCTAATGTTACCTATACGCTAACCCTAACACTAGCCCTAAACCTAAACCTAACCCCAACCCTACACCTTACCCTAACCCATACCCTAATCATAACCCATACACTAACACTAACTCGTGCCCTAACACCTACCCTAACCCTACCCCTAACCCTAACCCTAACACTAACCCTAAACTTTACCATTTGTTAACCATAACCGTAGCCCCAAACCTAAACCTAACTACAAACCTACTCCTAACACATACACTAATCTTAACCCATACACTATCACTAACGCAATACCACACACGTACTTTGACAATAAAACATTTCCATATGGTCAGCTGTAACCTAAACCTTACCCGTTCACTAAACTTAACCCTACCCCTAACACTAACCATAACGCCAACCCTACCAATTACCCTAACCCGTACCCTAATCCTAACCTGTAAACCCACACTAACCCCTGCCCTAACACGTACCCTGACCCTAACACTTTTCCGTAACCTCACCTGTACCCTAAACCTTACCGTTCGCTAACCCTAACCCTAAACCTAGACGAAACCCCAACCGTACACCTTACCCTAACCCGTAAGCTAATCCTAAGCCATACACTAACACTGACACGTGTCCTAACACATACACAAACCCTAACACTTTTCTGTACCATCACCTGTACCCTAAACCTGACATTTGGCTAACCCTAACCCTAGCCATAAAGCTAACCCTAAGCCCAACCCTAAACCTTACCCAAACCGTACCCTAATCCTAACCAGTATACTACTACTAAGCCATGCCCTGACATGTACCCTGACCCTAACGCTTTTCCATAACCTCACCGGTACCCTAAACCTTACCCATTCGCTAACCCTAACCCTAGCCCTAGCCCTAACCCTAACGCCAACCCTACTACTTACCCTAACCCGTACCCTAATCCCAACCCATACACTATCACTAACCCATGTCCTAAAACGTACCTTGACCCGAACACTTTTCCGTATCCTCTCCTGTACCCAAAATCTTACCGTTCACTAACCCTAACCCTAGCCCTAAACATAACGCTAACACCAACCTTACAGCATACCCTAACCCGTACACTAAACTTAACCCGTACAAAAACACGAACCCATGCCCTCACATGTACTTTGACACTAACACATTTCCGTACCCTCCCGTGTACCGTAAACCTTACCCGTTTGCTAACTCTAACTGTAGGCCTAACCCTAACCATAACACCAACCCTACCCATTTCCCTAACCCGTACCCTAATCCTTACCCATACACTAACACTAATCCATGCCCTAACACGTACCCTGACCCTAACACTTTTCCATACCCACTCCTGTACCCTAAATCTTACCATTCGCTAACCCTAACCCTATGTCTAAACCTAACCCTAACCCCAACCCTACACCTAACCCTAACCCGTACCCTAATCCATACACTAACACTAACCTGTGCCCTAACATGAACCCTGACCCTAACTTGTTTCCATAAGCTCACCTGTACCCTAAATGTTACCTATTCGCTAACCCTAACCCCACCCCTACACCTAAACATAACCCCAACCCTACACCTTTCCCTAACCCATACCCTAATCCTAACCCGTACACTAACACTAACCCGTGCCCTAACACGTACCCTGACCCTAACACTTTTCCGTATCCTCTCCAGTACCCTAAATCTTACCGTTCGCTAAACCTAGCCCTTTCCCTAAACAGAACGCTAACACCAACCTGACACCATACCCTAACCCATACACTGATCTTAACCCATACACCAAAATTAAGCAATTCCCTCACATGTACTTTGACACTAACACGTTTCCGTACCCTCCTGTGTACCGTAAACCTTACCTGTTCGCTAACACTTACCCTAGGTCTAAGCCTAACACTATCCACAACCCTACACAAAATCCTAACCCATACCCTAATCCTAATCCGTACAATAACACTAACCTGTGCCCTAACACCAAGCCTGACCCTAACTCGTTTCCATATGCTTACCTGTACCCTAAATATTACCTATTCGCTAACCCTAACCCTAACACTAACCCTAACCCCAATCCTACACCTTACCCTGATCCGTACTGTAATCCTAACCCGTACCCTAATACTAATCCGTGCCCTGACACGTACACAGACCGTGACACTTTTCTGTACCCTCACCTGTACCCTAAGCCTTACATTTCGCTAACCCTAACCCTAGCCCTAAAGCTAAATCTAACTCCAACCCTACACCTTACCCTAACACGTACACTAATCTTAAACCTTAAACTAACACTAACCCATTCCCGCATATGTATTTTGACCATAAAACATTTCCGTACCCTCCCCTGTAACCTAAAAATTACCCGGTCGCTAACCCTAACCCTAGCTCTAAACCTAACCCTAACGCCAACCCTACATCTTACCCTAACCCATACACTAATCCTAAACCGTACACTAACACTAACCAGTGCCCTGAAACGTACCCTGACCCTAACACTTTTCCATACCCTCAGCTGTACGCTAAACCTAATCGTTAGCTAACCCTAACTGTAGACTTAAACCTAACCCTAACACCAACCCTACACCTTATTCTAAACCGTACCCTATTTTTAACACCTACACTAACACTAACCCATGCCCTCACACGTAATTTGACACTAACACGTCTCCATACACTCACATGTACCATAAGCCTTAACTGTTCGCTAAGCCTATCCCTAACCCTAACGCCAACCCTAACCATTACCCTAACCCATACCCTAATCCTAACCACACATTAACACTAACACGTTTCCTAACACATAACCTGACCCAAACGCTTTTCCGTACCCTCAACTGTACCCTAAAACTTACCCGTTTGCCAACCCTAAGCCTAGCCCTAAACCTAACCCTAACCACAACCCCACACCTTACCCTAAACTCTACGCTAATCCTGACACGTACACTAACACTAACAGGTGTCCTAACATATACCCTGACCCTAAAAGTTTTCCGTACCCTCACCTGTACCCTAAACCTTACTGGTTCGCTAACCGTAACCTTAGCCCTAAACATAATGCTAACACCAACCCTACACCATACCCTAACCCGTACACTAATCTTAACCCGTACACCAAAATTATGCAATGCCCTCACACGTACTTTGACACTAACACGTTTCTGTACACTCATGTACCATAAAACTTACCTGTTCGCTAACCCTAACCCTAGCCCTAAACTTAACCCTAACCTCAACCCTACACATTTCCCTAACCCGTACCCTAATCCTAACCCATACACTAGCACTACACGTGCCCTAACAGGTACCCTGACCGTAAAACTTTTCTGTACACTCACCTGTACCCTAAACCATACCGTGTGCTATCCTTAACCCTAGACCTAAACGTAAACCTTACCCCATCCCTAAACCTTTCCCTAAAGCGTACCCAATCCTAACCAGTACCCTAACACTAATCCGTGCCCTAACATGTACCCTGATCCTAACACGTTTCTGGACCATCACCTGTAACCTAAACCTTACATTTCGCTAACCCTAACCATAGCCCTAAACCTAACCCTAAACCCAACCCTACCCATTACCCTAACCCATACCGTAATCCTAACCAGTACACTAATACTAATCCGTGCCCTGAAACGTAACCTGAGCCTAACACTTTTCTGTACCCTCACCTGTACCCTAAACTTTACCGTTCACAAACCCGAAACATACCCCTAAACCAAGCCCTAACACCAACCCAACACCTTACCATAAACCGTACCCTAATCCTATCCCGTACACAAACACTAATCCATGCCCTGACACGTACCCTGCCTCTAACTCTTTACCCTACTCTCTCCTGTACCCTAAATCTTACCGTTTGCTAACCCTAACCCTAGCCCTAAAGCTAAATCTAACTACAACCCTACACCTTACCCTAACATGTACACTAATCTTAATGCATACACTAACACTATCCCATTCCCTCACACTTACTTTGACACTAAAACATTTCCTTACCCTCACCTGTAACCTAAACCTTACTCGTTCGCTCACCCTAACCCTAGCCCTAACACTAAACATAACGCCAACCCTATCCATTAGCCTAACCCGTACCCTAATTCTAACCCGTACACTAACACTAATCCGTGCCCTAACATTTACCCTGACCCTTACACTTTTCCATACCCACGCCTGAACCCTAAATCTTACCATTCACTAACCCTAACCCTAGGTCTAAACCTATCCCTAAACCCAAGCCCAACCCTACACCTAACTCTAACATGTACACTAATCCTAATCCTTAAACTAACACTAACCTGTGCCCTAACACGAACCCTGACCCTAACTCATTTCCATACGCTCACCTGTACTCTAATGTTACCTATTCGCTAACCCTAACACTAGCCCTAAACCTAAACCTAACCCCAACCCTACACCTTACCCTAACCCATACCCTAATCATAACCCATACACTAACACTAACTCGTGCCCTAACACCTACCCTAACCCTACCCCTAACCATAACCCTAACCCTAACCCTAAACTTTACCATTTGTTAACCATAACCGTAGCCCCAAACCTAAACCTAACTACAAACCTACTCCTAACACATACACTAATCTTAACCCATACACTATCACTAACGCAATACCACACACGTACTTTGACAATAAAACATTTCCATATGGTCAGCTGTAACCTAAACCTTACCCGTTCACTAAACTTAACCCTACCCCTAACACTAACCATAACGCCAACCCTACCAATTACCCTAACCCGTACCCTAATCCTAACCTGTAAACCCACACTAACCCCTGCCCTAACACGTACCCTGACCCTAACACTTTTCCGTAACCTCACCTGTACCCTAAACCTTACCGTTCGCTAACCCTAACCCTAAACCTAGACGAAACCCCAACCGTACACCTTACCCTAACCCGTAAGCTAATCCTAAGCCATACACTAACACTGACACGTGTCCTAACACATACACAAACCCTAACACTTTTCTGTACCATCACCTGTACCCTAAACCTGACATTTGGCTAACCCTAACCCTAGCCATAAAGCTAACCCTAAGCCCAACCCTAAACCTTACCCAAACCGTACCCTAATCCTAACCAGTATACTACTACTAAGCCATGCCCTGACATGTACCCTGACCCTAACGCTTTTCCATAACCTCACCGGTACCCTAAACCTTACCCATTCGCTAACCCTAACCCTAGCCCTAGCCCTAACCCTAACGCCAACCCTACTACTTACCCTAACCCGTACCCTAATCCCAACCCATACACTATCACTAACCCATGTCCTAACACGTACCTTGACCCGAACACTTTTCCGTATCCTCTCCTGTACCCAAAATCTTACCGTTCACTAACCCTAACCCTAGCCCTAAACATAACGCTAACACCAACCTTACAGCATACCCTAACCCGTACACTAAACTTAACCCGTACAAAAAAACGAACCCATGCCCTCACATGTACTTTGACACTAACACATTTCCGTACCCTCCCGTGTACCGTAAACCTTACCCGTTTGCTAACTCTAACTGTAGGCCTAACCCTAACCATAACACCAACCCTACCCATTTCCCTAACCCGTACCCTAATCCTTACCCATACACTAACACTAATCCATGCCCTAACACGTACCCTGACCCTAACACTTTTCCATACCCACTCCTGTACCCTAAATCTTACCATTCGCTAACCCTAACCCTATGTCTAAACCTAACCCTAACCCCAACCCTACACCTAACCCTAACCCGTACCCTAATCCATACACTAACACTAACCTGTGCCCTAACATGAACCCTGACCCTAACTTGTTTCCATAAGCTCACCTGTACCCTAAATGTTACCTATTCGCTAACCCTAACCCCACCCCTACACCTAAACATAACCCCAACCCTACACCTTTCCCTAACCCATACCCTAATCCTAACCCGTACACTAACACTAACCCGTGCCCTAACACGTACCCTGACCCTAACACTTTTCCGTATCCTCTCCAGTACCCTAAATCTTACCGTTCGCTAAACCTAGCCCTTTCCCTAAACAGAACGCTAACACCAACCTGACACCATACCCTAACCCATACACTGATCTTAACCCATACACCAAAATTAAGCAATTCCCTCACATGTACTTTGACACTAACACGTTTCCGTACCCTCCTGTGTACCGTAAACCTTACCTGTTCGCTAACACTTACCCTAGGTCTAAGCCTAACACTATCCACAACCCTACACAAAATCCTAACCCATACCCTAATCCTAATCCGTACAATAACACTAACCTGTGCCCTAACACCAAGCCTGACCCTAACTCGTTTCCATATGCTTACCTGTACCCTAAATATTACCTATTCGCTAACCCTAACCCTAACACTAACCCTAACCCCAATCCTACACCTTACCCTGATCCGTACTGTAATCCTAACCCGTACCCTAATACTAATCCGTGCCCTGACACGTACACAGACCGTGACACTTTTCTGTACCCTCACCTGTACCCTAAGCCTTACATTTCGCTAACCCTAACCCTAGCCCTAAAGCTAAATCTAACTCCAACCCTACACCTTACCCTAACACGTACACTAATCTTAAACCTTAAACTAACACTAACCCATTCCCGCATATGTATTTTGACCCTAAAACATTTCCGTACCCTCCCCTGTAACCTAAAAATTACCCAGTCGCTAACCCTAACCCTAGCTCTAAACCTAACCCTAACGCCAACCCTACATCTTACCCTAACCCATACACTAATCCTAAACCGTACACTAACACTAACCAGTGCCCTGAAACGTACCCTGACCCTAACACTTTTCCATACCCTCAGCTGTACGCTAAACCTAATCGTTAGCTAACCCTAACTGTAGACTTAAACCTAACCCTAACACCAACCCTATACCTTATTCTAACCCGTACCCTATTTTTAACCCCTACACTAACACTAACCCATGCCCTCACACGTAATTTGACACTAACACGTCTCCATACACTCACATGTACCATAAGCCTTAACTGTTCGCTAAGCCTATCCCTAACCCTAACGCCAACCCTAACCATTACCCTAACCCATACCCTAATCCTAACCACACATTAACACTAACACGTTTCCTAACACATAACCTGACCCAAACGCTTTTCCGTACCCTCAACTGTACCCTAAAACTTACCCGTTCGCCAACCCTAAGCCTAGCCCTAAACCTAACCTTAACCACAACCCCACACCTTACCCTAAACTGTACGCTAATCCTGACATGTACACTAACACTAACAGGTGTCCTAACATATACCCTGACCCTAAAAGTTTTCCGTACCCTCACCTGTACCCTAAACCTTACTGGTTCGCTAACCGTAACCTTAGCCCTAAACATAATGCTAACACCAACCCTACACCATACCCTAACCCGTACACTAATCTTAACCCGTACACCAAAATTATGCAATGCCCTCACACGTACTTTGACACTAACACGTTTCCGTACACTCATGTACCATAAAACTTACCTGTTCGCTAACCCTAACCCTAGCCCTAAACTTAACCCTAACCTCAACCCTACACATTTCCCTAACCCGTACCCTAATCCTAACCCATACACTAGCACTAAACGTGCCCTAACAGGTACCCTGACCGTAACACTTTTCTGTACAGTCACCTGTACCCTAAACCATACCGTGTGCTCTCCTTAACCCTAGACCTAAACGTAAACCTTACCCCATCCCTAAACCTTTCCCTAAAGCGTACCCAATCCTAACCAGTACCCTGACACTAATCCGTGCCCTAACATGTACCCTGATCCTAACACGTTTCTGGACCATCACCTGTAACCTAAACCTTACATTTCGCTAACCCTAACCATAGCCCTAAACCTAACCCTAAACCCAACCCTACCCATTACCCTAACCCATACCGTAATCCTAACCAGTACACTAATACTAATCCGTGCCCTGAAACGTAACCTGAGCCTAACACTTTTCTGTACCCTCACCTGTACCCTAAACTTTACCGTTCACAAACCCGAAACATACCCCTAAACCAAGCCCTAACACCAACCCAACACCTTACCATAAACCGTACCCTAATCCTATCCCGTACACAAACACTACTCCATGCCCTGACACGTACCCTGCCTCTAACTCTTTACCCTACTCTCTCCTGTACCCTAAATCTTACCGTTTGCTAACCCTAACCCTAGCCCTAAAGCTAAATCTAACTACAACCCTACACCTTACCCTAACATGTACACTAATCTTAATGCATACACTAACACTAACCCATTCCCTCACACTTACTTTGACACTAAGACATTTCCTTACCCTCACCTGTAACCTAAAGCTTACTCGTTCGCTAACCCTACCCCTAGCCCTAACACTAAACATAACGCCAACCCTATCCATTAGCCTAACCCGTACCCTAATTCTAACCCGTACACTAACACTAATCCGTGCCCTAACATTTCCCCTGACCCTTACACTTTTCCATACCCACGCCTGAACCCTAAATCTTACCATTCACTAACCCTAACCCTAGGTCTAAACCTAACCCTAAACCCAAGCCCAACCCTACACCTAACTCTAACATGTACACTAATCCTAATCCTTAAACTAACACTAACCTGTGCCCTAACACGAACCCTGAGCCTAACTCATTTCCATACACTCACCTGTACTCTAATGTCACCTATTCGCTAACCCTAACACTAGCCCTAAACCTAAACCTAACCCCAACCCTACACCTTACCCTAACCCATACCCTAATCATAACCCATACACTAACACTAACTCGTGCCCTAACACCTACCCTAACCCTACCCCTAACCCTAACCCTAACACTAACCCTAAACTTTACCATTTGTTAACCATAACCGTAGCCCCAAACCTAAACCTAACTACAAACCTACTCCTAACACATACACTAATCTTAACCCATACACTAACACTAACGCAATACCACACACGTACTTTGACAATAAAACATTTCCATATGGTCAGCTGTAACCTAAACCTTACCCGTTCACTAAACTTAACCCTACCCCTAACACTAACCATAACGCCAACCCTACCAATTACCCTAACCCGTACCCTAATCCTAACCTGTAAACCCACACTAACCCCTGCCCTAACACGTACCCTGACCCTAACACTTTTCCGTAACCTCACCTGTACCCTAAACCTTACCGTTCGCTAACCCTAACCCTAAACCTAGACGAAACCCCAACCGTACACCTTACCCTAACCCGTAAGCTAATCCTAAGCCATACACTAACACTGACACGTGTCCTAACACATACACAAACCCTAACACTTTTCTGTACCATCACCTGTACCCTAAACCTGACATTTGGCTAACCCTAACCCTAGCCATAAAGCTAACCCTAAGCCCAACCCTAAACCTTACCTAAACCGTACCCTAATCCTAACCAGTATACTACTACTAAGCCATGCCCTGACATGTACCCTGACCCTAACGCTTTTCCATAACCTCACCGGTACCCTAAACCTTACCCATTCGCTAACCCTAACCCTAGCCCTAGCCCTAGCCCTAACCCTAACGCCAACCCTACTACTTACCCTAACCCGTACCCTAATCCCAACCCATACACTATCACTAACCCATGTCCTAACACGTACCTTGACCCGAACACTTTTCCGTATCCTCTCCTGTACCCAAAATCTTACCGTTCACTAACCCTAACCCTAGCCCTAAACATAACGCTAACACCAACCTTACAGCATACCCTAACCCGTACACTAAACTTAACCCATACAAAAAAACGAACCCATGCCCTCACATGTACTTTGACACTAACACATTTCCGTACCCTCCCGTGTACCGTAAACCTTACCCGTTTGCTAACTCTAACTGTAGGCCTAACCCTAACCATAACACCAACCCTACCCATTTCCCTAACCCGTACCCTAATCCTTACCCATACACTAACACTAATCCATGCCCTAACACGTACCCTGACCCTAACACTTTTCCATACCCACTCCTGTACCCTAAATCTTACCATTCGCTAACCCTAACCCTATGTCTAAACCTAACCCTAACCCCAACCCTACACCTAACCCTAACCCGTACCCTAATCCATACACTAACACTAACCTGTGCCCTAACATGAACCCTGACCCTAACTTGTTTCCATAAGCTCACCTGTACCCTAAATGTTACCTATTCGCTAACCCTAACCCCACCCCTACACCTAAACATAACCCCAACCCTACACCTTTCCCTAACCCATACCCTAATCCTAACCCGTACACTAACACTAACCCGTGCCCTAACACGTACCCTGACCCTAACACTTTTCCGTATCCTCTCCAGTACCCTAAATCTTACCGTTCGCTAAACCTAGCCCTTTCCCTAAACAGAACGCTAACACCAACGTGACACCATACCCTAACCCATACACTGATCTTAACCCATACACCAAAATTAAGCAATTCCCTCACATGTACTTTGACACTAACACGTTTCCGTACCCTCCTGTGTACCGTAAACCTTACCTGTTCGCTAACACTTACCCTAGGTCTAAGCCTAACACTATCCACAACCCTACACAAAATCCTAACCCATACCCTAATCCTAATCCGTACAATAACACTAACCTGTGCCCTAACACCAAGCCTGACCCTAACTCGTTTCCATATGCTTACCTGTACCCTAAATATTACCTATTCGCTAACCCTAACCCTAACACTAACCCTAACCCCAATCCTACACCTTACCCTAATCCGTACTGTAATCCTAACCCGTACCCTAATACTAATCCGTGCCCTGACACGTACACAGACCGTAACACTTTTCTGTACCCTCACCTGTACCCTAAGCCTTACATTTCGCTAACCCTAACCCTAGCCCTAAAGCTAAATCTAACTCCAACCCTACACCTTACCCTAACACGTACACTAATCTTAAACCGTAAACTAACACTATCCCATTCCCGCATATGTATTTTGACCCTAAAACATTTCCGTACCCTCCCCTGTAACCTAAAAATTACCCGGTCGCTAACCGTAACCCTAGCTCTAAACCTAACCCTAACGCCAACCCTACATCTTACCCTAACCCATACACTAATCCTAAACCGTACACTAACACTAACCAGTGCCCTGAAACGTACCCTGACCCTAACACTTTTCCATACCCTCAGCTGTACGCTAAACCTAATCGTTAGCTAACCCTAACTGTAGACTTAAACCTAACCCTAACACCAACCCTACACCTTATTCTAACCCGTACCCTATTTTTAACCCCTACACTAACACTAACCCATGCCCTCACACGTAATTTGACACTAACACGTCTCCATACACTCACATGTACCATAAGCCTTAACTGTTCGCTAAGCCTATCCCTAACCCTAACGCCAACCCTAACCATTACCCTAACCCATACCCTAATCCTAACCACACATTAACACTAACACGTTTCCTAACACATAACCTGACCCAAACGCTTTTCCGTACCCTCAACTGTACCCTAAAACTTACCCGTTCGCCAACCCTAAGCCTAGCCCTAAACCTAACCCTAACCACAACCCCACACCTTATCCTAAACTCTATGCTAATCCTGACACGTACACTAACACTAACAGGTGTCCTAACATATACCCTGACCCTAAAAGTTTTCCGTACCCTCACCTGTACCCTAAACCTTACTGGTTCGCTAACCGTAACCTTAGCCCTAAACATAATGCTAACACCAACCCTACACCATACCCTAACCCGTACACAAATCTTAACCCGTACACCAAAATTATGCAATGCCCTCACACGTACTTTGACACTAACACGTTTCCGTACACTCATGTACCATAAAACTTACCTGTTCGCTAACCCTAACCCTAGCCCTAAACTTAACCCTAACCTCAACCCTACACATTTCCCTAACCCGTACCCTAATCCTAACCCATACACTAGCACTACACATGCCCTAACAGGTACCCTGACCGTAACACTTTTCTGTACACTCACCTGTACCCTAAACCATACCGTGTGCTATCCTTAACCCTAGACCTAAACGTAAACCTTACCCCATCCCTAAACCTTTCCCTAAAGCGTACCCAATCCTAACCAGTACCCTAACACTAATCCGTGCCCTAACATGTACCCTGATCCTAACACGTTTCTGGACCATCACCTGTAACCTAAACCTTACATTTCGCTAACCCTAACCATAGCCCTAAACCTAACCCTAAACCCAACCCTACCCATTACCCTAACCCATACCGTAATCCTAACCAGTACACTAATACTAATCCATGCCCTGAAACGTAACCTGAGCCTAACACTTTTCTGTACCCTCACCTGTACGCTAAACTTTACTGTTCACAAACCCGAAACATACCCCTAAACCAAGCCCTAACACCAACCCAACACCTTACCATAAACCGTACCCTAATCCTATCCCGTACACAAACAGTAATCCATGCCCTGACACGTACCCTGCCTCTAACTCTTTACCCTACTCTCTCCTGTACCCTAAATCTTACCGTTTGCTAACCCTAACCCTAGCCCTAAAGCTAAATCTAACTACAACCCTACACCTTACCCTAACATGTACACTAATCTTAATGCATACACTAACACTAACCCATTCCCTCACACTTATTTTGACACTAAGACATTTCCTTACCCTCACCTGTAACCTAAAGCTTACTCGTTCGCTAACCATACCCCTAGCCCTAACACTAAACATAACGCCAACCCTATCCATTAGCCTAACGCGTACCCTAATTCTAACCCGTACACTAACACTAATCCGTGCCCTAACATTTACCCTGACCCTTACACTTTTCCATACCCACGCCTGAACCCTAAATCTTACCATTCACTAACCCTAACCCTAGGTCTAAACCTAACCCTAAACCCAAGCCCAACCCTACACCTAACTCTAACATGTACACTAATCCTAATCCTTAAACTAACACTAACCTGTGCCCTAACACGAACCCTGACCCTAACTCATTTCCATACGCTCACCTGTACTCTAATGTTACCTATTCGCTAACCCTAACACTAGCCCTAAACCTAAACCTAACCCCAACCCTACACCTTACCCTAACCCATACCCTAATCATAACCCATACACTAACACTAACTCGTGCCCTAACACCTACCCTAACCCTACCCCTAACCCTAACCCTAACACTAACCCTAAACTTTACCATTTGTTAACCATAACCGTAGCCCCAAACCTAAACCTAACTACAAACCTACTCCTAACACATACACTAATCTTAACCCATACACTAACACTAACGCAATACCACACACGTACTTTGACAATAAAACATTTCCATATGGTCAGCTGTAACCTAAACCTTACCCGTTCACTAAACTTAACCCTACCCCTAACACTAACCATAACGCCAACCCTACCAATTACCCTAACCCGTACCCTAATCCTAACCTGTAAACCCACACTAACCCCTGCCCTAACACGTACCCTGACCCTAACACTTTTCCGTAACCTCACCTGTACCCTAAACCTTACCGTTCGCTAACCCTAACCCTAAACCTAGACGAAACCCCAACCGTACACCTTACCCTAACCCGTAAGCTAATCCTAAACCATACACTAACACTGACACGTGTCCTAACACATACACAAACCCTAACACTTTTCTGTACCATCACCTGTACCCTAAACCTGATATTTGGCTAACCCTAACCCTAGCCATAAAGCTAACCCTAAGCCCAACCCTAAACCTTACCTAAACCGTACCCTAATCCTAACCAGTATACTACTACTAAGCCATGCCCTGACATGTACCCTGACCCTAACGCTTTTCCATAACCTCACCGGTACCCTAAACCTTACCCATTCGCTAACCCTAACCCTAGCCCTAGCCCTAGCCCTAACCCTAACGCCAACCCTACTACTTACCCTAACCCGTACCCTAATCCCAACCCATACACTATCACTAACCCATGTCCTAACACGTACCTTGACGCGAACACTTTTCCGTATCCTCTCCTGTACCCAAAATCTTACCGTTCACTAACCCTAACCCTAGCCCTAAACATAACGCTAACACCAACCTTACAGCATACCCTAACCCGTACACTAAACTTAACCCATACAAAAAAACGAACCCATGCCCTCACATGTACTTTGACACTAACACATTTCCGTACCCTCCCGTGTACCGTAAACCTTACCCGTTTGCTAACTCTAACTGTAGGCCTAACCCTAACCATAACACCAACCCTACCCATTTCCCTAACCCGTACCCTAATCCTTACCCATACACTAACACTAATCCATGCCCTAACACGTACCCTGACCCTAACACTTTTCCATACCCACTCCTGTACCCTAAATCTTACCATTCGCTAACCCTAACCCTATGTCTAAACCTAACCCTAACCCCAACCCTACACCTAACCCTAACCCGTACCCTAATCCATACACTAACACTAACCTGTGCCCTAACATGAACCCTGACCCTAACTTGTTTCCATAAGCTCACCTGTACCCTAAATGTTACCTATTCGCTAACCCTAACCCCACCCCTACACCTAAACATAACCCCAACCCTACACCTTTCCCTAACCCATACCCTAATCCTAACCCGTACACTAACACTAACCCGTGCCCTAACACGTACCCTGACCCTAACACTTTTCCGTATCCTCTCCAGTACCCTAAATCTTACCGTTCGCTAAACCTAGCCCTTTCCCTAAACAGAACGCTAACACCAACCTGACACCATACCCTAACCCATACACTGATCTTAACCCATACACCAAAATTAAGCAATTCCCTCACATGTACTTTGACACTAACACGTTTCCGTACCCTCCTGTGTACCGTAAACCTTACCTGTTCGCTAACACTTACCCTAGGTCTAAGCCTAACACTATCCACAACCCTACACAAAATCCTAACCCATACCCTAATCCTAATCCGTACAATAACACTAACCTGTGCCCTAACACCAAGCCTGACCCTAACTCGTTTCCATATGCTTATCTGTACCCTAAATATTACCTATTCGCTAACCCTAACCCTAACACTAACCCTAACCCCAATCCTACACCTTACCCTAATCCGTACTGTAATCCTAACCCGTATCCTAATACTAATCCGTGCCCTGACACGTACACAGACCGTAACACTTTTCTGTACCCTCACCTGTACCCTAAGCCTTACATTTCGCTAACCCTAACCCTAGCCCTAAAGCTAAATCTAACTCCAACCCTACACCTTACCCTAACACGTACACTAATCTTAAACCTTAAACTAACACTAACCCATTCCCGCATATGTATTTTGACCCTAAAACATTTCCGTACCCTCCCCTGTAACCTAAAAATTACCCGGTCGCTAACCCTAACCCTAGCTCTAAACCTAACCCTAACGCCAACCCTACATCTTACCCTAACCCATACACTAATCCTAAACCGTACACTAACACTAACCAGTGCCCTGAAACGTACCCTGACCCTAACACTTTTCCATACCCTCAGCTGTACGCTAAACCTAATCGTTAGCTAACCCTAACTGTAGACTTAAACCTAACCCTAACACCAACCCTACACCTTATTCTAACCCGTACCCTATTTTTAACCCCTACACTAACACTAACCCATGCCCTCACACGTAATTTGACACTAACACGTCTCCATACACTCACATGTACCATAAGCCTTAACTGTTCGCTAAGCCTATCCCTAACCCTAACGCCAACCCTAACCATTACCCTAACCCATACCCTAATCCTAACCACACATTAAGACTAACACGTTTCCTAACACATAACCTGACCCAAACGCTTTTCCGTACCCTCAACTGTACCCTAAAACTTACCCGTTCGCCAACCCTAAGCCTAGCCCTAAACCTAACCCTAACCACAACCCCACACCTTACCCTAAACTCTACGCTAATCCTGACACGTACACTAACACTAACAGGTGTCCTAACATATACCCTGACCCTAAAAGTTTTCCGTACCCTCACCTGTACCCTAAACCTTACTGGTTCGCTAACCATAACCTTAGCCCTAAACATAATGCTAACACCTACCCCACACCATACCCTAACCTGTACACTAATCTTAACCCGTACACCAAAATTATGCAATGCCCTCACACGTACTTTGACACTAACACGTTTCCGTACACTCATGTACCATAAAACTTACCTGTTCGCTAACCCTAACCCTAGCCCTAAACTTAACCCTAACCTCAACCCTACACATTTCCCTAACCCGTACCCTAATCCTAACCCATACACTAGCACTACACATGCCCTAACTGGTACCCTGACCGTAACACTTTTCTGTACACTCACCTGTACCCTAAACCATACCGTGTGCTATCCTTAACCCTAGACCTAAACGTAAACCTTACCCCATCCCTAAACCTTTCCCTAAAGCGTACCCAATCCTAACCAGTACCCTAACACTAATCCGTGCCCTAACATGTACCCTGATCCTAACACGTTTCTGGACCATCACCTGTAACCTAAACCTTACATTTCGCTAACCCTAACCATAGCCCTAAACCTAACCCTAAACCCAACCCTACCCATTACCCTAACCCATACCGTAATCCTAACCAGTACACTAATACTAATCCGTGCCCTGAAACGTAACCTGAGCCTAACACTTTTCTGTACCCTCACCTGTACCCTAAACTTTACCGTTCACAAACCCGAAACATACATCTAAACCAAGGCCTAACACCAA
This sequence comes from Mesoplodon mirus, assembly GCF_964341445.2. NCBI lineage: Eukaryota > Metazoa > Chordata > Mammalia > Artiodactyla > Ziphiidae > Mesoplodon > Mesoplodon mirus. Next base: position 1,932,926 of record NC_138996.1, read on the forward strand.
CCCAACACCTTACCATAAACCGTACCCTAATCCTATCCCATACACAAACACTAATCCATGCCCTGACACGTACCCTGCCTCTAACTCTTTACCCTACTCTCTCCTGTACCCTAAATCTTACCGTTTGCTAACCCTAACCCTAGCCCTAAAGCTAAATCTAACTACAACCCTACACCTTACCCTAACATGTACACTAATCTTAATGCATACACTAACACTAACCCATTCCCTCACACTTACTTTGACACTAAAACATTTCCTTACCCTCACCTGTAACCTAAAGCTTACTCGTTCGCTAACCCTACCCCTAGCCCTAACACTAAACATAACGCCAACCCTATCCATTAGCCTAACCCGTACCCTAATTCTAACCCGTACACTAACACTAATCCGTGCCCTAACATTTACCCTGACCCTTACACTTTTCCATACCCACGCCTGAACCCTAAATCTTACCATTCACTAACCCTAACCCTAGGTCTAAACCTAACCCTAAACCCAAGCCCAACCCTACACCTAACTCTAACATGTACACTAATCCTAATCCTTAAACTAACACTAACCTGTGCCCTAACACGAACCCTGACCCTAACTCATTTCCATACGCTCACCTGTACTCTAATGTTACCTATTCGCTAACCCTAACACTAGCCCTAAACCTAAACCTAACCCCAACCCTACACCTTACCCTAACCCTAACACTAACCCTAAACTTTACCATTTGTTAACCATAACCGTAGCCCCAAACCTAAACCTAACTACAAACCTACTCCTAACACATACACTAATCTTATCCCATACACTAACACTAACGCAATACCACACACGTACTTTGACAATAAAACATTTCCATATGGTCAGCTGTAACCTAAACCTTACCCGTTCACTAAACTTAACCCTACCCCTAACACTAACCATAACGCCAACCCTACCAATTACCCTAACCCGTACCCTAATCCTAACCTGTAAACCCACACTAACCCCTGCCCTAACACGTACCCTGACCCTAACACTTTTCCGTAACCTCACCTGTACCCTAAACCTTACCGTTCGCTAACCCTAACCCTAAACCTAGACGAAACCCCAACCGTACACCTTACCCTAACCCGTAAGCTAATCCTAAGCCATACACTAACACTGACACGTGTCCTAACACATACACAAACCCTAACACTTTTCTGTACCATCACCTGTACCCTAAACCTGACATTTGGCTAACCCTAACCCTAGCCATAAAGCTAACCCTAAGCCCAACCCTAAACCTTACCTAAACCGTACCCTAATCCTAACCAGTATACTACTACTAAGCCATGCCCTGACATGTACCCTGACCCTAACGCTTTTCCATAACCTCACCGGTACCCTAAACCTTACCCATTCGCTAACCCTAACCCTAGCCCTAGCCCTAGCCCTAACCCTAACGCCAACCCTACTACTTACCCTAACCCGTACCCTAATCCCAACCCATACACTATCACTAACCCATGTCCTAACACGTACCTTGACCCGAACACTTTTCCGTATCCTCTCCTGTACCCAAAATCTTACCGTTCACTAACCCTAACCCTAGCCCTAAACATAACGCTAACACCAACCTTACAGCATACCCTGACCCGTACACTAAACTTAACCCGTACAAAAAAACGAACCCATGCCCTCACATGTACTTTGACACTAACACATTTCCGTACCCTCCCGTGTACCGTAAACCTTACCCGTTTGCTAACTCTAACTGTAGGCCTAACCCTAACCATAACACCAACCCTACCCATTTCCCTAACCCGTACCCTAATCCTTACCCATACACTAACACTAATCCATGCCCTAACACGTACCCTGACCCTAACACTTTTCCATACCCACTCCTGTACCCTAAATCTTACCATTCGCTAACCCTAACCCTATGTCTAAACCTAACCCTAACCCCAACCCTACACCTAACCCTAACCCGTACCCTAATCCATACACTAACACTAACCTGTGCCCTAACATGAACCCTGACCCTAACTTGTTTCCATAAGCTCACCTGTACCCTAAATGTTACCTATTCGCTAACCCTAACCCCACCCCTACACCTAAACATAACCCCAACCCTACACCTTTCCCTAACCCATACCCTAATCCTAACCCGTACACTAACACTAACCCGTGCCCTAACACGTACCCTGACCCTAACACTTTTCCGTATCCTCTCCAGTACCCTAAATCTTACCGTTCGCTAAACCTAGCCCTTTCCCTAAACAGAACGCTAACACCAACCTGACACCATACCCTAACCCATACACTGATCTTAACCCATACACCAAAATTAAGCAATTCCCTCACATGTACTTTGACCCTAACACGTTTCCGTACCCTCCTGTGTACCGTAAACCTTACCTGTTCGCTAACACTTACCCTAGGTCTAAGCCTAACACTATCCACAACCCTACACAAAATCCTAACCCATACCCTAATCCTAATCCGTACAATAACACTAACCTGTGCCCTAACACCAAGCCTGACCCTAACTCGTTTCCATATGCTTACCTGTACCCTAAATATTACCTATTCGCTAACCCTAACCCTAACACTAACCCTAACCCCAATCCTACACCTTACCCTAATCCGTACTGTAATCCTAACCCGTATCCTAATACTAATCCGTGCCCTGACACGTACACAGACCGTAACACTTTTCTGTACCCTCACCTGTACCCTAAGCCTTACATTTCGCTAACCCTAACCCTAGCCCTAAAGCTAAATCTAACTCCAACCCTACACCTTACCCTAACACGTACACTAATCTTAAACCGTAAACTAACACTAACCCATTCCCGCATATGTATTTTGACCCTAAAACATTTCCGTACCCTCCCCTGTAACCTAAAAATTACCCGGTCGCTAACCCTAACCCTAGCTCTAAACCTAACCCTAACGCCAACCCTACATCTTACCCTAACCCATACACTAATCCTAAACCGTACACTAACACTAACCAGTGCCCTGAAACGTACCCTGACCCTAACACTTTTCCATACCCTCAGCTGTACGCTACACCTAATCGTTAGCTAACCCTAACTGTAGACTTAAACCTAACCCTAACACCAACCCTACACCTTATTCTAACCCGTACCCTATTTTTAACCCCTACACTAACACTAACCCATGCCCTCACACGTAATTTGACACTAACACGTCTCCATACACTCACATGTACCATAAGCCTTAACTGTTCGCTAAGCCTATCCCTAACCCTAACGCCAACCCTAACCATTACCCTAACCCATACCCTAATCCTAACCACACATTAACACTAACACGTTTCCTAACACATAACCTGACCCAAACGCTTTTCCGTACCCTCAAATGTACCCTAAAACTTACCCGTTCGCCAACCCTAAGCCTAGCCCTAAACCTAACCCTAACCACAACCCCACACCTTACCCTAAACTCTACGCTAATCCTGACACGTACACTAACACTAACAGGTGTCCTAACATATACCCTGACCCTAAAAGTTTTCCGTACCCTCACCTGTACCCTAAACCTTACTGGTTCGCTAACCATAACCTTAGCCCTAAACATAATGCTAACACCTACCCCACACCATACCCTAACCTGTACACTAATCTTAACCCGTACACCAAAATTATGCAATGCCCTCACACGTACTTTGACACTAACACGTTTCCGTACACTCATGTACCATAAAACTTACCTGTTCGCTAACCCTAACCCTAGCCCTAAACTTAACCCTAACCTCAACCCTACACATTTCCCTAACCCGTACACCTAATCCTAACCCATACACTAGCACTACACATGCCCTAACAGGTACCCTGACCGTAACACTTTTCTGTACACTCACCTGTACCCTAAACCATACCGTGTGCTATCCTTAACCCTAGACCTAAACGTAAACCTTACCCCATCCCTAAACCTTTCCCTAAAGCGTACCCAATCCTAACCAGTACCCTAACACTAATCCGTGCCCTAACATGTACCCTGATCCTAACACGTTTCTGGACCATCACCTGTAACCTAAACCTTACATTTCGCTAACCCTAACCATAGCCCTAAACCTAACCCTAAACCCAACCCTACCCATTACCCTAACCCATACCGTAATCCTAACCAGTACACTAATACTAATCCGTGCCCTGAAACGTAACCTGAGCCTAACACTTTTCTGTACCCTCACCTGTACCCTAAACTTTACCGTTCACAAACCCGAAACATACATCTAAACCAAGGCCTAACACCAACCCAACACCTTACCATAAACCGTACCCTAATCCTATCCCATACACAAACACTAATCCATGCCCTGACACGTACCCTGCCTCTAACTCTTTACCCTACTCTCTCCTGTACCCTAAATCTTACCGTTTGCTAACCCTAACCCTAGCCCTAAAGCTAAATCTAACTACAACCCTACACCTTACCCTAACATGTACACTAATCTTAATGCATACACTAACACTAACCCATTCCCTCACACTTACTTTGACACTAAAACATTTCCTTACCCTCACCTGTAACCTAAAGCTTACTCGTTCGCTAACCCTACCCCTAGCCCTAACACTAAACATAACGCCAACCCTATCCATTAGCCTAACCCGTACCCTAATTCTAACCCGTACACTAACACTAATCCGTGCCCTAACATTTACCCTGACCCTTACACTTTTCCATACCCACGCCTGAACCCTAAATCTTACCATTCACTAACCCTAACCCTAGGTCTAAACCTAACCCTAAACCCAAGCCCAACCCTACACCTAACTCTAACATGTACACTAATCCTAATCCTTAAACTAACACTAACCTGTGCCCTAACACGAACCCTGAGCCTAACTCATTTCCATACGCTCACCTGTACTCTAATGTTACCTATTCGCTAACCCTAACACTAGCCCTAAACCTAAACCTAACCCCAACCCTACACCTTACCCTAACCCATACCCTAATCATAACCCATACACTAACACTAACTCGTGCCCTAACACCTACCCTAACCCTACCCCTAACCCTAACCCTAACACTAACCCTAAACTTTACCATTTGTTAACCATAACCGTAGCCCCAAACCTAAACCTAACTACAAACCTACTCCTAACACATACACTAATCTTAACCCATACACTAACACTAACGCAATACCACACACGTACTTTGACAATAAAACATTTCCATATGGTCAGCTGTAACCTAAACCTTACCCGTTCACTAAACTTAACCCTACCCCTAACACTAACCATAACGCCAACCCTACCAATTACCCTAACCCGTACCCTAATCCTAACCTGTAAACCCACACTAACCCCTGCCCTAACACGTACCCTGACCCTAACACTTTTCCGTAAACTCACCTGTACCCTAAACCTTACCGTTCGCTAACCCTAACCCTAAACCTAGACGAAACCCCAACCGTACACTTTACCCTAACCCGTAAGCTAATCCTAAGCCATACACTAACACTGACACGTGTCCTAACACATACACAAACCCTAACACTTTTCTGTACCATCACCTGTACCCTAAACCTGACATTTGGCTAACCCTAACCCTAGCCATAAAGCTAACCCTAAGCCCAACCCTAAACCTTACCCAAACCGTACCCTAATCCTAACCAGTATACTACTACTAAGCCATGCCCTGACATGTACCCTGACCCTAACGCTTTTCCATAACCTCACCGGTACCCTAAACCTTACCCATTCGCTAACCCTAACCCTAGCCCTAGCCCTAGCCCTAACCCTAACGCCAACCCTACTACTTACCCTAACCCGTACCCTAATCCCAACCCATACACTATCACTAACCCATGTCCTAACACGTACCTTGACCCGAACACTTTTCCGTATCCTCTCCTGTACCCAAAATCTTACCGTTCACTAACCCTAACCCTAGCCCTAAACATAACGCTAACACCAACCTTACAGCATACCCTGACCCGTACACTAAACTTAACCCGTACAAAAAAACGAACCCATGCCCTCACATGTACTTTGACACTAACACATTTCCGTACCCTCCCGTGTACCGTAAACCTTACCCGTTTGCTAACTCTAACTGTAGGCCTAACCCTAACCATAACACCAACCCTACCCATTTCCCTAACCCGTACCCTAATCCTTACCCATACACTAACACTAATCCATGCCCTAACACGTACCCTGACCCTAACACTTTTCCATACCCACTCCTGTACCCTAAATCTTACCATTCGCTAACCCTAACCCTATGTCTAAACCTAACCCTAACCCCAACCCTACACCTAACCCTAACCCGTACCCTAATCCATACACTAACACTAACCTGTGCCCTAACATGAACCCTGACCCTAACTTGTTTCCATAAGCTCACCTGTACCCTAAATGTTACCTATTCGCTAACCATAACCCCACCCCTACACCTAAACATAACCCCAACCCTACACCTTTCCCTAACCCATACCCTAATCCTAACCCGTACACTAACACTAACCCGTGCCCTAACACGTACCCTGACCCTAACACTTTTCCGTATCCTCTCCAGTACCCTAAATCTTACCGTTCGCTAAACCTAGCCCTTTCCCTAAACAGAACGCTAACACCAACCTGACACCATACCCTAACCCATACACTGATCTTAACCCATACACCAAAATTAAGCAATTCCCTCACATGTACTTTGACCCTAACACGTTTCCGTACCCTCCTGTGTACCGTAAACCTTACCTGTTCGCTAACACTTACCCTAGGTCTAAGCCTAACACTATCCACAACCCTACACAAAATCCTAACCCATACCCTAATCCTAATCCGTACAATAACACTAACCTGTGCCCTAACACCAAGCCTGACCCTAACTCGTTTCCATATGCTTACCTGTACCCTAAATATTACCTATTCGCTAACCCTAACCCTAACACTAACCCTAACCCCAATCCTACACCTTACCCTAATCCGTACTGTAATCCTAACCCGTACCCTAATACTAATCCGTGCCCTGACACGTACACAGACCGTAACACTTTTCTGTACCCTCACCTGTACCCTAAGCCTTACATTTCGCTAACCCTAACCCTAGCCCTAAAGCTAAATCTAACTCCAACCCTACACCTTACCCTAACACGTACACTAATCTTAAACCGTAAACTAACACTAACCCATTCCCGCATATGTATTTTGACCCTAAAACATTTCCGTACCCTCCCCTGTAACCTAAAAATTACCCGGTCGCTAACCCTAACCCTAGCTCTAAACCTAACCCTAACGCCAACCCTACATCTTACCCTAACCCATACACTAATCCTAAACCGTACACTAACACTAACCAGTGCCCTGAAACGTACCCTAACCCTAACACTTTTCCATACCCTCAGCTGTACGCTACACCTAATCGTTAGCTAACCCTAACTGTAGACTTAAACCTAACCCTAACACCAACCCTACACCTTATTCTAACCCGTACCCTATTTTTAACCCCTACACTAACACTAACCCATGCCCTCACACGTAATTTGACACTAACACGTCTCCATACACTCACATGTACCATAAGCCTTAACTGTTCGCTAAGCCTATCCCTAACCCTAACGCCAACCCTAACCATTACCCTAACCCATACCCTAATCCTAACCACACATTAACACTAACACGTTTCCTAACACATAACCTGACCCAAACGCTTTTCCGTACCCTCAACTGTACCCTAAAACTTACCCGTTCGCCAAACCTAAGCCTAGCCCTAAACCTAACCCTAACCACAACCCCACACCTTACCCTAAACTCTACGCTAATCCTGACACGTACACTAACACTAACAGGTGTCCTAACATATACCCTGACCCTAAAAGTTTTCCGTACCCTCACCTGTACCCTAAACCTTACTGGTTCGCTAACCGTAACCTTAGCCCTAAACATAATGCTAACACCAACCCTACACCATACCCTAACCTGTACACTAATCTTAACCCGTACACCAAAATTATGCAATGCCCTCACACGTACTTTGACACTAACACGTTTCCGTACACTCATGTACCATAAAACTTACCTGTTCGCTAACCCTAACCCTAGCCCTAAACTTAACCCTAACCTCAACCCTACACATTTCCCTAACCCGTACCCTAATCCTAACCCATACACTAGCACTACACATGCCCTAACAGGTACCCTGACCGTAACACTTTTCTGTACACTCACCTGTACCCTAAACCATACCGTGTGCTATCCTTAACCCTAGACCTAAACGTAAACCTTACCCCATCCCTAAACCTTTCCCTAAAGCGTACCCAATCCTAACCAGTACCCTAACACTAATCCGTGCCCTAACATGTACCCTGATCCTAACACGTTTCTGGACCATCACCTGTAACCTAAACCTTACATTTCGCTAACCCTAACCATAGCCCTAAACCTAACCCTAAACCCAACCCTACCCATTACCCTAACCCATACCGTAATCCTAACCAGTACACTAATACTAATCCGTGCCCTGAAACGTAACCTGAGCCTAACACTTTTCTGTACCCTCACCTGTACCCTAAACTTTACCGTTCACAAACCCGAAACATACATCTAAACCAAGGCCTAACACCAACCCAACACCTTACCATAAACCGTACCCTAATCCTATCCCATACACAAACACTAATCCATGCCCTGACACGTACCCTGCCTCTAACTCTTTACCCTACTCTCTCCTGTACCCTAAATCTTACCGTTTGCTAACCCTAACCCTAGCCCTAAAGCTAAATCTAACTACAACCCTACACCTTACCCTAACATGTACACTAATCTTAATGCATACACTAACACTAACCCATTCCCTCACACTTACTTTGACACTAAAACATTTCCTTACCCTCACCTGTAACCTAAAGCTTACTCGTTCGCTAACCCTACCCCTAGCCCTAACACTAAACATAACGCCAACCCTATCCATTAGCCTAACCCGTACCCTAATTCTAACCCGTACACTAACACTAATCCGTGCCCTAACATTTACCCTGACCCTTACACTTTTCCATACCCACGCCTGAACCCTAAATCTTACCATTCACTAACCCTAACCCTAGGTCTAAACCTAACCCTAAACCCAAGCCCAACCCTACACCTAACTCTAACATGTACACTAATCCTAATCCTTAAACTAACACTAACCTCTGCCCTAACACGAACCCTGACCCTAACTCATTTCCATACGCTCACCTGTACTCTAATGTTACCTATTCGCTAACCCTAACACTAGCCCTAAACCTAAACCTAACCCCAACCCTACACCTTACCCTAACCCTAACACTAACCCTAAACTTTACCATTTGTTAACCATAACCGTAGCCCCAAACCTAAACCTAACTACAAACCTACTCCTAACACATACACTAATCTTATCCCATACACTAACACTAACGCAATACCACACACGTACTTTGACAATAAAACATTTCCATATGGTCAGCTGTAACCTAAACCTTACCCGTTCACTAAACTTAACCCTACCCCTAACACTAACCATAACGCCAACCCTACCAATTACCCTAACCCGTACCCTAATCCTAACCTGTAAACCCACACTAACCCCTGCCCTAACACGTACCCTGACCCTAACACTTTTCCGTAACCTCACCTGTACCCTAAACCTTACCGTTCGCTAACCCTAACCCTAAACCTAGACGAAACCCCAACCGTACACCTTACCCTAACCCGTAAGCTAATCCTAAGCCATACACTAACACTGACACGTGTCCTAACACATACACAAACCCTAACACTTTTCTGTACCATCACCTGTACCCTAAACCTGACATTTGGCTAACCCTAACCCTAGCCATAAAGCTAACCCTAAGCCCAACCCTAAACCTTACCTAAACCGTACCCTAATCCTAACCAGTATACTACTACTAAGCCATGCCCTGACATGTACCCTGACCCTAACGCTTTTCCATAACCTCACCGGTACCCTAAACCTTACCCATTCGCTAACCCTAACCCTAGCCCTAGCCCTAGCCCTAACCCTAACGCCAACCCTACTACTTACCCTAACCCGTACCCTAATCCCAACCCATACACTATCACTAACCCATGTCCTAACACGTACCTTGACCCGAACACTTTTCCGTATCCTCTCCTGTACCCAAAATCTTACCGTTCACTAACCCTAACCCTAGCCCTAAACATAACGCTAACACCAACCTTACAGCATACCCTAACCCGTACACTAAACTTAACCCGTACAAAAAAACGAACCCATGCCCTCACATGTACTTTGACACTAACACATTTCCGTACCCTCCCGTGTACCGTAAACCTTACCCGTTTGCTAACTCTAACTGTAGGCCTAACCCTAACCATAACACCAACCCTACCCATTTCCCTAACCCGTACCCTAATCCTTACCCATACACTAACACTAATCCATGCCCTAACACGTACCCTGACCCTAACACTTTTCCATACCCACTCCTGTACCCTAAATCTTACCATTCGCTAACCCTAACCCTATGTCTAAACCTAACCCTAACCCCAACCCTACACCTAATCCTAACCCGTACCCTAATCCATACACTAACACTAACCTGTGCCCTAACATGAACCCTGACCCTAACTTGTTTCCATAAGCTCACCTGTACCCTAAATGTTACCTATTCGCTAACCCTAACCCCACCCCTACACCTAAACATAACCCCAACCCTACACCTTTCCCTAACCCATACCCTAATCCTAACCCGTACACTAACACTAACCCGTGCCCTAACACGTACCCTGACCCTAACACTTTTCCGTATCCTCTCCAGTACCCTAAATCTTACCGTTCGCTAAACCTAGCCCTTTCCCTAAACAGAACGCTAACACCAACCTGACACCATACCCTAACCCATACACTGATCTTAACCCATACACCAAAATTAAGCAATTCCCTCACATGTACTTTGACCCTAACACGTTTCCGTACCCTCCTGTGTACCGTAAACCTTACCTGTTCGCTAACACTTACCCTAGGTCTAAGCCTAACACTATCCACAACCCTACACAAAATCCTAACCCATACCCTAATCCTAATCCGTACAATAACACTAACCTGTGCCCTAACACCAAGCCTGACCCTAACTCGTTTCCATATGCTTACCTGTACCCTAAATATTACCTATTCGCTAACCCTAACCCTAACACTAACCCTAACCCCAATCCTACACCTTACCCTAATCCGTACTGTAATCCTAACCCGTATCCTAATACTAATCCGTGCCCTGACACGTACACAGACCGTAACACTTTTCTGTACCCTCACCTGTACCCTAAGCCTTACATTTCGCTAACCCTAACCCTAGCCCTAAAGCTAAATCTAACTCCAACCCTACACCTTACCCTAACACGTACACTAATCTTAAACCGTAAACTAACACTAACCCATTCCCGCATATGTATTTTGACCCTAAAACATTTCCGTACCCTCCCCTGTAACCTAAAAATTACCCGGTCGCTAACCCTAACCCTAGCTCTAAACCTAACCCTAACGCCAACCCTACATCTTACCCTAACCCATACACTAATCCTAAACCGTACACTAACACTAACCAGTGCCCTGAAACGTACCCTGACCCTAACACTTTTCCATACCCTCAGCTGTACGCTACACCTAATCGTTAGCTAACCCTAACTGTAGACTTAAACCTAACCCTAACACCAACCCTACACCTTATTCTAACCCGTACCCTATTTTTAACCCCTACACTAACACTAACCCATGCCCTCACACGTAATTTGACACTAACACGTCTCCATACACTCACATGTACCATAAGCCTTAACTGTTCGCTAAGCCTATCCCTAACCCTAACGCCAACCCTAACCATTACCCTAACCCATACCCTAATCCTAACCACACATTAACACTAACACGTTTCCTAACACATAACCTGACCCAAACGCTTTTCCGTACCCTCAAATGTACCCTACAACTTACCCGTTCGCCAACCCTAAGCCTAGCCCTAAACCTAACCCTAACCACAACCCCACACCTTACCCTAAACTCTACGCTAATCCTGACACGTACACTACCACTAACAGGTGTCCTAACATATACCCTGACCCTAAAAGTTTTCCGTACCCTCACCTGTACCCTAAACCTTACTGGTTCGCTAACCATAACCTTAGCCCTAAACATAATGCTAACACCTACCCCACACCATACCCTAACCTGTACACTAATCTTAACCCATACACCAAAATTATGCAATGCCCTCACACGTACTTTGACACTAACACGTTTCCGTACACTCATGTACCATAAAACTTACCTGTTCGCTAACCCTAACCCTAGCCCTAAACTTAACCCTAACCTCAACCCTACACATTTCCCTAACCCGTACCCTAATCCTAACCCATACACTAGCACTACACATGCCCTAACAGGTACCCTGACCGTAACACTTTTCTGTACACTCACCTGTACCCTAAACCATACCGTGTGCTATCCTTAACCCTAGACCTAAACGTAAACCTTACCCCATCCCTAAACCTTTCCCTAAAGCGTACCCAATCCTAACCAGTACCCTAACACTAATCCGTGCCCTAACATGTACCCTGATCCTAACACGTTTCTGGACCATCACCTGTAACCTAAACCTTACATTTCGCTAACCCTAACCATAGCCCTAAACCTAACCCTAAACCCAACCCTACCCATTACCCTAACCCATACCGTAATCCTAACCAGTACACTAATACTAATCCGTGCCCTGAAACATAACCTGAGCCTAACACTTTTCTGTACCCTCACCTGTACCCTAAACTTTACCGTTCACAAACCCGAAACATACATCTAAACCAAGGCCTAACACCAACCCAACACCTTACCATAAACCGTACCCTAATCCTATCCCATACACAAACACTAATCCATGCCCTGACACGTACCCTGCCTCTAACTCTTTACCCTACTCTCTCCTGTACCCTAAATCTTACCGTTTGCTAACCCTAACCCTAGCCCTAAAGCTAAATCTAACTACAACCCTACACCTTACCCTAACATGTACACTAATCTTAATGCATACACTAACACTAACCCATTCCCTCACACTTACTTTGACACTAAAACATTTCCTTACCCTCACCTGTAACCTAAAGCTTACTCGTTCGCTAACCCTACCCCTAGCCCTAACACTAAACATAACGCCAACCCTATCCATTAGCCTAACCCGTACCCTAATTCTAACCCGTACACTAACACTAATCCGTGCCCTAACATTTACCCTGACCCTTACACTTTTCCATACCCACGCCTGAACCCTAAATCTTACCATTCACTAACCCTAACCCTAGGTCTAAACCTAACCCTAAACCCAAGCCCAACCCTACACCTAACTCTAACATGTACACTAATCCTAATCCTTAAACTAACACTAACCTGTGCCCTAACACGAACCCTGAGCCTAACTCATTTCCATACGCTCACCTGTACTCTAATGTTACCTATTCGCTAACCCTAACACTAGCCCTAAACCTAAACCTAACCCCAACCCTACACCTTACCCTAACCCATACCCTAATCATAACCCATACACTAACACTAACTCGTGCCCTAACACCTACCCTAACCCTACCCCTAACCCTAACCCTAACACTAACCCTAAACTTTACCATTTGTTAACCATAACCGTAGCCCCAAACCTAAACCTAACTACAAACCTACTCCTAACACATACACTAATCTTAACCCATACACTATCACTAACGCAATACCACACACGTACTTTGACAATAAAACATTTCCATATGGTCAGCTGTAACCTAAACCTTACCCGTTCACTAAACTTAACCCTACCCCTAACACTAACCATAACGCCAACCCTACCAATTACCCTAACCCGTACCCTAATCCTAACCTGTAAACCCACACTAACCCCTGCCCTAACACGTACCCTGACCCTAACACTTTTCCGTAAACTCACCTGTACCCTAAACCTTACCGTTCGCTAACCCTAACCCTAAACCTAGACGAAACCCCAACCGTACACTTTACCCTAACCCGTAAGCTAATCCTAAGCCATACACTAACACTGACACGTGTCCTAACACATACACAAACCCTAACACTTTTCTGTACCATCACCTGTACCCTAAACCTGACATTTGGCTAACCCTAACCCTAGCCATAAAGCTAACCCTAAGCCCAACCCTAAACCTTACCCAAACCGTACCCTAATCCTAACCAGTATACTACTACTAAGCCATGCCCTGACATGTACCCTGACCCTAACGCTTTTCCATAACCTCACCGGTACCCTAAACCTTACCCATTCGCTAACCCTAACCCTAGCCCTAGCCCTAGCCCTAACCCTAACGCCAACCCTACTACTTACCCTAACCCGTACCCTAATCCCAACCCATACACTATCACTAACCCATGTCCTAACACGTACCTTGACCCGAACACTTTTCCGTATCCTCTCCTGTACCCAAAATCTTACCGTTCACTAACCCTAACCCTAGCCCTAATCATAACGCTAACACCAACCTTACAGCATACCCTAACCCGTACACTAAACTTAACCCGTACAAAAAAACGAACCCATGCCCTCACATGTACTTTGACACTAACACATTTCCGTACCCTCCCGTGTACCGTAAACCTTACCCGTTTGCTAACTCTAACTGTAGGCCTAACCCTAACCATAACACCAACCCTACCCATTTCCCTAACCCGTACCCTAATCCTTACCCATACACTAACACTAATCCATGCCCTAACACGTACCCTGACCCTAACACTTTTCCATACCCACTCCTGTACCCTAAATCTTACCATTCGCTAACCCTAACCCTATGTCTAAACCTAACCCTAACCCCAACCCTACACCTAACCCTAACCCGTACCCTAATCCATACACTAACACTAACCTGTGCCCTAACATGAACCCTGACCCTAACTTGTTTCCATAAGCTCACCTGTACCCTAAATGTTACCTATTCGCTAACCCTAACCCCACCCCTACACCTAAACATAACCCCAACCCTACACCTTTCCCTAACCCATACCCTAATCCTAACCCGTACACTAACACTAACCCGTGCCCTAACACGTACCCTGACCCTAACACTTTTCCGTATCCTCTCCAGTACCCTAAATCTTACCGTTCGCTAAACCTAGCCCTTTCCCTAAACAGAACGCTAACACCAACCTGACACCATACCCTAACCCATACACTGATCTTAACCCATACACCAAAATTAAGCAATTCCCTCACATGTACTTTGACCCTAACACGTTTCCGTACCCTCCTGTGTACCGTAAACCTTACCTGTTCGCTAACACTTACCCTAGGTCTAAGCCTAACACTATCCACAACCCTACACAAAATCCTAACCCATACCCTAATCCTAATCCGTACAATAACACTAACCTGTGCCCTAACACCAAGCCTGACCCTAACTCGTTTCCATATGCTTACCTGTACCCTAAATATTACCTATTCGCTAACCCTAACCCTAACACTAACCCTAACCCCAATCCTACACCTTACCCTAATCCGTACTGTAATCCTAACCCGTACCCTAATACTAATCCGTGCCCTGACACGTACACAGACCGTAACACTTTTCTGTACCCTCACCTGTACCCTAAGCCTTACATTTCGCTAACCCTAACCCTAGCCCTAAAGCTAAATCTAACTCCAACCCTACACCTTACCCTAACACGTACACTAATCTTAAACCGTAAACTAACACTAACCCATTCCCGCATATGTATTTTGACCCTAAAACATTTCCGTACCCTCCCCTGTAACCTAAAAATTACCCGGTCGCTAACCCTAACCCTAGCTCTAAACCTAACCCTAACGCCAACCCTACATCTTACCCTAACCCATACACTAATCCTAAACCGTACACTAACACTAACCAGTGCCCTGAAACGTACCCTAACCCTAACACTTTTCCATACCCTCAGCTGTACGCTACACCTAATCGTTAGCTAACCCTAACTGTAGACTTAAACCTAACCCTAACACCAACCCTACACCTTATTCTAACCCGTACCCTATTTTTAACCCCTACACTAACACTAACCCATGCCCTCACACGTAATTTGACACTAACACGTCTCCATACACTCACATGTACCATAAGCCTTAACTGTTCGCTAAGCCTATCCCTAACCCTAACGCCAACCCTAACCATTACCCTAACCCATACCCTAATCCTAACCACACATTAACACTAACACGTTTCCTAACACATAACCTGACCCAAACGCTTTTCCGTACCCTCAACTGTACCCTAAAACTTACCCGTTCGCCAAACCTAAGCCTAGCCCTAAACCTAACCCTAACCACAACCCCACACCTTACCCTAAACTCTACGCTAATCCTGACACGTACACTAACACTAACAGGTGTCCTAACATATACCCTGACCCTAAAAGTTTTCCGTACCCTCACCTGTACCCTAAACCTTACTGGTTCGCTAACCGTAACCTTAGCCCTAAACATAATGCTAACACCAACCCTACACCATACCCTAACCCGTACACTAATCTTAACCCGTACACCAAAATTATGCAATGCCCTCACACGTACTTTGACACTAACACGTTTCCGTACACTCATGTACCATAAAACTTACCTGTTCGCTAACCCTAACCCTAGCCCTAAACTTAACCCTAACGTCAACCCTACACATTTATCTAACCCGTACCCTAATCCTAACCCATACACTAACACTACATGTGCCCTAACAGGTACCCTGACCGTAACACTTTTCTGTACACTCACCTGTACCCTAAACCATACCGTGTGCTATCCTTAACCCTAGACCTAAACGTAAACCTTACCCCATCCCTAAACCTTTCCCTAAAGCGTACCCAATCCTAACCAGTACCCTAACACTAATCCGTGCCCTAACATGTACCCTGATCCTAACACGTTTCTGGACCATCACCTGTAACCTAAACCTTACATTTCGCTAACCCTAACCATAGCCCTAAACCTAACCCTAAACCCAACCCTACCCATTACCCTAACCCATACCGTAATCCTAACCAGTACACTAATACTAATCCGTGCCCTGAAACGTAACCTGAGCCTAACACTTTTCTGTACCCTCACCTGTACCCTAAACTTTACCGTTCACAAACCCGAAACATACCCCTAAACCAAGCCCTAACACCAACCCAACACCTTACCATAAACCGTACCCTAATCCTATCCCGTACACAAACACTACTCCATGTCCTGACATGTACCCTGCCTCTAACTCTTTACCCTACTCTCTCCTGTACCCTAAATCTTACCGTTTGCTAACCCTAACCCTAGCCCTAAAGCTAAATCTAACTACAACCCTACACCTTACCCTAACATGTACACTAATCTTAATGCATACACTAACACTAACCCATTCCCTCACACTTACTTTGACACTAAAACATTTCCTTACCCTCACCTGTAACCTAAAGCTTACTCGTTCGCTAACCCTACCCCTAGCCCTAACACTAAACATAACGCCAACCCTATCCATTAGCCTAACCCGTACCCTAATTCTAACCCGTACACTAACACTAATCCGTGCCCTAACATTTACCCTGACCCTTACACTTTTCCATACCCACGCCTGAACCCTAAATCTTACCATTCACTAACCCTAACCCTAGGTCTAAACCTAACCCTAAACCCAAGCCCAACCCTACACCTAACTCTAACATGTACACTAATCCTAATCCTTAAACTAACACTAACCTGTGCCCTAACACGAACCCTGACCCTAACTCATTTCCATACGCTCACCTGTACTCTAATGTTACCTATTCGCTAACCCTAACACTAGCCCTAAACCTAAACCTAACCCCAACCCTACACCTTACCCTAACCCATACCCTAATCATAACCCATACACTAACACTAACTCGTGCCCTAACACCTACCCTAACCCTACCCCTAACCCTAACCCTAACACTAACCCTAAACTTTACCATTTGTTAACCATAACCGTAGCCCCAAACCTAAACCTAACTACAAACCTACTCCTAACACATACACTAATCTTAACCCATACACTAACACTAACGCAATACCACACACGTACTTTGACAATAAAACATTTCCATATGGTCAGCTGTAACCTAAACCTTACCCGTTCACTAAACTTAACCCTACCCCTAACACTAACCATAACGCCAACCCTACCAATTACCCTAACCCGTACCCTAATCCTAACCTGTAAACCCACACTAACCCCTGCCCTAACACGTACCCTGACCCTAACACTTTTCCGTAACCTCACCTGTACCCTAAACCTTACCGTTCGCTAACCCTAACCCTAAACCTAGACGAAACCCCAACCGTACACCTTACCCTAACCCGTAAGCTAATCCTAAGCCATACACTAACACTGACACGTGTCCTAACACATACACAAACCCTAACACTTTTCTGTACCATCACCTGTACCCTAAACCTGACATTTGGCTAACCCTAACCCTAGCCATAAAGCTAACCCTAAGCCCAACCCTAAACCTTACCTAAACCGTACCCTAATCCTAACCAGTATACTACTACTAAGCCATGCCCTGACATGTACCCTGACCCTAACGCTTTTCCATAACCTCACCGGTACCCTAAACCTTACCCATTCGCTAACCCTAACCCTAGCCCTAGCCCTAGCCCTAACCCTAACGCCAACCCTACTACTTACCCTAACCCGTACCCTAATCCCAACCCATACACTATCACTAACCCATGTCCTAACACGTACCTTGACCCGAACACTTTTCCGTATCCTCTCCTGTACCCAAAATCTTACCGTTCACTAACCCTAACCCTAGCCGTAAACATAACGCTAACACCAACCTTACAGCATACCCTAACCCGTACACTAAACTTAACCCATACCAAAAAACGAACCCATGCCCTCACATGTACTTTGACACTAACACATTTCCGTACCCTCCCGTGTACCATAAACCTTACCCGTTTGCTAACTCTAACTGTAGGCCTAACCCTAACCATAACACCAACCCTACCCATTTCCCTAACCCGTACCCTAATCCTTACCCATACACTAACACTAATCCATGCCCTAACACGTACCCTGACCCTAACACTTTTCCATACCCACTCCTGTACCCTAAATCTTACCATTCGCTAACCCTAACCCTATGTCTAAACCTAACCCTAACCCCAACCCTACACCTAACCCTAACCCGTACCCTAATCCATACACTAACACTAACCTGTGCCCTAACATGAACCCTGACCCTAACTTGTTTCCATAAGCTCACCTGTACCCTAAATGTTACCTATTCGCTAACCCTAACCCCACCCCTACACCTAAACATAACCCCAACCCTACACCTTTCCCTAACCCATACCCTAATCCTAACCCGTACACTAACACTAACCCGTGCCCTAACACGTACCCTGACCCTAACACTTTTCCGTATCCTCTCCAGTACCCTAAATCTTACCGTTCGCTAAACCTAGCCCTTTCCCTAAACAGAACGCTAACACCAACCTGACACCATACCCTAACCCATACACTGATCTTAACCCATACACCAAAATTAAGCAATTCCCTCACATGTACTTTGACACTAACACGTTTCCGTACCCTCCTGTGTACCGTAAACCTTACCTGTTCGCTAACACTTACCCTAGGTCTAAGCCTAACACTATCCACAACCCTACACAAAATCCTAACCCATACCCTAATCCTAATCCGTACAATAACACTAACCTGTGCCCTAACACCAAGCCTGACCCTAACTCGTTTCCATATGCTTATCTGTACCCTAAATATTACCTATTCGCTAACCCTAACCCTAACACTAACCCTAACCCCAATCCTACACCTTACCCTAATCCGTACTGTAATCCTAACCCGTACCCTAATACTAATCCGTGCCCTGACACGTACACAGACCGTAACACTTTTCTGTACCCTCACCTGTACCCTAAGCCTTACATTTCGCTAACCCTAACCCTAGCCCTAAAGCTAAATCTAACTCCAACCCTACACCTTACCCTAACACGTACACTAATCTTAAACCGTAAACTAACACTAACCCATTCCCGCATATGTATTTTGACCCTAAAACATTTCCGTACCCTCCCCTGTAACCTAAAAATTACCCGGTCGCTAACCCTAACCCTAGCTCTAAACCTAACCCTAACGCCAACCCTACATCTTACCCTAACCCATACACTAATCCTAAACCGTACACTAACACTAACCAGTGCTCTGAAACGTACCCTGACCCTAACACTTTTCCATACCCTCAGCTGTACGCTAAACCTAATCGTTAGCTAACCCTAACTGTAGACTTAAACCTAACCCTAACACCAACCCTACACCTTATTCTAACCCGTACCCTATTTTTAACCCCTACACTAACACTAACCCATGCCCTCACACGTAATTTGACACTAACACGTCTCCATACACTCACATGTACCATAAGCCTTAACTGTTCGCTAAGCCTATCCCTAACCCTAACGCCAACCCTAACCATTACCCTAACCCATACCCTAATCCTAACCACACATTAACACTAACACGTTTCCTAACACATAACCTGACCCAAACGCTTTTCCGTACCCTCAACTGTACCCTAAAACTTACCCGTTCGCCAACCCTAAGCCTAGCCCTAAACCTAACCCTAACCACAACCCCACACCTTACCCTAAACTCTACGCTAATCCTGACACGTACACTAACACTAACAGGTGTCCTAACATATACCCTGACCCTAAAAGTTTTCCGTACACTCACCTGTACCCTAAACCTTACTGGTTCGCTAACCATAACCTTAGCCCTAAACATAATGCTAACACCTACCCCACACCATACCCTAACCTGTACACTAATCTTAACCCGTACACCAAAATTATGCAATGCCCTCACACGTACTTTGACACTAACACGTTTCCGTACACTCATATACCATAAAACTTACCTGTTCGCTAACCCTAACCCTAGCCCTAAACTTAACCCTAACCTCAACCCTACACATTTCCCTAACCCGTACCCTAATCCTAACCCATACACTAGCACTACACATGCACTAAGAGGTACCCTGACCGTAACACTTTTCTGTACACTCACCTGTACCCTAAACCATACCGTGTGCTATCCTTAACCCTAGACCTAAACGTAAACCTTACCCCATCCCTAAACCTTTCCCTAAAGCGTACCCAATCCTAACCAGTACCCTAACACTAATCCGTGCCCTAACATGTACCCTGATCCTAACACGTTTCTGGACCATCACCTGTAACCTAAACCTTACATTTCGCTAACCCTAACCATAGCCCTAAACCTAACCCTAAACCCAACCCTACCCATTACCCTAACCCATACCGTAATCCTAACCAGTACACTAATACTAATCCGTGCCCTGAAACGTAACCTGAGCCTAACACTTTTCTGTACCCTCACCTGTACCCTAAACTTTACCGTTCACAAACCCGAAACATACATCTAAACCAAGGCCTAACACCAACCCAACACCTTACCATAAACCGTACCCTAATCCTATCCCATACACAAACACTAATCCATGCCCTGACACGTACCCTGCCTCTAACTCTTTACCCTACTCTCTCCTGTACCCTAAATCTTACCGATTGCTAACCCTAACCCTAGCCCTAAAGCTCAATCTAACTACAACCCTACACCTTACCCTAACATGTACACTAATCTTAATGCATACACTAACACTAACCCATTCCCTCACACTTACTTTGACACTAAAACATTTCCTTACCCTCACCTGTAACCTAAAGCTTACTCGTTCGCTAACCCTACCCCTAGCCCTAACACTAAACATAACGCCAACCCTATCCATTAGCCTAACCCGTACCCTAATTCTAACCCGTACACTAACACTAATCCGTGCCCTAACATTTACCCTGACCCTTACACTTTTCCATACCCACGCCTGAACCCTAAATCTTACCATTCACTAACCCTAACCCTAGGTCTAAACCTAACCCTAAACCCAAGCCCAACCCTACACCTAACTCTAACATGTACACTAATCCTAATCCTTAAACTAACACTAACCTGTGCCCTAACACGAACCCTGACCCTAACTCATTTCCATACGCTCACCTGTACTCTAATGTTACCTATTCGCTAACCCTAACACTAGCCCTAAACCTAAACCTAACCCCAACCCTACACCTTACCCTAACCCATACCCTAATCATAACCCATACACTAACACTAACTCGTGCCCTAACACCTACCCTAACCCTACCCCTAACCCTAACCCTAACACTAACCCTAAACTTTACCATTTGTTAACCATAACCGTAGCCCCAAACCTAAACCTAACTACAAACCTACTCCTAACACATACACTAATCTTAACCCATACACTAACACTAACGCAATACCTCACACGTACTTTGACAATAAAACATTTCTATATGGTCAGCTGTAACCTAAACCTTACCCGTTCACTAAACTTAACCCTACCCCTAACACTAACCATAACGCCAACCCTACCAATTACCCTAACCCGTACCCTAATCCTAACCTGTAAACCCACACTAACCCCTGCCCTAACACGTACCCTGACCCTAACACTTTTCCGTAACCTCACCTGTACCCTAAACCTTACCGTTCGCTAACCCTAACCCTAAACCTAGACGAAACCCCAACCGTACACCTTACCCTAACCCGTAAGCTAATCCTAAGCCATACACTAACACTGACACGTGTCCTAACACATACACAAACCCTAACACTTTTCTGTACCATCACCTGTACCCTAAACCTGACATTTGGCTAACCCTAACCCTAGCCATAAAGCTAACCCTAAGCCCAACCCTAAACCTTACCTAAACCGTACCCTAATCCTAACCAGTATACTACTACTAAGCCATGCCCTGACATGTACCCTGACCCTAACGCTTTTCCATAACCTCACCGGTACCCTAAACCTTACCCATTCGCTAACCCTAACCCTAGCCCTAGCCCTAGCCCTAACCCTAACGCCAACCCTACTACTTACCCTAACCCGTACCCTAATCCCAACCCATACACTATCACTAACCCATGTCCTAACACGTACCTTGATGCGAACACTTTTCCGTATCCTCTCCTGTACCCAAAATCTTACCGTTCACTAACCCTAACCCTAGCCCTAAACATAACGCTAACACCAACCTTACAGCATACCCTAACCCGTACACTAAACTTAACCCGTACAAAAAAACGAACCCATGCCCTCACATGTACTTTGACACTAACACATTTCCGTACCCTCCCGTGTACCGTAAACCTTACCCGTTTGCTAACTCTAACTGTAGGCCTAACCCTAACCATAACACCAACCCTACCCATTTCCCTAACCCGTACCCTAATCCTTACCAATACACTAACACTAATCCATGCCCTAACACGTACCCTGACCCTAACACTTTTCCATACCCACTCCTGTACCCTAAATCTTACCATTCGCTAACCCTAAACCTATGTCTAAACCTAACCCTAACCCCAACCCTACACCTAACCCTAACCCGTACCCTAATCCATACACTAACACTAACCTGTGCCCTAACATGAACCCTGACCCTAACTTGTTTCCATAAGCTCACCTGTACCCTAAATGTTACCTATTCGCTAACCCTAACCCCACCCCTACACCTAAACATAACCCCAACCCTACACCTTTCCCTAACCCATACCCTAATCCTAACCCGTACACTAACACTAACCCGTGCCCTAACACGTACCCTGACCCTAACACTTTTCCGTATCCTCTCCAGTACCCTAAATCTTACCGTTCGCTAAACCTAGCCCTTTCCCTAAACAGAACGCTAACACCAACCTGACACCATACCCTAACCCATACACTGATCTTAACCCATACACCAAAATTAAGCAATTCCCTCACATGTACTTTGACACTAACACGTTTCCGTACCCTCCTGTGTACCGTAAACCTTACCTGTTCGCTAACACTTACCCTAGGTCTAAGCCTAACACTATCCACAACCCTACACAAAATCCTAACCCATACCCTAATCCTAATCCGTACAATAACACTAACCTGTGCCCTAACACCAAGCCTGACCCTAACTCGTTTCCATATGCTTACCTGTACCCTAAATATTACCTATTCGCTAACCCTAACCCTAACACTAACCCTAACCCCAATCCTACACCTTACCCTAATCCGTACTGTAATCCTAACCCGTACCCTAATACTAATCCGTGCCCTGACACGTACACAGACCGTGACACTTTTCTGTACCCTCACCTGTACCCTAAGCCTTACATTTCGCTAACCCTAACCCTAGCCCTAAAGCTAAATCTAACTCCAACCCTACACCTTACCCTAACACGTACACTAATCTTAAACCTTAAACTAACACTAACCCATTCCCGCATATGTATTTTGACCCTAAAACATTTCCGTACCCTCCCCTGTAACCTAAAAATTACCCGGTCGCTAACCCTAACCCTAGCTCTAAACCTAACCCTAACGCCAACCCTACATCTTACCCTAACCCATACACTAATCCTAAACCGTACACTAACACTAACCAGTGCCCTGAAACGTACCCTGACCCTAACACTTTTCCATACCCTCAGCTGTACACTAAACCTAATCGTTAGCTAACCCTAACTGTAGACTTAAACCTAACCCTAACACCAACCCTACACCTTATTCTAACCCGTACCCTATTTTTAACCCCTACACTAACACTAACCCATGCCCTCACACGTAATTTGACACTAACACGTCTCCATACACTCACATGTACCATAAGCCTTAACTGTTCGCTAAGCCTATCCCTAACCCTAACGCCAACCCTAACCATTACCCTAACCCATACCCTAATCCTAACCACACATTAACACTAACACGTTTCCTAACACATAACCTGACCCAAACGCTTTTCCGTACCCTCAACTGTACCCTAAAACTTACCCGTTCGCCAACCCTAAGCCTAGCCCTAAACCTAACCCTAACCACAACCCCACACCTTACCCTAAACTCTACGCTAATCCTGACACGTACACTAACACTAACAGGTGTCCTAACATATACCCTGACCCTAAAAGTTTTCCGTACCCTCACCTGTACCCTAAACCTTACTGGTTCGCTAACCGTAACCTTAGCCCTAAACATAATGCTAACACCAACCCTACACCATACCCTAACCCGTACACTAATCTTAACCCGTACACCAAAATTATGCAATGCCCTCACACGTACTTTGACACTAACACGATTCCGTACACTCATGTACCATAAAACTTACCTGTTCGCTAACCCTAACCCTAGCCCTAAACTTAACCCTAACCTCAACCCTACACATTTCCCTAACCCGTACCCTAATCCTAACCCATACACTAACACTACACGTGCCCTAACAGGTACCCTGACCGTAACACTTTTCTGTACACTTACCTGTACCCTAAACCATACCGTTTGCTATCCTTAACCCTAGACCTAAATGTAAACCTTACCCCATCCCTAAACCTTACCCTAACGCGTACCCAATCCTAACCAGTACCCTAACACTAATCCGTGCCCTAACATGTACCCTGATCCTAACACGTTTCTGGACCATCACCTGTAACCTAAACCTTACATTTCGCTAACCCTAACCATAGCCCTAAACCTAAGGCTAAACTCAACCCTACCCATTACCCTAACCCATACCGTAATCCTAACCAGTACACTAATACTAATCCGTGCCCTGAAACGTAACCTGAGCCTAACACTTTTCTGTACCCTCACCTGTACCCTAAACTTTACCGTTCACAAACCCGAAACATACCCCTAAACCAAGCCCTAACACCAACCCAACACCTTACCATAAACCGTACCCTAATCCTATCCCGTACACAAACACTAATCCATGCCCTGACACGTACCCTGCCTCTACCTCTTTACCCTACTCTCTCCTGTACCCTAAATCTTACCGTTTGCTAACCCTAACCCTAGCCCTAAAGCTAAATCTAACTACAACCCTACACCTTACCCTAACATGTACACTAATCTTAATGCATACACTAACACTAACCCATTCCCTCACACTTACTTTGACACTAAAACATTTCCTTACCCTCACCTGTAACCTAAAGCTTACTCGTTCGCTAACCCTACCCCTAGCCCTAACACTAAACATAACGCCAACCCTATCCATTAGCCTAACCCGTACCCTAATTCTAACCCGTACACTAACACTAATCCGTGCCCTAACATTTACCCTGACCATTACACTTTTCCATACCCACGCCTGAACCCTAAATCTTACCATTCACTAACCCTAACCCTAGGTCTAAACCTAACCCTAAACCCAAGCCCAACCCTACACCTAACTCTAACATGTACACTAATCCTAATCCTTAAACTAACACTAACCTGTGCCCTAACACGAACCCTGACCCTAACTCATTTCCATACGCTCACCTGTACTCTAATGTTACCTATTCGCTAACCCTAACACTAGCCCTAAACCTAAACCTAACCCCAACCCTACACCTTACCCTAACCCATACCCTAATCATAACCCATACACTAACACTAACTCGTGCCCTAACACCTACCCTAACCCTACCCCTAACCCTAACCCTAACACTAACCCTAAACTTTACCATTTGTTAACCATAACCGTAGCCCCAAACCTAAACCTAACTACAAACCTACTCCTAACACATACACTAATCTTAACCCATACACTAACACTAACGCAATACCACACACGTACTTTGACAATAAAACATTTCCATATGGTCAGCTGTAACCTAAACCTTACCCGTTCACTAAACTTAACCCTACCCCTAACACTAACCATAACGCCAACCCTACCAATTACCCTAACCCGTACCCTAATCCTAACCTGTAAACCCACACTAACCCCTGCCCTAACACGTACCCTGACCCTAACACTTTTCCGTAACCTCACCTGTACCCTAAACCTTACCGTTCGCTAACCCTAACCCTAAACCTAGACGAAACCCCAACCGTACACCTTACCCTAACCCGTAAGCTAATCCTAAGCCATACACTAACACTGACACGTGTCCTAACACATACACAAACCCTAACACTTTTCTGTACCATCACCTGTACCCTAAACCTGACATTTGGCTAACCCTAACCCTAGCCATAAAGCTAACCCTAAGCCCAACCCTAAACCTTACCTAAACCGTACCCTAATCCTAACCAGTATACTACTACTAAGCCATGCCCTGACATGTACCCTGACCCTAACGCTTTTCCATAACCTCACCGGTACCCTAAACCTTACCCATTCGCTAACCCTAACCCTAGCCCTAGCCCTAGCCCTAACCCTAACGCCAACCCTACTACTTACCCTAACCCGTACCCTAATCCCAACCCATACACTATCACTAACCCATGTCCTAACACGTACCTTGATGCGAACACTTTTCCGTATCCTCTCCTGTACCCAAAATCTTACCGTTCACTAACCCTAACCCTAGCCCTAAACATAATGCTAACACCAACCTTACAGCATACCCTAACCCGTACACTAAACTTAACCCGTACAAAAAAACGAACCCATGCCCTCACATGTACTTTGACACTAACACATTTCCGTACCCTCCCGTGTACCGTAAACCTTACCCGTTTGCTAACTCTAACTGTAGGCCTAACCCTTACCATAACACCAACCCTACCCATTTCCCTAACCCGTACCCTAATCCTTACCCATACACTAACACTAATCCATGCCCTAACACGTACCCTGACCCTAACACTTTTCCATACCCACTCCTGTACCCTAAATCTTACCATTCGCTGACCCTAACCCTATGTCTAAACCTAACCCTAACCCCAACCCTACACCTAACCCTAACCCGTACCCTAATCCATACACTAACACTAACCTGTGCCCTAACATGAACCCTGACCCTAACTTGTTTCCATAAGCTCACCTGTACCCTAAATGTTACCTATTCGCTAACCCTAACCCCACCCCTACACCTAAACATAACCCCAACCCTACACCTTTCCCTAACCCATACCCTAATCCTAACCCGTACACTAACACTAACCCGTGCCCTAACACGTACCCTGACCCTAACACTTTTCCGTATCCTCTCCAGTACCCTAAATCTTACCGTTCGCTAAACCTAGCCCTTTCCCTAAACAGAACGCTAACACCAACCTGACACCATACCCTAACCCATACACTGATCTTAACCCATACACCAAAATTAAGCAATTCCCTCACATGTACTTTGACACTAACACGTTTCCGTACCCTCCTGTGTACCGTAAACCTTACCTGTTCGCTAACACTTACCCTAGGTCTAAGCCTAACACTATCCACAACCCTACACAAAATCCTAACCCATACCCTAATCCTAATCCGTACAATAACACTAACCTGTGCCCTAACACCAAGCCTGACCCTAACTCGTTTCCATATGCTTATCTGTACCCTAAATATTACCTATTCGCTAACCCTAACCCTAACACTAACCCTAACCCCAATCCTACACCTTACCCTAATCCGTACTGTAATCCTAACCCGTACCCTAATACTAATCCGTGCCCTGACACGTACACAGACCGTGACACTTTTCTGTACCCTCACCTGTACCCTAAGCCTTACATTTCGCTAACCCTAACCCTAGCCCTAAAGCTAAATCTAACTCCAACCCTACACCTTACCCTAACACGTACACTAATCTTAAACCGTAAACTAACACTAACCCATTCCCGCATATGTATTTTGACCCTAAAACATTTCCGTACCCTCCCCTGTAACCTAAAAATTACCCGGTCGCTAACCCTAACCCTAGCTCTAAACCTAACCCTAACGCCAACCCTACATCTTACCCTAACCCATACACTAATCCTAAACCGTACACTAACACTAACCAGTGCCCTGAAACGTACCCTGACCCTAACACTTTTCCATACCCTCAGCTGTACGCTAAACCTAATCGTTAGCTAACCCTAACTGTAGACTTAAACCTAACCCTAACACCAACCCTACACCTTATTCTAACCCGTACCCTATTTTTAACCCCTACACTAACACTAACCCATGCCCTCACACGTAATTTGACACTAACACGTCTCCATACACTCACATGTACCATAAGCCTTAACTGTTCGCTAAGCCTATCCCTAACCCTAACGCCAACCCTAACCATTACCCTAACCCATACCCTAATCCTAACCACACATTAACACTAACACGTTTCCTAACACATAACCTGACGCAAACGCTTTTCCGTACCCTCAACTGTACCCTAAAACTTACCCGTTCGCCAACCCTAAGCCTAGCCCTAAACCTAACCCTAACCACAACCCCACACCTTACCCTAAACTCTATGCTAATCCTGACACGTACACTAACACTAACAGGTGTCCTAACATATACCCTGACCCTAAAAGTTTTCCGTACACTCACCTGTACCCTAAACCTTACTGGTTCGCTAACCATAACCTTAGCCCTAAACATAATGCTAACACCTACCCCACACCATACCCTAACCTGTACACTAATCTTAACCCGTACACCAAAATTATGCAATGCCCTCACACGTACTTTGACACTAACACGTTTCCGTACACTCATGTACCATAAAACTTACCTGTTCGCTAACCCTAACCCTAGCCCTAAACTTAACCCTAACCTCAACCCTACACATTACCCTAACCCGTACCCTAATCCTAACCCATACACTAACACTACACGTGCCCTAACAGGTACCCTGACCGTAACACTTTTCTGTACACTCACCTGTACCCTAAACCATACCGTGTGCTATCCTTAACCCTAGACCTAAACGTAAACCTTACCCCATCCCTAAACCTTTCCCTAAAGCGTACCCAATCCTAACCAGTACCCTAACACTAATCCGTGCCCTAACATGTACCCTGATCCTAACACGTTTCTGGACCATCACCTGTAACCTAAACCTTACATTTCGCTAACCCTAACCATAGCCCTAAACCTAACCCTAAACCCAACCCTACCCATTACCCTAACCCATACCGTAATCCTAACCAGTACACTAATACTAATCCGTGCCCTGAAACGTAACCTGAGCCTAACACTTTTCTGTACCCTCACCTGTACCCTAAACTTTACCGTTCACAAACCCGAAACATACCCCTAAACCAAGCCCTAACACCAACCCAACACCTTACCATAAACCGTACCCTAATCCTATCCCATACACAAACACTAATCCATGCCCTGACACGTACCCTGCCTCTAACTCTTTACCCTACTCTCTCCTGTACCCTAAATCTTACCGTTTGCTAACCCTAACCCTAGCCCTAAAGCTCAATCTAACTACAACCCTACACCTTACCCTAACATGTACACTAATCTTAATGCATACACTAACACTAACCCATTCCCTCACACTTACTTTGACACTAAAACATTTCCTTACCCTCACCTGTAACCTAAAGCTTACTCGTTCGCTAACCTTACCCCTAGCCCTAACACTAAACATAACGCCAACCCTATCCATTAGCCTAACCCGTACCCTAATTCTAACCCGTACACTAACACTAATCCTTGCCCTAACATTTACCCTGACGCTTACACTTTTCCATACCCACGCCTGAACCCTAAATCTTACCATTCACTAACCCTAACCCTAGGTCTAAACCTAACCCTAAACCCAAGCCCAACCCTACACCTAACTCTAACATGTACACTAATCCTAATCCTTAAACTAACACTAACCTGTGCCCTAACACGAACCCTGACCCTAACTCATTTCCATACGCTCACCTGTACTCTAATGTTACCTATTCGCTAACCCTAACACTAGCCCTAAACCTAAACCTAACCCCAACCCTACACCTTACCCTAACCCATACCCTAATCATAACCCATACACTAACACTAACTCGTGCCCTAACACCTACCCTAACCCTACCCCTAACCCTAACCCTAACACTAACCCTAAACTTTACCATTTGTTAACCATAACCGTAGCCCCAAACCTAAACCTAACTACAAACCTACTCCTAACACATACTCTAATCTTAACCCATACACTAACACTAACGCAATACCACACACGTACTTTGACAATAAAACATTTCCGTATGGTCAGCTGTAACCTAAACCTTACCCGTTCACTAAACTTAACCCTACCCCTAACACTAACCATAACGCCAACCCTACCAATTACCCTAACCCGTACCCTAATCCTAACCTGTAAACCCACACTAACCCCTGCCCTAACACGTACCCTGACCCTAACACTTTTCCGTAACCTCACCTGTACCCTAAACCTTACCGTTCGCTAACCCTAACCCTAAACCTAGACGAAACCCCAACCGTACACCTTACCCTAACCCGTAAGCTAATCCTAAGCCATACACTAACACTGACACGTGTCCTAACACATACACAAACCCTAACACTTTTCTGTACCATCACCTGTACCCTAAACCTGACATTTGGCTAACCCTAACCCTAGCCATAAAGCTAACCCTAAGCCCAACCCTAAACCTTACCTAAACCGTACCCTAATCCTAACCAGTATACTACTACTAAGCCATGCCCTGACATGTACCCTGACCCTAACGCTTTTCCATAACCTCACCGGTACCCTAAACCTTACCCATTCGCTAACCCTAACCCTAGCCCTAGCCCTAGCCCTAACCCTAACGCCAACCCTACTACTTACCCTAACCCGTACCCTAATCCCAACCCATACACTATCACTAACCCATGTCCTAACACGTACCTTGACCCGAACACTTTTCCATATCCTCTCCTGTACCCAAAATCTTACCGTTCACTAACCCTAACCCTAGCCCTAAACATAACGCTAACACCAACCTTACAGCATACCCTAACCCGTACACTAAACTTAACCCGTACAAAAAAACGAACCCATGCCCTCACATGTACTTTGACACTAACACATTTCCGTACCCTCCCGTGTACCGTAAACCTTACCCGTTTGCTAACTCTAACTGTAGGCCTAACCCTAACCATAACACCAACCCTACCCATTTCCCTAACCCGTACCCTAATCCTTACCCATACACTAACACTAATCCATGCCCTAACACGTACCCTGACCCTAACACTTTTCCATACCCACTCCTGTACCCTAAATCTTACCATTCGCTAACCCTAACCCTATGTCTAAACCTAACCCTAACCCCAACCCTACACCTAACCCTAACCCGTACCCTAATCCATACACTAACACTAACCTGTGCCCTAACATGAACCCTGACCCTAACTTGTTTCCATAAGCTCACCTGTACCCTAAATGTTACCTATTCGCTAACCCTAACCCCACCCCTACACCTAAACATAACCCCAACCCTACACCTTTCCCTAACCCATACCCTAATCCTAACCCGTACACTAACACTAACCCGTGCCCTAACACGTACCCTGACCCTAACACTTTTCCGTATCCTCTCCAGTACCCTAAATCTTACCGTTCGCTAAACCTAGCCCTTTCCCTAAACAGAACGCTAACACCAACCTGACACCATACCCTAACCCATACACTGATCTTAACCCATACACCAAAATTAAGCAATTCCCTCACATGTACTTTGACACTAACACGTTTCCGTACCCTCCTGTGTACCGTAAACCTTACCTGTTCGCTAACACTTACCCTAGGTCTAAGCCTAACACTATCCACAACCCTACACAAAATCCTAACCCATACCCTAATCCTAATCCGTACAATAACACTAACCTGTGCCCTAACACCAAGCCTGACCCTAACTCGTTTCCATATGCTTACCTGTACCCTAAATATTACCTATTCGCTAACCCTAACCCTAACACTAACCCTAACCCCAATCCTACACCTTACCCTAATCCGTACTGTAATCCTAACCCGTACCCTAATACTAATCCGTGCCCTGACACGTACACAGACCGTGACACTTTTCTGTACCCTCACCTGTACCCTAAGCCTTACATTTCGCTAACCCTAACCCTAGCCCTAAAGCTAAATCTAACTCCAACCCTACACCTTACCCTAACACGTACACTAATCTTAAACCTTAAACTAACACTAACCCATTCCCGCATATGTATTTTGACCCTAAAACATTTCCGTACCCTCCCCTGTAACCTAAAAATTACCCGGTCGCTAACCCTAACCCTAGCTCTAAACCTAACCCTAACGCCAACCCTACATCTTACCCTAACCCATACACTAATCCTAAACCGTACACTAACACTAACCAGTGCCCTGAAACGTACCCTGACCCTAACACTTTTCCATACCCTCAGCTGTACACTAAACCTAATCGTTAGCTAACCCTAACTGTAGACTTAAACCTAACCCTAACACCAACCCTACACCTTATTCTAACCCGTACCCTATTTTTAACCCCTACACTAACACTAACCCATGCCCTCACACGTAATTTGACACTAACACGTCTCCATACACTCACATGTACCATAAGCCTTAACTGTTCGCTAAGCCTATCCCTAACCCTAACGCCAACCCTAACCATTACCCTAACCCATACCCTAATCCTAACCACACATTAACACTAACACGTTTCCTAACACATAACCTGACCCAAACGCTTTTCCGTACCCTCAACTGTACCCTAAAACTTACCCGTTCGCCAACCCTAAGCCTAGCCCTAAACCTAAACCTAACCACAACCCCACACCTTACCCTAAACTCTACGCTAATCCTGACACGTACACTAACACTAACAGGTGTCCTAACATATACCCTGACCCTAAAAGTTTTCCGTACCCTCACCTGTACCCTAAACCTTACTGGTTCGCTAACCGTAACCTTAGCCCTAAACATAATGCTAACACCAACCCTACACCATACCCTAACCCGTACACTAATCTTAACCCGTACACCAAAATTATGCAATGCCCTCACACGTACTTTGACACTAACACGATTCCGTACACTCATGTTCCATAAAACTTACCTGTTCGCTAACCCTAACCCTAGCCCTAAACTTAACCCTAACCTCAACCCTACACATTTCCCTAACCCGTACCCTAATCCTAACCCATACACTAAGACTACACGTGCCCTAACAGGTACCCTGACCGTAACACTTTTCTGTACACTCACCTGTACCCTAAACCATACCGTTTGCTATCCTTAACCCTAGACATAAATGTAAACCTTACCCCATCCCTAAACCTTACCCTAACGCGTACCCAATCCTAACCAGTACCCTAACACTAATCCGTGCCCTAACATGTACCCTGATCCTAACACGTTTCTGGACCATCACCTGTAACCTAAACCTTACATTTCACTAACCCTAACCATAGCCCTAAACCTAACGCTAAACTCAACCCTACCCATTACCCTAACCCATACCGTAATCCTAACCAGTACACTAATACTAATCCGTGCCCTGAAACGTAACCTGAGCCTAACACTTTTCTGTACCCTCACCTGTACCCTAAACTTTACCGTTCACAAACCCGAAACATACCCCTAAACCAAGCCCTAACACCAACCCAACACCTTACCATAAACCGTACCCTAATCCTATCCCGTACACAAACACTAATCCATGCCCTGACACGTACCCTGCCTCTACCTCTTTACCCTACTCTCTCCTGTACCCTAAATCTTACCGTTTGCTAACCCTAACCCTAGCCCTAAAGCTAAATCTAACTACAACCCTACACCTTACCCTAACATGTACACTAATCTTAATGCATACACTAACACTAACCCATTCCCTCACACTTACTTTGACACTAAAACATTTCCTTACCCTCACCTGTAACCTAAAGCTTACTCGTTCGCTAACCCTACCCCTAGCCCTAACACTAAACATAACGCCAACCCTATCCATTAGCCTAACCCGTACCCTAATTCTAACCCGTACACTAACACTAATCCGTGCCCTAACATTTACCCTGACCCTTACACTTTTCCATACCCACGCCTGAACCCTAAATCTTACCATTCACTAACCCTAACCCTAGGTCTAAACCTAACCCTAAACCCAAGCCCAACCCTACACCTAACTCTAACATGTACACTAATCCTAATCCTTAAACTAACACTAACCTGTGCCCTAACACGAACCCTGACCCTAACTCATTTCCATACGCTCACCTGTACTCTAATGTTACCTATTCGCTAACCCTAACACTAGCCCTAAACCTAAACCTAACCCCAACCCTACACCTTACCCTAACCCATACCCTAATCATAACCCATACACTAACACTAACTCGTGCCCTAACACCTACCCTAACCCTACCCCTAACCCTAACCCTAACACTAACCCTAAACTTTACCATTTGTTAACCATAACCGTAGCCCCAAACCTAAACCTAACTACAAACCTACTCCTAACACATACACTAATCTTAACCCATACACTAACACTAACGCAATACCACACACGTACTTTGACAATAAAACATTTCCATATGGTCAGCTGTAACCTAAACCTTACCCGTTCACTAAACTTAACCCTACCCCTAACACTAACCATAACGCCAACCCTACCAATTACCCTAACCCGTACCCTAATCCTAACCTGTAAACCCACACTAACCCCTGCCCTAACACGTACCCTGACCCTAACACTTTTCCGTAACCTCACCTGTACCCTAAACCTTACCGTTCGCTAACCCTAACCCTAAACCTAGACGAAACCCCAACCGTACACCTTACCCTAACCCGTAAGCTAATCCTAAGCCATACACTAACACTGACACGTGTCCTAACACATACACAAACCCTAACACTTTTCTGTACCATCACCTGTACCCTAAACCTGACATTTGGCTAACCCTAACCCTAGCCATAAAGCTAACCCTAAGCCCAACCCTAAACCTTACCTAAACCGTACCCTAATCCTAACCAGTATACTACTACTAAGCCATGCCCTGACATGTACCCTGACCCTAACGCTTTTCCATAACCTCACCGGTACCCTAAACCTTACCCATTCGCTAACCCTAACCCTAGCCCTAGCCCTAGCCCTAACCCTAACGCCAACCCTACTACTTACCCTAACCCGTACCCTAATCCCAACCCATACACTATCACTAACCCATGTCCTAACACGTACCTTGACGCGAACACTTTTCCGTATCCTCTCCTGTACCCAAAATCTTACCGTTCACTAACCCTAACCCTAGCCCTAAACATAATGCTAACACCAACCTTACAGCATACCCTAACCCGTACACTAAACTTAACCCGTACAAAAAAACGAACCCATGCCCTCACATGTACTTTGACACTAACACATTTCCGTACCCTCCCGTGTACCGTAAACCTTACCCGTTTGCTAACTCTAACTGTAGGCCTAACCCTAACCATAACACCAACCCTACCCATTTCCCTAACCCGTACCCTAATCCTTACCCATACACTAACACTAATCCATGCCCTAACACGTACCCTGACCCTAACACTTTTCCATACCCACTCCTGTACCCTAAATCTTACCATTCGCTGACCCTAACCCTATGTCTAAACCTAACCCTAACCCCAACCCTACACCTAACCCTAACCCGTACCCTAATCCATACACTAACACTAACCTGTGCCCTAACATGAACCCTGACACTAACTTGTTTCCATAAGCTCACCTGTACCCTAAATGTTACCTATTCGCTAACCCTAACCCCACCCCTACACCTAAACATAACCCCAACCCTACACCTTTCCCTAACCCATACCCTAATCCTAACCCGTACACTAACACTAACCCGTGCCCTAACACGTACCCTGACCCTAACACTTTTCCGTATCCTCTCCAGTACCCTAAATCTTACCGTTCGCTAAACCTAGCCCTTTCCCTAAACAGAACGCTAACACCAACCTGACACCATACCCTAACCCATACACTGATCTTAACCCATACACCAAAATTAAGCAATTCCCTCACATGTACTTTGACACTAACACGTTTCCGTACCCTCCTGTGTACCGTAAACCTTACCTGTTCGCTAACACTTACCCTAGGTCTAAGCCTAACACTATCCACAACCCTACACAAAATCCTAACCCATACCCTAATCCTAATCCGTACAATAACACTAACCTGTGCCCTAACACCAAGCCTGACCCTAACTCGTTTCCATATGCTTATCTGTACCCTAAATATTACCTATTCGCTAACCCTAACCCTAACACTAACCCTAACCCCAATCCTACACCTTACCCTAATCCGTACTGTAATCCTAACCCGTACCCTAATACTAATCCGTGCCCTGACATGTACACAGACCGTAACACTTTTCTGTACCCTCACCTGTACCCTAAGCCTTACATTTCGCTAACCCTAACCCTAGCCCTAAAGCTAAATCTAACTCCAACCCTACACCTTACCCTAACACGTACACTAATCTTAAACCGTAAACTAACACTAACCCATTCCCGCATATGTATTTTGACCCTAAAACATTTCCGTACCCTCCCCTGTAACCTAAAAATTACCCGGTCGCTAACCCTAACCCTAGCTCTAAACCTAACCCTAACGCCAACCCTACATCTTACCCTAACCCATACACTAATCCTAAACCGTACACTAACACTAACCAGTGCCCTGAAACGTACCCTGACCCTAACACTTTTCCATACCCTCAGCTGTACGCTAAACCTAATCGTTAGCTAACCCTAACTGTAGACTTAAACCTAACCCTAACACCAACCCTACACCTTATTCTAACCCGTACCCTATTTTTAACCCCTACACTAACACTAACCCATGCCCTCACACGTAATTTGACACTAACACGTCTCCATACACTCACATGTACCATAAGCCTTAACTGTTCGCTAAGCCTATCCCTAACCCTAACGCCAACCCTAACCATTACCCTAACCCATACCCTAATCCTAACCACACATTAACACTAACACGTTTCCTAACACATAACCTGACCCAAACGCTTTTCCGTACCCTCAACTGTACCCTAAAACTTACCCGTTCGCCAACCCTAAGCCTAGCCCTAAACCTAACCCTAACCACAACCCCACACCTTACCCTAAACTCTACGCTAATCCTGACACGTACACTAACACTAACAGGTGTCCTAACATATACCCTGACCCTAAAAGTTTTCCGTACACTCACCTGTACCCTAAACCTTACTGGTTCGCTAACCATAACCTTAGCCCTAAACATAATGCTAACACCTACCCCACACCATACCCTAACCTGTACACTAATCTTAACCCGTACACCAAAATTATGCAATGCCCTCACATGTACTTTGACACTAACACGTTTCCGTACACTCATGTACCATAAAACTTACCTGTTCGCTAACCCTAACCCTAGCCCTAAACTTAACCCTAACCTCAACCCTACACATTTCCCTAACCCGTACCCTAATCCTAACCCATACACTAGCACTACACATGCACTAAGAGGTACCCTGACCGTAACACTTTTCTGTACACTCACCTGTACCCTAAACCATACCGTGTGCTATCCTTAACCCTAGACCTAAACGTAAACCTTACCCCATCCCTAAACCTTTCCCTAAAGCGTACCCAATCCTAACCAGTACCCTAACACTAATCCGTGCCCTAACATGTACCCTGATCCTAACACGTTTCTGGACCATCACCTGTAACCTAAACCTTACATTTCGCTAACCCTAACCATAGCCCTAAACCTAACCCTAAACCCAACCCTACCCATTACCCTAACCCATACCGTAATCCTAACCAGTACACTAATACTAATCCGTGCCCTGAAACGTAACCTGAGCCTAACACTTTTCTGTACCCTCACCTGTACCCTAAACTTTACCGTTCACAAACCCGAAACATACATCTAAACCAAGGCCTAACACCAACCCAACACCTTACCATAAACCGTACCCTAATCCTATCCCATACACAAACACTAATCCATGCCCTGACACGTACCCTGCCTCTAACTCTTTACCCTACTCTCTCCTGTACCCTAAATCTTACCGTTTGCTAACCCTAACCCTAGCCCTAAAGCTCAATCTAACTACAACCCTACACCTTACCCTAACATGTACACTAATCTTAATGCATACACTAACACTAACCCATTCCCTCACACTTACTTTGACACTAAAACATTTCCTTACCCTCACCTGTAACCTAAAGCTTACTCGTTCGCTAACCCTACCCCTAGCCCTAACACTAAACATAACGCCAACCCTATCCATTAGCCTAACCCGTACCCTAATTCTAACCCGTACACTAACACTAATCCGTGCCCTAACATTTACCCTGACGCTTACACTTTTCCATACCCACGCCTGAACCCTAAATCTTACCATTCACTAACCCTAACCCTAGGTCTAAACCTAACCCTAAACCCAAGCCCAACCCTACACCTAACTCTAACATGTACACTAATCCTAATCCTTAAACTAACACTAACCTGTGCCCTAACACGAACCCTGACCCTAACTCATTTCCATACGCTCACCTGTACTCTAATGTTACCTATTCGCTAACCCTAACACTAGCCCTAAACCTAAACCTAACCCCAACCCTACACCTTACCCTAACCCATACCCTAATCATAACCCATACACTAACACTAACTCGTGCCCTAACACCTACCCTAACCCTACCCCTAACCCTAACCCTAACACTAACCCTAAACTTTACCATTTGTTAACCATAACCGTAGCCCCAAACCTAAACCTAACTACAAACCTACTCCTAACACATACTCTAATCTTAACCCATACACTAACACTAACGCAATACCACACACGTACTTTGACAATAAAACATTTCCGTATGGTCAGCTGTAACCTAAACCTTACCCGTTCACTAAACTTAACCCTACCCCTAACACTAACCATAACGCCAACCCTACCAATTACCCTAACCCGTACCCTAATCCTAACCTGTAAACCCACACTAACCCCTGCCCTAACACGTACCCTGACCCTAACACTTTTCCGTAACCTCACCTGTACCCTAAACCTTACCGTTCGCTAACCCTAACCCTAAACCTAGACGAAACCCCAACCGTACACCTTACCCTAACCCGTAAGCTAATCCTAAGCCATACACTAACACTGACACGTGTCCTAACACATACACAAACCCTAACACTTTTCTGTACCATCACCTGTACCCTAAACCTGACATTTGGCTAACCCTAACCCTAGCCATAAAGCTAACCCTAAGCCCAACCCTAAACCTTACCTAAACCGTACCCTAATCCTAACCAGTATACTACTACTAAGCCATGCCCTGACATGTACCCTGACCCTAACGCTTTTCCATAACCTCACTGGTACCCTAAACCTTACCCATTCGCTAACCCTAACCCTAGCCCTAGCCCTAGCCCTAACCCTAACGCCAACCCTACTACTTACCCTAACCCGTACCCTAATCCCAACCCATACACTATCACTAACCCATGTCCTAACACGTACCTTGACGCGAACACTTTTCCGTATCCTCTCCTGTACCCAAAATCTTACCGTTCACTAACCCTAACCCTAGCCCTAAACATAACGCTAACACCAACCTTACAGCATACCCTAACCCGTACACTAAACTTAACCCGTACAAAAAAACGAACCCATGCCCTCACATGTACTTTGACACTAACACATTTCCGTACCCTCCCATGTACCGTAAACCTTACCCGTTTGCTAACTCTAACTGTAGGCCTAACCCTAACCATAACACCAACCCTACCCATTTCCCTAACCCGTACCCTAATCCTTACCCATACACTAACACTAATCCATGCCCTAACACGTACCCTGACCCTAACACTTTTCCATACCCACTCCTGTACCCTAAATCTTACCATTCGCTAACCCTAACCCTATGTCTAAACCTAACCCTAACCCCAACCCTACACCTAACCCTAACCCGTACCCTAATCCATACACTAACACTAACCTGTGCCCTAACATGAACCCTGACCCTAACTTGTTTCCATAAGCTCACCTGTACCCTAAATGTTACCTATTCGCTAACCCTAACCCCACCCCTACACCTAAACATAACCCCAACCCTACACCTTTCCCTAACCCATACCCTAATCCTAACCCGTACACTAACACTAACCCGTGCCCTAACACGTACCCTGACCCTAACACTTTTCCGTATCCTCTCCAGTACCCTAAATCTTACCGTTCGCTAAACCTAGCCCTTTCCCTAAACAGAACGCTAACACCAACCTGACACCATACCCTAACCCATACACTGATCTTAACCCATACACCAAAATTAAGCAATTCCCTCACATGTACTTTGACACTAACACGTTTCCGTACCCTCCTGTGTACCGTAAACCTTACCTGTTCGCTAACACTTACCCTAGGTCTAAGCCTAACACTATCCACAACCCTACACAAAATCCTAACCCATACCCTAATCCTAATCCGTACAATAACACTAACCTGTGCCCTAACACCAAGCCTGACCCTAACTCGTTTCCATATGCTTACCTGTACCCTAAATATTACCTATTCGCTAACCCTAACCCTAACACTAACCCTAACCCCAATCCTACACCTTACCCTGATCCGTACTGTAATCCTAACCCGTAACCTAATACTAATCCGTGCCCTGACACGTACACAGACCGTGACACTTTTCTGTACCCTCACCTGTACCCTAAGCCTTACATTTCGCTAACCCTAACCCTAGCCCTAAAGCTAAATCTAACTCCAACCCTACACCTTACCCTAACACGTACACTAATCTTAAACCTTAAACTAACACTAACCCATTCCCGCATATGTATTTTGACCCTAAAACATTTCCGTACCCTCCCCTGTAACCTAAAAATTACCCGGTCGCTAACCCTAACCCTAGCTCTAAACCTAACCCTAACGCCAACCCTACATCTTACCCTAACCCATACACTAATCCTAAACTGTACACTAACACTAACCAGTGCCCTGAAAC
Organism: Mesoplodon mirus; assembly: GCF_964341445.2. NCBI lineage: Eukaryota > Metazoa > Chordata > Mammalia > Artiodactyla > Ziphiidae > Mesoplodon > Mesoplodon mirus. The sequence continues at coordinate 1,974,757 of NC_138996.1, forward strand.
GTACCCTGACCCTAACACTTTTCCATACCCTCAGCTGTACGCTAAACCTAATCGTTAGCTAACCCTAACTGTAGACTTAAACCTAACCCTAACACCAACCCTACACCTTATTCTAACCTGTACCCTATTTTTAACCCCTACACTAACACTAACCCATGCCCTCACACGTAATTTGACACTAACACGTCTCCATACACTCACATGTACCATAAGCCTTAACTGTTCGCTAAGCCTATCCCTAACCCTAACGCCAACCCTAACCATTACCCTAACCCATACCCTAATCCTAACCACACATTAACACTAACACGTTTCCTAACACATAACCTGACCCAAACGCTTTTCCGTACCCTCAACTGTACCCTAAAACTTACCCGTTCGCCAACCCTAAGCCTAGCCCTAAACCTAACCCTAACCACAACCCCACACCTTACCCTAAACTCTACGCTAATCCTGACACGTACACTAACACTAACAGGTGTCCTAACATATACCCTGACCCTAAAAGTTTTCCGTACCCTCACCTGTACCCTAAACCTTACTGGTTCGCTAACCATAACCTTAGCCCTAAACATAATGCTAACACCAACCCTACACCATACCCTAACCCGTACACTAATCTTAACCCGTACACCAAAATTATGCAATGCCCTCACACGTACTTTGACACTAACACGTTTCTGTACACTCATGTACCATAAAACTTACCTGTTCGCTAACCCTAACCCTAGCCCTAAACTTAACCCTAACCTCAACCCTACACATTTCCCTAACCCGTACTCTAATCCTAACCCATACACTAACACTACACGTGCCCTAACAGGTACCCTGACCGTAACACTTTTCTGTACACTCACCTGTACCCTAAACCATACCGTTTGCTATCCTTAACCCTAGACCTAAACGGAAACCTTACCCCATCCCTAAACCTTACCCTAACGCATACCCAATCCTAACCAGTACCCTAACACTAATCCGTGCCCTAACATGTACCCTGATCCTAACACGTTTCTGGACCATCACCTGTAACCTAAACCTTACATTTCGCTAACCCTAACCATAGCCCTAAACCTAACCCTAAACCCAACCCTACCCATTACCCTAACCCATACCGTAATCCTAACCAGTACACTAATACTAATCCATGCCCTGAAACGTAACCTGAGCCTAACACTTTTCTGTACCCTCACCTGTACCCTAAACTTTACCGTTCACAAACCCGAAACATACCCCTAAACCAAGCCCTAACACCAACCCAACACCTTACCATAAACCGTACCCTAATCCTATCCCGTACACAAACACTAATCCATGCCCTGACACGTACCCTGCCTCTAACTCTTTACCCTACTCTCTCCTGTACCCTAAATCTTACCGTTTGCTAACCCTAACCCTAGCCCTAAAGCTCAATCTAACTACAACCCTACACCTTACCCTAACATGTACACTAATCTTAATGCATACACTAACACTAACCCATTCCCTCGCACTTACTTTGACACTAAAACATTTCCTTACCCTCACCTGTAACGTAAAGCTTACTGGTTCGCTAACCCTAACCCTAGCCCTAACACTAAACATAACGCCAACCCTATCCATTAGCCTAACCCATACCCTAATTCTAACCCGTACACTAACACTAATCCGTGCCCTAACATTTACCCTGACCCTTACACTTTTCCATACCCACGCCTGAACCCTAAATCTTACCATTCACTAACCCTAACCCTAGGTCTAAACCTAACCCTAAACCCAAGCCCAACCCTACACCTAACTCTAACATGTACACTAATCCTAATCCTTAAACTAACACTAACCTGTGCCCTAACACGAACCCTGACCCTAACTCATTTCCATATGCTCACCTGTACTCTAATGTTACCTATTCGCTAACCCTAACACTAGCCCTAAACCTAAACCTAACCCCAACCCTACACCTTACCCTAACCCATACCCTAATCATAACCCATACACTAACACTAACTCGTGCCCTAACACCTACCCTAACCCTACCCCTAACCCTAACCCTAACACTAACCCTAAACTTTACCATTTGTTAACCATAACCGTAGCCCCAAACCTAAACCTAACTACAAACCTACTCCTAACACATACTCTAATCTTAACCCATACACTAACACTAACGCAATACCACACACGTACTTTGACAATAAAACATTTCCGTATGGTCAGCTGTAACCTAAACCTTACCCGTTCACTAAACTGAACCCTACCCCTAACACTAACCATAACGCCAACCCTACCAATTACCCTAACCCGTACCCTAATCCTAACCTGTAAACCCACACTAACCCCTGCCCTAACACGTACCCTGACCCTAACACTTTTCCGTAACCTCACCTGTACCCTAAACCTTACCGTTCGCTAACCCTAACCCTAAACCTAGACGAAACCCCAACCGTACACCTTACCCTAACCCGTAAGCTAATCCTAAGCCATACACTAACACTGACACGTGTCCTAACACATACACAAACCCTAACACTTTTCTGTACCATCACCTGTACCCTAAACCTGACATTTGGCTAACCCTAACCCTAGCCATAAAGCTAACCCTAAGCCCAACCCTAAACCTTACCTAAACCGTACCCTAATCCTAACCAGTATACTACTACTAAGCCATGCCCTGACATGTACCCTGACCCTAACGCTTTTCCATAACCTCACCGGTACCCTAAACCTTACCCATTCGCTAACCCTAACCCTAGCCCTAGCCCTAGCCCTAACCCTAACGCCAACCCTACTACTTACCCTAACCCGTACCCTAATCCCAACCCATACACTATCACTAACCCATGTCCTAACACGTACCTTGACCCGAACACTTTTCCGTATCCTCTCCTGTACCCAAAATCTTACCGTTCACTAACCCTAACCCTAGCCCTAAACATAACGCTAACACCAACCTTACAGCATACCCTAACCCGTACACTAAACTTAACCCGTACAAAAAAACGAACCCATGCCCTCACATGTACTTTGACACTAACACATTTCCGTACCCTCCCGTGTACCGTAAACCTTACCCGTTTGCTAACTCTAACTGTAGGCCTAACCCTAACCATAACACCAACCCTACCCATTTCCCTAACCCGTACCCTAATCCTTACCCATACACTAACACTAATCCATGCCCTAACACGTACCCTGACCCTAACACTTTTCCATACCCACTCCTGTACCCTAAATCTTACCATTCGCTAACCCTAACCCTATGTCTAAACCTAACCCTAACCCCAACCCTACACCTAACCCTAACCCGTACCCTAATCCATACACTAACACTAACCTGGGCCCTAACATGAACCCTGACCCTAACTTGTTTCCATAAGCTCACCTGTACCCTAAATGTTACCTATTCGCTAACCCTAACCCCACCCCTACACCTAAACATAACCCCAACCCTACACCTTTCCCTAACCCATACCCTAATCCTAACCCGTACACTAACACTAACCCGTGCCCTAACACGTACCCTGACCCTAACACTTTTCCGTATCCTCTCCAGTACCCTAAATCTTACCGTTCGCTAAACCTAGCCCTTTCCCTAAACAGAACGCTAACACCAACCTGACACCATACCCTAACCCATACACTGATCTTAACCCATACACCAAAATTAAGCAATTCCCTCACATGTACTTTGACACTAACACGTTTCCGTACCCTCCTGTGTACCGTAAACCTTACCTGTTCGCTAACACTTACCCTAGGTCTAAGCCTAACACTATCCACAACCCTACACAAAATCCTAACCCATACCCTAATCCTAATCCGTACAATAACACTAACCTGTGCCCTAACACCAAGCCTGACCCTAACTCGTTTCCATATGCTTACCTGTACCCTAAATATTACCTATTCGCTAACCCTAACCCTAACACTAACCCTAACCCCAATCCTACACCTTACCCTAATCCGTACTGTAATCCTAACCCGTACCCTAATACTAATCCTTGCCCTGACACGTACACAGACCGTAACACTTTTCTGTACACTCACCTGTACCCTAAGCCTTACATTTCGCTAACCCTAACCCTAGCCCTAAAGCTAAATCTAACTCCAACCCTACACCTTACCCTAACACGTACACTAATCTTAAACCTTAAACTAACACTAACCCATTCCCGCATATGTATTTTGACCCTAAAACATTTCCGTACCCTCCCCTGTAACCTAAAAATTACCCGGTCGCTAACCCTAACCCTAGCTCTAAACCTAACCCTAACGCCAACCCTACATCTTACCCTAACCCATACACTAATCCTAAACCGTACACTAACACTAACCAGTGCCCTGAAACGTACCCTGACCCTAACACTTTTCCATACCCTCAGCTGTACACTAAACCTAATCGTTAGCTAACCGAACTGTAGACTTAAACCTAAACCTAACACCAACCCTACACCTTATTCTAACCCGTACCCTATTTTTAACCCCTACACTAACACTAACCCATGCCCTCACACGTAATTTGACACTAACACGTCTCCATACACTCACATGTACCATAAGCCTTAACTGTTCGCTAAGCCTATCCCTAACCCTAACGCCAACCCTAACCATTACCCTAACCCATACCCTAATCCTAACCACACATTAACACTAACACGTTTCCTAACACATAACCTGACCCAAACGCTTTTCCGTACCCTCAACTGTACCCTAAAACTTACCCGTTCGCCAACCCTAAGCCTAGCCCTAAACCTAACCCTAACCACAACCCCAGACCTTACCCTAAACTCTACGCTAATCCTGACACGTACACTAACACTAACAGGTGTCCTAACATATACCCTGACCCTAAAAGTTTTCCGTACCCTCACCTGTACCCTAAACCTTACTGGTTCGCTAACCGTAACCTTAGCCCTAAACATAATGCTAACACCAACCCTACACCATACCCTAACCCGTACACTAATCTTAACCCGTACACCAAAATTATGCAATGCCCTCACACGTACTTTGACACTAACACGATTCCGTACACTCATGTACCATAAAACTTACCTGTTCGCTAACCCTAACCCTAGCCCTAAACTTAACCCTAACCTCATCCCTACACATTTCCCTAACCCGTACCCTAATCCTAACCCATACACTAACACTACACGTGCCCTAACAGGTACCCTGACCGTAACACTTTTCTGTACACTCACCTGTACCCTAAACCATACCGTTTGCTATCCTTAACCCTAGACCTAAACGTAAACCTTACCCCATCCCTAAACCTTACCCTAACGCGTACCCAATCCTAACCAGTACCCTAACACTAATCCGTGCCCTAACATGTACCCTGATCCTAACACGTTTCTGGACCATCACCTGTAACCTAAACCTTACATTTCGCTAACCCTAACCATAGCCCTAAACCTAACCCTAAACCCAACCCTACCCATTACCCTAACCCATACCGTAATCCTAACCAGTACACTAATACTAATCCGTGCCCTGAAACGTAACCTGAGCCTAACACTTTTCTGTACCCTCACCTGTACCCTAAACTTTACCGTTCACAAACCCGAAACATACCCCTAAACCAAGCCCTAACACCAACCCAACACCTTACCATAAACCGTACCCTAATCCTATCCCATACACAAACACTAATCCATGCCCTGACACGTACCCTGCCTCTAACTCTTTACCCTACTCTCTCCTGTACCCTAAATCTTACCGTTTGCTAACCCTAACCCTAGCCCTAAAGCTCAATCTAACTACAACCCTACACCTTACCCTAACATGTACACTAATCTTAATGCATACACTAACACTAACCCATTCCCTCACACTTACTTTGACACTAAAACATTTCCTTACCCTCACCTGTAACCTAAAGCTTACTCGTTCGCTAACCCTACCCCTAGCCCTAACACTAAACATAACGCCAACCCTATCCATTAGCCTAACCCGTACCCTAATTCTTACCCGTACACTAACACTAATCCGTGCCCTAACATTTACCCTGACCATTACACTTTTCCATACCCACGCCTGAACCCTAAATCTTACCATTCACTAACCCTAACCCTAGGTCTAAACCTAACCCTAAACCCAAGCCCAACCCTACACCTAACTCTAACATGTACACTAATCCTAATCCTTAAACTAACACTAACCTGTGCCCTAACACGAACCCTGACCCTAACTCATTTCCATACGCTCACCTGTACTCTAATGTTACCTATTCGCTAACCCTAACACTAGCCCTAAACCTAAACCTAACCCCAACCCTACACCTTACCCTAACCCATACCCTAACCCTAACCCATACACTAACACTAACTCGTGCCCTAACACCTACCCTAACCCTACCCCAACCCTAACCCTAACAGTAACCCTAAACTTTACCATTTGTTAACCATAACCGTAGCCCCAAACCTAAACCAAACTACGAACCTACTCCTAACACATACACTAAACTTAACCCATACACTAACACTAACGCAATACCACACACGTACTTTGACAATAAAACATTTCCATATGGTCAGCTGTAACCTAAACCTTACCCGTTCACTAAACTTAACCCTACCCCTAACACTAACCATAACGCCAACCCTACCAATTACCCTAACCCGTACCCTAATCCTAACCTGTAAACCCACACTAACCCCTGCCCTAACACGTTCCCTGACCCTAACACTTTTCCGTAACCTCACCTGTACCCTAAACCTTACCGTTCGCTAACCCTAACCCTAAACCTAGATGAAACCCCAACCGTACACCTTACCCTAACCCGTAAGCTAATCCTAAGCCATACACTAACACTGACACGTGTCCTAACACATACACAAACCCTAACACTTTTCTGTACCATCACCTGTACCCTAAACCTGACATTTGGCTAACCCTAACCCTAGCCATAAAGCTAACCCTAAGCCCAACCCTAAACCTTACCTAAACCGTACCCTAATCCTAACCAGTATACTACTACTAAGCCATGCCCTGACATGTACCCTGACCCTAACGCTTTTCCATAACCTCACCGGTACCCTAAACCTTACCCATTCGCTAACCCTAACCCTAGCCCTAGCCCTAGCCCTAACCCTAACGCCAACCCTACTACTTACCCTAACCCGTACCCTAATCCCAACCCATACACTATCACTAACCCATGTCCTAACACGTACCTTGACCCGAACACTTTTCCGTATCCTCTCCTGTACCCAAAATCTTACCGTTCACTAACCCTAACCCTAGCCCTAAACATAACGCTAACACCAACCTTACAGCATACCCTAACCCGTACACTAAACTTAACCCGTACAAAAAAACGAACCCATGCCCTCACATGTACTTTGACACTAACACATTTCCGTACCCTCCCGTGTACCGTAAACCTTACCCGTTTGCTAACTCTAACTGTAGGCCTAACCCTAACCATAACACCAACCCTACCCATTTCCCTAACCCGTACCCTAATCCTTACCCATACACTAACACTAATCCATGCCCTAACACGTACCCTGACCCTAACACTTTTCCATACCCACTCCTGTACCCTAAATCTTACCATTCGCTAACCCTAACCCTATGTCTAAACCTAACCCTAACCCCAACCCTACACCTAACCCTAACCCGTACCCTAATCCATACACTAACACTAACCTGTGCCCTAACATGAACCCTGACCCTAACTTGTTTCCATAAGCTCACCTGTACCCTAAATGTTACCTATTCGCTAACCCTAACCCCACCCCTACACCTAAACATAACCCCAACCCTACACCTTTCCCTAACCCATACCCTAATCCTAACCCGTACACTAACACTAACCCGTGCCCTAACACGTACCCTGACCCTAACACTTTTCCGTATCCTCTCCAGTACCCTAAATCTTACCGTTCGCTAAACCTAGCCCTTTCCCTAAACAGAACGCTAACACCAACCTGACACCATACCCTAACCCATACACTGATCTTAACCCATACACCAAAATTAAGCAATTCCCTCACATGTACTTTGACACTAACACGTTTCCGTACCCTCCTGTGTACCGTAAACCTTACCTGTTCGCTAACACTTACCCTAGGTCTAAGCCTAACACTATCCACAACCCTACACAAAATCCTAACCCATACCCTAATCCTAATCCGTACAATAACACTAACCTGTGCCCTAACACCAAGCCTGACCCTAACTCGTTTCCATATGCTTACCTGTACCCTAAATATTACCTATTCGCTAACCCTAACCCTAACACTAACCCTAACCCCAATCCTACACCTTACCCTGATCCGTACTGTAATCCTAACCCGTAACCTAATACTAATCCGTGCCCTGACACGTACACAGACCGTGACACTTTTCTGTACCCTCACCTGTACCCTAAGCCTTACATTTCGCTAACCCTAACCCTAGCCCTAAAGCTAAATCTAACTCCAACCCTACACCTTACCCTAACACGTACACTAATCTTAAACCTTAAACTAACACTAACCCATTCCCGCATATGTATTTTGACCCTAAAACATTTCCGTACCCTCCCCTGTAACCTAAAAATTACCCGGTCGCTAACCCTAACCCTAGCTCTAAACCTAACCCTAACGCCAACCCTACATCTTACCCTAACCCATACACTAATCCTAAACTGTACACTAACACTAACCAGTGCCCTGAAACGTACCCTGACCCTAACACTTTTCCATACCCTCAGCTGTACGCTAAACCTAATCGTTAGCTAACCCTAACTGTAGACTTAAACCTAACCCTAACACCAACCCTACACCTTATTCTAACCCGTACCCTATTTTTAACCCCTACACTAACACTAACCCATGCCCTCACACGTAATTTGACACTAACACGTCTCCATACACTCACATGTACCATAAGCCTTAACTGTTCGCTAAGCCTATCCCTAACCCTAACGCCAACCCTAACCATTACCCTAACCCATACCCTAATCCTAACCACACATTAACACTAACACGTTTCCTAACACATAACCTGACCCAAACGCTTTTCCGTACCCTCAACTGTACCCTAAAACTTACCCGTTCGCCAACCCTAAGCCTAGCCCTAAACCTAACCCTAACCACAACCCCACACCTTACCCTAAACTCTACGCTAATCCTGACACGTACACTAACACTAACAGGTGTCCTAACATATACCCTGACCCTAAAAGTTTTCCGTACCCTCACCTGTACCCTAAACCTTACTGGTTCGCTAACCATAACCTTAGCCCTAAACATAATGCTAACACCAACCCTACACCATACCCTAACCCGTACACTAATCTTAACCCGTACACCAAAATTATGCAATGCCCTCACACGTACTTTGACACTAACACGTTTCTGTACACTCATGTACCATAAAACTTACCTGTTCGCTAACCCTAACCCTAGCCCTAAACTTAACCCTAACCTCAACCCTACACATTTCCCTAACCCGTACCCTAATCCTAACCCATACACTAACACTACACGTGCCCTAACAGGTACCCTGACCGTAACACTTTTCTGTACACTCACCTGTACCCTAAACCATACCGTTTGCTATCCTTAACCCTAGACCTAAACGGAAACCTTACCCCATCCCTAAACCTTACCCTAACGCGTACCCAATCCTAACCAGTACCCTAACACTAATCCGTGCCCTAACATGTACCCTGATCCTAACACGTTTCTGGACCATCACCTGTAACCTAAACCTTACATTTCGCTAACCCTAACCATAGCCCTAAACCTAACCCTAAACCCAACCCTACCCATTACCCTAACCCATACCGTAATCCTAACCAGTACACTAATACTAATCCATGCCCTGAAACGTAACCTGAGCCTAACACTTTTCTGTACCCTCACCTGTACCCTAAACTTTACCGTTCACAAACCCGAAACATACCCCTAAACCAAGCCCTAACACCAACCCAACACCTTACCATAAACCGTACCCTAATCCTATCCCGTACACAAACACTAATCCATGCCCTGACACGTACCCTGCCTCTAACTCTTTACCCTACTCTCTCCTGTACCCTAAATCTTACCGTTTGCTAACCCTAACCCTAGCCATAAAGCTCAATCTAACTACAACCCTACACCTTACCCTAACATGTACACTAATCTTAATGCATACACTAACACTAACCCATTCCCTCACACTTACTTTGACACTAAAACATTTCCTTACCCTCACCTGTAACATAAAGCTTACTCGTTCGCTAACCCTAACCCTACACCTAACACTAAACATAACGCCAACCCTATCCATTAGCCTAACCCATACCCTAATTCTAACCCGTACACTAACACTAATCCGTGCCCTAACATTTACCCTGACCCTTACACTTTTCCATACCCACGCCTGAACCCTAAATCTTACCATTCACTAACCCTAACCCTAGGTCTAAACCTAACCCTAAACCCAAGCCCAACCCTACACCTAACTCTAACATGTACACTAATCCTAATCCTTAAACTAACACTAACCTGTGCCCTAACACGAACCCTGACCCTAACTCATTTCCATACGCTCACCTGTACTCTAATGTTACCTATTCGCTAACCCTAACACTAGCCCTAAACCTAAACCTAACCCCAACCCTACACCTTACCCTAACCCATACCCTAATCATAACCCATACACTAACACTAACTCGTGCCCTAACACCTACCCTAACCCTACCCCAACCCTAACCCTAACACTAACCCTAAACTTTACCATTTGTTAACCATAACCGTAGCCCCAAACCTAAACCTAACTACAAACCTACTCCTAACACATACACTAAACTTAACCCATACACTAACACTAACGCAATACCACACAATCACTTTGACAATAAAACATTTCCATATGGTCAGCTGTAACCTAAACCTTACCCATTCACTAAACTTAACCCTACCCCTATCACTAACCATAACGCCAACCCTACCAATTACCCTAACCCGTACCCTAATCCTAACCTGTAAACCCACAGTAACCCCTGCCCTAACACGTACCCTGACCCTAACACTTTTCCGTAACCTCTCCTGTACCCTAAACCTTACCGTTCGCTAACTCTAACCCTAAACCTAGATGAAACCCCAACCGTACACCTTACCCTAACCCGTAAGCTAATCCTAAGCCATACACTAACACTGACACGTGTCCTAACACATACACAAACCCTAACACTTTTCTGTACCATCACCTGTACCCTAAACCTGACATTTGGCTAACCCTAACCCTAGCCATAAAGCTAACCCTAAGCCCAACCCTAAACCTTACCTAAACCGTACCCTAATCCTAACCAGTATACTACTACTAAGCCATGCCCTGACATGTACCCTGACCCTAACGCTTTTCCATAACCTCACCGGTACCCTAAACCTTACCCATTCGCTAACCCTAACCCTAGCCCTAGCCCTAGCCCTAACCCTAACGCCAACCCTACTACTTACCCTAACCCGTACCCTAATCCCAACCCATACACTATCACTAACCCATGTCCTAACACGTACCTTGACCCGAACACTTTTCCGTATCCTCTCCTGTACCCAAAATCTTACCGTTCACTAACCCTAACCCTAGCCCTAAACATAACGCTAACACCAACCTTACAGCATACCCTAACCCGTACACTAAACTTAACCCGTACAAAAACACGAACCCATGCCCTCACATGTACTTTGACACTAACACATTTCCGTACCCTCCCGTGTACCGTAAACCTTACCCGTTTGCTAACTCTAACTGTAGGCCTAACCCTAACCATAACACCAACCCTACCCATTTCCCTAACCCGTACCCTAATCCTTACCCATACACTAACACTAATCCATGCCCTAACACGTACCCTGTCCCTAACACTTTTCCATACCCACTCCTGTACCCTAAATCTTACCATTCGCTAACCCTAACCCTATGTCTAAACCTAACCCTAACCCCAACCCTACACCTAACCCTAACCCGTACCCTAATCCATACACTAACACTAACCTGTGCCCTAACATGAACCCTGACCCTAACTTGTTTCCATAAGCTCACCTGTACCCTAAATGTTACCTATTCGCTAACCCTAACCCCACCCCTACACCTAAACATAACCCCAACCCTACACCTTTCCCTAACCCATACCCTAATCCTAACCCGTACACTAACACTAACCCGTGCCCTAACACGTACCCTGACCCTAACACTTTTCCGTATCCTCTCCAGTACCCTAAATCTTACCGTTCGCTAAACCTAGCCCTTTCCCTAAACAGAACGCTAACACCAACCTGACACCATACCCTAACCCATACACTGATCTTAACCCATACACCAAAATTAAGCAATTCCCTCACATGTACTTTGACACTAACACGTTTCCGTACCCTCCTGTGTACCGTAAACCTTACCTGTTCGCTAACACTTACCCTAGGTCTAAGCCTAACACTATCCACAACCCTACACAAAATCCTAACCCATACCCTAATCCTAATCCGTACAATAACACTAACCTGTGCCCTAACACCAAGCCTGACCCTAACTCGTTTCCATATGCTTACCTGTACCCTAAATATTACCTATTCGCTAACCCTAACCCTAACACTAACCCTAACCCCAATCCTACACCTTACCCTGATCCGTACTGTAATCCTAACCTGTAACCTAATACTAATCCGTGCCCTGACACGTACACAGACCGTGACACTTTTCTGTACCCTCACCTGTACCCTAAGCCTTACATTTCGCTAACCCTAACCCTAGCCCTAAAGCTAAATCTAACTCCAACCCTACACCTTACCCTAACACGTACACTAATCTTAAACCTTAAACTAACACTAACCCATTCCCGCATATGTATTTTGACCCTAAAACATTTCCGTACCCTCCCCTGTAACCTAAAAATTACCCGGTCGCTAACCCTAACCCTAGCTCTAAACCTAACCCTAACGCCAACCCTACATCTTACCCTAACCCATACACTAATCCTAAACTGTACACTAACACTAACCAGTGCCCTGAAACGTACCCTGACCCTAACACTTTTCCATACCCTCAGCTGTACGCTAAACCTAATCGTTAGCTAACCCTAACTGTAGACTTAAACCTAACCCTAACACCAACCCTACACCTTATTCTAACCCGTACCCTATTTTTAACCCCTACACTAACACTAACCCATGCCCTCACACGTAATTTGACACTAACACGTCTCCATACACTCACATGTACCATAAGCCTTAACTGTTCGCTAAGCCTATCCCTAACCCTAACGCCAACCCTAACCATTACCCTAACCCATACCCTAATCCTAACCACACATTAACACTAACACGTTTCCTAACACATAACCTGACCCAAACGCTTTTCCGTACCCTCAACTGTACCCTAAAACTTACCCGTTCGCCAACCCTAAGCCTAGCCCTAAACCTAACCCTAACCACAACCCCACACGTTACCCTAAACTCTACGCTAATCCTGACACGTACACTAACACTAACAGGTGTCCTAACATATACCCTGACCCTAAAAGTTTTCCGTACCCTCACCTGTACCCTAAACCTTACTGGTTCGCTAACCGTAACCTTAGCCCTAAACATAATGCTAACACCAACCCTACACCATACCCTAACCCGTACACTAATCTTAACCCGTACACCAAAATTATGCAATGCCCTCACACGTACTTTGACACTAACACATTTCCGTACACTCATGTACCATAAAACTTACCTGTTCGCTAACCCTAACCCTAGCCCTAAACTTAACCCTAACCTCAACCCTACACATTTCCCTAGCCCGTACCCTAATCCTAACCCATACACTAACACTACACGTGCCCTAACAGGTACCCTGACCGTAACACTTTTCTGTACACTCACCTGTACCCTAAACCATACCGTTTGCTATCCTTAACCCTAGACCTAAACGGAAACCTTACCCCATCCCTAAACCTTACCCTAACGCGTACCCAATCCTAACCAGTACCCTAACACTAATCCGTGCCCTAACATGTACCCTGATCCTAACACGTTTCTGGACCATCACCTGTAACCTAAACCTTACATTTCGCTAACCCTAACCATAGCCCTAAACCTAACCCTAAACCCAACCCTACCCATTACCCTAACCCATACCGTAATCCTAACCAGTACACTAATACTAATCCATGCCCTGAAACGTAACCTGAGCCTAACACTTTTCTGTACCCTCACCTGTACCCTAAACTTTACCGTTCACAAACCCGAAACATACCCCTAAACCAAGCCCTAACACCAACCCAACACCTTACCATAAACCGTACCCTAATCCTATCCCGTACACAAACACTAATCCATGCCCTGACACGTACCCTGCCTCTAACTCTTTACCCTACTCTCTCCTGTACCCTAAATCTTACCGTTTGCTAACCCTAACCCTAGCCCTAAAGCTCAATCTAACTACAACCCTACACCTTACCCTAACATGTACACTAATCTTAATGCATACACTAACACTAACCCATTCCCTCACACTTACTTTGACACTAAAACATTTCCTTACCCTCACCTGTAACATAAAGCTTACTCGTTCGCTAACCCTAACCCTAGCCCTAACACTAAACATAACGCCAACCCTATCCATTAGCCTAACCCATACCCTAATTCTAACCCGTACACTAACACTAATCCGTGCCCTAACATTTACCCTGACCCTTACACTTTTCCATACCCACGCCTGAACCCTAAATCTTACCATTCACTAACCCTAACCCTAGGTCTAAACCTAACCCTAAACCCAAGCCCAACCCTACACCTAACTCTAACATGTACACTAATCCTAATCCTTAAACTAACACTAACCTGTGCCCTAACACGAACCCTGACCCTAACTCATTTCCATACGCTCACCTGTACTCTAATGTTACCTATTCGCTAACCCTAACACTAGCCCTAAACCTAAACCTAACCCCAACCCTACACCTTACCCTAACCCATACCCTAATCATAACCCATACACTAACACTAACTCGTGCCCTAACACCTACCCTAACCCTACCCCTAACCCTAACCCTAACACTAACCCTAAACTTTACCATTTGTTAACCATAACCGTAGCCCCAAACCTAAACCTAACTACAAACCTACTCCTAACACATACACTAATCTTAACCCATACACTAACACTAACGCAATACCACACACGTACTTTGACAATAAAACATTTCCGTATGGTCAGCTGTAACCTAAACCTTACCCGTTCACTAAACTTAACCCTACCCCTAACACTAACCATAACGCCAACCCTACCAATTACCCTAACCCGTACCCTAATCCTAACCTGTAAACCCACAGTAACCCCTGCCCTAACACGTACCCTGACCCTAACACTTTTCCGTAACCTCTCCTGTACCCTAAACCTTACCGTTCGCTAACTCTAACCCTAAACCTAGATGAAACCCCAACCGTACACCTTACCCTAACCCGTAAGCTAATCCTAAGCCATACACTAACACTGACACGTGTCCTAACACATACACAAACCCTAACACTTTTCTGTACCATCACCTGTACCCTAAACCTGACATTTGGCTAACCCTAACCCTAGCCATAAAGCTAACCCTAAGCCCAACCCTAAACCTTACCTAAACCGTACCCTAATCCTAACCAGTATACTACTACTAAGCCATGCCCTGACATGTACCCTGACCCTAACGCTTTTCCATAACCTCACCGGTACCCTAAACCTTACCCATTCGCTAACCCTAACCCTAGCCCTAGCCCTAGCCCTAACCCTAACGCCAACCCTACTACTTACCCTAACCCGTACCCTAATCCCAACCCATACACTATCACTAACCCATGTCCTAACACGTACCTTGACCCGAACACTTTTCCGTATCCTCTCCTGTACCCAAAATCTTACCGTTCACTAACCCTAACCCTAGCCCTAAACATAACGCTAACACCAACCTTACAGCATACCCTAACCCGTACACTAAACTTAACCCGTACAAAAAAACGAACCCATGCCCTCACATGTACTTTGACACTAACACATTTCCGTACCCTCCCGTGTACCGTAAACCTTACCCGTTTGCTAACTCTAACTGTAGGCCTAACCCTAACCATAACACCAACCCTACCCATTTCCCTAACCCGTACCCTAATCCTTACCCATACACTAACACTAATCCATGCCCTAACACGTACCCTGTCCCTAACACTTTTCCATACCCACTCCTGTACCCTAAATCTTACCATTCGCTAACCCTAACCCTATGTCTAAACCTAACCCTAACCCCAACCCTACACCTAACTCTAACCCGTACCCTAATCCATACACTAACACTAACCTGTGCCCTAACATGAACCCTGACCCTAACTTGTTTCCATAAGCTCACCTGTACCCTAAATGTTACCTATTCGCTAACCCTAACCCCAGCCCTACACCTAAACATAACCCCAACCCTACACCTTTCCCTAACCCATACCCTAATCCTAACCCGTACACTAACACTAACCCGTGCCCTAACACGTACCCTGACCCTAACACTTTTCCGTATCCTCTCCAGTACCCTAAATCTTACCGTTCGCTAAACCTAGCCCTTTCCCTAAACAGAACGCTAACACCAACCTGACTCCATACCCTAACCCATACACTGATCTTAACCCATACACCAAAATTAAGCAATTCCCTCACATGTACTTTGACACTAACACGTTTCCGTACCCTCCTGTGTACCGTAAACCTTACCTGTTCGCTAAAACTTACCCTAGGTCTAAGCCTAACACTATCCACAACCCTACACAAAATCCTAAACCATACCCTAATCCTAATCCGTACAATAACACTAACATGTGCCCTAACACCAAGCCTGACCCTAACTCGTTTCCATATGCTTACCTGTACCCTAAATATTACCTATTCGCTAACCCTAACCCTAACACTAACCCTAACCCCAATCCTACACCTTACCCTGATCCGTACTGTAATCCTAACCCGTAACCTAATACTAATCCGTGCCCTGACACGTACACAGACCGTGACACTTTTCTGTACCCTCACCTGTACCCTAAGCCTTACATTTCGCTAACCCTAACCCTAGCCCTAAAGCTAAATCTAACTCCAACCCTACACCTTACCCTAACACGTACACTAATCTTAAACCTTAAACTAACACTAACCCATTCCCGCATATGTATTTTGACCCTAAAACATTTCCGTACCCTCCCCTGTAACCTAAAAATTACCCGGTCGCTAACCCTAACCCTAGCTCTAAACCTAACCCTAACGCCAACCCTACATCTTACCCTAACCCATACACTAATCCTAAACTGTACACTAACACTAACCAGTGCCCTGAAACGTACCCTGACCCTAACACTTTTCCATACCCTCAGCTGTACGCTAAACCTAATCGTTAGCTAACCCTAACTGTAGACTTAAACCTAACCCTAACACCAACCCTACACCTTATTCTAACCCGTACCCTATTTTTAACCCCTACACTAACACTAACCCATGCCCTCACACGTAATTTGACACTAACACGTCTCCATACACTCACATGTACCATAAGCCTTAACTGTTCGCTAAGCCTATCCCTAACCCTAACGCCAACCCTAACCATTACCCTAACCCATACCCTAATCCTAACCACACATTAACACTAACACGTTTCCTAACACATAACCTGACCCAAACGCTTTTCCGTACCCTCAACTGTACCCTAAAACTTACCCGTTCGCCAACCCTAAGCCTAGCCCTAAACCTAACCCTAACCACAACCCCACACCTTACCCTAAACTCTACGCTAATCCTGACACGTACACTAACACTAACAGGTGTCCTAACATATACCCTGACCCTAAAAGTTTTCCGTACCCTCACCTGTACCCTAAACCTTACTGGTTCGCTAACCATAACCTTAGCCCTAAACATAATGCTAACACCAACCCTACACCATACCCTAACCCGTACACTAATCTTAACCCGTACACCAAAATTATGCAATGCCCTCACACGTACTTTGACACTAACACGTTTCTGTACACTCATGTACCATAAAACTTACCTGTTCGCTAACCCTAACCCTAGCCCTAAACTTAACCCTAACCTCAACCCTACACATTTGCCTAACCCGTACCCTAATCCTAACCCATACACTAACACTACACGTGCCCTAACAGGTACCCTGACCGTAACACTTTTCTGTACACTCACCTGTACCCTAAACCATACCGTTTGCTATCCTTAACCCTAGACCTAAACGGAAACCTTACCCCATCCCTAAACCTTACCCTAACGCGTACCCAATCCTAACCAGTACCCTAACACTAATCCGTGCCCTAACATGTACCCTGATCCTAACACGTTTCTGGACCATCACCTGTAACCTAAACCTTACATTTCGCTAACCCTAACCATAGCCCTAAACCTAACCCTAAACCCAACCCTACCCATTACCCTAACCCATACTGTAATCCTAACCAGTACACTAATACTAATCCATGCCCTGAAACGTAACCTGAGCCTAACACTTTTCTGTACCCTCACCTGTACCCTAAACTTTACCGTTCACAAACCCGAAACATACCCCTAAACCAAGCCCTAACACCAACCCAACACCTTACCATAAACCGTACCCTAATCCTATCCCGTACACAAACACTAATCCATGCCCTGACACGTACCCTGCCTCTAACTCTTTACCCTACTCTCTCCTGTACCCTAAATCTTACCGTTTGCTAACCCTAACCCTAGCCCTAAAGCTCAATCTAACTACAACCCTACACCTTACCCTAACATGTACACTAATCTTAATGCATACACTAACACTAACCCATTCCCTCACACTTACTTTGACACTAAAACATTTCCTTACCCTCACCTGTAACATAAAGCTTACTCGTTCGCTAACCCTAACCCTAGCCCTAACACTAAACATAACGCCAACCCTATCCATTAACCTAACCCATACCCTAATTCTAACCCGTACACTAACACTAATCTGTGCCCTAACATTTACCCTGACCCTTACACTTTTCCATACCCACGCCTGAACCCTAAATCTTACCATTCACTAACCCTAACCCTAGGTCTAAACCTAACCCTAAACCCAAGCCCAACCCTACACCTAACTCTAACATGTACACTAATCCTAATCCTTAAACTAACACTAACCTGTGCCCTAACACGAACCCTGACCCTAACTCATTTCCATACGCTCACCTGTACTCTAATGTTACCTATTCGCTAACCCTAACACTAGCCCTAAACCTAAACCTAACCCCAACCCTACACCTTACCCTAACCCATACCCTAATCATAACCCATACACTAACACTAACTCGTGCCCTAACACCTACCCTAACCCTACCCCTAACCCTAACCCTAACACTAACCCTAAACTTTACCATTTGTTAACCATAACCGTAGCCCCAAACCTAAACCTAACTACAAACCTACTCCTAACACATACACTAATCTTAACCCATACACTAACACTAACGCAATACCACACACGTACTTTGACAATAAAACATTTCCGTATGGTCAGCTGTAACCTAAACCTTACCCGTTCACTAAACTTAACCCTACCCCTAACACTAACCATAACGCCAACCCTACCAATTACCCTAACCCGTACCCTAATCCTAACCTGTAAACCCACACTAACCCCTGCCCTAACACGTACCCTGACCCTAACACTTTTCCGTAACCTCACCTGTACCCTAAACCTTACCGTTCGCTAACCCTAACCCTAAACCTAGACGAAACACCAACCGTACACCTTACCCTAACCCGTAAGCTAATCCTAAGCCATACACTAACACTGACACGTGTCCTAACACATACACAAACCCTAACACTTTTCTGTACCATCACCTGTACCCTAAACCTGACATTTGGCTAACCCTAACCCTAGCCATAAAGCTAACCCTAAGCCCAACCCTAAACCTTACCTAAACCGTACCCTAATCCTAACCAGTATACTACTACTAAGCCATGCCCTGACATGTACCCTGACCCTAACGCTTTTCCATAACCTCACCGGTACCCTAAACCTTACCCATTCGCTAACCCTAACCCTAGCCCTAGCCCTAGCCCTAACCCTAACGCCAACCCTACTACTTACCCTAACCCGTACCCTAATCCCAACCCATACACTATCACTAACCCATGTCCTAACACGTACCTTGACCCGAACACTTTTCCGTATCCTCTCCTGTACCCAAAATCTTACCGTTCACTAACCCTAACCCTAGCCCTAAACATAACGCTAACACCAACCTTACAGCATACCCTAACCCGTACACTAAACTTAACCCGTACAAAAAAACGAACCCATGCCCTCACATGTACTTTGACACTAACACATTTCCGTACCCTCCCGTGTACCGTAAACCTTACCCGTTTGCTAACTCTAACTGTAGGCCTAACCCTAACCATAACACCAACCCTACCCATTTCCCTAACCCGTACCCTAATCCTTACCCATACACTAACACTAATCCATGCCCTAACACGTACCCTGACCCTAACACTTTTCCATACCCACTCCTGTACCCTAAATCTTACCATTCGCTAACCCTAACCCTATGTCTAAACCTAACCCTAACCCCAACCCTACACCTAACCCTAACCCGTACCCTAATCCATACACTAACACTAACCTGTGCCCTAACATGAACCCTGACCCTAACTTGTTTCCATAAGCTCACCTGTACCCTAAATGTTACCTATTCGCTAACCCTAACCCCACCCCTACACCTAAACATAACCGCAACCCTACACCTTTCCCTAACCCATACCCTAATCCTAACCCGTACACTAACACTAACCCGTGCCCTAACACGTACCCTGACCCTAACACTTTTCCGTATCCCCTCCAGTACCCTAAATCTTACCGTTCGCTAAACCTAGCCCTTTCCCTAAACAGAACGCTAACACCAACCTGACACCATACCCTAACCCATACACTGATCTTAACCCATACACCAAAATTAAGCAATTCCCTCACATGTACTTTGACACTAACACGTTTCCGTACCCTCCTGTGTACCGTAAACCTTACCTGTTCGCTAACACTTACCCTAGGTCTAAGCCTAACACTATCCACAACCCTACACAAAATCCTAACCCATACCCTAATCCTAATCCGTACAATAACACTAACCTGTGCCCTAACACCAAGCCTGACCCTAACTCGTTTCCATATGCTTACCTGTACCCTAAATATTACCTATTCGCTAACCCTAACCCTAACACTAACCCTAACCCCAATCCTACACCTTACCCTAATCCGTACTGTAATCCTAACCCGTACCCTAATACTAATCCGTGCCCTGACACGTACACAGACCGTAACACTTTTCTGTACACTCACCTGTACCCTAAGCCTTACATTTCGCTAACCCTAACCCTAGCCCTAAAGCTAAATCTAACTCCAACCCTACACCTTACCCTAACACGTACACTAATCTTAAACCTTAAACTAACACTAACCCATTCCCGCATATGTATTTTGACCCTAAAACATTTCCGTACCCTCCCCTGTAACCTAAAAATTACCCGGTCGCTAACCCTAACCCTAGCTCTAAACCTAACCCTAACGCCAACCCTACATCTTACCCTAACCCATACACTAATCCTAAACCGTACACTAACACTAACCAGTGCCCTGAAACGTACCCTGACCCTAACACTTTTCCATACCCTCAGCTGTACACTAAACCTAATCGTTAGCTAACCCTAACTGTAGACTTAAACCTAACCCTAACACCAACCCTACACCTTATTCTAACCCGTACCCTATTTTTAACCCCTACACTAACACTAACCCATGCCCTCACACGTAATTTGACACTAACACGTCTCCATACACTCACATGTACCATAAGCCTTAACTGTTCGCTAAGCCTATCCCTAACCCTAACGCCAACCCTAACCATTACCCTAACCCATACCCTAATCCTAACCACACATTAACACTAACACGTTTCCTAACACATAACCTGACCCAAACGCTTTTCCGTACCCTCAACTGTACCCTAAAACTTACCCGTTCGCCAACCCTAAGCCTAGCCCTAAACCTAACCCTAACCACAACCCCACACCTTACCCTAAACTCTACGCTAATCCTGACACGTACACTAACACTAACAGGTGTCCTAACATATACCCTGACCCTAAAAGTTTTCCGTACCCTCACCTGTACCCTAAACCTTACTGGTTCGCTAACCGTAACCTTAGCCCTAAACATAATGCTAACACCAACCCTACACCATACCCTAACCCGTACACTAATCTTAACCCGTACACCAAAATTATGCAATGCCCTCACACGTACTTTGACACTAACACGATTCCGTACACTCATGTACCATAAAACTTACCTGTTCGCTAACCCTAACCCTAGCCCTAAACTTAACCCTAACCTCAACCCTACACATTTCCCTAACCCGTACCCTAATCCTAACCCATACACTAACACTACACGTGCCCTAACAGGTACCCTGACCGTAACACTTTTCTGTACACTCACCTGTACCCTAAACCATACCGTTTGCTATCCTTAACCCTAGACCTAAACGTAAACCTTACCCCATCCCTAAACCTTACCCTAACGCGTACCCAATCCTAACCAGTACCCTAACACTAATCCGTGCCCTAACATGTACCCTGATCCTAACACGTTTCTGGACCATCACCTGTAACCTAAACCTTACATTTCGCTAACCCTAACCATAGCCCTAAACCTAACCCTAAACCCAACCCTACCCATTACCCTAACCCATACCGTAATCCTAACCAGTACACTAATACTAATCCGTGCCCTGAAACGTAACCGGAGCCTAACACTTTTCTGTACCCTCACCTGTACCCTAAACTTTACCGTTCACAAACCCGAAACATACCCCTAAACCAAGCCCTAACACCAACCCAACACCTTACCATAAACCGTACCCTAATCCTATCCCATACACAAACACTAATCCATGCCCTGACACGTACCCTGCCTCTAACTCTTTACCCTACTCTCTCCTGTACCCTAAATCTTACCGTTTGCTAACCCTAACCCTAGCCCTAAAGCTAAATCTAACTACAACCCTACACCTTACCCTAACATGTACACTAATCTTAATGCATACACTAACACTAACCCATTCCCTCACACTTACTTTGACACTAAAACATTTCCTTACCCTCACCTGTAACCTAAAGCTTACTCGTTCGCTAACCCTACCCCTAGCCCTAACACTAAACATAACGCCAACCCTATCCATTAGCCTAACCCGTACCCTAATTCTTACCCGTACACTAACACTAATCCGTGCCCTAACATTTACCCTGACCCTTACACTTTTCCATACCCACGCCTGGACCCTAAATCTTACCATTCACTAACCCTAACCCTAGGTCTAAACCTAACCCTAAACCCAAGCCCAACCCTACACCTAACTCTAACATGTACACTAATCCTAATCCTTAAACTAACACTAACCTGTGCCCTAACAAGAACCCTGACCCTAACTCATTTCCATACGCTCACCTGTACTCTAATGTTACCTATTCGCTAACCCTAACACTAGCCCTAAACCTAAACCTAACCCCAACCCTACACCTTACCCTAACCCATACCCTAATCATAACCCATACACTAACACTAACTCGTGCCCTAACACCTACCCTAACCCTACCCCAACCCTAACCCTAACAGTAACCCTAAACTTTACCATTTGTTAACCATAACCGTAGCCCCAAACCTAAACCAAACTACAAACCTACTCCTAACACATACACTAAACTTAACCCATACACTAACACTAACGCAATACCACACACGTACTTTGACAATAAAACATTTCCATATGGTCAGCTGTAACCTAAACCTTACCCATTCACTAAACTTAACCCTACCCCTAACACTAACCATAACGCCAACCCTACCAATTACCCTAACCCGTACCCTAATTCTAACCTGTAAACCCACACTAACCCCTGCCCTAACACGTTCCCTGACCCTAACACTTTTCCGTAACCTCACCTGTACCCTAAACCTTACCGTTCGCTAACCCTAACCCTAAACCTAGATGAAACCCCAACCGTACACCTTACCCTAACCCGTAAGCTAATCCTAAGCCATACACTAACACTGACACGTGTCCTAACACATACACAAACCCTAACACTTTTCTGTACCATCACCTGTACCCTAAACCTGACATTTGGCTAACCCTAACCCTAGCCATAAAGCTAACCCTAAGCCCAACCCTAAACCTTACCTAAACCGTACCCTAATCCTAACCAGTATACTACTACTAAGCCATGCCCTGACATGTACCCTGACCCTAACGCTTTTCCATAACCTCACCGGTACCCTAAACCTTACCCATTCGCTAACCCTAACCCTAGCCCTAGCCCTAGCCCTAAACCTAACGCCAACCCTACTACTTACCCTAACCCGTACCCTAATCCCAACCCATACACTATCACTAACCCATGTCCTAACACGTACCTTGACCCGAACACTTTTCCGTATCCTCTCCTGTACCCAAAATCTTACCGTTCACTAACCCTAACCCTAGCCCTAAACATAACGCTAACACCAACCTTACAGCATACCCTAACCCGTACACTAAACTTAACCCGTACAAAAAAACGAACCCATGCCCTCACATGTACTTTGACACTAACACATTTCCGTACCCTCCCGTGTACCGTAAACCTTACCCGTTTGCTAACTCTAACTGTAGGCCTAACCCTAACCATAACACCAACCCTACCCATTTCCCTAACCCGTACCCTAATCCTTACCCATACACTAACACTAATCCATGCCCTAACACGTACCCTGTCCCTAACACTTTTCCATACCCACTCCTGTACCCTAAATCTTACCATTCGCTAACCCTAACCCTATGTCTAAACCTAACCCTAACCCCAACCCTACACCTAACCCTAACCCGTACCCTAATCCATACACTAACACTAACCTGTGCCCTAACATGAACCCTGACCCTAACTTGTTTCCATAAGCTCACCTGTACCCTAAATGTTACCTATTCGCTAACCCTAACCCCACCCCTACACCTAAACATAACCCCAACCCTACACCTTTCCCTAACCCATACCCTAATCCTAACCCGTACACTAACACTAACCCGTGCCCTAACACGTACCCTGACCCTAACACTTTTCCGTATCCTCTCCAGTACCCTAAATCTTACCGTTCGCTAAACCTAGCCCTTTCCCTAAACAGAACGCTAACACCAACCTGACACCATACCCTAACCCATACACTGATCTTAACCCATACACCAAAATTAAGCAATTCCCTCACATGTACTTTGACACTAACACGTTTCCGTACCCTCCTGTGTACCGTAAACCTTACCTGTTCGCTAACACTTACCCTAGGTCTAAGCCTAACACTATCCACAACCCTACACAAAATCCTAACCCATACCCTAATCCTAATCCGTACAATAACACTAACCTGTGCCCTAACACCAAGCCTGACCCTAACTCGTTTCCATATGCTTACCTGTACCCTAAATATTACCTATTCGCTAACCCTAACCCTAACACTAACCCTAACCCCAATCCTACACCTTACCCTGATCCGTACTGTAATCCTAACCCGTAACCTAATACTAATCCGTGCCCTGACACGTACACAGACCGTGACACTTTTCTGTACCCTCACCTGTACCCTAAGCCTTACATTTCGCTAACCCTAACCCTAGCCCTAAAGCTAAATCTAACTCCAACCCTACACCTTACCCTAACACGTATACTAATCTTAAACCTTAAACTAACACTAACCCATTCCCGCATATGTATTTTGACCCTAAAACATTTCCGTACCCTCCCCTGTAACCTAAAAATTACCCGGTCGCTAACCCTAACCCTAGCTCTAAACCTAACCCTAACGCCAACCCTACATCTTACCCTAACCCATACACTAATCCTAAACTGTACACTAACACTAACCAGTGCCCTGAAACGTACCCTGACCCTAACACTTTTCCATACCCTCAGCTGTACGCTAAACCTAATCGTTAGCTAACCCTAACTGTAGACTTAAACCTAACCCTAACACCAACCCTACACCTTATTCTAACCCGTACCCTATTTTTAACCCCTACACTAACACTAACCCATGCCCTCACACGTAATTTGACACTAACACGTCTCCATACACTCACATGTACCATAAGCCTTAACTGTTCGCTAAGCCTATCCCTAACCCTAACGCCAACCCTAACCATTACCCTAACCCATACCCTAATCCTAACCACACATTAACACTAACACGTTTCCTAACACATAACCTGACCCAAACACTTTTCCGTACCCTCAACTCTACCCTAAAACTTACCCGTTCGCCAACCCTAAGCCTAGCCCTAAACCTAACCCTAACCACAACCCCACACCTTACCCTAAACTCTACGCTAATCCTGACACGTACACTAACACTAACAGGTGTCCTAACATATACCCTGACCCTAAAAGTTTTCCGTACCCTCACCTGTACCCTAAACCTTACTGGTTCGCTAACCATAACCTTAGCCCTAAACATAATGCTAACAGCAACCCTACACCATACCCTAACCCGTACACTAATCTTAACCCGTACACCAAAATTATGCAATGCCCTCACACGTACTTTGACACTAACACGTTTCTGTACACTCATGTACCATAAAACTTACCTGTTCGCTAACCCTAACCCTAGCCCTAAACTTAACCCTAACCTCAACCCTACACATTTCCCTAACCCGTACCCTAATCCTAACCCATACACTAACACTACACGTGCCCTAACAGGTACCCTGACCGTAACACTTTTCTGTACACTCACCTGTACCCTAAACCATACCGTTTGCTATCCTTAACCCTAGACCTAAACGTAAACCTTACCCCATCCCTAAACCTTACCCTAATGCGTACCCAATCCTAACCAGTACCCTAACACTAATCCGTGCCCTAACATGTACCCTGATCCTAACACGTTTCTGGACCATCACCTGTAACATAAACCTTACATTTCGCTAACCCTAACCATAGCCCTAAACCTAACCCTAAACCCAACCCTACCCATTACCCTAACCCATACCGTAATCCTAACCAGTACACTAATACTAATCCATGCCCTGAAACGTAACCTGAGCCTAACACTTTTCTGTACCCTCACCTGTACCCTAAACTTTACCGTTCACAAACCCGAAACATACCCCTAAACCAAGCCCTAACACCAACCCAACACCTTACCATAAACCGTACCCTAATCCTATCCCGTACACAAACACTAATCCATGCCCTGACACGTACCCTGCCTCTAACTCTTTACCCTACTCTCTCCTGTACCCTAAATCTTACCGTTTGCTAACCCTAACCCTAGCCCTAAAGCTCAATCTAACTACAACCCTACACCTTACCCTAACATGTACACTAATCTTAATGCATACACTAACACTAACCCATTCCCTCACACTTACTTTGACACTAAAACATTTCCTTACCCTCACCTGTAACATAAAGCTTACTCGTTCGCTAACCCTAACCCTAGCCCTAACACTAAACATAACGCCAACCCTATCCATTAGCCTAACCCATACCCTAATTCTAACCCGTACACTAACACTAATCCGTGCCCTAACATTTACCCTGACCCTTACACTTTTCCATACCCACGCCTGAACCCTAAATCTTACCATTCACTAACCCTAACCCTAGGTCTAAACCTAACCCTAAACCCAAGCCCAACCCTACACCTAACTCTAACATGTACACTAATCCTAATCCTTAAACTAACACTAACCTGTGCCCTAACATGAACCCTGACCCTAACTCATTTCCATACGCTCACCTGTACTCTAATGTTACCTATTCGCTAACCCTAACACTAGCCCTAAACCTAAACCTAACCCCAACCCTACACCTTACCCTAACCCATACCCTAATCATAACCCATACACTAACACTAACTCGTGCCCTAACACCTACCCTAACCCTACCCCAACCCTAACCCTAACACTAACCCTAAACTTTACCATTTGTTAACCATAACCGTAGCCCCAAACCTAAACCTAACTACAAACCTACTCCTAACACATACACTAATCTTAACCCATACACTAACACTAACGCAATACCACACACTCACTTTGACAATAAAACATTTCCGTATGGTCAGCTGTAACCTAAACCTTACCCGTTCACTAAACTTAACCCTACCCCTAACACTAACCATAACGCCAACCCTACCAATTACCCTAACCCGTACCCTAATTCTAACCTGTAAACCCACACTAACCCCTGCCCTAACACGTACCCTGACCCTAACACTTTTCCGTAACCTCACCTGTACCCTAAACCTTACCGTTCGCTAACCCTAACCCTAAACCTAGACGAAACCCCAACCGTACACCTTACCCTAACCCGTAAGCTAATCCTAAGCCATACACTAACACTGACACGTGTCCTAACACATACACAAACCCTAACACTTTTCTGTACCATCACCTGTACCCTAAACCTGACATTTGGCTAACCCTAACCCTAGCCATAAAGCTAACCCTAAGCCCAACCCTAAACCTTACCTAAACCGTACCCTAATCCTAACCAGTATACTACTACTAAGCCATGCCCTGACATGTACCCTGACCCTAACGCTTTTCCATAACCTCACCGGTACCCTAAACCTTACCCATTCGCTAACCCTAACCCTAGCCCTAGCCCTAGCCCTAACCCTAACGCCAACCCTACTACTTACCCTAACCCGTACCCTAATCCCAACCCATACACTATCACTAACCCATGTCCTAACACGTACCTTGACCCGAACACTTTTCCGTATCCTCTCCTGTACCCCAAATCTTACCGTTCACTAACCCTAACCCTAGCCCTAAACATAACGCTAACACCAACCTTACAGCATACCCTAACCCGTACACTAAACTTAACCGTACAAAAAAACGAACCCATGCCCTCACATGTACTTTGACACTAACACATTTCCGTACCCTCCCGTGTACCGTAAACCTTACCCGTTTGCTAACTCTAACTGTAGGCCTAACCCTAACCATAACACCAACCCTACCCATTTCCCTAACCCGTACCCTAATCCTTACCCATACACTAACACTAATCCATGCCCTAACACGTACCCTGACCCTAACACTTTTCCATACCCACTCCTGTACCCTAAATCTTACCATTCGCTAACCCTAACCCTATGTCTAAACCTAACCCTAACCCCAACCCTACACCTAACCCTAACCCGTACCCTAATCCATACACTAACACTAACCTGTGCCCTAACATGAACCCTGACCCTAACTTGTTTCCATAAGCTCACCTGTACCCTAAATGTTACCTATTCGCTAACCCTAACCCCACCCCTACACCTAAACATAACCGCAACCCTACACCTTTCCCTAACCCATACCCTAATCCTAACCCGTACACTAACACTAACCCGTGCCCTAACATGTACCCTGACCCTAACACTTTTCCGTATCCTCTCCAGTACCCTAAATCTTACCGTTCGCTAAACCTAGCCCTTTCCCTAAACAGAACGCTAACACCAACCTGACACCATACCCTAACCCATACACTGATCTTAACCCATACACCAAAATTAAGCAATTCCCTCACATGTACTTTGACACTAACACGTTTCCGTACCCTCCTGTGTACCGTAAACCTTACCTGTTCGCTAACACTTACCCTAGGTCTAAGCCTAACACTATCCACAACCCTACACAAAATCCTAACCCATACCCTAATCCTAATCCGTACAATAACACTAACCTGTGCCCTAACACCAAGCCTGACCCTAACTCGTTTCCATATGCTTACCTGTACCCTAAATATTACCTATTCGCTAACCCTAACCCTAACACTAACCCTAACCCCAATCCTACACCTTACCCTGACCCGTACTGTAATCCTAACCCGTACCCTAATACTAATCCGTGCCCTGACACGTACACAGACCGTGACACTTTTCTGTACCCTCACCTGTACCCTAAGCCTTACATTTCGCTAACCCTAACCCTAGCCCTAAAGCTAAATCTAACTCCAACCCTACACCTTACCCTAACACGTACACTAATCTTAAACCTTAAACTAACACTAACCCATTCCCGCATATGTATTTTGACCCTAAAACATTTCCGTACCCTCCCCTGTAACCTAAAAATTACCCGGTCGCTAACCCTAACCCTAGCTCTAAACCTAACCCTAACGCCAACCCTACATCTTACCCTAACCCATACACTAATCCTAAACTGTACACTAACACTAACCAGTGCCCTGAAACGTACCCTGACCCTAACACTTTTCCATACCCTCAGCTGTACGCTAAACCTAATCGTTAGCTAACCCTAACTGTAGACTTAAACCTAGCCCTAACACCAACCCTACACCTTATTCTAACCCGTACCCTATTTTTAACCCCTACACTAACACTAACCCATGCCCTCACACGTAATTTGACACTAACACGTCTCCATACACTCACATGTACCATAAGCCTTAACTGTTCGCTAAGCCTATCCCTAACCCTAACGCCAACCCTAACCATTACCCTAACCCATACCCTAATCCTAACCACACATTAACACTAACACGTTTCCTAACACATAACCTGACCCAAACGCTTTTCCGTGCCCTCAACTGTACCCTAAAACTTACCCGTTCGCCAACCCTAAGCCTAGCCCTAAACCTAACCCTAACCACAACCCCACACCTTACCCTAAACTGTACGCTAATCCTGACACGTACACTAACACTAACAGGTGTCCTAACATATACCCTGACCCTAAAAGTTTTCCGTACCCTCACCTGTACCCTAAACCTTACTGGTTCGCTAACCATAACCTTAGCCCTAAACATAATGCTAACAGCAACCCTACACCATACCCTAACCCGTACACTAATCTTAACCCGTACACCAAAATTATGCAATGCCCTCACACGTACTTTGACACTAACACGTTTCTGTACACTCATGTACCATAAAACTTACCTGTTCGCTAACCCTAACCCTAGCCCTAAACTTAACCCTAACCTCAACCCTACACATTTCCCTAACCCGTACCCTAATCCTAACCCATACACTAACACTACACGTGCCCTAACAGGTACCCTGACCGTAACACTTTTCTGTACACTCACCTGTACCCTAAACCATACCGTTTGCTATCCTTAACCCTAGACCTAAACGTAAACCTTACCCCATCCCTAAACCTTACCCTAATGCGTACCCAATCCTAACCAGTACCCTAACACTAATCCGTGCCCTAACATGTACCCTGATCCTAACACGTTTCTGGACCATCACCTGTAACCTAAACCTTACATTTCGCTAACCCTAACCATAGCCCTAAACCTAACCCTAAACTCAACCCTACCCATTACCCTAACCCATACCGTAATCCTAACCAGTACACTAATACTAATCCATGCCCTGAAACGTAACCTGAGCCTAACACTTTTCTGTACCCTCACCTGTACCCTAAACTTTACCGTTCACAAACCCGAAACATACCCCTAAACCAAGCCCTAACACCAACCCAACACCTTACCATAAACCGTACCCTAATCCTATCCCGTACACAAACACTAATCCATGCCCTGACACGTACCCTGCCTCTAACTCTTTACCCTACTCTCTCCTGTACCCTAAATCTTACCGTTTGCTAACCCTAACCCTAGCCCTAAAGCTAAATCTAACTACAACCCTACACCTTACCCTAACATGTACACTAATCTTAATGCATACACTAACACTAACCCATTCCCTCACACTTACTTTGACACTAAAACATTTCCTTACCCTCACCTGTAACGTAAAGCTTACTCGTTCGCTAACCCTAACCCTAGCCCTAACACTAAACATAACGCCAACCCTATCCATTAGCCTAACCCGTACCCTAATTCTAACCCGTACACTAACACTAATCCGTGCCCTAACATTTCCCCTGACACTTACACTTTTCCATACCCACGCCTGAACCCTAAATCTTACCATTCACTAACCCTAACCCTAGGTCTAAACCTAACCCTAAACCCAAGCCCAACCCTACACCTAACTCTAACATGTACACTAATCCTAATCCTTAAACTAACACTAACCTGTGCCCTAACACGAACCCTGACCCTAACTCATTTCCATACGCTCACCTGTACTCTAATGTTACCTATTCGCTAACCCTAACACTAGCCCTAAACCTAAACCTAACCCCAACCCTACACCTTACCCTAACCCATACCCTAATCATAACCCATACACTAACACTAACTCGTGCCCTAACACCTACCCTAACCCTACCCCTAACCCTAACCCTAACACTAACCCTAAACTTTACCATTTGTTAACCATAACTGTAGCCCCAAACCTAAACCTAACTACAAACCTACTCCTAACACATACACTAATCTTAACCCATACACTAACACTAACGCAATACCACACACGTACTTTGACAATAAAACATTTCCGTATGGTCAGCTGTAACCTAAACCTTACCCGTTCACTAAACTTAACCCTACCCCTAACACTAACCATAACGCCAACCCTACCAATTACCCTAACCCGTACCCTAATCCTAACCTGTAAACCCACACTAACCCCTGCCCTAACACGTACCCTGACCCTAACACTTTTCCGTAACCTCACCTGTACCCTAAACCTTACCGTTCGCTAACCCTAACCCTAAACCTAGACGAAACCCCAACCGTACACCTTACCCTAACCCGTAAGCTAATCCTAAGCCATACACTAACACTGACACGTGTCCTAACACATACACAAACCCTAACACTTTTCTGTACCATCACCTGTACCCTAAACCTGACATTTGGCTAACCCTAACCCTAGCCATAAAGCTAACCCTAAGCCCAACCCTAAACCTTACCTAAACCGTACCCTAATCCTAACCAGTATACTACTACTAAGCCATGCCCTGACATGTACCCTGACCCTAACGCTTTTCCATAACCTCACCGGTACCCTAAACCTTACCCATTCGCTAACCCTAACCCTAGCCCTAGCCCTAGCCCTAACCCTAACGCCAACCCTACTACTTACCCTAACCCGTACCCTAATCCCAACCCATACACTATCACTAACCCATGTCCTAACACGTACCTTGACCCGAACACTTTTCCGTATCCTCTCCTGTACCCAAAATCTTACCGTTCACTAACCCTAACCCTAGCCCTAAACATAACGCTAACACCAACCTTACAGCATACCCTAACCCGTACACTAAACTTAACCCGTACAAAAAAACGAACCCATGCCCTCACATGTACTTTGACACTAACACATTTCCGTACCCTCCCGTGTACCGTAAACCTTACCCGTTTGCTAACTCTAACTGTAGGCCTAACCCTAACCATAACACCAACCCTACCCATTTCCCTAACCCGTACCCTAATCCTTACCCATACACTAACACTAATCCATGCCCTAACACGTACCCTGACCCTAACACTTTTCCATACCCACTCCTGTACCCTAAATCTTACCATTCGCTAACCCTAACCCTATGTCTAAACCTAACCCTAACCCCAACCCTACACCTAACCCTAACCCGTACCCTAATCCATACACTAACACTAACCTGTGCCCTAACATGAACCCTGACCCTAACTTGTTTCCATAAGCTCACCTGTACCCTAAATGTTACCTATTCGCTAACCCTAACCCCACCCCTACACCTAAACATAACCGCAACCCTACACCTTTCCCTAACCCATACCCTAATCCTAACCCGTACACTAACACTAACCCGTGCCCTAACACGTACCCTGACCCTAACACTTTTCCGTATCCTCTCCAGTACCCTAAATCTTACCGTTCGCTAAACCTAGCCCTTTCCCTAAACAGAACGCTAACACCAACCTGACACCATACCCTAACCCATACACTGATCTTAACCCATACACCAAAATTAAGCAATTCCCTCACATGTACTTTGACACTAACACGTTTCCGTACCCTCCTGTGTACCGTAAACCTTACCTGTTCGCTAACACTTACCCTAGGTCTAAGCCTAACACTATCCACAAGCCTACACAAAATCCTAACCCATACCCTAATCCTAATCCGTACAATAACACTAACCTGTGCCCTAACACCAAGCCTGACCCTAACTCGTTTCCATATGCTTACCTGTACCCTAAATATTACCTATTCGCTAACCCTAACCCTAACACTAACCCTAACCCCAATCCTACACCTTACCCTAATCCGTACTGTAATCCTAACCCGTACCCTAATACTAATCCGTGCCCTGACACGTACACAGACCGTAACACTTTTCTGTACACTCACCTGTACCCTAAGCCTTACATTTCGCTAACCCTAACCCTAGCCCTAAAGCTAAATCTAACTCCAACCCTACACCTTACCCTAACACGTACACTAATCTTAAACCTTAAACTAACACTAACCCATTCCCGCATATGTATTTTGACCCTAAAACATTTCCGTACCCTCCCCTGTAACCTAAAAATTACCCGGTCGCTAACCCTAACCCTAGCTCTAAACCTAACCCTAACGCCAACCCTACATCTTACCCTAACCCATACACTAATCCTAAACCGTACACTAACACTAACCAGTGCCCTGAAACGTACCCTGACCCTAACACTTTTCCATACCCTCAGCTGTACACTAAACCTAATCGTTAGCTAACCCTAACTGTAGACTTAAACCTAACCCTAACACCAACCCTACACCTTATTCTAACCCGTACCCTATTTTTAACCCCTACACTAACACTAACCCATGCCCTCACACGTAATTTGACACTAACACGTCTCCATACACTCACATGTACCATAAGCCTTAACTGTTCGCTAAGCCTATCCCTAACCCTAACGCCAACCCTAACCATTACCCTAACCCATACCCTAATCCTAACCACACATTAACACTAACACGTTTCCTAACACATAACCTGACCCAAACGCTTTTCCGTACCCTCAACTGTACCCTAAAACTTACCCGTTCGCCAACCCTAAGCCTAGCCCTAAACCTAACCCTAACCACAACCCCACACCTTACCCTAAACTCTACGCTAATCCTGACACGTACACTAACACTAACAGGTGTCCTAACATATACCCTGACCCTAAAAGTTTTCCGTACCCTCACCTGTACCCTAAACCTTACTGGTTCGCTAACCGTAACCTTAGCCCTAAACATAATGCTAACACCAACCCTACACCATACCCTAACCCGTACACTAATCTTAACCCGTACACCAAAATTATGCAATGCCCTCACACGTACTTTGACACTAACACGATTCCGTACACTCATGTACCATAAAACTTACCTGTTCGCTAACCCTAACCCTAGCCCTAAACTTAACCCTAACCTCAACCCTACACATTTCCCTAACCCGTACCCTAATCCTAACCCATACACTAACACTACACGTGCCCTAACAGGTACCCTGACCGTAACACTTTTCTGTACACTCACCTGTACCCTAAACCATACCGTTTGCTATCCTTAACCCTAGACCTAAACGTAAACCTTACCCCATCCCTAAACCTTACCCTAACGCGTACCCAATCCTAACCAGTACCCTAACACTAATCCGTGCCCTAACATGTACCCTGATCCTAACACGTTTCTGGACCATCACCTGTAACCTAAACCTTACATTTCGCTAACCCTAACCATAGCCCTAAACCTAACCCTAAACCCAACCCTACCCATTACCCTAACCCATACCGTAATCCTAACCAGTACACTAATACTAATCCGTGCCCTGAAACGTAACCTGAGCCTAACACTTTTCTGTACCCTCACCTGTACCCTAAACTTTACCGTTCACAAACCCGAAACATACCCCTAAACCAAGCCCTAACACCAACCCAACACCTTACCATAAACCGTACCCTAATCCTATCCCATACACAAACACTAATCCATGCCCTGACACGTACCCTGCCTCTAACTCTTTACCCTACTCTCTCCTGTACCCTAAATCTTACCGTTTGCTAACCCTAACCCTAGCCCTAAAGCTAAATCTAACTACAACCCTACACCTTACCCTAACATGTACACTAATCTTAATGCATACACTAACACTAACCCATTCCCTCACACTTACTTTGACACTAAAACATTTCCTTACCCTCACCTGTAACCTAAAGCTTACTCGTTCGCTAACCCTACCCCTAGCCCTAACACTAAACATAACGCCAACCCTATCCATTAGCCTAACCCGTACCCTAATTCTTACCCGTACACTAACACTAATCCGTGCCCTAACATTTCCCCTGACCCTTACACTTTTCCATACCCACGCCTGGACCCTAAATCTTACCATTCACTAACCCTAACCCTAGGTCTAAACCTAACCCTAAACCCAAGCCCAACCCTACACCTAACTCTAACATGTACACTAATCCTAATCCTTAAACTAACACTAACCTGTGCCCTAACAAGAACCCTGACCCTAACTCATTTCCATACGCTCACCTGTACTCTAATGTTACCTATTCGCTAACCCTAACACTAGCCCTAAACCTAAACCTAACCCCAACCCTACACCTTACCCTAACCCATACCCTAATCATAACCCATACACTAACACTAACTCGTGCCCTAACACCTACCCTAACCCTACCCCAACCCTAACCCTAACAGTAACCCTAAACTTTACCATTTGTTAACCATAACCGTAGCCCCAAACCTAAACCAAACTACAAACCTACTCCTAACACATACACTAAACTTAACCCATACACTAACACTAACGCAATACCACACACGTACTTTGACAATAAAACATTTCCATATGGTCAGCTGTAACCTAAACCTTACCCATTCACTAAACTTAACCCTACCCCTAACACTAACCATAACGCCAACCCTACCAATTACCCTAACCCGTACCCTAATTCTAACCTGTAAACCCACACTAACCCCTGCCCTAACACGTTCCCTGACCCTAACACTTTTCCGTAACCTCACCTGTACCCTAAACCTTACCGTTCGCTAACCCTAACCCTAAACCTAGATGAAACCCCAACCGTACACCTTACCCTAACCCGTAAGCTAATCCTAAGCCATACACTAACACTGACACGTGTCCTAACACATACACAAACCCTAACACTTTTCTGTACCATCACCTGTACCCTAAACCTGACATTTGGCTAACCCTAACCCTAGCCATAAAGCTAACCCTAAGCCCAACCCTAAACCTTACCTAAACCGTACCCTAATCCTAACCAGTATACTACTACTAAGCCATGCCCTGACATGTACCCTGACCCTAACGCTTTTCCATAACCTCACCGGTACCCTAAACCTTACCCATTCGCTAACCCTAACCCTAGCCCTAGCCCTAGCCCTAAACCTAACGCCAACCCTACTACTTACCCTAACCCGTACCCTAATCCCAACCCATACACTATCACTAACCCATGTCCTAACACGTACCTTGACCCGAACACTTTTCCGTATCCTCTCCTGTACCCAAAATCTTACCGTTCACTAACCCTAACCCTAGCCCTAAACATAACGCTAACACCAACCTTACAGCATACCCTAACCCGTACACTAAACTTAACCCGTACAAAAAAACGAACCCATGCCCTCACATGTACTTTGACACTAACACATTTCCGTACCCTCCCGTGTACCGTAAACCTTACCCGTTTGCTAACTCTAACTGTAGGCCTAACCCTAACCATAACACCAACCCTACCCATTTCCCTAACCCGTACCCTAATCCTTACCCATACACTAACACTAATCCATGCCCTAACACGTACCCTGTCCCTAACACTTTTCCATACCCACTCCTGTACCCTAAATCTTACCATTCGCTAACCCTAACCCTATGTCTAAACCTAACCCTAACCCCAACCCTACACCTAACCCTAACCCGTACCCTAATCCATACACTAACACTAACCTGTGCCCTAACATGAACCCTGACCCTAACTTGTTTCCATAAGCTCACCTGTACCCTAAATGTTACCTATTCGCTAACCCTAACCCCACCCCTACACCTAAACATAACCCCAACCCTACACCTTTCCCTAACCCATACCCTAATCCTAACCCGTACACTAACACTAACCCGTGCCCTAACACGTACCCTGACCCTAACACTTTTCCGTATCCTCTCCAGTACCCTAAATCTTACCGTTCGCTAAACCTAGCCCTTTCCCTAAACAGAACGCTAACACCAACCTGACACCATACCCTAACCCATACACTGATCTTAACCCATACACCAAAATTAAGCAATTCCCTCACATGTACTTTGACACTAACACGTTTCCGTACCCTCCTGTGTACCGTAAACCTTACCTGTTCGCTAACACTTACCCTAGGTCTAAGCCTAACACTATCCACAACCCTACACAAAATCCTAACCCATACCCTAATCCTAATCCGTACAATAACACTAACCTGTGCCCTAACACCAAGCCTGACCCTAACTCGTTTCCATATGCTTACCTGTACCCTAAATATTACCTATTCGCTAACCCTAACCCTAACACTAACCCTAACCCCAATCCTACACCTTACCCTGATCCGTACTGTAATCCTAACCCGTAACCTAATACTAATCCATGCCCTGACACGTACACAGACCGTGACACTTTTCTGTACCCTCACCTGTACCCTAAGCCTTACATTTCGCTAACCCTAACCCTAGCCCTAAAGCTAAATCTAACTCCAACCCTACACCTTACCCTAACACGTATACTAATCTTAAACCTTAAACTAACACTAACCCATTCCCGCATATGTATTTTGACCCTAAAACATTTCCGTACCCTCCCCTGTAACCTAAAAATTACCCGGTCGCTAACCCTAACCCTAGCTCTAAACCTAACCCTAACGCCAACCCTACATCTTACCCTAACCCATACACTAATCCTAAACTGTACAC
Source organism: Mesoplodon mirus (assembly GCF_964341445.2). Lineage (NCBI taxonomy): Eukaryota > Metazoa > Chordata > Mammalia > Artiodactyla > Ziphiidae > Mesoplodon > Mesoplodon mirus. Next base: position 2,013,642 of record NC_138996.1, read on the forward strand.
TAACACTAACCAGTGCCCTGAAACGTACCCTGACCCTAACACTTTTCCATACCCTCAGCTGTACGCTAAACCTAATCGTTAGCTAACCCTAACTGTAGACTTAAACCTAACCCTAACACCAACCCTACACCTTATTCTAACCCGTACCCTATTTTTAACCCCTACACTAACACTAACCCATGCCCTCACACGTAATTTGACACTAACACGTCTCCATACACTCACATGTACCATAAGCCTTAACTGTTCGCTAAGCCTATCCCTAACCCTAACGCCAACCCTAACCATTACCCTAACCCATACCCTAATCCTAACCACACATTAACACTAACACGTTTCCTAACACATAACCTGACCCAAACACTTTTCCGTACCCTCAACTCTACCCTAAAACTTACCCGTTCGCCAACCCTAAGCCTAGCCCTAAACCTAACCCTAACCACAACCCCACACCTTACCCTAAACTCTACGCTAATCCTGACACGTACACTAACACTAACAGGTGTCCTAACATATACCCTGACCCTAAAAGTTTTCCGTACCCTCACCTGTACCCTAAACCTTACTGGTTCGCTAACCATAACCTTAGCCCTAAACATAATGCTAACACCAACCCTACACCATACCCTAACCCGTACACTAATCTTAACCCGTACACCAAAATTATGCAATGCCCTCACACGTACTTTGACACTAACACGTTTCTGTACACTCATGTACCATAAAACTTACCTGTTCGCTAACCCTAACCCTAGCCCTAAACTTAACCCTAACCTCAACCCTACACATTTCCCTAACCCGTACCCTAATCCTAACCCATACACTAACACTACACGTGCCCTAACAGGTACCCTGACCGTAACACTTTTCTGTACACTCACCTGTACCCTAAACCATACCGTTTGCTATCCTTAACCCTAGACCTAAACGGAAACCTTACCCCATCCCTAAACCTTACCCTAACGCGTACCCAATCCTAACCAGTACCCTAACACTAATCCGTGCCCTAACATGTACCCTGATCCTAACACGTTTCTGGACCATCACCTGTAACCTAAACCTTACATTTCGCTAACCCTAACCATAGCCCTAAACCTAACCCTAAACCCAACCCTACCCATTACCCTAACCCATACCGTAATCCTAACCAGTACACTAATACTAATCCATGCCCTGAAACGTAACCTGAGCCTAACACTTTTCTGTACCCTCACCTGTACCCTAAACTTTACCGTTCACAAACCCGAAACATACCCCTAAACCAAGCCCTAACACCAACCCAACACCTTACCATAAACCGTACCCTAATCCTATCCCGTACACAAACACTAATCCATGCCCTGACACGTACCCTGCCTCTAACTCTTTACCCTACTCTCTCCTGTACCCTAAATCTTACCGTTTGCTAACCCTAACCCTAGCCCTAAAGCTCAATCTAACTACAACCCTACACCTTACCCTAACATGTACACTAATCTTAATGCATACACTAACACTAACCCATTCCCTCACACTTACTTTGACACTAAAACATTTCCTTACCCTCACCTGTAACATAAAGCTTACTCGTTCGCTAACCCTAACCCTAGCCCTAACACTAAACATAACGCCAACCCTATCCATTAGCCTAACCCATACCCTAATTCTAACCCGTACACTAACACTAATCCGTGCCCTAACATTTACCCTGACCCTTACACTTTTCCATACCCACGCCTGAACCCTAAATCTTACCATTCACTAACCCTAACCCTAGGTCTAAACCTAACCCTAAACCCAAGCCCAACCCTACACCTAACTCTAACATGTACACTAATCCTAATCCTTAAACTAACACTAACCTGTGCCCTAACATGAACCCTGACCCTAACTCATTTCCATACGCTCACCTGTACTCTAATGTTACCTATTCGCTAACCCTAACACTAGCCCTAAACCTAAACCTAACCCCAACCCTACACCTTACCCTAACCCATACCCTAATCATAACCCATACACTAACACTAACTCGTGCCCTAACACCTACCCTAACCCTACCCCAACCCTAACCCTAACACTAACCCTAAACTTTACCATTTGTTAACCATAACCGTAGCCCCAAACCTAAACCTAACTACAAACCTACTCCTAACACATACACTAATCTTAACCCATACACTAACACTAACGCAATACCACACACTCACTTTGACAATAAAACATTTCCATATGGTCAGCTGTAACCTAAACCTTACCCATTCACTAAACTTAACCCTACCCCTAACACTAACCATAACGCCAACCCTACCAATTACCCTAACCCGTACCCTAATCCTAACCTGTAAACCCACAGTAACCCCTGCCCTAACACGTACCCTGACCCTAACACTTTTCCGTAACCTCACCTGTACCCTAAACCTTACCGTTCGCTAACCCTAACCCTAAACCTAGATGAAACCCCAACCGTACACCTTACCCTAACCCGTAAGCTAATCCTAAGCCATACACTAACACTGACACGTGTCCTAACACATACACAAACCCTAACACTTTTCTGTACCATCACCTGTACCCTAAACCTGACATTTGGCTAACCCTAACCCTAGCCATAAAGCTAACCCTAAGCCCAACCCTAAACCTTACCTAAACCGTACCCTAATCCTAACCAGTATACTACTACTAAGCCATGCCCTGACATGTACCCTGACCCTAACGCTTTTCCATAACCTCACCGGTACCCTAAACCTTACCCATTCGCTAACCCTAACCCTAGCCCTAGCCCTAGCCCTAACCCTAACGCCAACCCTACTACTTACCCTAACCCGTACCCTAATCCCAACCCATACACTATCACTAACCCATGTCCTAACACGTACCTTGACCCGAACACTTTTCCGTATCCTCTCCTGTACCCAAAATCTTACCGTTCACTAACCCTAACCCTAGCCCTAAACATAACGCTAACACCAACCTTACAGCATACCCTAACCCGTACACTAAACTTAACCCGTACAAAAAAACGAACCCATGCCCTCACATGTACTTTGACACTAACACATTTCCGTACCCTCCCGTGTACCGTAAACCTTACCCGTTTGCTAACTCTAACTGTAGGCCTAACCCTAACCATAACACCAACCCTACCCATTTCCCTAACCCGTACCCTAATCCTTACCCATACACTAACACTAATCCATGCCCTAACACGTACCCTGTCCCTAACACTTTTCCATACCCACTCCTGTACCCTAAATCTTACCATTCGCTAACCCTAACCCTATGTCTAAACCTAACCCTAACCCCAACCCTACACCTAACCCTAACCTGTACCCAAATCCATACACTAACACTAACCTGTGCCCTAACATGAACCCTGACCCTAACTTGTTTCCATAAGCTCACCTATACCCTAAATGTTACCTATTCGCTAACCCTAACCCCACCCCTACACCTAAACATAACCCCAACCCTACACCTTTCCCTAACCCATACCCTAATCCTAACCCGTACACTAACACTAACCCGTGCCCTAACACGTACCCTGACCCTAACACTTTTCCGTATCCTCTCCAGTACCCTAAATCTTACCGTTCGCTAAACCTAGCCCTTTCCCTAAACAGAACGCTAACACCAACCTGACACCATACCCTAACCCATACACTGATCTTAACCCATACACCAAAATTAAGCAATTCCCTCACATGTACTTTGACACTAACACGTTTCCGTACCCTCCTGTGTACCGTAAACCTTACCTGTTCGCTAACACTTACCCTAGGTCTAAGCCTAACACTATCCACAACCCTACACAAAATCCTAACCCATACCCTAATCCTAATCCGTACAATAACACTAACCTGTGCCCTAACACCAAGCCTGACCCTAACTCGTTTCCATATGCTTACCTGTACCCTAAATATTACCTATTCGCTAACCCTAACCCTAACACTAACCCTAACCCCAATCCTACACCTTACCCTGATCCGTACTGTAATCCTAACCCGTAACCTAATACTAATCCGTGCCCTGACACGTACACAGACCGTGACACTTTTCTGTACCCTCACCTGTACCCTAAGCCTTACATTTCGCTAACCCTAACCCTAGCCCTAAAGCTAAATCTAACTCCAACCCTACACCTTACCCTAACACGTACACTAATCTTAAACCGTAAACTAACACTAACCCATTCCCGCATATGTATTTTGACCCTAAAACATTTCCGTACCCTCCCCTGTAACCTAAAAATTACCCGGTCGCTAACCCTAACCCTAGCTCTAAACCTAACCCTAACGCCAACCCTACATCTTACCCTAACCCATACACTAATCCTAAACTGTACACTAACACTAACCAGTGCCCTGAAACGTACCCTGACCCTAACACTTTTCCATACCCTCAGCTGTACGCTAAACCTAATCGTTAGCTAACCCTAACTGTAGACTTAAACCTAACCCTAACACCAACCCTACACCTTATTCTAACCCGTACCCTATTTTTAACCCCTACACTAACACTAACCCATGCCCTCACACGTAATTTGACACTAACACGTCTCCATACACTCACATGTACCATAAGCCTTAACTGTTCGCTAAGCCTATCCCTAACCCTAACGCCAACCCTAACCATTACCCTAACCCATACCCTAATCCTAACCACACATTAACACTAACACGTTTCCTAACACATAACCTGACCCAAACGCTTTTCCGTACCCTCAACTGTACCCTAAAACTTACCCGTTCGCCAACCCTAAGCCTAGCCCTAAACCTAACCCTAACCACAACCCCACACCTTACCCTAAACTGTACGCTAATCCTGACACGTACACTAACACTAACAGGTGTCCTAACATATACCCTGACCCTAAAAGTTTTCCGTACCCTCACCTGTACCCTAAACCTTACTGGTTCGCTAACCATAACCTTAGCCCTAAACATAATGCTAACACCAACCCTACACCATACCCTAACCCGTACACTAATCTTAACCCGTACACCAAAATTATGCAATGCCCTCACACGTACTTTGACACTAACACGTTTCTGTACACTCATGTACCATAAAACTTACCTGTTCGCTAACCCTAACCCTAGCCCTAAACTTAACCCTAACCTCAACCCTACACATTTCCCTAACCCGTACCCTAATCCTAACCCATACACTAACACTACACGTGCCCTAACAGGTACCCTGACCGTAACACTTTTCTGTACACTCACCTGTACCCTAAACCATACCGTTTGCTATCCTTAACCCTAGACCTAAACGGAAACCTTACCCCATCCCTAAACCTTACCCTAACGCGTACCCAATCCTAACCAGTACCCTAACACTAATCCGTGCCCTAACATGTACCCTGATCCTAACACGTTTCTGGACCATCACCTGTAACCTAAACCTTACATTTCGCTAACCCTAACCATAGCCCTAAACCTAACCCTAAACCCAACCCTACCCATTACCCTAACCCATACTGTAATCCTAACCAGTACACTAATACTAATCCATGCCCTGAAACGTAACCTGAGCCTAACACTTTTCTGTACCCTCACCTGTACCCTAAACTTTACCGTTCACAAACCCGAAACATACCCCTAAACCAAGCCCTAACACCAACCCAACACCTTACCATAAACCGTACCCTAATCCTATCCCGTACACAAACACTAATCCATGCCCTGACACGTACCCTGCCTCTAACTCTTTACCCTACTCTCTCCTGTACCCTAAATCTTACCGTTTGCTAACCCTAACCCTAGCCCTAAAGCTCAATCTAACTACAACCCTACACCTTACCCTAACATGTACACTAATCTTAATGCATACACTAACACTAACCCATTCCCTCACACTTACTTTGACACTAAAACATTTCCTTACCCTCACCTGTAACATAAAGCTTACTCGTTCGCTAACCCTAACCCTAGCCCTAACACTAAACATAACGCCAACCCTATCCATTAGCCTAACCCATACCCTAATTCTAACCCGTACACTAACACTAATCCGTGCCCTAACATTTACCCTGACCCTTACACTTTTCCATACCCACGCCTGAACCCTAAATCTTACCATTCACTAACCCTAACCCTAGGTCTAAACCTAACCCTAAACCCAAGACCAACCCTACACCTAACTCTAACATGTACACTAATCCTAATCCTTAAACTAACACTAACCTGTGCCCTAACACGAACCCTGACCCTAACTCATTTCCATACGCTCACCTGTACTCTAATGTTACCTATTCGCTAACCCTAACACTAGCCCTAAACCTAAACCTAACCCCAACCCTACACCTTACCCTAACCCATACCCTAATCATAACCCATACACTAACACTAACTCGTGCCCTAACACCTACCCTAACCCTACCCCTAACCCTAACCCTAACACTAACCCTAAACTTTACCATTTGTTAACCATAACTGTAGCCCCAAACCTAAACCTAACTACAAACCTACTCCTAACACATACACTAATCTTAACCCATACACTAACACTAACGCAATACCACACACGTACTTTGACAATAAAACATTTCCGTATGGTCAGCTGTAACCTAAACCTTACCCGTTCACTAAACTTAACCCTACCCCTAACACTAACCATAACGCCAACCCTACCAATTACCCTAACCCGTACCCTAATCCTAACCTGTAAACCCACACTAACCCCTGCCCTAACACGTACCCTGACCCTAACACTTTTCCGTAACCTCACCTGTACCCTAAACCTTACCGTTCGCTAACCCTAACCCTAAACCTAGACGAAACCCCAACCGTACACCTTACCCTAACCCGTAAGCTAATCCTAAGCCATACACTAACACTGACACGTGTCCTAACACATACACAAACCCTAACACTTTTCTGTACCATCACCTGTACCCTAAACCTGACATTTGGCTAACCCTAACCCTAGCCATAAAGCTAACCCTAAGCCCAACCCTAAACCTTACCTAAACCGTACCCTAATCCTAACCAGTATACTACTACTAAGCCATGCCCTGACATGTACCCTGACCCTAACGCTTTTCCATAACCTCACCGGTACCCTAAACCTTACCCATTCGCTAACCCTAACCCTAGCCCTAGCCCTAGCCCTAACCCTAACGCCAACCCTACTACTTACCCTAACCCGTACCCTAATCCCAACCCATACACTATCACTAACCCATGTCCTAACACGTACCTTGACCCGAACACTTTTCCGTATCCTCTCCTGTACCCAAAATCTTACCGTTCACTAACCCTAACCCTAGCCCTAAACATAACGCTAACACCAACCTTACAGCATACCCTAACCCGTACACTAAACTTAACCCGTACAAAAAAACGAACCCATGCCCTCACATGTACTTTGACACTAACACATTTCCGTACCCTCCCGTGTACCGTAAACCTTACCCGTTTGCTAACTCTAACTGTAGGCCTAACCCTAACCATAACACCAACCCTACCCATTTCCCTAACCCGTACCCTAATCCTTACCCATACACTAACACTAATCCATGCCCTAACACGTACCCTGACCCTAACACTTTTCCATACCCACTCCTGTACCCTAAATCTTACCATTCGCTAACCCTAACCCTATGTCTAAACCTAACCCTAACCCCAACCCTACACCTAACCCTAACCCGTACCCTAATCCATACACTAACACTAACCTGTGCCCTAACATGAACCCTGACCCTAACTTGTTTCCATAAGCTCACCTGTACCCTAAATGTTACCTATTCGCTAACCCTAACCCCACCCCTACACCTAAACATAACCCCAACCCTACACCTTTCCCTAACCCATACCCTAATCCTAACCCGTACACTAACACTAACCCGTGCCCTAACATGTACCCTGACCCTAACACTTTTCCGTATCCTCTCCAGTACCCTAAATCTTACCGTTCGCTAAACCTAGCCCTTTCCCTAAACAGAACGCTAACACCAACCTGACACCATACCCTAACCCATACACTGATCTTAACCCATACACCAAAATTAAGCAATTCCCTCACATGTACTTTGACACTAACACGTTTCCGTACCCTCCTGTGTACCGTAAACCTTACCTGTTCGCTAACACTTACCCTAGGTCTAAGCCTAACACTATCCACAACCCTACACAAAATCCTAACCCATACCCTAATCCTAATCCGTACAATAACACTAACCTGTGCCCTAACACCAAGCCTGACCCTAACTCGTTTCCATATGCTTACCTGTACCCTAAATATTACCTATTCGCTAACCCTAACCCTAACACTAACCCTAACCCCAATCCTACACCTTACCCTGACCCGTACTGTAATCCTAACCCGTACCCTAATACTAATCCGTGCCCTGACACGTACACAGACCGTGACACTTTTCTGTACCCTCACCTGTACCCTAAGCCTTACATTTCGCTAACCCTAACCCTAGCCCTAAAGCTAAATCTAACTCCAACCCTACACCTTACCCTAACACGTACACTAATCTTAAACCTTAAACTAACACTAACCCATTCCCGCATATGTATTTTGACCCTAAAACATTTCCGTACCCTCCCCTGTAACCTAAAAATTACCCGGTCGCTAACCCTAACCCTAGCTCTAAACCTAACCCTAACGCCAACCCTACATCTTACCCTAACCCATACACTAATCCTAAACTGTACACTAACACTAACCAGTGCCCTGAAACGTACCCTGACCCTAACACTTTTCCATACCCTCAGCTGTACGCTAAACCTAATCGTTAGCTAACCCTAACTGTAGACTTAAACCTAGCCCTAACACCAACACTACACCTTATTCTAACCCGTACCCTATTTTTAACCCCTACACTAACACTAACCCATGCCCTCACACGTAATTTGACACTAACACGTCTCCATACACTCACATGTACCATAAGCCTTAACTTTTCGCTAAGCCTATCCCTAACCCTAACGCCAACCCTAACCATTACCCTAACCCATACCCTAATCCTAACCACACATTAACACTAACACGTTTCCTAACACATAACCTGACCCAAACGCTTTTCCGTACCCTCAACTGTACCCTAAAACTTACCCGTTCGCCAACCCTAAGCCTAGCCCTAAACCTAACCCTAACCACAACCCCACACCTTACCCTAAACTGTACGCTAATCCTGACACGTACACTAACACTAACAGGTGTCCTAACATATACCCTGACCCTAAAAGTTTTCCGTACCCTCACCTGTACCCTAAACCTTACTGGTTCGCTAACCATAACCTTAGCCCTAAACATAATGCTAACACCAACCCTACACCATACCCTAACCCGTACACTAATCTTAACCCGTACACCAAAATTATGCAATGCCCTCACACGTACTTTGACACTAACACGTTTCTGTACACTCATGTACCATAAAACTTACCTGTTCGCTAACCCTAACCCTAGCCCTAAACTTAACCCTAACCTCAACCCTACACATTTCCCTAACCCGTACCCTAATCCTAACCCATACACTAACACTACACGTGCCCTAACAGGTACCCTGACCGTAACACTTTTCTGTACACTCACCTGTACCCTAAACCATACCATTTGCTATCCTTAACCCTAGACCTAAACGTAAACCTTACCCCATCCCTAAACCTTACCCTAATGCGTACCCAATCCTAACCAGTACCCTAACACTAATCCGTGCCCTAACATGTACCCTGATCCTAACACGTTTCTGGACCATCACCTGTAACCTAAACCTTACATTTCGCTAACCCTAACCATAGCCCTAAACCTAACCCTAAACCCAACCCTACCCATTACCCTAACCCATACCGTAATCCTAACCAGTACACTAATACTAATCCATGCCCTGAAACGTAACCTGAGCCTAACACTTTTCTGTACCCTCACCTGTACCCTAAACTTTACCGTTCACAAACCCGAAACATACCCCTAAACCAAGCCCTAACACCAACCCAACACCTTACCATAAACCGTACCCTAATCCTATCCCGTACACAAACACTAATCCATGCCCTGACACGTACCCTGCCTCTAACTCTTTACCCTACTCTCTCCTGTACCCTAAATCTTACCGTTTGCTAACCCTAACCCTAGCCCTAAAGCTAAATCTAACTACAACCCTACACCTTACCCTAACATGTACACTAATCTTAATGCATACACTAACACTAACCCATTCCCTCACACTTACTTTGACACTAAAACATTTCCTTACCCTCACCTGTAACGTAAAGCTTACTCGTTCGCTAACCCTAACCCTAGCCCTAACACTAAACATAACGCCAACCCTATCCATTAGCCTAACCCGTACCCTAATTCTAACCCGTACACTAACACTAATCCGTGCCCTAACATTTCCCCTGACCCTTACACTTTTCCATACCCACGCCTGAACCCTAAATCTTACCATTCACTAACCCTAACCCTAGGTCTAAACCTAACCCTAAACCCAAGCCCAACCCTACACCTAACTCTAACATGTACACTAATCCTAATCCTTAAACTAACACTAACCTGTGCCCTAACACGAACCCTGACCCTAACTCATTTCCATACGCTCACCTGTACTCTAATGTTACCTATTCGCTAACCCTAACACTAGCCCTAAACCTAAACCTAACCCCAACCCTACACCTTACCCTAACCCATACCCTAATCATAACCCATACACTAACACTAAATCATGCCCTAACACCTACCCTAACCCTACCCCTAACCCTAACCCTAACACTAACCCTAAACTTTACCATTTGTTAACCATAACCGTAGCCCCAAACCTAAACCTAACTACAAACCTACTCCTAACACATACACTAATCTTAACCCATACACTAACACTAACGCAATACCACACACGTACTTTGACAATAAAACATTTCCGTATGGTCAGCTGTAACCTAAACCTTACCCGTTCACTAAACTTAACCCTACCCCTAACACTAACCATAACGCCAACCCTACCAATTACCCTAACCCGTACCCTAATCCTAACCTGTAAACCCACACTAACCCCTGCCCTAACACGTACCCTGACCCTAACACTTTTCCGTAACCTCACCTGTACCCTAAACCTTACCGTTCGCTAACCCTAACCCTAAACCTAGACGAAACCCCAACCGTACACCTTACCCTAACCCGTAAGCTAATCCTAAGCCATACACTAACACTGACACGTGTCCTAACACATACACAAACCCTAACACTTTTCTGTACCATCACCTGTACCCTAAACCTGACATTTGGCTAACCCTAACCCTAGCCATAAAGCTAACCCTAAGCCCAACCCTAAACCTTACCTAAACCGTACCCTAATCCTAACCAGTATACTACTACTAAGCCATGCCCTGACATGTACCCTGACCCTAACGCTTTTCCATAACCTCACCGGTACCCTAAACCTTACCCATTCGCTAACCCTAACCCTAGCCCTAGCCCTAGCCCTAACCCTAACGCCAACCCTACTACTTACCCTAACCCGTACCCTAATCCCAACCCATACACTATCACTAACCCATGTCCTAACACGTACCTTGACCCGAACACTTTTCCGTATCCTCTCCTGTACCCAAAATCTTACCGTTCACTAACCCTAACCCTAGCCCTAAACATAACGCTAACACCAACCTTACAGCATACCCTAACCCGTACACTAAACTTAACCCGTACAATAAAACGAACCCATGCCCTCACATGTACTTTGACACTAACACATTTCCGTACCCTCCCGTGTACCGTAAACCTTACCCGTTTGCTAACTCTAACTGTAGGCCTAACCCTAATCATAACACCAACCCTACCCATTTCCCTAACCCGTACCCTAATCCTTACCCATACACTAACACTAATCCATGCCCTAACACGTACCCTGACCCTAACACTTTTCCATACCCACTCCTGTACCCTAAATCTTACCATTCGCTAACCCTAACCCTATGTCTAAACCTAACCCTAACCCCAACCCTACACCTAACCCTAACCCGTACCCTAATCCATACACTAACACTAACCTGTGCCCTAACATGAACCCTGACCCTAACTTGTTTCCATAAGCTCACCTGTACCCTAAATGTTACCTATTCGCTAACCCTAACCCCACCCCTACACCTAAACATAACCGCAACCCTACACCTTTCCCTAACCCATACCCTAATCCTAACCCGTACACTAACACTAACCCGTGCCCTAACACGTACCCTGACCCTAACACTTTTCTGTATCCTCTCCAGTACCCTAAATCTTACCGTTCGCTAAACCTAGCCCTTTCCCTAAACAGAACGCTAACACCAACCTGACACCATACCCTAACCCATACACTGATCTTAACCCATACACCAAAATTAAGCAATTCCCTCACATGTACTTTGACACTAACACGTTTCCGTACCCTCCTGTGTACCGTAAACCTTACCTGTTCGCTAACACTTACCCTAGGTCTAAGCCTAACACTATCCACAACCCTACACAAAATCCTAACCCATACCCTAATCCTAATCCGTACAATAACACTAACCTGTGCCCTAACACCAAGCCTGACCCTAACTCGTTTCCATATGCTTACCTGTACCCTAAATATTACCTATTCGCTAACCCTAACCCTAACACTAACCCTAACCCCAATCCTACACCTTACCCTGATCCGTACTGTAATCCTAACCCGTACCCTAATACTAATCCGTGCCCTGACACGTACACAGACCGTGACACTTTTCTGTACCCTCACCTGTACCCTAAGCCTTACATTTCGCTAACCCTAACCCTAGCCCTAAAGCTAAATCTAACTCCAACCCTACACCTTACCCTAACACGTACACTAATCTTAAACCATAAACTAACACTAACCCATTCCCGCATATGTATTTTGACCCTAAAACATTTCCGTACCCTCCCCTGTAACCTAAAAATTACCCGGTCGCTAACCCTAACCCTAGCTCTAAACCTAACCCTAACGCCAACCCTACATCTTACCCTAACCCATACACTAATCCTAAACCGTACACTAACACTAACCAGTGCCCTGAAACGTACCCTGACCCTAACACTTTTCCATACCCTCAGCTGTACGCTAAACCTAATCGTTAGCTAACCCTAACTGTAGACTTAAACCTAACCCTAACACCAACCCTACACCTTATTCTAACCCGTACCCTATTTTTAACCCCTACACTAACACTAACCCATGCCCTCACACGTAATTTGACACTAACACGTCTCCATACACTCACATGTACCATAAGCCTTAACTGTTCGCTAAGCCTATCCCTAACCCTAACGCCAACCCTAACCATTACCCTAACCCATACCCTAATCCTAACCACACATTAACACTAACACGTTTCCTAACACATAACCTGACCCAAACGCTTTTCCGTACCCTCAACTGTACCCTAAAACTTACCCGTTCGCCAACCCTAAGCCTAGCCCTAAACCTAACCCTAACCACAACCCCACACCTTACCCTAAACTGTACGCTAATCCAGACACGTACACTAACACTAACAGGTGTCCTAACATATACCCTGACCCTAAAAGTTTTCCGTACCCTCACCTGTACCCTAAACCTTACTGGTTCGCTAACCATAACCTTAGCCCTAAACATAATGCTAACACCAACCCTACACCATACCCTAACCCGTACACTAATCTTAACCCGTACACCAAAATTATGCAATGCCCTCACACGTACTTTGACACTAACACGTTTCTGTACACTCATGTACCATAAAACTTACCTGTTCGCTAAACCTAACCCTAGCCCTAAACTTAACCCTAACCTCAACCCTACACATTTCCCTAACCCGTACCCTAATCCTAACCCATACACTAACACTACACGTGCCCTAACAGGTACCCTGACCGTAACACTTTTCTGTACACTCACCTGTACCCTAAACCATACCGTTTGCTATCCTTAACCCTAGACCTAAACGTAAACCTTACCCCATCCCTAAACCTTACCCTAACGCGTACCCAATCCTAACCAGTACCCTAACACTAATCCGTGCCCTAACATGTACCCTGATCCTAACACGTTTCTGGACCATCACCTGTAACCTAAACCTTACATTTCGCTAATCCTAACCATAGCCCTAAACCTAACCCTAAACCCAACCCTACCCATTACCCTAACCCATACCGTAATCCTAACCAGTACACTAATACTAATCCATGCCCTGAAACGTAACCTGAGCCTAACACTTTTCTGTACCCTCACCTGTACCCTAAACTTTACCGTTCACAAACCCGAAACATACCCCTAAACCAAGCCCTAACACCAACCCAACACCTTACCATAAACCGTACCCTAATCCTATCCCGTACACAAACACTAATCCATGCCCTGACACGTACCCTGCCTCTAACTCTTTACCCTACTCTCTCCTGTACCCTAAATCTTACCGTTTGCTAACCCTAACCCTAGCCCTAAAGCTAAATCTAACTACAACCCTACACCTTACCCTAACATGTACACTAATCTTAATGCATACACTAACACTAACCCATTCCCTCACACTTACTTTGACACTAAAACATTTCCTTACCCTCACCTGTAACGTAAAGCTTACTCGTTCGCTAACCCTAACCCTAGCCCTAACACTAAACATAACGCCAACCCTATCCATTAGCCTAACCCGTACCCTAATTCTAACCCGTACACTAACACTAATCCGTGCCCTAACATTTAACCTGACCCTTACACTTTTCCATACCCACGCCTGAACCCTAAATCTTACCATTCACTAACCCTAACCCTAGGTCTAAACCTAACCCTAAACCCAAGCCCAACCCTACACCTAACTCTAACATGTACACTAATCCTAATCCTTAAACTAACACTAACCTGTGCCCTAACACGAACCCTGACCCTAACTCATTTCCATACGCTCACCTGTACTCTAATGTTACCTATTCGCTAACCCTAACACTAGCCCTAAACCTAAACCTAACCCCAACCCTACACCTTACCCTAACGAATACCCTAATCATAACCCATACACTAACACTAAATCATGCCCTAACACCTACCCTAACCCTACCCCTAACCCTAACCCTAACACTAACCCTAAACTTTACCATTTGTTAACCATAACCGTAGCCCCAAACCTAAACCTAACTACAAACCTACTCCTAACACATACACTAATCTTAACCCATACACTAACACTAACGCAATACCACACACGTACTTTGACAATAAAACATTTCCGTATGGTCAGCTGTAACCTAAACCTTACCCGTTCACTAAACTTAACCCTACCCCTAACACTAACCATAACGCCAACCCTACCAATTACCCTAACCCGTACCCTAATCCTAACCTGTAAACCCACACTAACCCCTGCCCTAACACGTACCCTGACCCTAACACTTTTCCGTAACCTCACCTGTACCCTAAACCTTACCGTTCGCTAACCCTAACCCTAAACCTAGACGAAACCCCAACCGTACACCTTACCCTAACCCGTAAGCTAATCCTAAGCCATACACTAACACTGACACGTGTCCTAACACATACACAAACCCTAACACTTTTCTGTACCATCACCTGTACCCTAAACCTGACATTTGGCTAACCCTAACCCTAGCCATAAAGCTAACCCTAAGCCCAACCCTAAACCTTACCTAAACCGTACCCTAATCCTAACCAGTATACTACTACTAAGCCATGCCCTGACATGTACCCTGACCCTAACGCTTTTCCATAACCTCACCGGTACCCTAAACCTTACCCATTCGCTAACCCTAACCCTAGCCCTAGCCCTAGCCCTAACCCTAACGCCAACCCTACTACTTACCCTAACCCGTACCCTAATCCCAACCCATACACTATCACTAACCCATGTCCTAACACGTACCTTGACCCGAACACTTTTCCGTATCCTCTCCTGTACCCAAAATCTTACCGTTCACTAACCCTAACCCTAGCCCTAAACATAACGCTAACACCAACCTTACAGCATACCCTAACCCGTACACTAAACTTAACCCGTACAAAAAAACGAACCCATGCCCTCACATGTACTTTGACACTAACACATTTCCGTACCCTCCCGTGTACCGTAAACCTTACCCGTTTGCTAACTCTAACTGTAGGCCTAACCCTAATCATAACACCAACCCTACCCATTTCCCTAACCCGTACCCTAATCCTTACCCATACACTAACACTAATCCATGCCCTAACACGTACCCTGACCCTAACACTTTTCCATACCCACTCCTGTACCCTAAATCTTACCATTCGCTAACCCTAACCCTATGTCTAAACCTAACCCTAACCCCAACCCTACACCTAACCCTAACCCGTACCCTAATCCATACACTAACACTAACCTGTGCCCTAACATGAACCCTGACCCTAACTTGTTTCCATAAGCTCACCTGTACCCTAAATGTTACCTATTCGCTAACCCTAACCCCACCCCTACACCTAAACATAACCGCAACCCTACACCTTTCCCTAACCCATACCCTAATCCTAACCCGTACACTAACACTAACCCGTGCCCTAACACGTACCCTGACCCTAACACTTTTCTGTATCCTCTCCAGTACCCTAAATCTTACCGTTCGCTAAACCTAGCCCTTTCCCTAAACAGAACGCTAACACCAACCTGACACCATACCCTAACCCATACACTGATCTTAACCCATACACCAAAATTAAGCAATTCCCTCACATGTACTTTGACACTAACACGTTTCCGTACCCTCCTGTGTACCGTAAACCTTACCTGTTCGCTAACACTTACCCTAGGTCTAAGCCTAACACTATCCACAACCCTACACAAAATCCTAACCCATACCCTAATCCTAATCCGTACAATAACACTAACCTGTGCCCTAACACCAAGCCTGACCCTAACTCGTTTCCATATGCTTACCTGTACCCTAAATATTACCTATTCGCTAACCCTAACCCTAACACTAACCCTAACCCCAATCCTACACCTTACCCTGATCCGTACTGTAATCCTAACCCGTACCCTAATACTAATCCGTGCCCTGACACGTACACAGACCGTGACACTTTTCTGTACCCTCACCTGTACCCTAAGCCTTACATTTCGCTAACCCTAACTCTAGCCCTAAAGCTAAATCTAACTCCAACCCTACACCTTACCCTAACACGTACACTAATCTTAAACCATAAACTAACACTAACCCATTCCCGCATATGTATTTTGACCCTAAAACATTTCCGTACCCTCCCCTGTAACCTAAAAATTACCCGGTCGCTAACCCTAACCCTAGCTCTAAACCTAACCCTAACGCCAACCCTACATCTTACCCTAACCCATACACTAATCCTAAACCGTACACTAACACTAACCAGTGCCCTGAAACGTACCCTGACCCTAACACTTTTCCATACCCTCAGCTGTACGCTAAACCTAATCGTTAGCTAACCCTAACTGTACACTTAAACCTAACCCTAACACCAACCGTACACCTTATTCTAACCCGTACCCTATTTTTAACCCCTACACTAACATTAACCCATGCCCTCACACGTAATTTGACACTAACACGTCTCCATACACTCACATGTACCATAAGCCTTAACTGTTCGCTAAGCCTATCCCTAACCCTAACGCCAACCCTAACCATTACCCTAACCCATACCCTAATCCTAACCACACATTAACACTAACACGTTTCCTAACACATAACCTGACCCAAACGCTTTTCCGTACCCTCAACTGTACCCTAAAACTTACCCGTTCGCCAACCCTAAGCCTACCCCTAAACCTAACCCTAACCACAACCCCACACCTTACCCTAAACTGTACGCTAATCCTGACACGTACACTAACACTAACAGGTGTCCTAACATATACCCTGACCCTAAAAGTTTTCCGTACCCTCACCTGTACCCTAAACCTTACTGGTTCGCTAACCGTAACCTTAGCCCTAAACATAATGCTAACACCAACCCTACACCATACCCTAACCCGTACACTAATCTTAACCCGTACACCAAAATTATGCAATGCCCTCACACGTACTTTGACACTAACACGTTTCTGTACACTCATGTACCATAAAACTTACCTGTTCGCTAAACCTAACCCTAGCCCTAAACTTAACCCTAACCTCAACCCTACACATTTCCCTAACCCGTACCCTAATCCTAACCCATACACTAACACTACACGTGCCCTAACAGGTACCCTGACCGTAACACTTTTCTGTACACTCACCTGTACCCTAAACCATACCGTTTGCTATCCTTAACCCTAGACCTAAACGTAAACCTTACCCCATCCCTAAACCTTACCCTAACGCGTACCCAATCCTAACCAGTACCCTAACACTAATCCGTGCCCTAACATGTACCCTGATCCTAACACGTTTCTGGACCATCACCTGTAACCTAAACCTTACATTTCGCTAACCCTAACCATAGCCCTAAACCTAACCCTAAACCCAACCCTACCCATTACCCTAACCCATACCGTAATCCTAACCAGTACACTAATACTAATCCATGCCCTGAAACGTAACCTGAGCCTAACACTTTTCTGTACCCTCACCTGTACCCTAAACTTTACCGTTCACAAACCCGAAACATACCCCTAAACCAAGCCCTAACACCAACCCAACACCTTACCATAAACCGAACCCTAATCCTATCCCGTACACAAACACTAATCCATGCCCTGACACGTACCCTGCCTCTAACTCTTTACCCTACTCTCTCCTGTACCCTAAATCTTACCGTTTGCTAACCCTAACCCTAGCCCTAAAGCTAAATCTAACTACAACCCTACACCTTACCCTAACATGTACACTAATCTTAATGCATACACTAACACTAACCCATTCCCTCACACTTACTTTGACACTAAAACATTTCCTTACCCTCACCTGTAACGTAAAGCTTACTCGTTCGCTAACCCTAACCCTAGCCCTAACACTAAACATAACGCCAACCCTATCCATTAGCCTAACCCGTACCCTAATTCTAACCCGTACACTAACACTAATCCGTGCCCTAACATTTACCCTGACCCTTACACTTTTCCATACCCACGCCTGAACCCTAAATCTTACCATTCACTAACCCTAACCCTAGGTCTAAACCTAACCCTAAACCCAAGCCCAACCCTACACCTAACTCTAACATGTACACTAATCCTAATCCTTAAACTAACACTAACCTGTGCCCTAACACGAACCCTGACCCTAACTCATTTCCATACGCTCACCTGTACTCTAATGTTACCTATTCGCTAACCCTAACACTAGCCCTAAACCTAAACCTAACCCCAACCCTACACCTTACCCTAACCCATACCCTAATCATAACCCATACACTAACACTAAATCATGCCCTAACACCTACCCTAACCCTACCCCTAACCCTAACCCTAACACTAACCCTAAACTTTACCATTTGTTAACCATAACCGTAGCCCCAAACCTAAACCTAACTACAAACCTACTCCTAACACATACACTAATCTTAACCCATACACTAACACTAACGCAATACCACACACGTACTTTGACAATAAAACATTTCCGTATGGTCAGCTGTAACCTAAACCTTACCCGTTCACTAAACTTAACCCTACCCCTAACACTAACCATAACGCCAACCCTACCAATTACCCTAACCCGTACCCTAATCCTAACCTGTAAACCCACACTAACCCCTGCCCTAACACGTACCCTGACCCTAACACTTTTCCGTAACCTCACCTGTACCCTAAACCTTACCGTTCGCTAACCCTAACCCTAAACCTAGACGAAACCCCAACCGTACACCTTACCCTAACCCGTAAGCTAATCCTAAGCCATACACTAACACTGACACGTGTCCTAACACATACACAAACCCTAACACTTTTCTGTACCATCACCTGTACCCTAAACCTGACATTTGGCTAACCCTAACCCTAGCCATAAAGCTAACCCTAAGCCCAACCCTAAACCTTACCTAAACCGTACCCTAATCCTAACCAGTATACTACTACTAAGCCATGCCCTGACATGTACCCTGACCCTAACGCTTTTCCATAACCTCACCGGTACCCTAAACCTTACCCATTCGCTAACCCTAACCCTAGCCCTAGCCCTAGCCCTAGCCCTAACCCTAACGCCAACCCTACTACTTACCCTAACCCGTACCCTAATCCCAACCCATACACTATCACTAACCCATGTCCTAACACGTACCTTGATGCGAACACTTTTCCGTATCCTCTCCTGTACCCAAAATCTTACCGTTCACTAACCCTAACCCTAGCCCTAAACATAACGCTAACACCAACCTTACAGCATACCCTAACCCGTACACTAAACTTAACCCGTACAAAAAAACGAACCCATGCCCTCACATGTACTTTGACACTAACACATTTCCGTACCCTCCCGTGTACCGTAAACCTTACCCGTTTGCTAACTCTAACTGTAGGCCTAACCCTAATCATAACACCAACCCTACCCATTTCCCTAACCCGTACCCTAATCCTTACCCATACACTAACACTAATCCATGCCCTAACACGTACCCTGACCCTAACACTTTTCCATACCCACTCCTGTACCCTAAATCTTACCATTCGCTAACCCTAACCCTATGTCTAAACCTAACCCTAACCCCAACCCTACACCTAACCCTAACCCGTACCCTAATCCATACACTAACACTAACCTGTGCCCTAACATGAACCCTGACCCTAACTTGTTTCCATAAGCTCACCTGTACCCTAAATGTTACCTATTCGCTAACCCTAACCCCACCCCTACACCTAAACATAACCGCAACCCTACACCTTTCCCTAACCCATACCCTAATCCTAACCCGTACACTAACACTAACCCGTGCCCTAACACGTACCCTGACCCTAACACTTTTCTGTATCCTCTCCAGTACCCTAAATCTTACCGTTCGCTAAACCTAGCCCTTTCCCTAAACAGAACGCTAACACCAACCTGACACCATACCCTAACCCATACACTGATCTTAACCCATACACCAAAATTAAGCAATTCCCTCACATGTACTTTGACACTAACACGTTTCCGTACCCTCCTGTGTACCGTAAACCTTACCTGTTCGCTAACACTTACCCTAGGTCTAAGCCTAACACTATCCACAACCCTACACAAAATCCTAACCCATACCCTAATCCTAATCCGTACAATAACACTAACCTGTGCCCTAACACCAAGCCTGACCCTAACTCGTTTCCATATGCTTACCTGTACCCTAAATATTACCTATTCGCTAACCCTAACCCTAACACTAACCCTAACCCCAATCCTACACCTTACCCTGATCCGTACTGTAATCCTAACCCGTACCCTAATACTAATCCGTGCCCTGACACGTACACAGACCGTGACACTTTTCTGTACCCTCACCTGTACCCTAAGCCTTACATTTCGCTAACCCTAACCCTAGCCCTAAAGCTAAATCTAACTCCAACCCTACACCTTACCCTAACACGTACACTAATCTTAAACCATAAACTAACACTAACCCATTCCCGCATATGTATTTTAACCCTAAAACATTTCCGTACCCTCCCCTGTAACCTAAAAATTACCCGGTCGCTAACCCTAACCCTAGCTCTAAACCTAACCCTAACGCCAACCCTACATCTTACCCTAACCCATACACTAATCCTAAACCGTACACTAACACTAACCAGTGCCCTGAAACGTACCCTGACCCTAACACTTTTCCATACCCTCAGCTGTACGCTAAACCTAATCGTTAGCTAACCCTAACTGTAGACTTAAACCTAACTCTAACACCAACCCTACACCTTATTCTAACCCGTACCCTATTTTTAACCCCTACACTAACACTAACCCATGCCCTCACACGTAATTTGACACTAACACGTCTCCATACACTCACATGTACCATAAGCCTTAACTGTTCGCTAAGCCTATCCCTAACCCTAACGCCAACCCTAACCATTACCCTAACCCATACCCTAATCCTAACCACACATTAACACTAACACGTTTCCTAACACATAACCTGACCCAAACGCTTTTCCGTACCCTCAACTGTACCCTAAAACTTACCCGTTCGCCAACCCTAAGCCTAGCCCTAAACCTAACCCTAACCACAACCCCACACCTTACCCTAAACTCTACGCTAATCCTGACACGTACACTAACACTAACAGGTGTCCTAACATATACCCTGACCCTAAAAGTTTTCCGTACCCTCACCTGTACCCTAAACCTTACTGGTTCGCTAACCGTAACCTTAGCCCTAAACATAATGCTAACACCAACCCTACACCATACCCTAACCCGTACACTAATCTTAACCCGTACACCAAAATTATGCAATGCCCTCACACGTACTTTGACACTAACACGTTTCTGTACACTCATGTACCATAAAACTTACCTGTTCGCTAACCCTAACCCTAGCCCTAAACTTAACCCTAACCTCAACCCTACACATTTCCCTAACCCGTACCCTAATCCTAACCCATACACTAACACTACACATGCCCTAACAGGTACCCTGACCGTAACACTTTTCTGTACACTCACCTGTACCCTAAACCATACCGTTTGCTATCCTTAACCCTAGACCTAAACGTAAACCTTACCCCATCCCTAAACCTTACCCTAATGCGTACCCAATCCTAACCAGTACCCTAACACTAATCCGTGCCCTAACATGTACCCTGATCCTAACACGTTTCTGGACCATCACCTGTAACCTAAACCTTACATTTCGCTAACCCTAACCATAGCCCTAAACCTAACCCTAAACCATACCGTAATCCTAACCAGTACACTAATACTAATCCGTGCCCTGAAACGTAACCTGAGCCTAACACTTTTCTGTACCCTCACCTGTACCCTAAACTTTACCGTTCACAAACCCGAAACATACCCCTAAACCAAGCCCTAACACCAACCCAACACCTTACCATAAACCGTACCCTAATCCTATCCCGTACACAAACACTAATCCATGCCCTGACACACACCCTGCCTCTAACTCTTTACCCTACTCTCTCCTGTACCCTAAATCTTACCGTTTGCTAACCCTAACCCTAGCCCTAAAGCTAAATCTAACTACAACCCTACACCTTACCCTAACATGTACACTAATCTTAATGCATACACTAACACTAACCCATTCCCTCACACTTACTTTGACACTAAAACATTTCCTTACCCTCACCTGTAACCTAAAGCTTACTCGTTCGCTAACCCTACCCCTAACCCTAACACTAAACATAACGCCAACCCTATCCAATAGCCTAGCCCGTACTCTAATTCTAACCCGTACACTAACACTAATCCGTGCCCTAACATTTACCCTGACCCTTACACTTTTCCATACCCACGCCCTAACCCTAAATCTTACCATTCACTAACCCTAACCCTAGGTCTAAACCTAACCCTAAACCCAAGCCCAACCCTACACCTAACTCTAACATGTACACTAATCCTAATCCTTAAACTAACACTAACCTGTGCCCTAACACGAACCCTGACCCTAACTCATTTCCATACGCTCACCTGTACTCTAATGTTACCTATTCGCTAACCCTAACACTAGCCCTAAACCTAAACCTAACCCCAACCCTACACCTTACCCTAACCCATACCCTAATCATAACCCATACACTAACACTAACTCGTGCCCTAACACCTACCCTAACCCTACCCCTAACCCTAACCCTAACACTAACCCTAAACTTTACCATTTGTTAACCATAACCGTAGCCCCAAACCTAAACCTAACTACAAACCTACTCCTAACACATACACTAATCTTAACCCATACACTAACACTAACGCAATACCACACACGTACTTTGACAATAAAACTATTCCATATGGTCAGCTGTAACCTAAACCTTACCCGTTCACTAAACTTAACCCTACCCCTAACACTAACCATAACGCCAACCCTACCAATTACCCTAACCCGTACCCTAATCCTAACCTGTAAACCCACACTAACCCCTGCCCTAACACGTACCCTGACCCTAACACTTTTCCGTAACCTCACCTGTACCCTAAACCTTACCGTTCGCTAACCCTAACCCTAAACCTAGACGAAACCCCAACCGTACACCTTACCCTAACCCGTAAGCTAATCCTAAGCCATACACTAACACTGACACGTGTCCTAACACATACACAAACCCTAACACTTTTCTGTACCATCACCTGTACCCTAAACCTGACATTTGGCTAACCCTAACCCTAGCCATAAAGCTAACCCTAAGCCCAACCCTAAACCTTACCTAAACCGTACCCTAATCCTAACCAGTATACTACTACTAAGCCATGTCCTGACATGTACCCTGACCCTAACGCTTTTCCATAACCTCACCGGTACCCTAAACCTTACCCATTCGCTAACCCTAACCCTAGCCCTAGCCCTAGCCCTAACCCTAACGCCAACCCTACTACTTACCCTAACCCGTACCCTAATCCCAACCCATACACTATCACTAACCCATGTCCTAACACGTACCTTGACCCGAACACTTTTCCGTATCCTCTCCTGTACCCAAAATCTTACCGTTCACTAACCCTAACCATAGCCCTAAACATAACGCTAACACCAACCTTACAGCATACCCTAACCCGTACACTAAATTTAACCCGTACAAAAAAACGAACCCATGCCCTCACATGTACTTTGACACTAACACGTTTCCATACCCTCCTGTGTACCGTAAACCTTACCTGTTCGCTAACACTTACCCTAGGTCTAAGCCTAACACTATCCACAACCCTACACAAAATCCTAATACATACCCTAATCCTAATCCGTACAATAACACTAACCTGTGCCCTAACACCAAGCCTGACCCTAACTCGTTTCCATATGCTTACCTGTACCCTTAATATTACCTATTCGCTAACCCTAACCCTAACACTAACCCTAACCCCAATCCTACACCTTACCCTGATCCGTACTGTAATCCTAACCCGTACCCTAATACTAATCCGTGCCCTGACACGTACACAGACCGTGACACTTTTCTGTACCCTCACCTGTACCCTAAGCCTTACATTTCGCTAACCCTAACCCTAGCCCTAAAGCTAAATCTAACTCCAACCCTACACCTTACCCTAACACGTACACTAATCTTAAACCTTAAACTAACACTAACCCATTCCCGCATATGTATTTTGACCCTAAAACATTTCCGTACCCTCCCCAGTAACCTAAAAATTACCCGGTCGCTAACCCTTACCCTAGCTATAAACCTAACCCTAACGCCAACCCTACATCTTACCCTAACCCATACACTAATCCTAAACCGTACACTAACACTAACCAGTGCCCTGAAACGTACCCTGACCCTAACACTTTTCCATACCCTCAGCTGTACGCTAAACCTAATCGTTAGCTAACCCTAACTGTAGACTTAAACCTAACCCTAACACCAACCCTACACCTTATTCTAACCCGTACCCTATTTTTAACCCCTACACTAACACTAACCCATGCCCTCACACGTAATTTGACACTAACACGTCTCCATACACTCACATGTACCATAAGCCTTAACTGTTCGCTAAGCCTATCCCTAACCCTAACGCCAACCCTAACCATTACCCTAACCCATACCCTAATCCTAACCACACATTAACACTAACACGTTTCCTAACACATAACCTGACCCAAACGCTTTTCCGTACCCTCAACTGTACCCTAAAACTTACCCGTTCGCCAACCCTAAGCCTAGCCCTAAACCTAACCCTAACCACAACCCCACACCTTACCCTAAACTCTACGCTAATCCTGACACGTACACTAACACTAACAGGTGTCCTAACATATACCCTGACCCTAAAAGTTTTCCGTACCCTCACCTGTACCCTAAACCTTACTGGTTCGCTAACCATAACCTTAGCCCTAAACATAATGCTAACACCAACCCTACACCATACCCTAACCCGTACACTAATCTTAACCCGTACACCAAAATTATGCAATGCCCTCACACGTACTTTGACACTAACACGTTTCTGTACACCCATGTACCATAAAACTTACCTGTTCGCTAACCCTAACCCTAGCCCTAAACTTAACCCTAACCTCAACCCTACACATTTCCCTAACCCGTACCCTAATCCTAACCCATACACTAACACTACACGTGCCCTAACATGTACCCTGACCGTAACACTTTTCTGTACACTCACCTGTACCCTAAACCATACCGTTTGCTATCCTTAACCCTAGACCTAAACGTAAACCTTACCCCATCCCTAAACCTTACCCTAACGCGTACCCAATCCTATCCAGTACCCTAACACTAATCCGTGCCCTAACATGTACCCTGATCCTAACACGTTTCTGGACCATCACCTGTAACCTAAACCTTACATTTCGCTAACCCTAACCATAGCCCTAAACCTAACCCTAAACCATACCGTAATCCTAACCAGTACACTGATACTAATCCGTGCCCTGAAACGTAACCTGAGCCTAACACTTTTCTGTACCCTCACCTGTACCCTAAACTTTACCGTTCAGAAACCCGAAACATACCCCTAAACCAAGCCCTAACACCAACCCAACACCTTACCATAAACCGTACCCTAATCCTATCCCGTACACAAACACTAATCCATGCCCTGACACGTACCCTGCCTCTAACTCTTTACCCTACTCTCTCCTGTACCCTAAATCTTACCGTTTGCTAACCCTAACCCTAGCCCTAAAGCTAAATCTAACTACAACCCTACACCTTACCCTAACATGTACACTAATCTTAATGCATACACTAACACTAACCCATTCCCTCACACTTACTTTGACACTAAAACATTTCCTTACCCTCACCTGTAACCTAAAGCTTACTCGTTCGCTAACCCTAACCCTAGCCCTAACACTAAACATAACGACAACCCTATCCAATAGCCTAGCCCGTACTCTAATTCTAACCCGTACACTAACACTAATCCGTGCCCTAACATTTACCCTGACCCTTACACTTTTCCATACCCACGCCCTAACCCTAAATCTTACCATTCACTAACCCTAATCCTAGGTCTAAACCTAACCATAAACCCAAGCCCAACCCTACACCTAACTCTAACATGTACACTAATCCTAATCCTTAAACTAACACTAACCTGTGCCCTAACACGAAGCCTGACCCTAACTCATTTCCATACGCTCACCTGTACTCTAATGTTACCTATTCGCTAACCCTAACACTAGCCCTAAACCTAAACCTAACCCCAACCCTACACCTTACCCTAACCCATACCCTAATCATAACCCATACACTAACACTAACTCGTGCCCTAACACCTACCCTAACCCTACCCCTAACCCTAACCCTAACACTAACCCTAAACTTTACCATTTGTTAACCATAACCGTAGCCCCAAACCTAAACCTAACTACAAACCTACTCCTAACACATACACTAATCTTAACCCATACACTAACACTAACGCAATACCACACACGTACTTTGACAATAAAACATTTCCATATGGTCAGCTGTAACCTAAACCTTACCCGTTCACTAAACTTAACCCTACCCCTAACACTAACCATAACGCCAACCCTACCAATGACCCTAACCCGTACCCTAATCCTAACCTGTAAACCCACACTAACCCCTGCCCTAACACGTACCCTGAACCTAACACTTTTCCGTAACCTCACCTGTACCCTAAACCTTACCGTTCGCTAACCCTAACCCTAAACCTAGACGAAACCCCAACTGTACACCTTACCCTAACCCGTAAGCTAATCCTAAGCCATACACTAACACTGACACGTGTCCTAACACATACACAAACCCTAACACTTTTCTGTACCATCACCTGTACCCTAAACCTGACATTTGGCTAACCCTAACCCTAGCCATAAAGCTAACCCTAAGCCCAACCCTAAACCTTACCTAAACCGTACCCTAATCCTAACCAGTATACTAGTACTAAGCCATGCCCTGACATGTACCCTGACCCTAACGCTTTTCCATAACCTCACCGGTACCCTAAACCTTACCCATTCGCTAACCCTAACCCTAGCCCTAGCCCTAGCCCTAACCCTAACGCCAACCCTACTACTTACCCTAACCCGTACCCTAATCCCAACCCATACACTATCACTAACCCATGTCCTAACACGTACCTTGACCCGAACACTTTTCTGTATCCTCTCCTGTACCCAAAATCTTACCGTTCACTAACCCTAACCCTAGCCCTAAACATAACGCTAACACCAACCTTACAGCATACCCTAACCCGTACACTAAATTTAACCCGTACAAAAAAACGAACCCATGCCCTCACATGTACTTTGACACTAACACGTTTCCATACCCTCCTGTGTACCGTAAACCTTACCTGTTCGCTAACACTTACCCTAGGTCTAAGCCTAACACTATCCACAACCCTACACAAAATCCTAATCCATACCCTAATCCTAATCCGTACAATAACACTAACCTGTGCCCTAACACCAAGCCTGACCCTAACTCGTTTCCATATGCTTACCTGTACCCTAAATATTACCTATTCGCTAACCCTAACCCTAACACTAACCCTAACCCCAATCCTAAACCTTACCCTGATCCGTACTGTAATCCTAACCCGTACCCTAATACTAATCCGTGCCCTGACACGTACACAGACCGTGACACTTTTCTGTACCCTCACCTGTACCCTAAGCCTTACATTTCGCTAACCCTAACCCTAGCCCTAAAGCTAAATCTAACTCCAACCCTACACCTTACCCTAACACGTACACTAATCTTAAACCTTAAACTAACACTAACCCATTCCCGCATATGTATTTTGACCCTAAAACATTTCCGTACCCTCCCCAGTAACCTAAAAATTACCCGGTCGCTAACCCTAACCCTAGCTCTAAACCTAACCCTAACGCCAACCCTACATCTTACCCTAACCCATACACTAATCCTAAACCGTACACTAACACTAACCAGTGCCCTGAAACGTACCCTGACCCTAACACTTTTCCATACCCTCAGCTGTACGCTAAACCTAATCGTTAGCTAACCCTAACTGTACACTTAAACCTAACCCTAACACCAACCCTACACCTTATTCTAACCCGTACCCTATTTTTAACCCCTACACTAACACTAACCCATGCCCTCACACGTAATTTGACACTAACACGTCTCCATACACTCACATGTACCATAAGCCTTAACTGTTCGCTAAGCCTATCCCTAACCCTAACGCCAACCCTAACCATTACCCTAACCCATACCCTAATCCTAACCACACATTAACACTAACACGTTTCCTAACACATAACCTGACCCAAACGCTTTTCCGTACCCTCAACTGTACCCTAAAACTTACCCGTTCGCCAACCCTAAGCCTAGCCCTAAACCTAACCCTAACCACAACCCCACACCTTACCCTAAACTCTACGCTAATCCTGACACGTACACTAACACTAACAGGTGTCCTAACATATACCCTGACCCTAAAAGTTTTCCGTACCCTCACCTGTACCCTAAACCTTACTGGTTCGCTAACCATAACCTTAGCCCTAAACATAATGCTAACACCAACCCTACACCATACCCTAACCCGTACACTAATCTTAACCCGTACACCAAAATTATGCAATGCCCTCACACGTACTTTGACACTAACACGTTTCCGTACACTCATGTACCATAAAACTTACCTGTTCGCTAACCCTAACCCTAGCCCTAAACTTAACCCTAACCTCAACCCTACACATTTCCCTAACCCGTACCCTAATCCTAACCCATACACTAACACTACACGTGCCCTAACAGGTACCCTGACCGTAACACTTTTCTGTACACTCACCTGTACCCTAAACCATACCGTTTGCTATCCTTAACCCTAGACCTAAACGTAAACCTTACCCCATCCCTAAACCTTACCCTAACACGTACCCAATCCTAACCAGTACCCTAACACTAATCCGTGCCCTAACATGTACCCTGATCCTAACACGTTTCTGGACCATCACCTGTAACCTAAACCTTACATTTCGCTAACCCTAACCATAGCCCTAAACCTAACCCTAAACCCAACCCTACCCATTACCCTAACCCATACCGTAATCCTAACCAGTACACTAATACAAATCCATGCCCTGAAACGTAACGTGAGAATAACACTTTTCTATACCCTCACCTGTACCCTAAACTTTACCGTTCACAAACCCGAAACATACCCCTAAACCAAGCCCTAACACCAACCCAACACCTTACCATAAACCGTACCCTAATCCTATCCCGTACACAAACACTAATCCATGCCCTGACACGTACCCTGCCTCTAACTCTTTACCCTACTCTCTCCTGTACCCTAAATCTTACCGTTTGCTAACCCTAACCCTAGCCCTAAAGCTAAATCTAACTACAACCCTACACCTTACCCTAACATGTACACTAATCTTAATGCATACACTAACACTAACCCATTCCCTCACACTTACTTTGACACTAAAACATTTCCTTACCCTCACCTGTAACGTAAAGCTTACTCGTTCGCTAACCCTAACCCTAGCCCTAACACTAAACATAACGCCAACCCTATCCATTAGCCTAGCCCGTACTCTAATTCTAACCCGTACACTAACACTAATCCGTGCCCTAACATTTACCCTGACCCTTACACTTTTCCATACCCACGCCTGAACCCTAAATCTTACCATTCACTAACCCTAACCCTAGGTCTAAACCTAACCCTAAACCCAAGCCCAACCCTACACCTAACTCTAACATGTACACTAATCCTAATCCTTAAACTAACACTAACCTGTGCCCTAACACGAACCCTGACCCTAACTCATTTCCATACGCTCACCTGTACTCTAATGTTACCTATTCGCTAACCCTAACACTAGCCCTAAACCTAAACCTAACCCCAACCCTACACCTTACCCTAACCCATACCCTAATCATAACCCATACACTAACACTAACTCGTGCCCTAACACCTACCCTAACCCTACCCCTAACCCTAACCCTAACACTAACCCTAAACTTTACCATTTGTTAACCATAACCGTAGCCCCAAACCTAAACCTAACTACAAACCTACTCCTAACACATACACTAATCTTAACCCATACACTAACACTAACGCAATACCACACACGTACTTTGACAATAAAACATTTCCGTATGGTCAGCTGTAACCTAAACCTTACCCGTTCACTAAACTTAACCCTACCCCTAACACTAACCATAACACCAACCCTACCAATTACCCTAACCCGTACCCTAATCCTAACCTGTAAACCCACACTAACCCCTGCCCTAACACGTACCCTGACCCTAACACTTTTCCGTAACCTCACCTGTACCCTAAACCTTACCGTTCGCTAACCCTAACCCTAAACCTAGACGAAACCCCAACCGTACACCTTACCCTAACCCGTAAGCTAATCCTAAGCCATACACTAACACTGACACGTGTCCTAACACATACACAAACCCTAACACTTTTCTGTACCATCACCTGTACCCTAAACCTGACATTTGGCTAACCCTAACCCTAGCCATAAAGCTAACCCTAAGCCCAACCCTAAACCTTACCTAAACCGTACCCTAATCCTAACCAGTATACTACTACTAAGCCATGCCCTGACATGTACCCTGACCCTAACGCTTTTCCATAACCTCACCGGTACCCTAAACCTTACCCATTCGCTAACCCTAACCCTAGCCCTAGCCCTAGCCCTAACCCTAACGCCAACCCTACTACTTACCCTAACCCGTACCCTAATCCCAACCCATACACTATCACTAACCCATGTCCTAACACGTACCTTGACCCGAACACTTTTCCGTATCCTCTCCTGTACCCAAAATCTTACCGTTCACTAACCCTAACCCTAGCCCTAAACATAACGCTAACACCAACCTTACAGCATACCCTAACCCGTACACTAAATTTAACCCGTACAAAAAAACGAACCCATGCCCTCACATGTACTTTGACACTAACACGTTTCCATACCCTCCTGTGTACCGTAAACCTTACCTGTTCGCTAACACTTACCCTAGGTCTAAGCCTAACACTATCCACAACCCTACACAAAATCCTAATCCATACCCTAATCCTAATCCGTACAATAACACTAACCTGTGCCCTAACACCAAGCCTGACCCTAACTCGTTTCCATATGCTTACCTGTACCCTAAATATTACCTATTCGCTAACCCTAACCCTAACACTAACCCTAACCCCAATCCTAAACCTTACCCTGATCCGTACTGTAATCCTAACCCGTACCCTAATACTAATCCATGCCCTGACACGTACACAGACCGTGACACTTTTCTGTACCCTCACCTGTACCCTAAGCCTTACATTTCGCTAACCCTAACCCTAGCCCTAAAGCTAAATCTAACTCCAACCCTACACCTTACCCTAACACGTACACTAATCTTAAACCTTAAACTAACACTAACCCATTCCCGCATATGTATTTTGACCCTAAAACATTTCCGTACCCTCCCCAGTAACCTAAAAATTACCCGGTCGCTAACCCTAACCCTAGCTCTAAACCTAACCCTAACGCCAACCCTACATCTTACCCTAACCCATACACTAATCCTAAACCGTACACTAACACTAACCAGTGCCCTGAAACGTACCCTGACCCTAACACTTTTCCATACCCTCAGCTGTACGCTAAACCTAATCGTTAGCTAACCCTAACTGTACACTTAAACCTAACCCTAACACCAACCCTACACCTTATTCTAACCCGTACCCTATTTTTAACCCCTACACTAACACTAACCCATGCCCTCACACGTAATTTGACACTAACACGTCTCCATACACTCACATGTACCATAAGCCTTAACTGTTCGCTAAGCCTATCCCTAACCCTAACGCCAACCCTAACCATTACCCTAACCCATACCCTAATCCTAACCACACATTAACACTAACACGTTTCCTAACACATAACCTGACCCAAACGCTTTTCCGTACCCTCAACTGTACCCTAAAACTTACCCGTTCGCCAACCCTAAGCCTAGCCCTAAACCTAACCCTAACCACAACCCCACACCTTACCCTAAACTCTACGCTAATCCTGACACGTACACTAACACTAACAGGTGTCCTAACATATACCCTGACCCTAAAAGTTTTCCGTACCCTCACCTGTACCCTAAACCTTACTGCTTCGCTAACCATAACCTTAGCCCTAAACATAATGCTAACACCAACCCTACACCATACCCTAACCCGTACACTAATCTTAACCCGTACACCAAAATTATGCAATGCCCTCACACGTACTTTGACACTAACACGTTTCCGTACACTCATGTACCATAAAACTTACCTGTTCGCTAACCCTAACCCTAGCCCTAAACTTAACCCTAACCTCAACCCTACACATTTCCCTAACCCGTACCCTAATCCTAACCCATACACTAACACTACACGTGCCCTAACAGGTACCCTGACCGTAACACTTTTCTGTACACTCACCTGCACCCTAAACCATACCGTTTGCTATCCTTAACCCTAGACCTAAACGTAAACCTTACCCCATCCCTAAACCTTACCCTAACACGTACCCAATCCTAACCAGTACCCTAACACTAATCTGTGCCCTAACATGTACCCTGATCCTAACACGTTTCTGGACCATCACCTGTAACCTAAACCTTACATTTCGCTAACCCTAACCATAGCCCTAAACCTAACCCTAAACCCAACCCTACCCATTACCCTAACCCATACCGTAATCCTAACCAGTACACTAATACAAATCCATGCCCTGAAACGTAACGTGAGAATAACACTTTTCTGTACCCTCACCTGTACCCTAAACTTTACCGTTCACAAACCCGAAACATACCCCTAAACCAAGCCCTAACACCAACCCAACACCTTACCATAAACCGTACCCTAATCCTATCCCGTACACAAACACTAATCCATGCCCTGACACGTACCCTGCCTCTAACTCTTTACCCTACTCTCTCCTGTACCCTAAATCTTACCGTTTGCTAACCCTAACCCTAGCCCTAAAGCTAAATCTAACTACAACCCTACACCTTACCCTAACATGTACACTAATCTTAATGCATACACTAACACTAACCCATTCCCTCACACTTACTTTGACACTAAAACATTTCCTTACCCTCACCTGTAACGTAAAGCTTACTCGTTCGCTAACCCTAACCCTAGCCCTAACACTAAACATAACGCCAACCCTATCCATTAGCCTAGCCCGTACTCTAATTCTAACCCGTACACTAACACTAATCCGTGCCCTAACATTTACCCTGACCCTTACACTTTTCCATACCCAGGCCTGAACCCTAAATCTTACCATTCACTAACCCTAACCCTAGGTCTAAACCTAACCCTAAACCCAAGCCCAACCCTACACCTAACTCTAACATGTACACTAATCCTAATCCTTAAACTAACACTAACCTGTGCCCTAACACGAACCCTGACCCTAACTCATTTCCATACGCTCACCTGTACTCTAATGTTACCTATTCGCTAACCCTAACACTAGCCCTAAACCTAAACCTAACCCCAACCCTACACCTTACCCTAACCCATACCCTAATCATAACCCATACACTAACACTAACTCGTGCCCTAACACCTACCCTAACCCTACCCCTAACCCTAACCCTAACACTAACCCTAAACTTTACCATTTGTTAACCATAACCGTAGCCCCAAACCTAAACCTAACTACAAACCTACTCCTAACACATACACTAATCTTAACCCATACACTAACACTAACGCAATACCACACACGTACTTTGACAATAAAACATTTCCGTATGGTCAGCTGTAACCTAAACCTTACCCGTTCACTAAACTTAACCCTACCCCTAACACTAACCATAACGCCAACCCTACCAATTACCCTAACCCGTACCCTAATCCTAACCTGTAAACCCACACTAACCCCTGCCCTAACACGTACCCTGACCCTAACACTTTTCCGTAACCTCACCTGTACCCTAAACCTTACCGTTCGCTAACCC
This sequence comes from Mesoplodon mirus, assembly GCF_964341445.2. Classification (NCBI taxonomy): domain Eukaryota; kingdom Metazoa; phylum Chordata; class Mammalia; order Artiodactyla; family Ziphiidae; genus Mesoplodon; species Mesoplodon mirus. Next base: position 2,048,615 of record NC_138996.1, read on the forward strand.
TAACCCTAAACCTAGACGAAACCCCAACCGTACACCTTACCCTAACCCGTAAGCTAATCCTAAGCCATACACTAACACTGACACGTGTCCTAACACATACACAAACCCTAACACTTTTCTGTACCATCACCTGTACCCTAAACCTGACATTTGGCTAACCCTAACCCTAGCCATAAAGCTAACCCTAAGCCCAACCCTAAACCTTACCTAAACCGTACCCTAATCCTAACCAGTATACTACTACTAAGCCATGCCCTGACATGTACCCTGACCCTAACGCTTTTCCATAACCTCACCGGTACCCTAAACCTTACCCATTCGCTAACCCTAACCCTAGCCCTAGCCCTAGCCCTAACCCTAACGCCAACCCTACTACTTACCCTAACCCGTACCCTAATCCCAACCCATACACTATCACTAACCCATGTCCTAACACGTACCTTGACCCGAACACTTTTCCGTATCCTCTCCTGTACCCAAAATCTTACCGTTCACTAACCCTAACCCTAGCCCTAAACATAACGCTAACACCAACCTTACAGCATACCCTAACCCGTACACTAAATTTAACCCGTACAAAAAAACGAACACATGCCCTCACATGTACTTTGACACTAACACGTTTCCATACACTCCTGTGTACCGTAAACCTTACCTGTTCGCTAACACTTACCCTAGGTCTAAGCCTAACACTATCCACAACCCTACACAAAATCCTAATCCATACCCTAATCCTAATCCGTACAATAACACTAACCTGTGCCCTAACACCAAGCCTGACCCTAACTCGTTTCCATATGCTTACCTGTACCCTAAATATTACCTATTCGCTAACCCTAACCCTAACACTAACCCTAACCCCAATCCTAAACCTTACCCTGATCCGTACTGTAATCCTAACCCGTACCCTAATACTAATCCGTGCCCTGACACGTACACAGACCGTGACACTTTTCTGTACCCTCACCTGTACCCTAAGCCTTACATTTCGCTAACCCTAACCCTAGCCCTAAAGCTAAATCTAACTCCAACCCTACACCTTACCCTAACACGTACACTAATCTTAAACCTTAAACTAACACTAACCCATTCCCGCATATGTATTTTGACCCTAAAACATTTCCGTACCCTCCCCAGTAACCTAAAAATTACCCGGTCGCTAACCCTAACCCTAGCTCTAAACCTAACCCTAACGCCAACCCTACATCTTACCCTAACCCATACACTAATCCTAAACCGTACACTAACACTAACCAGTGCCCTGAAACGTACCCTGACCCTAACACTTTTCCATACCCTCAGCTGTACGCTAAACCTAATCGTTAGCTAACCCTAACTGTACACTTAAACCTAACCCTAACACCAACCCTACACCTTATTCTAACCCGTACCCTATTTTTAACCCCTACACTAACACTAACCCATGCCCTCACACGTAATTTGACACTAACACGTCTCCATACACTCACATGTACCATAAGCCTTAACTGTTCGCTAAGCCTATCCCTAACCCTAACGCCAACCCTAACCATTACCCTAACCCATACCTTAATCCTAACCACACATTAACACTAACACGTTTCCTAACACATAACCTGACCCAAACGCTTTTCCGTACCCTCAACTGTACCGTAAAACTTACCCGTTCGCCAACCCTAAGCCTAGCCCTAAACCTAACCCTAACCACAACCCCACACCTTACCCTAAACTCTACGCTAATCCTGACACGTACACTAACACTAACAGGTGTCCTAACATATACCCTGACCCTAAAAGTTTTCCGTACCCTCACCTGTACCCTAAACCTTACTGGTTCGCTAACCATAACCTTAGCCCTAAACATAATGCTAACACCAACCCTACACCATACCCTAACCCGTACACTAATCTTAACCCGTACACCAAAATTATGCAATGCCCTCACACGTACTTTGACACTAACACGTTTCTGTACACTCATGTACCATAAAACTTACCTGTTCGCTAACCCTAACCCTAGCCCTAAACTTAACCCTAACCTCAACCCTACACATTTCCCTAACCCGTACCCTAATCCTAACCCATACACTAACACTACACGTGCCCTAACAGGTACCCTGACCGTAACACTTTTCTGTACACTCACCTGTACCCTAAACCATACCGTTTGCTATCCTTAACCCTAGACCTAAACGTAAACCTTACCCCATCCCTAAACCTTACCCTAACACGTACCCAATCCTAACCAGTACCCTAACACTAATCCGTGCCCTAACATGTACCCTGATCCTAACACGTTTCTGGACCATCACCTGTAACCTAAACCTTACATTTCGCTAACCCTAACCATAGCCCTAAACCTAACCCTAAACCCAACCCTACCCATTACCCTAACCCATACCGTAATCCTAACCAGTACACTAATACAAATCCATGCCCTGAAACGTAACGTGAGAATAACACTTTTCTGTACCCTCACCTGTACCCTAAACTTTACCGTTCACAAACCCGAAACATACCCCTAAACCAAGCCCTAACACCAACCCAACACCTTACCATAAACCGTACCCTAATCCTATCCCGTACACAAACACTAATCCATGCCCTGACACGTACCCTGCCTCTAACTCTTTACCCTACTCTCTCCTGTACCCTAAATCTTACCGTTTGCTAACCCTAACCCTAGCCCTAAAGCTAAATCTAACTACAACCCTACACCTTACCCTAACATGTACACTAATCTTAATGCATACACTAACACTAACCCATTCCCTCACACTTACTTTGACACTAAAACATTTCCTTACCCTCACCTGTAACGTAAAGCTTACTCGTTTGCTAACCCTAACCCTAGCCCTAACACTAAACATAACGCCAACCCTATCCATTAGCCTAACCCGTACCCTAATTCTAACCCGTACACTAACACTAATCCGTGCCCTAACATTTACCCTGACCCTTACACTTTTCCATACCCAGGCCTGAACCCTAAATCTTACCATTCACTAACCCTAACCCTAGGTCTAAACCTAACCCTAAACCCAAGCCCAACCCTACACCTAACTCTAACATGTACACTAATCCTAATCCTTAAACTAACACTAACCTGTGCCCTAACACGAACCCTGACCCTAACTCATTTCCATACGCTCACCTGTACTCTAATGTTACCTATTCGCTAACCCTAACACTAGCCCTAAACCTAAACCTAACCCCAACCCTACACCTTACCCTAACCCATACCCTAATCATAACCCATACACTAACACTAACTCGTGCCCTAACACCTACCCTAACCCTACCCCTAACCCTAACCCTAACACTGACCCTAAACTTTACCATTTGTTAACCATAACCGTAGCCCCAAACCTAAACCTAACTACAAACCTACTCCTAACACATACACTAATCTTAACCCATACACTAACACTAACGCAATACCACACACGTACTTTGACAATAAAACATTTCCGTATGGTCAGCTGTAACCTAAACCTTACCCGTTCACTAAACTTAACCCTACCCCTAACACTAACCATAACGCCAACCCTACCAATTACCCTAACCCGTACCCTAATCCTAACCTGTAAACCCACACTAACCCCTGCCCTAACACGTACCCTGACCCTAACACTTTTCCGTAACCTCACCTGTACCCTAAACCTTACCGTTCGCTAACCCTAACCCTAAACCTAGACGAAACCCCAACCGTACACCTTACCCTAACCCGTAAGCTAATCCTAAGCCATACACTAACACTGACACGTGTCCTAACACATACACAAACCCTAACACTTTTCTGTACCATCACCTGTACCCTAAACCTGACATTTGGCTAACCCTAACCCTAGCCATAAAGCTAACCCTAAGCCCAACCCTAAACCTTACCTAAACCGTACCCTAATCCTAACCAGTATACTACTACTAAGCCATGCCCTGACATGTACCCTGACCCTAACGCTTTTCCATAACCTCACCGGTACCCTAAACCTTACCCATTCGCTAACCCTAACCCTAGCCCTAGCCCTAGCCCTAACCCTACGCCAACCCTACTACTTACCCTAACCCGTACCCTAATCCCAACCCATACACTATCACTAACCCATGTCCTAACATGTACCTTGACCCGAACACTTTTCCGTATCCTCTCCTGTACCCAAAATCTTACCGTTCACTAACCCTAACCCTAGCCCTAAACATAACGCTAACACCAACCTTACAGCATACCCTAACCCGTACACTAAACTTAACCCGTACAAAAAAACGAACCCATGCCCTCACATGTACTTTGACACTAACACATTTCCATACCCTCCCGTGTACCGTAAACCTTACCCGTTTGCTAACTCTAACTGTAGGCCTAACCCTAACCATAACACCAACCCTACCCATTTCCCTAACCCGTACCCTAATCCTTACCCATACACTAACACTAATCCATGCCCTAACACGTACCCTGACCCTAACACTTTTCCATACCCACTCCTGTACCCTAAATCTTACCATTCGCTAACCCTAACCCTATGTCTAAACCTAACCCTAACCCCAACCCTACACCTAACCCTAACCCGTACCCTAATCCATACACTAACACTAACCTGTGCCTTAACATGAACCCTGACCCTAACTTGTTTCCATAAGCTCACCTGTACCCTAAATGTTACCTATTCGCTAACCCTAACCCCACCCCTACACCTAAACATAACCCCAACCCTACACCTTTCCCTAACCCATACCCTAATCCTAACCCGTACACTAACACTAACCCGTGCCCTAACACGTACCCTGACCCTAACACTTTTCCGTATCCTCTCCAGTACCCTAAATCTTACCGTTCGCTAAACCTAGCCCTTTCCCTAAACAGAACGCTAACACCAACCTGACACCATACCCTAACCCATACACTGATCTTAACCCATACACCAAAATTAAGCAATTCCCTCACATGTACTTTGACACTAACACGTTTCCGTACCCTCCTGTGTACCGTAAACCTTACCTGTTCGCTAACACTTACCCTAGGTCTAAGCCTAACACTATCCACAACCCTACACAAAATCCTAACCCATACCCTAATCCTAATCCGTACAATAACACTAACCTGTGCCCTAACACCAAGCCTGACCCTAACTCGTTTCCATATGCTTACCTGTACCCTAAATATTACCTATTCGCTAACCCTAACCCTAACACTAACCCTAACCCCAATCCTACACCTTACCCTGATCCGTACTGTAATCCTAACCCGTACCCTAATACTAATCCGTGCCCTGACACGTACACAGACCGTGACACTTTTCTGTACCCTCACCTGTACCCTAAGCCTTACATTTCGCTAACCCTAACCCTAGCCCTAAAGCTAAATCTAACTCCAACCCTACACCTTACCCTAACACGTACACTAATCTTAAACCTTAAACTAACACTAACCCATTCCCGCATATGTATTTTGACCCTAAAACATTTCCGTATCCTCCCCTGTAACCTAAAAATTACCCGGTCGCTAACCCTAACCCTAGCTCTAAACCTAACCCTAACGCCAACCCTACATCTTACCCTAACCCATACACTAATCCTAAACCGTACACTAACACTAACCAGTGCCCTGAAACGTACCCTGACCCTAACACTTTTCCATACCCTCAGCTGTACGCTAAACCTAATCGTTAGCTAACCCTAACTGTAGACTTAAACCTAACCCTAACACCAACCCTACACCTTATTCTAACCCGTACCCTATTTTTAACCCCTACACTAACACTAACCCATGCCCTCACACGTAATTTGACACTAACACGTCTCCATATACTCACATGTACCATAAGCCTTAACTGTTCGCTAAGCCTATCCCTAACCCTAACGCCAACCCTAATCATTACCCTAACCCATACCCTAATCCTAACCACACATTAACACTAACACGTTTCCTAACACATAACCTGACCCAAACGCTTTTCCATACCCTCAACTGTACCCTAAAACTTACCCGTTCGCCAACCCTAAGCCTAGCCCTAAACCTAACCCTAACCACAACCGCACACCTTACCCTAAACTCTACGCTAATCCTGACACGTACAGTAACACTAACAGGTGTCCTAACATATACCCTGACCCTAAAAGTTTTCCGTACCCTCACCTGTACCCTAAACCTTACTGGTTCGCTAACCGTAACCTTAGCCCTAAACATAATGCTAACACCAACCCTACACCATACCCTAACCCGTACACTAATCTTAACCCGTACACCAAAATTATGCAATGCCCTCACACGTACTTTGACACTAACACGTTTCCGTACACTCATGTACCATAAAACTTACCTGTTCGCTAACCCTAACCCTAGCCCTAAACTTAACCCTAACCTCAACCCTACACATTTCCCTAACCCGTACCCTAATCCTAACCCATACACTAGCACTACACGTGCCCTAACAGGTACCCTGACCGTAACACTTTTCTGTACACTCACCTGTACCCTAAACCATACCGTGTGCTATCCTTAAGCCTAGACCTAAACGTAAACCTTACCCCATCCCTAAACTTTACCCTAACGCGTACCCAATCCTAACCAGTACCCTAACACTAATCCGTGCCCTAACATGTACCCTGATCCTAACACGTTTCTGGACCATCACCTGTAACCTAAACCTTACATTTCGCTAACCCTAACCATAGCCCTAAACCTAACCCTAAACCCAACCCTACCCATTACCCTAACCCATACCGTAATCCTAACCAGTACACTAATACTAATCCATGCCCTGAAACGTAACCTGAGCCTAACACTTTTCTGTACCCTCACCTGTACCCTAAACTTTACCGTTCACAAACCCGAAACATACCCCTAAACCAAGCCCTAACACCAACCCAACACCTTACCATAAACCGTACCCTAATCCTATCCCGTACACAAACACTAATCCATGCGCTGACACGTACCCTGCCTCTAACTCTTTGCCCTACTCTCTCCTGTACCCTGAATCTTACCGTTTGTTAACCCTAACCCTAGCCCTAAAGCTAAATCTAACTACAACCCTACACCTTACCCTAACATGTACACTAATCTTAATGCATACACTAACACTAACCCATTCCCTCACACTTACTTTGACACTAAGACATTTCCTTACCCTCACCTGTAACCTAAAGCTTACTCGTTCGCTAACCCTAACCCTAGCCCTAACACTAAACATAACGCCAACCCTATCCATTAGCCTAACCCGTACCCTAATTCTAACCCGTACACTAACACTAATCCGTGCCCTAACATTTACCCTGACCCTTACACTTTTCCATACCCACGCCTGAACCCTAAATCTTACCATTCACTAACCCTAACCCTAGGTCTAAACCTAACCCTAAACCCAAGCCCAATCCTACACCTAACTCTAACATGTACACTAATCCTAATACTTAAACTAACACTAACCTGTTCCCTAACACGAACCCTGACCCTAACTCATTTCCATACGCTCACCTGTACTCTAATGTTACCTATTCGCTAACCCTAACACTAGCCCTAAACCTAAACCTAAACCCAACCCTACACCTTACCCTAACCCATACCCTAATCATAACCCATACACTAACACTAACTCGTGCCCTAACACCTACCCTAACCCTACCCCTAACCCTAACCCTAACACTAACCCTAAACTTTACCATTTGTTAACCATAACCGTAGCCCCAAACCTAAACCTAACTACAAACCTACTCCTAACACATACACTAATCTTAACCCATACACTAACAATAACGCAATACCACACACGTACTTTGACAATAAAACGTTTCCATAAGGTCAGCTGTAACCTAAACCTTACCCGTTCACTAAACTTAACCCTACCCCTAACACTAACCATAACGCCAACCCTACCAATTACCCTAACCCGTACCCTAATCCTAACCTGTAAACCCACACTAACCCCTGCCCTAACACGTACCCTGACCCTAACACTTTTCCGTAACCTCACCTGTACCCTAAACCTTACGTTCGCTAACCCTAACCCTAAACCTAGACGAAACCCCAACCATACACCTTACCCTAACCCGTAAGCTAATCCTAAGCCATACACTAACACTGACACGTGTCCTAACACATACACAAACCCTAACACTTTTCTGTACCATCACCTGTACCCTAAACCTGACATTTGGCTAACCCTAACCCTAGCCATAAAGCTAACCCTAAGCCCAACCCTAAACCTTACCTAAACCATACCCTAATCCTAACCAGTATACTACTACTAAGCCATGCCCTGACATGTACCCTGACCCTAACGCTTTTCCATAACCTCACCGGTACCCTAAACCTTACCCATTCGCTAACCCTAACCCTAGCCCTAGCCCTAGCCCTAACCCTAACGCCAACCCTACTACTTACCCTAACCCGTACCCTAATCCCAACCCATACACTATCACTAACCCATGTCCTAACACGTACCTTGACCCGAACACTTTTCCGTATCCTCTCCTGTACCCAAAATCTTACCGTTCACTAACCCTTACCCTAGCCCTAAACATAACGCTAACACCAACCTTACAGCATACCCTAACCCGTACACTAAATTTAACCCGTACAAAAAAACGAACCCATGCCCTCACATGTACTTTGACACTAACACGTTTCCATACCCTCCTGTGTACCGTAAACCTTACCTGTTCGCTAACACTTACCCTAGGTCTAAGCCTAACACTATCCACAACCCTACACAAAATCCTAATCCATACCCTAATCCTAATCCGTACAATAACACTATCCTGTGCCCTAACACCAAGCCTGACCCTAACTCGTTTCCATATGCTTACCTGTACCCTAAATATTACCTATTCGCTAACCCTAACCCTAACACTAACCCTAACCCCAATCCTAAACCTTACCCTGATCCGTACTGTAATCCTAACCCGTACCCTAATACTAATCCGTGCCCTGACACGTACACAGACCGTGACACTTTTCTGTACCCTCACCTGTACCCTAAGCCTTACATTTCGCTAACCCTAACCCTAGCCCTAAAGCTAAATCTAACTCCAACCCTACACCTTACCCTAACACGTACACTAAACTTAAACCTTAAACTAACACTAACCCATTCCCGCATATGTATTTTGACCCTAAAACATTTCCGTACCCTCCCCAGTAACCTAAAAATTACCCGGTCGCTAACCCTAACCCTAGCTCTAAACCTAACCCTAACGCCAACCCTACATCTTACCCTAACCCATACACTAATCCTAAACCGTACACTAACACTAACCAGTGCCCTGAAACGTACCCTGACCCTAACACTTTTCCATACCCTCAGCTGTACGCTAAACCTAATCGTTAGCTAACCCTAACTGTACACTTAAACCTAAACCTAACACCAACCCTACACCTTATTCTAACCCGTACCCTATTTTTAACCCCTACACTAACACTAACCCATGCCCTCACACGTAATTTGACACTAACACGTCTCCATACACTCACATGTACCATAAGCCTTAACTGTTCGCTAAGCCTATCCCTAACCCTAACGCCAACCCTAACCATTACCCTAACCCATACCCTAATCCTAACCACACATTAACACTAACACGTTTCCTAACACATAACCTGACCCAAACGCTTTTCCGTACCCTCAACTGTACCCTAAAACTTACCCGTTCGCCAACCCTAAGCCTAGCCCTAAACCTAACCCTAACCACAACCCCACACCTTACCCTAAACTCTACGCTAATCCTGACACGTACACTAACACTAACAGGTGTCCTAACATATACCCTGACCCTAAAAGTTTTCCGTACCCTCACCTGTACCCTAAACCTTACTGGTTCGCTAACCATAACCTTAGCCCTAAACATAATGCTAACACCAAACCTACACCATACCCTAACCCGTACACTAATCTTAACCCGTACACCAAAATTATGCAATGCCCTCACACGTACTTTGACACTAACACGTTTCTGTACACTCATGTACCATAAAACTTACCTGTTCGCTAACCCTAACCCTAGCCCTAAACTTAACCCTAACCTCAACCCTACACATTTCCCTAACCCGTACCCTAATCCTAACCCATACACTAACACTACACGTGCCCTAACAGGTACCCTGACCGTAACACTTTTCTGTACACTCACCTGTACCCTAAACCATACCGTTTGCTATCCTTAACCCTAGACCTAAACGTAAACCTTACCCCATCCCTAAACCTTACCCTAACACGTACCCAATCCTAACCAGTACCCTAACACTAATCCGTGCCCTAACATGTACCCTGATCCTAACACGTTTCTGGACCATCACCTGTAACCTAAACCTTACATTTCGCTAACACTAACCATAGCCCTAAACCTAACCCTAAACCCAACCCTACCCATTACCCTAACCCATACCGTAATCCTAACCAGTACACTAATACAAATCCATGCCCTGAAACGTAACGTGAGAATAACACTTTTCTGTACCCTCACCTGTACCCTAAACTTTACCGTTCACAAACCCGAAACATACCCCTAAACCAAGCCCTAACACCAACCCAACACCTTACCATAAACCGTACCCTAATCCTATCCCGTACACAAACACTAATCCATGCCCTGACACGTACCCTGCCTCTAACTCTTTACCCTACTCTCTCCTGTACCCTAAATCTTACCGTTTGCTAACCCTAACCCTAGCCCTAAAGCTAAATCTAACTACAACCCTACACCTTACCCTAACATGTACACTAATCTTAATGCATACACTAACACTAACCCATTCCCTCACACTTACTTTGACACTAAAACATTTCCTTACCCTCACCTGTAACGTAAAGCTTACTCGTTCGCTAACCCTAACCCTAGCCCTAACACTAAACATAACGCCAACCCTATCCATTAGCCTAACCCGTACCCTAATTCTAACCCGTACACTAACACTAATCCGTGCCCTAACATTTACCCTGACCCTTACACTTTTCCATATCCACGCCTGAACCCTAAATCTTACCATTCACTAACCCTAACCCTAGGTCTAAACCTAACCCTAAACCCAAGCCCAACCCTATACCTAACTCTAACATGTACACTAATCCTAATCCTTAAACTAACACTAACCTGTGCCCTAACACGAACCCTGACCCTAACTCATTTCCATACGCTCACCTGTACTCTAATGTTACCTATTCGCTAACCCTAACACTAGCCCTAAACCTAAACCTAACCCCAACCCTACACCTTACCCTAACCCATACCCTAATCATAACCCATACACTAACACTAACTCGTGCCCTAACACCTACCCTAACCCTACCCCTAACCCTAACCCTAACACTGACCCTAAACTTTACCATTTGTTAACCATAACCGTAGCCCCAAACCTAAACCTAACTACAAACCTACTCCTAACACATACACTAATCTTAACCCATACACTAACACTAACGCAATACCACACACGTACTTTGACAATAAAACATTTCCGTATGGTCAGCTGTAACCTAAACCTTACCCGTTCACTAAACTTAACCCTACCCCTAACACTAACCATAATGCCAACCCTACCAATTACCCTAACCCGTACCCTAATCCTAACCTGTAAACCCACACTAACCCCTGCCCTAACACGTACCCTGACCCTAACACTTTTCCGTAACCTCACCTGTACCCTAAACCTTACCGTTCGCTAACCCTAACCCTAAACCTAGACGAAACCCCAACCGTACACCTTACCCTAACCCGTAAGCTAATCCTAAGCCATACACTAACACTGACACGTGTCCTAACACATACACAAACCCTAACACTTTTCTGTACCATCACCTGTACCCTAAACCTGACATTTGGCTAACCCTAACCCTAGCCATAAAGCTAACCCTAAGCCCAACCCTAAACCTTACCTAAACCGTACCCTAATCCTAACCAGTATACTACTACTAAGCCATGCCCTGACATGTACCCTGACCCTAACGCTTTTCCGTAACCTCACCGGTACCCTAAACCTTACCCATTCGCTAACCCTAACCCTAGCCCTAGCCCTAGCCCTAACCCTACGCCAACCCTACTACTTACCCTAACCCGTACCCTAATCCCAACCCATACACTATCACTAACCCATGTCCTAACATGTACCTTGACCCGAACACTTTTCCGTATCCTCTCCTGTACCCAAAATCTTACCGTTCACTAACCCTAACCCTAGCCCTAAACATAACGCTAACACCAACCTTACAGCATACCCTAACCCGTACACTAAACTTAACCCGTACAAAAAAACGAACCCATGCCCTCACATGTACTTTGACACTAACACATTTCCATACCCTCCCGTGTACCGTAAACCTTACCCGTTTGCTAACTCTAACTGTAGGCCTAACCCTAACCATAACACCAACCCTACCCATTTCCCTAACCCGTACCCTAATCCTTACCCATACACTAACACTAATCCATGCCCTAACACGTACCCTGACCCTAACACTTTTCCATACCCACTCCTGTACCCTAAATCTTACCATTCGCTAACCCTAACCCTATGTCTAAACCTAACCCTAACCCCAACCCTACACCTAACCCTAACCCGTACCCTAATCCATACACTAACACTAACCTGTGCCCTAACATGAACCCTGACCCTAACTTGTTTCCATAAGCTCACCTGTACCCTAAATGTTACCTATTCGCTAACCCTAACCCCACCCCTACACCTAAACATAACCCCAACCCTACACCTTTCCCTAACCCATACCCTAATCCTAACCCGTACACTAACACTAACCCGTGCCCTAACACGTACCCTGACCCTAACACTTTTCCGTATCCTCTCCAGTACCCTAAATCTTACCGTTCGCTAAACCTAGCCCTTTCACTAAACAGAACGCTAACACCAACCTGACACCATACCCTAACCCATACACTGATCTTAACCCATACACCAAAATTAAGCAATTCCCTCACATGTACTTTGACACTAACACGTTTCCGTACCCTCCTGTGTACCGTAAACCTTACCTGTTCGCTAACACTTACCCTAGGTCTAAGCCTAACACTATCCACAAGCCTACACAAAATCCTAACCCATACCCTAATCCTAATCCGTACAATAACACTAACCTGTGCCCTAACACCAAGCCTGACCCTAACTCGTTTCCATATGCTTACCTGTACCCTAAATATTACCTATTCGCTAACCCTAACCCTAACACTAACCCTAACCCCAATCCTACACCTTACCCTGATCCGTACTGTAATCCTAACCCGTACCCTAATACTAATCCGTGCCCTGACACGTACACAGACCGTGACACTTTTCTGTACCCTCACCTGTACCCTAAGCCTTACATTTCGCTAACCCTAACCCTAGCCCTAAAGCTAAATCTAACTCCAACCCTACACCTTACCCTAACACGTACACTAATCTTAAACCTTAAACTAACACTAACCCATTCCCGCATATGTATTTGGACCCTAAAACATTTCCGTACCCTCCCCTGTAACCTAAAAATTACCCGGTCGCTAACCCTAACCCTAGCTCTAAACCTAACCCTAACGCCAACCCTACATCTTACCCTAACCCATACACTAATCCTAAACCGTACACTAACACTAAGCAGTGCCCTGAAACGTACCCTGACCCTAACACTTTTCCATACCCTCAGCTGTACGCTAAACCTAATCGTTAGCTAACCCTAACTGTAGACTTAAACCTAACCCTAACACCAACCCTACACCTTATTCTAACCCGTACCCTATTTTTAACCCCTACACTAACACTAACCCATGCCCTCACACGTAATTTGACACTAACACGTCTCCATACACTCACATGTACCATAAGCCTTAACTGTTCGCTAAGCCTATCCCTAACCCTAACGCCAACCCTAATCATTACCCTAACCCATACCCTAATCCTAACCACACATTAACACTAACACGTTTCCTAACACATAACCTGACCCAAACGCTTTTCCGTACCCTCAACTGTACCCTAAAACTTACCCGTTCGCCAACCCTAAGCCTAGCCCTAAACCTAACCCTAACCACAACCCCACACCTTACCCTAAACTCTACGCTAATCCTGACACGTACAGTAACACTAACAGGTGTCCTAACATATACCCTGACCCTAAAAGTTTTCCGTACCCTCACCTGTACCCTAAACCTTACTGGTTCGCTAACCGTAACCTTAGCCCTAAACATAATGCTAACACCAACCCTACACCATACCCTAACCCGTACACTAATCTTAACCCGTACACCAAAATTATGCAATGCCCTCACACGTACTTTGACACTAACACGTTTCCGTACACTCATGTACCATAAAACTTACCTGTTCGCTAACCCTAACCCTAGCCCTAAACTTAACCCTAACCTCAACCCTACACATTTCCCTAACCCGTACCCTAATCCTAACCCATACACTAGCACTACACGTGCCCTAACAGGTACCCTGACCGTAACACTTTTCTGTACACTCACCTGTACCCTAAACCATACCGTGTGCTATCCTTAACCCTAGACCTAAACGTAAACCTTACCCCATCCCTAAACCTTACCCTAACGCGTACCCAATCCTAACCAGTACCCTAACACTAATCCGTGCCCTAACATGTACCCTGATCCTAACACGTTTCTGGACCATCACCTGTAACCTAAACCTTACATTTCGCTAACCCTAACCATAGCCCTAAACCTAACCCTAAACCCAACCCTACCCATTACCCTAACCCATACCGTAATCCTAACCAGTACACTAATACTAATCCATGCCCTGAAACGTAACCTGAGCCTAACACTTTTCTGTACCCTCACCTGTACCCTAAACTTTACCGTTCACAAACCCGAAACATACCCCTAAACCAAGCCCTAACACCAACCCAACACCTTACCATAAACCGTACCCTAATCCTATCCCGTACACAAACACTAATCCATGCGCTGACACGTACCCTGCCTCTAACTCTTTGCCCTACTCTCTCCTGTACCCTGAATCTTACCGTTTGTTAACCCTAACCCTAGCCCTAAAGCTAAATCTAACTACAACCCTACACCTTACCCTAACATGTACACTAATCTTAATGCATACACTAACACTAACCCATTCCCTCACACTTACTTTGACACTAAGACATTTCCTTACCCTCACCTGTAACCTAAAGCTTACTCGTTCGCTAACCCTACCCCTAGCCCTAACACTAAACATAACGCCAACCCTATCCATTAGCCTAACCCGTACCCTAATTCTAACCCGTACACTAACACTAATCCTTGCCCTAACATTTACCCTGACCCTTACACTTTTCCATACCCAGGCCTGAACCCTAAATCTTACCATTCACTAACCCTAACCCTAGGTCTAAACCTAACCCTAAACCCAAGCCCAACCCTACACCTAACTCTAACATGTACACTAATCCTAATCCTTAAACTAACACTAACCTGTGCCCTAACACGAACCCTGACCCTAACTCATTTCCATACGCTCACCTGTACTCTAATGTTACCTATTCGCTAACCCTAACACTAGCCCTAAACCTAAACCTAACCCCAACCCTACACCTTACCCTAACCCATACCCTAATCATAACCCATACACTAACACTAACTCGTGCCCTAACACCTACCCTAACCCTACCCCTAACCCTAACCCTAACACTGACCCTAAACTTTACCATTTGTTAACCATAACCGTAGCCCCAAACCTAAACCTAACTACAAACCTACTCCTAACACATACACTAATCTTAACCCATACACTAACACTAACGCAATACCACACACGTACTTTGACAATAAAACATTTCCGTATGGTCAGCTGTAACCTAAACCTTACCCGTTCACTAAACTTAACCCTACCCCTAACACTAACCATAACGCCAACCCTACCAATTACCCTAACCCGTACCCTAATCCTAACCTGTAAACCCACACTAACCCCTGCCCTAACACGTACCCTGACCCTAACACTTTTCCGTAACCTCACCTGTACCCTAAACCTTACCGTTCGCTAACCCTAACCCTAAACCTAGACGAAACCCCAACCGTACACCTTACCCTAACCCGTAAGCTAATCCTAAGCCATACACTAACACTGACACGTGTCCTAACACATACACAAACCCTAACACTTTTCTGTACCATCACCTGTACCCTAAACCTGACATTTGGCTAACCCTAACCCTAGCCATAAAGCTAACCCTAAGCCCAACCCTAAACCTTACCTAAACCGTACCCTAATCCTAACCAGTATACTACTACTAAGCCATGCCCTGACATGTACCCTGACCCTAACGCTTTTCCATAACCTCACCGGTACCCTAAACCTTACCCATTCGCTAACCCTAACCCTAGCCCTAGCCCTAGCCCTAACCCTACGCCAACCCTACTACTTACCCTAACCCGTACCCTAATCCCAACCCATACACTATCACTAACCCATGTCCTAACATGTACCTTGACCCGAACACTTTTCCGTATCCTCTCCTGTACCCAAAATCTTACCGTTCACTAACCCTAACCCTAGCCCTAAACATAACGCTAACACCAACCTTACAGCATACCCTAACCCGTACACTAAACTTAACCCGTACAAAAAAACGAACCCATGCCCTCACATGTACTTTGACACTAACACATTTCCATACCCTCCCGTGTACCGTAAACCTTACCCGTTTGCTAACTCTAACTGTAGGCCTAACCCTAACCATAACACCAACCCTACCCATTTCCCTAACCCGTACCCTAATCCTTACCCATACACTAACACTAATCCATGCCCTAACACGTACCCTGACCCTAACACTTTTCCATACCCACTCCTGTACCCTAAATCTTACCATTCGCTAACCCTAACCCTATGTCTAAACCTAACCCTAACCCCAACCCTACACCTAACCCTAACCCGTACCCTAATCCATACACTAACACTAACCTGTGCCCTAACATGAACCCTGACCCTAACTTGTTTCCATAAGCTCACCTGTACCCTAAATGTTACCTATTCGCTAACCCTAACCCCACCCCTACACCTAAACATAACCCCAACCCTACACCTTTCCCTAACCCATACCCTAATCCTAACCCGTACACTAACACTAACCCGTGCCCTAACACGTACCCTGACCCTAACACTTTTCCGTATCCTCTCCAGTACCCTAAATCTTACCGTTCGCTAAACCTAGCCCTTTCCCTAAACAGAACGCTAACACCAACCTGACACCATACCCTAACCCATACACTGATCTTAACCCATACACCAAAATTAAGCAATTCCCTCACATGTACTTTGACACTAACACGTTTCCGTACCCTCCTGTGTACCGTAAACCTTACCTGTTCGCTAACACTTACCCTAGGTCTAAGCCTAACACTATCCACAACCCTACACAAAATCCTAACCCATACCCTAATCCTAATCCGTACAATAACACTAACCTGTGCCCTAACACCAAGCCTGACCCTAACTCGTTTCCATATGCTTACCTGTACCCTAAATATTACCTATTCGCTAACCCTAACCCTAACACTAACCCTAACCCCAATCCTACACCTTACCCTGATCCGTACTGTAATCCTAACCCGTACCCTAATACTAATCCGTGCCCTGACACGTACACAGACCGTGACACTTTTCTGTACCCTCACCTGTACCCTAAGCCTTACATTTCGCTAACCCTAACCCTAGCCCTAAAGCTAAATCTAACTCCAACCCTACACCTTACCCTAACACGTACACTAATCTTAAACCTTAAACTAACACTAACCCATTCCCGCATATGTATTTTGACCCTAAAACATTTCCGTACCCTCCCCTGTAACCTAAAAATTACCCGGTCGCTAACCCTAACCCTAGCTCTAAACCTAACCCTAACGCCAACCCTACATCTTACCCTAACCCATACACTAATCCTAAACCGTACACTAACACTAAGCAGTGCCCTGAAACGTACCTTGACCCTAACACTTTTCCATACCCTCAGCTGTACGCTAAACCTAATCGTTAGCTAACCCTAACTGTAGACTTAAACCTAACCCTAACACCAACCCTACACCTTATTCTAACCCGTACCCTATTTTTAACCCCTACACTAACACTAACCCATGCCCTCACACGTAATTTGACACTAACACGTCTCCATACACTCACATGTACCATAAGCCTTAACTGTTCGCTAAGCCTATCCCTAACCCTAACGCCAACCCTAATCATTACCCTAACCCATACCCTAATCCTAACCACACATTAACACTAACACGTTTCCTAACACATAACCTGACCCAAACGCTTTTCCGTACCCTCAACTGTACCCTAAAACTTACCCGTTCGCCAACCCTAAGCCTAGCCCTAAACCTAACCCTAACCACAACCGCACACCTTACCCTAAACTCTACGCTAATCCTGACACGTACAGTAACACTAACAGGTGTCCTAACATATACCCTGACCCTAAAAGTTTTCCGTACCCTCACCTGTACCCTAAACCTTACTGGTTCGCTAACCGTAACCTTAGCCCTAAACATAATGCTAACACCAACCCTACACCATACCCTAACCCGTACACTAATCTTAACCAGTACACCAAAATTATGCAATGCCCTCACACGTACTTTGACACTAAGACGTTTCCGTACACTCATGTACCATAAAACTTACCTGTTCGCTAACCCTAACCCTAGCCCTAAACTTAACCCTAACCTCAACCCTACACATTTCCCTAACCCGTACCCTAATCCTAACCCATACACTAGCACTACACGTGCCCTAACAGGTACCCTGACCGTAACACTTTTCTGTACACTCACCTGTACCCTAAACCATACCGTGTGCTATCCTTAATCCTAGACCTAAACGTAAACCTTACCCCATCCCTAAACCTTACCCTAACGCGTACCCAATCCTAACCAGTACCCTAACACTAATCCGTGCCCTAACATGTACCCTGATCCTAACACGTTTCTGGACCATCACCTGTAACCTAAACCTTACACTTCGCTAACCCTAACCATAGCCCTAAACCTAACCCTAAACCCAACCCTACCCATTACCCTAACCCATACCGTAATCCTAACCAGTACACTAATACTAATCCATGCCCTGAAACGTAACCTGAGCCTAACACTTTTCTGTACCCTCACCTGTACCCTAAACTTTACCGTTCACAAACCCGAAACATACCCCTAAACCAAGCCCTAACACCAACCCAACACCTTACCATAAACCGTACCCTAATCCTATCCCGTACACAAACACTAATCCATGCGCTGACACGTACCCTGCCTCTAACTCTTTGCCCTACTCTCTCCTGTACCCTGAATCTTACCGTTTGTTAACCCTAACCCTAGCCCTAAAGCTAAATCTAACTACAACCCTACACCTTACCCTAACATGTACACTAATCTTAATGCATACACTAACACTAACCCATTCCCTCACACTTACTTTGACACTAAGACATTTCCTTACCCTCACCTGTAACCTAAAGCTTACTCGTTCGCTAACCCTACCCCTAGCCCTAACACTAAACATAACGCCAACCCTATCCATTAGCCTAACCCGTACCCTAATTCTAACCCGTACACTAACACTAATCCGTGCCCTAACATTTACCCTGACCCTTACACTTTTCCATACCCAGGCCTGAACCCTAAATCTTACCATTCACTAACCCTAACCCTAGGTCTAAACCTAACCCTAAACCCAAGCCCAACCCTACACCTAACTCTAACATGTACACTAATCCTAATCCTTAAACTAACACTAACCTGTGCCCTAACACGGACCCTGACCCTAACTCATTTCCATACGCTCACCTGTACTCTAATGTTACCTATTCGCTAACCCTAACACTAGCCCTAAACCTAAACCTAACCCCAACCCTACACCTTACCCTAACCCATACCCTAATCATAACCCATACACTAACACTAACTCGTGCCCTAACACCTACCCTAACCCTACCCCTAACCCTAACCCTAACACTGACCCTAAACTTTACCATTTGTTAACCATAACCGTAGCCCCAAACCTAAACCTAACTACAAACCTACTCCTAACACATACACTAATCTTAACCCATACACTAACACTAATGCAATACCACACACGTACTTTGACAATAAAACATTTCCGTATGGTCAGCTGTAACCTAAACCTTACCCGTTCACTAAACTTAACCCTACCCCTAACCCTAACCATAACGCCAACCCTACCAATTACCCTAACCCGTACCCTAATCCTAACCTGTAAACCCACACTAACCCCTGCCCTAACACGTACCCTGACCCTAACACTTTTCCGTAACCTCACCTGTACCCTAAACCTTACGTTCGCTAACCCTAACCCTAAACCTAGACGAAACCCCAACCATACACCTTACCCTAACCCGTAAGCTAATCCTAAGCCATACACTAACACTGACACGTGTCCTAACACATACACAAACCCTAACACTTTTCTGTACCATCACCTGTACCCTAAACCTGACATTTGGCTAACCCTAACCCTAGCCATAAAGCTAACCCTAAGCCCAACCCTAAACCTTACCTAAAGCATACCCTAATCCTAACCAGTATACTACTACTAAGCCATGCCCTGACATGTACCCTGACCCTAACGCTTTTCCATAACCTCACCGGTACCCTAAACCTTACCCATTCGCTAACCCTAACCCTAGCCCTAGCCCTAACCCTAACGCCAACCCTACTACTTACCCTAACCCGTACCCTAATCCCAACCCATACACTATCACTAACCCGTGTCCTAACACGTACCTTGACCCGAACACTTTTCCGTATCCTCTCCTGTACCCAAAATCTTACCATTCACTAACCCTAACCCTAGCCCTAAACATAACGCTAACACCAACCTTACAGCATACCCTAACCCGTACACTAAACTTAACCCGTACAAAAATACGAACCCATGCCCTCACATGTACTTTGACACTAACACATTTCCGTACCCTCCCGTGTACCGTAAACCTTACCCGTTTGCTAACTCTAACTGTAGGCCTAACCCTAACCATAACACCAACCCTACCCATTTCCCTAACCCGTACCCTAATCCTTACCCATACACTAACACTAATCCATGCCCTAACACGTACCCTGACCCTAACACTTTTCCATACCCACTCCTGTACCCTAAATCTTACCATTCGCTAACCCTAACCCTATGTCTAAACCTAACCCTAACCCCAACCCTACACCTAACCCTAACCCGTACCCTAATCCATACACTAACACTAACCTGTGCCCTAACATGAACCCTGACCCTAACTTGTTTCCATAAGCTCACCTGTACCCTAAATGTTACCTATTCGCTAACCCTAACCCCACCCCTACACCTAAACATAACCCCAACCCTACACCTTTCCCTAACCCATACCCTAATCCTAACCCGTACACTAACACTAACCCGTGCCCTAACACGTACCCTGACCCTAACACTTTTCCGTATCCTCTCCAGTACCCTAAATCTTACCGTTCGCTAAACCTAGCCCTTTCCCTAAACAGAACGCTAACACCAACCTGACACCATACCCTAACCCATACACTGATCTTAACCCATACACCAAAATTAAGCAATTCCCTCACATGTACTTTGACACTAACACGTTTCCGTACCCTCCTGTGTACCGTAAACCTTACCTGTTCGCTAACACTTACCCTAGGTCTAAGCCTAACACTATCCACAACCCTACACAAAATCCTAACCCATACCCTAATCCTAATCCGTACAATAACACTAACCTGTGCCCTAACACCAAGCCTGACCCTAACTCGTTTCCATATGCTTACCTGTACCCTAAATATTACCTATTCGCTAACCCTAACCCTAACACTAACCCTAACCCCAATCCTACACCTTACCCTAATCCGTACTGTAATCCTAACCCGTACCCTAATACTAATCCGTGCCCTGACACGTACACAGACCGTGACACTTTTCTGTACCCTCACCTGTACCCTAAGCCTTACATTTCGCTAACCCTAACCCTAGCCCTAAAGCTAAATCTAACTCCAACCCTACACCTTACCCTAACACGTACACTAATCTTAAACCTTAAACTAACACTAACCCATTCCCGCATATGTATTTTGACCCTAAAACATTTCCGTACCCTCCCCTGTAACCTAAAAATTACCCGGTCGCTAACCCTAACCCTAGCTCTAAACCTAACCCTAACGCCAACCCTACATCTTACCCTAACCCATACACTAATCCTAAACCGTACACTAACACTAACCAGTGCCCTGAAACGTACCCTGACCCTAACACTTTTCCATACCCTCAGCTGTACGCTAAACCTAATCGTTAGCTAACCCTAACTGTACACTTAAACCTAACCCTAACACCAACCCTACACCTTATTCTAACCCGTACCCTATTTTTAACCCCTACACTAACACTAACCCATGCCCTCACACGTAATTTGACACTAACACGTCTCCATACACTCACATGTACCATAAGCCTTAACTGTTCGCTAAGCCTATCCCTAACCCTAACGCCAACCCTAACCATTACCCTAACCCATACCCTAATCCTAACCACACATTAACACTAACACGTTTCCTAACACATAACCTGACCCAAACGCTTTTCCGTACCCTCAACTGTACCCTAAAACTTACCCGTTCGCCAACCCTAAGCCTAGCCCTAAACCTAACCCTAACCACAACCCCACACCTTACCCTAAACTCTACGCTAATCCTGACACGTACACTAACACTAACAGGTGTCCTAACATATACCCTGACCCTAAAAGTTTTCCGTACCCTCACCTGTACCCTAAACCTTACTGGTTCGCTAACCGTAACCTTAGCCCTAAACATAATGCTAACACCAACCCTACACCATACCCTAACCCGTACACTAATCTTAACCCGTACACCAAAATTATGCAATGCCCTCACACGTACTTTGACACTAACACGTTTCCGTACACTCATGTACCATAAAACTTACCTGTTCGCTAACCCTAACCCTAGCCCTAAACTTAACCCTAACCTCAACCCTACACATTTCCCTAACCCGTACCCTAATCCTAACCCATACACTAGCACTACACGTGCCCTAACAGGTACCCTGACCGTAACACTTTTCTGTACACTCACCTGTACCCTAAACCATACCGTGTGCTATCCTTAACCCTAGACCTAAACGTAAACCTTACCCCATCCCTAAACCTTACCCTAACGCGTACCCAATCCTAACCAGTACCCTAACACTAATCCGTGCCCTAACATGTACCCTGATCCTAACACGTTTCTGGACCATCACCTGTAACCTAAACCTTACATTTCGCTAACCCTAACCATAGCCCTAAACCTAACCCTAAACCCAACCCTACCCATTACCCTAACCCATACCGTAATCCTAACCAGTACACTAATACTAATCCGTGCCCTGAAACGTAACCTGAGCCTAACACTTTTCTGTACCCTCACCTGTACCCTAAACTTTACCGTTCACAAACCCGAAACATACCCCTAAACCAAGCCCTAACACCAACCCAACACCTTACCATAAACCGTACCCTAATCCTATCCCGTACACAAACACTAATCCATGCGCTGACACGTACCCTGCCTCTAACTCTTTACCCTACTCTCTCCTGTACCCTAAATCTTACCGTTTGTTAACCCTAACCCTAGCCCTAAAGCTAAATCTAACTACAACCCTACACCTTACCCTAACATGTACACTAATCTTAATGCATACACTAACACTAACCCATTCCCTCACACTTACTTTGACACTAATACATTTCCTTACCCTCACCTGTAACCTAAAGCTTACTCATTCGCTAACCCTAACCCTAGCCCTAACACTAAACATAACGCCAACCCTATCCATTAGCCTAATGCGTACCCTAATTCTAACCCGTACACTAACACTAATCCGTGCCCTAATATTTACCCTGACCCTTACACTTTTCCATACCCACGCCTGAACCCTAAATCTTACCATTCACTAACCCTAACCCTAGGTCTAAACCTAACCCTAAACCCAAGCCCAACCGTACACCTAACTCTAACATGTACACTAATCCTAATCCTTAAACTAACACTAACCTGTGCCCTAACACGAACCCTGACCCTAACTCATTTCCATACGCTCACCTGTACTCTAATGTTACCTATTCGCTAACCCTAACACTAGCCCTAAACCTAAACCTAACCCCAACCCTACACCTTACCCTAACCCATACCCTAATCATAACCCATACACTAACACTAACTCGTGCCCTAACACCTACCCTAACCCTACCCCTAACCCTAACCCTAACACTAACCCTAAACTTTACCATTTGTTAACCATAACCGTAGCCCCAAACCTAAACCTAACTACAAACCTACTCCTAACACATACACTAATCTTAACCCATACACTAACACTAACGCAATACCACACACGTACTTTGACAATAAAACATTTCCATATGGTCAGCTGTAACCTAAACCTTACCCGTTCACTAAACTTAACCCTACCCCTAACACTAACCATAACGCCAACCCTACCAATTACCCTAACCCGTACCCTAATCCTAACCTGTAAACCCACACTAAGCCCTGCCCTAACACGTACTCTGATCCTAACACTTTTCCGTAACCTCACCTGTACCCTAAAGCTTACCGTTCGCTAACCCTAACCCTAAACCTAGACGAAACCCCAACCGTACACCTTACCCTAACCCGTAAGCTAATCCTAAGCCATACACTAACACTGACACGTGTCCTAACACATACACAAACCCTAACACTTTTCTGTACCATCACCTGTACCCTAAACCTGACATTTGGCTAACCCTAACCCTAGCCATAAAGCTAACACTAAGCCCAACCCTAAACCTTACCTAAACCATACCCTAATCCTAACCAGTATACTACTACTAAACCATGCCCTGACATGTACCCTGACCCTAACGCTTTTCCATAAATTCACCGGTACCCTAAACCTTACCGATTCGCTAACCCAAACCCTAGCCCTAGCCCTAGCCCTAACCCTAACGCCAACCCTATTACTTACCCTAACCCGTACCCTAATCCCAACCCATACACTATCACTAACCCATGTCCTAACACATACCTTGACCCGAACACTTTTCCGTATCCTCTCCTATACCCAAAATCTTACCGTTCACTAACCCTAACCCTAGCCCTAAACATAACGCTAACACCAACCTTACAGCATACCCTAACCCGTACACTAAACTTAACCCGTACAAAAAAACGAACCCATGCCCTCACGTACTTTGACACTAACACATTTCCGTACCCTCCCGTGTACCGTAAACCTTACCCGTTTGCTAACTCTAACTGTAGGCCTAACCCTAACCATAACA
Source organism: Mesoplodon mirus (assembly GCF_964341445.2). NCBI lineage: Eukaryota > Metazoa > Chordata > Mammalia > Artiodactyla > Ziphiidae > Mesoplodon > Mesoplodon mirus. The sequence goes on from NC_138996.1 coordinate 2,073,916, forward strand.
CCAACCCTACCCATTTCCCTAACCCGTACCCTAATCCTTACCCATACACTAACACTAATCCATGCCCTAACACGTACCCTGACCCTAACACTTTTCCATACCCACTCCTGTACCCTAAATCTTACCATTCGCTAACCCTAACCCTATGTCTAAACCTAACCCTAACCCCAACCCTACACCTAACCCTAACCCGTACCCTAATCCATACACTAACACTAACCTGTGCCCTAACATGAACCCTGACCCTAACTTGTTTCCATAAGCTCACCTGTACCCTAAATGTTACCTATTCGCTAACCCTAACCCCACCCCTACACCAAAACATAACCCCAACCCTACACCTTTCCCTAACCCATACCCTAATCCTAACCCGTACATTAACACTAACCCGTGCCCTAACATGTACCCTGACCCTAACACTTTTCCGTATCCTCTCCAGTACCCTAAATCTTACCGTTCGCTAAACCTAGCCCTTTCCCTAAACAGAACGCTAACACCAACCTGACACCATACCCTAACCCATACACTGATCTTAACCCATACACCAAAATTAAGCAATTCCCTCACATGTACTTTGACACTAACACGTTTCCGTACCCTCCTGTGTACCGTAAACCTTACCTGTTCGCTAACACTTACCCTAGGTCTAAGCCTAACACTATCCACAACCCTACACAAAATCCTAACCCATACCCTAATCCTAATCCGTACAATAACACTAACCTGTGCCCTAACACCAAGCCTGACCCTAAGTCGTTTCCATATGCTTACCTGTACCCTAAATATTACCTATTCGCTAACCCTAACCCTAACACTAACCCTAACCCCAATCCTACACCTTACCCTAATCCGTACTGTAATCCTAACCCGTACCCTAATACTAATCCGTGCCCTGACACGTACACAGACCGTGACACTTTTCTGTACCCTCACCTGTACCCTAAGCCTTACATTTCGCTAACCCTAACCCTAGCCCTAAAGCTAAATCTAACTCTAACCCTACACCTTACCCTAACACGTACACTAATCTTAAACCTTAAACTAACACTAACCCATTCCCGCATATGTATTTTGACCCTAAAACATTTCCGTACCCTCCCCTGTAACCTAAAAATTACCCGGTCGCTAACCCTAACCCTAGTTCTAAACCTAACCCTAACGCCAACCCTACATCTTACCCTAACCCATACACTAATCCTAAACTGTACACTAACACTAACCAGTGCCCTGAAACGTACCCTGACCCTAACACTTTTCCATACCCTCAGCTGTACGCTAAACCTAATCGTTAGCTAACCCTAACTGTAGACTTAAACCTAACCCTAACACCAACCCTACACCTTATTCTAACCCGTACCCTATTTTTAACCCCTACACTAACACTAACCCATGCCCTCACACGTAATTTGACACTAACACGTCTCCATACACTCACATGTACCATAAGCCTTAACTGTTCGCTAAGCCTATCCCTAACCCTAACGCCAACCCTAACCATTACCCTAACCCATACCCTAATCCTAACCACACATTAACACTAACACGTTTCCTAACACATAACCTGACCCAAACGCTTTTCCGTACCCTCAACTGTACCCTAAAACTTACCCGTTCGCCAACCCTAAGCCTAGCCCTAAACCTAACCCTAACCACAACCCCACACCTTACCCTAAACTCTACGCTAATCCTGACACGTACACTAACACTAACAGGTGTCCTAACATATACCCTGACCCTAAAAGTTTTCCGTACCCTCACCTGTACCCTAAACCTTACTGGTTCGCTAACCATAACCTTAGCCCTAAACATAATGCTAACACCAACCCTACACCATACCCTAACCCGTACACTAATCTTAACACGTACACCAAAATTATGCAATGCCCTCACACGTATTTTGACACTAACACGTTTCTGTACACTCATGTACCATAAAACTTACCTGTTCGCTAACCCTAACCCTAGCCCTAAACTTAACCCTAACCTCAACCCTACACATTTCCCTAACCCGTACCCTAATCCTAACCCATACACTAACACTACACGTGCCCTAACAGGTACCCTGACCATAACACTTTTCTGTACACTCACCTGTACCCTAAACCATACCGTTTGCTATCCTTAACCCTAGACCTAAACGTAAACCTTACCCCATCCCTAAACCTTACCCTAACACGTACCCAATCCTAACCAGTACCCTAACACTAATCCGTGCCCTAACATGTACCCTGATCCTAACACGTTTCTGGACCATCACCTGTAACCTAAACCTTACATTTCGCTAACCCTAACCATAGCCCTAAACCTAACCCTAAACCCAACCCTACCCATTACCCTAACCCATACCGTAATCCTAACCAGTACACTAATACAAATCCATGCCCTGAAACGTAACGTGAGAATAACACTTTTCTGTACCCTCACCTGTACCCTAAACTTTACCGTTCACAAACCCGAAACATACCCCTAAACCAAGCCCTAACACCAACCCAACACCTTACCATAAACCGTACCCTAATCCTATCCCGTACACAAACACTAATCCATGCCCTGAAACGTACCCTGCCTCTAACTCTTTACCCTACTCTCTCCTGTACCCTAAATCTTACCGTTTGCTAACCCTAACCCTAGCCCTAAAGCTAAATCTAACTACAACCCTACACCTTACCCTAACATGTACACTAATCTTAATGCATACACTAACACTAACCCATTCCCTCACACTTACTTTGACACTAAAACATTTCCTTACCCTCACCTGTAACGTAAAGCTTACTCGTTTGCTAACCCTAACCCTAGCCCTAACACTAAACATAACGCCAACCCTATCCATTAGCCTAACCCGTACCCTAATTCTAACCCGTACACTAACACTAATCCGTGCCCTAACATTTACCCTGACCCTTACACTTTTCCATACCCACGCCTGAACCCTAAATCTTACCATTCACTAACCCTAACCCTAGGTCTAAACCTAACCCTAAACCCAAGCCCAACCCTACACCTAACTCTAACATGTACACTAATCCTAATCCTTAAACTAACACTAACCTGTGCCCTAACACGAACCCTGACCCTAACTCATTTCCATACGCTCACCTGTACTCTAATGTTACCTATTCGCTAACCCTAACACTAGCCCTAAACCTAAACCTAACCCCAACCCTACACCTTACCCTAACCCATACCCTAATCATAACCCATACACTAACACTAACTCGTGCCCTAACACCTACCCTAACCCTACCCCTAACCCTAACCCTAACACTAACCCTAAACTTTACCATTTGTTAACCATAACCGTAGCCCCAAACCTAAACCTAACTACAAACCTACTCCTAACACATACACAAATCTTAACCCATACACTAACACTAACGCAATACCACACACGTACTTTGACAATAAAACATTTCCGTATGGTCAGCTGTAACCTAAACCTTACCCGTTCACTAAACTTAACCCTACCCCTAACACTAACCATAACGCCAACCCTACCAATTACCCTAACCCGTACCCTAATCCTAACCTGTAAACCCACACTAACCCCTGCCCTAACACGTACCCTGACCCTAACACTTTTCCGTAACCTCACCTGTACCCTAAACCTTACCGTTCGCTAACCCTAACCCTAAACCTAGACGAAACCCCAACCGTACACCTTACCCTAACCCGTAAGCTAATCCTAAGCCATACACTAACACTGACACGTGTCCTAACACATACACAAACCCTAACACTTTTCTGTACCATCACCTGTACCCTAAACCTGACATTTGGCTAACCCTAACCCTAGCCATAAAGCTAACCCTAAGCCCAACCCTAAACCTTACCTAAACCGTACCCTAATCCTAACCAGTATACTACTACTAAGCCATGCCCTGACATGTACCCTGACCCTAACGCTTTTCCATAACCTCACCGGTACCCTAAACCTTACCCATTCGCTAACCCTAACCCTAGCCCTAGCCCTAGCCCTAACCCTACGCCAACCCTACTACTTACCCTAACCCGTACCCTAATCCCAACCCATACACTATCACTAACCCATGTCCTAACATGTACCTTGACCCGAACACTTTTCCGTATCCTCTCCTGTACCCAAAATCTTACCGTTCACTAACCCTAACCCTAGCCCTAAACATAACGCTAACACCAACCTTACAGCATACCCTTACCCGTACACTAAACTTAACCCGTACAAAAAAACGAACCCATGCCCTCACATGTACTTTGACACTAACACATTTCCATACCCTCCCGTGTACCGTAAACCTTACCCGTTTGCTAACTCTAACTGTAGGCCTAACCCTAACCATAACACCAACCCTACCCATTTCCCTAACCCATACCCTAATCCTTACCCATACACTAACACTAATCCATGCCCTAACACGTACCCTGACCCTAACACTTTTCCATACCCACTCCTGTACCCTAAATCTTACCATTCGCTAACCCTAACCCTATGTCTAAACCTAACCCTAACCCCAACCCTACACCTAACCCTAACCCGTACCCTAATCCATACACTAACACTAACCTGTGCCCTAACATGAACCCTGACCCTAACTTGTTTCCATAAGCTCACCTGTACCCTAAATGTTACCTATTCGCTAACCCTAACCCCACCCCTACACCTAAACATAACCCCAACCCTACACCTTTCCCTAACCCATACCCTAATCCTAACCCGTACACTAACACTAACCCGTGCCCTAACACGTACCCTGACCCTAACACTTTTCCGTATCCTCTCCAGTACCCTAAATCTTACCGTTCGCTAAACCTAGCCCTTTCCCTAAACAGAACGCTAACACCAACCTGACACCATACCCTAACCCATACACTGATCTTAACCCATACACCAAAATTAAGCAATTCCCTCACATGTACTTTGACACTAACACGTTTCCGTACCCTCCTGTGTACCGTAAACCTTACCTGTTCGCTAACACTTACCCTAGGTCTAAGCCTAACACTATCCACAACCCTACACAAAATCCTAACCCATAACCTAATCCTAATCCGTACAATAACACTAACCTGTGCCCTAACACCAAGCCTGACCCTAACTCGTTTCCATATGCTTACCTGTACCCTAAATATTACCTATTCGCTAACCCTAACCCTAACACTAACCCTAACCCCAATCCTACACCTTACCCTGATCCGTACTGTAATCCTAACCCGTACCCTAATACTAATCCGTGCCCTGACACGTACACAGACCGTGACACTTTTCTGTACCCTCACCTGTACCCTAAGCCTTACATTTCGCTAACCCTAACCCTAGCCCTAAAGCTAAATCTAACTCCAACCCTACACCTTACCCTAACACGTACACTAATCTTAAACCTTAAACTAACACTAACCCATTCCCGCATATGAATTTTGACCCTAAAACATTTCCGTATCCTCCCCTGTAACCTAAAAATTACCCGGTCGCTAACCCTAACCCTAGCTCTAAACCTAACCCTAACGCCAACCCTACATCTTACCCTAACCCATACACTAATCCTAAACCGTACACTAACACTAACCAGTGCCCTGAAACGGACCCTGACCCTAACACTTTTCCATACCCTCAGCTGTACGCTAAACCTAATCGTTAGCTAACCCTAACTGTAGACTTAAACCTAACCCTAACACCAACCCTACACCTTATTCTAACCCGTACCCTATTTTTAACCCCTACACTAACACTAACCCATGCCCTCACACGTAATTTGACACTAACACGTCTCCATATACTCACATGTACCATAAGCCTTAACTGTTCGCTAAGCCTATCCCTAACCCTAACGCCAACCCTAATCATTACCCTAACCCATACCCTAATCCTAACCACACATTAACACTAACACGTTTCCTAACACATAACCTGACCCAAACGCTTTTCCGTACCCTCAACTGTACCCTAAAACTTACCCGTTCGCCAACCCTAAGCCTAGCCCTAAACCTAACCCTAACCACAACCGCACACCTTACCCTAAACTCTACGCTAATCCTGACACGTACAGTAACACTAACAGGTGTCCTAACATATACCCTGACCCTAAAAGTTTTCCGTACCCTCACCTGTACCCTAAACCTTACTGGTTCGCTAACCGTAACCTTAGCCCTAAACATAATGCTAACACCAACCCTACACCATACCCTAACCCGTACACTAATCTTAACCCGTACACCAAAATTATGCAATGCCCTCACACGTACTTTGACACTAACACGTTTCCGTACACTCATGTACCATAAAACTTACCTGTTCGCTAACCCTAACCCTAGCCCTAAACTTAACCCTAACCTCAACCCTACACATTTCCCTAACCCGTACCCTAATCCTAACCCATACACTAGCACTACACGTGCCCTAACAGGTACCCTGACCGTAACACTTTTCTGTACACTCACCTGTACCCTAAACCATACCGTGTGCTATCCTTAAGCCTAGACCTAAACGTAAACCTTACCCCATCCCTAAACTTTACCCTAACGCGTACCCAATCCTAACCAGTACCCTAACACTAATCCGTGCCCTAACATGTACCCTGATCCTAACACGTTTCTGGACCATCACCTGTAACCTAAACCTTACATTTCGCTAACCCTAACCATAGCCCTAAACCTAACCCTAAACCCAACCCTACCCATTACCCTAACCCATACCGTAATCCTAACCAGTACACTAATACTAATCCATGCCCTGAAACGTAACCTGAGCCTAACACTTTTCTGTACCCTCACCTGTACCCTAAACTTTACCGTTCACAAACCCGAAACATACCCCTAAACCAAGCCCTAACACCAACCCAACACCTTACCATAAACCGTACCCTAATCCTATCCCGTACACAAACACTAATCCATGCGCTGACACGTACCCTGCCTCTAACTCTTTGCCCTACTCTCTCCTGTACCCTGAATCTTACCGTTTGTTAACCCTAACCCTAGCCCTAAAGCTAAATCTAACTACAACCCTACACCTTACCCTAACATGTACACTAATCTTAATGCATACACTAACACTAACCCATTCTCTCACACTTACTTTGACACTAAGACATTTCCTTACCCTCACCTGTAACCTAAAGCTTACTCGTTCGCTAACCCTAACCCTAGCCCTAACACTAAACATAACGCCAACCCTATCCATTAGCCTAACCCGTACCCTAATTCTAACCCGTACACTAACACTAATCCGTGCCCTAACATTTACCCTGACCCTTACACTTTTCCATACCCAGGCCTGAACCCTAAATCTTACCATTCACTAACCCTAACCCTAGGTCTAAACCTAACCCTAAACCCAAGCCCAACCCTACACCTAACTCTAACATGTACACTAATCCTAATACTTAAACTAACACTAACCTGTTCCCTAACACGAACCCTGACCCTAACTCATTTCCATACGCTCACCTGTACTCTAATGTTACCTATTCGCTAACCCTAACACTAGCCCTAAACCTAAACCTAACCCCAACCCTACACCTTACCCTAACCCATACCCTAATCATAACCCATACACTAACACTAACTCGTGCCCTAACACCTACCCTAACCCTACCCCTAACCCTAACCCTAACACTAACCCTAAACTTTACCATTTGTTAACCATAACCGTAGCCCCAAACCTAAACCTAACTACAAACCTACTCCTAACACATACACTAATCTTAACCCATACACTAACACTAACGCAATACCACACACGTACTTTGACAATAAAACGTTTCCATAAGGTCAGCTGTAACCTAAACCTTACCCGTTCACTAAACTTAACCCTACCCCTAACACTAACCATAACGCCAACCCTACCAATTACCCTAACCCGTACCCTAATCCTAACCTGTAAACCCACACTAACCCCTGCCCTAACACGTACCCTGACCCTAACACTTTTCCGTAACCTCACCTGTACCCTAAACCTTACCGTTCGCTAACCCTAACCCTAAACCTAGACGAAACCCCAACCATACACCTTACCCTAACCCGTAAGCTAATCCTAAGCCATACACTAACACTGACACGTGTCCTAACACATACACAAACCCTAACACTTTTCTGTACCATCACCTGTACCCTAAACCTGACATTTGGCTAACCCTAACCCTAGCCATAAAGCTAACCCTAAGCCCAACCCTAAACCTTACCTAAACCATACCCTAATCCTAACCAGTATACTACTACTAAGCCATGCCCTGACATGTACCCTGACCCTAACGCTTTTCCATAACCTCACCGGTACCCTAAACCTTACCCATTCGCTAACCCTAACCCTAGCCCTAGCCCTAGCCCTAACCCTAATGCCAACCCTACTACTTACCCTAACCCGTACCCTAATCCCAACCCATACACTATCACTAACCCATGTCCTAACACGTACCTTGACCCGAACACTTTTCCGTATCCTCTCCTGTACCCAAAATCTTACCGTTCACTAACCCTTACCCTAGCCCTAAACATAACGCTAACACCAACCTTACAGCATACCCTAACCCGTACACTAAATTTAACCCGTACAAAAAAACGAACCCATGCCCTCACATGTACTTTGACACTAACACGTTTCCATACCCTCCTGTGTACCGTAAACCTTACCTGTTCGCTAACACTTACCCTAGGTCTAAGCCTAACACTATCCACAACCCTACACAAAATCCTAATCCATACCCTAATCCTAATCCGTACAATAACACTATCCTGTGCCCTAACACCAAGCCTGACCCTAACTCGTTTCCATATGCTTACCTGTACCCTAAATATTACCTATTCGCTAACCCTAACCCTAACACTAACCCTAACCCCAATCCTAAACCTTACCCTGATCCGTACTGTAATCCTAACCCGTACCCTAATACTAATCCGTGCCCTGACACGTACACAGACCGTGACACTTTTCTGTACCCTCACCTGTACCCTAAGCCTTACATTTCGCTAACCCTAACCCTAGCCCTAAAGCTAAATCTAACTCCAACCCTACACCTTACCCTAACACGTACACTAAACTTAAACCTTAAACTAACACTAACCCATTCCCGCATATGTATTTTGACCCTAAAACATTTCCGTACCCTCCCCAGTAACCTAAAAATTACCCGGTCGCTAACCCTAACCCTAGCTCTAAACCTAACCCTAACGCCAACCCTACATCTTACCCTAACCCATACACTAATCCTAAACCGTACACTAACACTAACCAGTGCCCTGAAACGTACCCTGACCCTAACACTTTTCCATACCCTCAGCTGTACGCTAAGCCTAATCGTTAGCTAACCCTAACTGTACACTTAAACCTAACCCTAACACCAACCCTACACCTTATTCTAACCCGTACCCTATTTTTAACCCCTACACTAACACTAACCCATGCCCTCACACGTAATTTGACACTAACACGTCTCCATACACTCACATGTACCATAAGCCTTAACTGTTCGCTAAGCCTATCCCTAACCCTAACGCCAACCCTAACCATTACCCTAACCCATACCCTAATCCTAACCACACATTAACACTAACACGTTTCCTAACACATAACCTGACCCAAACGCTTTTCCGTACCCTCAACTGTACCCTAAAACTTACCCGTTCGCCAACCCTAAGCCTAGCCCTAAACCTAACCCTAACCACAACCCCACACCTTACCCTAAACTCTACGCTAATCCTGACACGTACACTAACACTAACAGGTGTCCTAACATATACCCTGACCCTAAAAGTTTTCCGTACCCTCACCTGTACCCTAAACCTTACTGGTTCGCTAACCATAACCTTAGCCCTAAACATAATGCTAACACCAACCCTACACCATACCCTAACCCGTACACTAATCTTAACCCGTACACCAAAATTATGCAATGCCCTCACACGTACTTTGACACTAACACGTTTCTGTACACTCATGTACCATAAAACTTACCTGTTCGCTAACCCTAACCCTAGCCCTAAACTTAACCCTAACCTCAACCCTACACATTTCCCTAACCCGTACCCTAATCCTAACCCATACACTAACACTACACGTGCCCTAACAGGTACCCTGACCGTAACACTTTTCTGTACACTCACCTGTACCCTAAACCATACCGTTTGCTATCCTTAACCCTAGACCTAAACGTAAACCTTACCCCATCCCTAAACCTTACCCTAACACGTACCCAATCCTAACCAGTACCCTAACACTAATCCGTGCCCTAACATGTACCCTGATCCTAACACGTTTCTGGACCATCACCTGTAACCTAAACCTTACATTTCGCTAACCCTAACCATAGCCCTAAACCTAACCCTAAACCCAACCCTACCCATTACCCTAACCCATACCGTAATCCTAACCAGTACACTAATACAAATCCATGCCCTGAAACGTAACGTGAGAATAACACTTTTCTGTACCCTCACCTGTACCCTAAACTTTACCGTTCACAAACCCGAAACATACCCCTAAACCAAGCCCTAACACCAACCCAACACCTTACCATAAACCGTACCCTAATCCTATCCCGTACACAAACACTAATCCATGCCCTGACACGTACCCTGCCTCTAACTCTTTACCCTACTCTCTCCTGTACCCTAAATCTTACCGTTTGCTAACCCTAACCCTAGCCCTAAAGCTAAATCTAACTACAACCCTACACCTTACCCTAACATGTACACTAATCTTAATGCATACACTAACACTAACCCATTCCCTCACACTTACTTTGACACTAAAACATTTCCTTACCCTCACCTGTAACGTAAAGCTTACTCGTTCGCTAACCCTAACCCTAGCCCTAACACTAAACATAACGCCAACCCTATCCATTAGCCTAACCCGTACCCTAATTCTAACCCGTACACTAACACTAATCCGTGCCCTAACATTTACCCTGACCCTTACACTTTTCCATATCCACGCCTGAACCCTAAATCTTACCATTCACTAACCCTAACCCTAGGTCTAAACCTAACCCTAAACCCAAGCCCAACCCTATACCTAACTCTAACATGTACACTAATCCTAATCCTTAAACTAACACTAACCTGTGCCCTAACACGAACCCTGACCCTAACTCATTTCCATACGCTCACCTGTACTCTAATGTTACCTATTCGCTAACCCTAACACTAGCCCTAAACCTAAACCTAACCCCAACCCTACACCTTACCCTAACCCATACCCTAATCATAACCCATACACTAACACTAACTCGTGCCCTAACACCTACCCTAACCCTACCCCTAACCCTAACCCTAACACTGACCCTAAACTTTACCATTTGTTAACCATAACCGTAGCCCCAAACCTAAACCTAACTACAAACCTACTCCTAACACATACACTAATCTTAACCCATACACTAACACTAACGCAATACCACACACGTACTTTGACAATAAAACATTTCCGTATGGTCAGCTGTAACCTAAACCTTACCCGTTCACTAAACTTAACCCTACCCCTAACACTAACCATAATGCCAACCCTACCAATTACCCTAACCCGTACCCTAATCCTAACCTGTAAACCCACACTAACCCCTGCCCTAACACGTACCCTGACCCTAACACTTTTCCGTAACCTCACCTGTACCCTAAACCTTACCGTTCGCTAACCCTAACCCTAAACCTAGACGAAACCCCAACCGTACACCTTACCCTAACCCGTAAGCTAATCCTAAGCCATACACTAACACTGACACGTGTCCTAACACATACACAAACCCTAACACTTTTCTGTACCATCACCTGTACCCTAAACCTGACATTTGGCTAACCCTAACCCTAGCCATAAAGCTAACCCTAAGCCCAACCCTAAACCTTACCTAAACCGTACCCTAATCCTAACCAGTATACTACTACTAAGCCATGCCCTGACATGTACCCTGACCCTAACGCTTTTCCGTAACCTCACCGGTACCCTAAACCTTACCCATTCGCTAACCCTAACCCTAGCCCTAGCCCTAGCCCTAACCCTACGCCAACCCTACTACTTACCCTAACCCGTACCCTAATCCCAACCCATACACTATCACTAACCCATGTCCTAACATGTACCTTGACCCGAACACTTTTCCGTATCCTCTCCTGTACCCAAAATGTTACCGTTCACTAACCCTAACCCTAGCCCTAAACATAACGCTAACACCAACCTTACAGCATACCCTAACCCGTACACTAAACTTAACCCGTACAAAAAAACGAACCCATGCCCTCACATGTACTTTGACACTAACACATTTCCATACCCTCCCGTGTACCGTAAACCTTACCCGTTTGCTAACTCTAACTGTAGGCCTAACCCTAACCATAACACCAACCCTACCCATTTCCCTAACCCGTACCCTAATCCTTACCCATACACTAACACTAATCCATGCCCTAACACGTACCCTGACCCTAACACTTTTCCATACCCACTCCTGTACCCTAAATCTTACCATTCGCTAACCCTAACCCTATGTCTAAACCTAACCCTAACCCCAACCCTACACCTAACCCTAACCCGTACCCTAATCCATACACTAACACTAACCTGTGCCCTAACATGAACCCTGACCCTAACTTGTTTCCATAAGCTCACCTGTACCCTAAATGTTACCTATTCGCTAACCCTAACCCCACCCCTACACCTAAACATAACCCCAACCCTACACCTTTCCCTAACCCATACCCTAATCCTAACCCATACACTAACACTAACCCGTGCCCTAACACGTACCCTGACCCTAACACTTTTCCGTATCCTCTCCAGTACCCTAAATCTTACCGTTCGCTAAACCTAGCCCTTTCCCTAAACAGAACGCTAACACCAACCTGACACCATACCCTAACCCATACACTGATCTTAACCCATACACCAAAATTAAGCAATTCCCTCACATGTACTTTGACACTAACACGTTTCCGTACCCTCCTGTGTACCGTAAACCTTACCTGTTCGCTAACACTTACCCTAGGTCTAAGCCTAACACTATCCACAACCCTACACAAAATCCTAACCCATACCCTAATCCTAATCCGTACAATAACACTAACCTGTGCCCTAACACCAAGCCTGACCCTAACTCGTTTCCATATGCTTACCTGTACCCTAAATATTACCTATTCGCTAACCCTAACCCTAACACTAACCCTAACCCCAATCCTACACCTTACCCTGATCCGTACTGTAATCCTAACCCGTACCCTAATACTAATCCGTGCCCTGACACGTACACAGACCGTGACACTTTTCTGTACCCTCACCTGTACCCTAAGCCTTACATTTCGCTAACCCTAACCCTAGCCCTAAAGCTAAATCTAACTCCAACCCTACACCTTACCCTAACACGTACACTAATCTTAAACCTTAAACTAACACTAACCCATTCCCGCATATGTATTTTGACCCTAAAACATTTCCGTACCCTCCCCTGTAACCTAAAAATTACCCGGTCGCTAACCCTAACCCTAGCTCTAAACCTAACCCTAACGCCAACCCTACATCTTACCCTAACCCATACACTAATCCTAAACCGTACACTAACACTAAGCAGTGCCCTGAAACGTACCCTGACCCTAACACTTTTCCATACCCTCAGCTGTACGCTAAACCTAATCGTTAGCTAACCCTAACTGTAGACTTAAACCTAACCCTAACACCAACCCTACACCTTATTCTAACCCGTACCCTATTTTTAACCCCTACACTAACACTAACCCATGCCCTCACACGTAATTTGACACTAACACGTCTCCATACACTCACATGTACCATAAGCCTTAACTGTTCGCTAAGCCTATCCCTAACCCTAACGCCAACCCTAATCATTACCCTAACCCATACCCTAATCCTAACCACACATTAACACTAACACGTTTCCTAACACATAACCTGACCCAAACGCTTTTCCGTACCCTCAACTGTACCCTAAAACTTACCCGTTCGCCAACCCTAAGCCTAGCCCTAAACCTAACCCTAACCACAACCGCACACCTTACCCTAAACTCTACGCTAATCCTGACACGTACAGTAACACTAACAGGTGTCCTAACATATACCCTGACCCTAAAAGTTTTCCGTACCCTCACCTGTACCCTAAACCTTACTGGTTCGCTAACCGTAACCTTAGCCCTAAACATAATGCTAACACCAACCCTACACCATACCCTAACCCGTACACTAATCTTAACCCGTACACCAAAATTATGCAATGCCCTCACACGTACTTTGACACTAAGACGTTTCCGTACACTCATGTACCATAAAACTTACCTGTTCGCTAACCCTAACCCTAGCCCTAAACTTAACCCTAACCTCAACCCTACACATTTCCCTAACCCGTACCCTAATCCTAACCCATACACTAGCACTACACGTGCCCTAACAGGTACCCTGACCGTAACACTTTTCTGTACACTCACCTGTACCCTAAACCATACCGTGTGCTATCCTTAATCCTAGACCTAAACGTAAACCTTACCCCATCCCTAAACCTTACCCTAACGCGTACCCAATCCTAACCAGTACCCTAACACTAATCCGTGCCCTAACATGTACCCTGATCCTAACACGTTTCTGGACCATCACCTGTAACCTAAACCTTACATTTCGCTAACCCTAACCATAGCCCTAAACCTAACCCTAAACCCAACCCTACCCATTACCCTAACCCATACCGTAATCCTAACCAGTACACTAATACTAATCCATGCCCTGAAACGTAACCTGAGCCTAACACTTTTCTGTACCCTCACCTGTACCCTAAACTTTACCGTTCACAAACCCGAAACATACCCCTAAACCAAGCCCTAACACCAACCCAACACCTTACCATAAACCGTACCCTAATCCTATCCCGTACACAAACACTAATCCATGCGCTGACACGTACCCTGCCTCTAACTCTTTGCCCTACTCTCTCCTGTACCCTGAATCTTACCGTTTGTTAACCCTAACCCTAGCCCTAAAGCTAAATCTAACTACAACCCTACACCTTACCCTAACATGTACACTAATCTTAATGCATACACTAACACTAACCCATTCCCTCACACTTACTTTGACACTAAGACATTTCCTTACCCTCACCTGTAACCTAAAGCTTACTCGTTCGCTAACCCTACCCCTAGCCCTAACACTAAACATAACGCCAACCCTATCCATTAGCCTAACCCGTACCCTAATTCTAAGCCGTACACTAACACTAATCCGTGCCCTAACATTTACCCTGACCCTTACACTTTTCCATACCCAGGCCTGAACCCTAAATCTTACCATTCACTAACCCTAACCCTAGGTCTAAACCTAACCCTAAACCCAAGCCCAACCCTACACCTAACTCTAACATGTACACTAATCCTAATCCTTAAACTAACACTAACCTGTGCCCTAACACGAACCCTGACCCTAACTCATTTCCATACGCTCACCTGTACTCTAATGTTACCTATTCGCTAACCCTAACACTAGCCCTAAACCTAAACCTAACCCCAACCCTACACCTTACCCTAACCCATACCCTAATCATAACCCATACACTAACACTAACTCGTGCCCTAACACCTACCCTAACCCTACCCCTAACCCTAACCCTAACACTAACCCTAAACTTTACCATTTGTTAACCATAACCGTAGCCCCAAACCTAAACCTAACTACAAACCTACTCCTAACACATACACTAATCTTAACCCATACACTAACACTAACGCAATACCACACACGTACTTTGACAATAAAACGTTTCCATAAGGTCAGCTGTAACCTAAACCTTACCCGTTCACTAAACTTAACCCTACCCCTAACACTAACCATAACGCCAACCCTACCAATTACCCTAACCCGTACCCTAATCCTAACCTGTAAACCCACACTAACCCCTGCCCTAACACGTACCCTGACCCTAACACTTTTCCGTAACCTCACCTGTACCCTAAACCTTACCGTTCGCTAACCCTAACCCTAAACCTAGACGAAACCCCAACCGTACACCTTACCCTAACCCGTAAGCTAATCCTAAGCCATACACTAACACTGACACGTGTCCTAACACATACACAAACCCTAACACTTTTCTGTACCATCACCTGTACCCTAAACCTGACATTTGGCTAACCCTAACCCTAGCCATAAAGCTAACCCTAAGCCCAACCCTAAACCTTACCTAAAGCATACCCTAATCCTAACCAGTATACTACTACTAAGCCATGCCCTGACATGTACCCTGACCCTAACGCTTTTCCATAACCTCACCGGTACCCTAAACCTTACCCATTCGCTAACGCTAACCCTAGCCCTAGCCCTAACCCTAACGCCAACCCTACTACTTACCCTAACCCGTACCCTAATCCCAACCCATACACTATCACTAACCCATGTCCTAACACGTACCTTGACCCGAACACTTTTCCGTATCCTCTCCTGTACCCAAAATCTTACCATTCACTAACCCTAACCCTAGCCCTAAACATAACGCTAACACCAACCTTACAGCATACCCTAACCCGTACACTAAACTTAACCCGTACAAAAATACGAACCCATGCCCTCACATGTACTTTGACACTAACACATTTCCGTACCCTCCCGTGTACCGTAAACCTTACCCGTTTGCTAACTCTAACTGTAGGCCTAACCCTAACCATAACACCAACCCTACCCATTTCCCTAACCCGTACCCTAATCCTTACCCATACACTAACACTAATCCATGCCCTAACACGTACCCTGACCCTAACACTTTTCCATACCCACTCCTGTACCCTAAATCTTACCATTCGCTAACCCTAACCCTATGTCTAAACCTAACCCTAACCCCAACCCTACACCTAACCCTAACCCGTACCCTAATCCATACACTAACACTAACCTGTGCCCTAACATGAACCCTGACCCTAACTTGTTTCCATAAGCTCACCTGTACCCTAAATGTTACCTATTCGCTAACCCTAACCCCACCCCTACACCTAAACATAACCCCAACCCTACACCTTTCCCTAACCCATACCCTAATCCTAACCCGTACACTAACACTAACCCGTGCCCTAACACGTACCCTGACCCTAACACTTTTCCGTATCCTCTCCAGTACCCTAAATCTTACCGTTCGCTAAACCTAGCCCTTTCCCTAAACAGAACGCTAACACCAACCTGACACCATACCCTAACCCATACACTGATCTTAACCCATACACCAAAATTAAGCAATTCCCTCACATGTACTTTGACACTAACACGTTTCCGTACCCTCCTGTGTACCGTAAACCTTACCTGTTCGCTAACACTTACCCTAGGTCTAAGCCTAACACTATCCACAACCCTACACAAAATCCTAACCCATACCCTAATCCTAATCCGTACAATAACACTAACCTGTGCCCTAACACCAAGCCTGACCCTAACTCGTTTCCATATGCTTACCTGTACCCTAAATATTACCTATTCGCTAACCCTAACCCTAACACTAACCCTAACCCCAATCCTACACCTTACCCTAATCCGTACTGTAATCCTAACCCGTACCCTAATACTAATCCGTGCCCTGACACGTACACAGACCGTGACACTTTTCTGTACCCTCACCTGTACCCTAAGCCTTACATTTCGCTAACCCTAACCCTAGCCCTAAAGCTAAATCTAACTCCAACCCTACACCTTACCCTAACACGTACACTAATCTTAAACCTTAAACTAACACTAACCCATTCCCGCATATGTATTTTGACCCTAAAACATTTCCGTACCCTCCCCTGTAACCTAAAAATTACCCGGTCGCTAACCCTAACCCTAGCTCTAAACCTAACCCTAACGCCAACCCTACATCTTACCCTAACCCATACACTAATCCTAAACCGTACACTAACACTAACCAGTGCCCTGAAACGTACCCTGACCCTAACACTTTTCCATACCCTCAGCTGTACGCTAAACCTAATCGTTAGCTAACCCTAACTGTACACTTAAACCTAACCCTAACACCAACCCTACACCTTATTCTAACCCGTACCCTATTTTTAACCCCTACACTAACACTAACCCATGCCCTCACACGTAATTTGACACTAACACGTCTCCATACACTCACATGTACCATAAGCCTTAACTGTTCGCTAAGCCTATCCCTAACCCTAACGCCAACCCTAACCATTACCCTAACCCATACCCTAATCCTAACCACACATTAACACTAACACGTTTCCTAACACATAACCTGACCCAAACGCTTTTCCGTACCCTCAACTGTACCCTAAAACTTACCCGTTCGCCAACCCTAAGCCTAGCCCTAAACCTAACCCTAACCACAACCCCACACCTTACCCTAAACTCTACGCTAATCCTGACACGTACACTAACACTAACAGGTGTCCTAACATATACCCTGACCCTAAAAGTTTTCCGTACCCTCACCTGTACCCTAAACCTTACTGGTTCGCTAACCGTAACCTTAGCCCTAAACATAATGCTAACACCAACCCTACACCATACCCTAACCCGTACACTAATCTTAACCCGTACACCAAAATTATGCAATGCCCTCACACGTACTTTGACACTAACACGTTTCCGTACACTCATGTACCATAAAACTTACCTGTTCGCTAACCCTAACCCTAGCCCTAAACTTAACCCTAACCTCAACCCTACACATTTCCCTAACCCGTACCCTAATCCTAACCCATACACTAGCACTACACGTGCCCTAACAGGTACCCTGACCGTAACACTTTTCTGTACACTCACCTGTACCCTAAACCATACCGTGTGCTATCCTTAACCCTAGACCTAAACGTAAACCTTACCCCATCCCTAAACCTTACCCTAACGCGTACCCAATCCTAACCAGTACCCTAACACTAATCCGTGCCCTAACATGTACCCTGATCCTAACACGTTTCTGGACCATCACCTGTAACCTAAACCTTACATTTCGCTAACCCTAACCATAGCCCTAAACCTAACCCTAAACCCAACCCTACCCATTACCCTAACCCATACCGTAATCCTAACCAGTACACTAATACTAATCCGTGCCCTGAAACGTAACCTGAGCCTAACACTTTTCTGTACCCTCACCTGTACCCTAAACTTTACCGTTCACAAACCCGAAACATACCCCTAAACCAAGCCCTAACACCAACCCAACACCTTACCATAAACCGTACCCTAATCCTATCCCGTACACAAACACTAATCCATGCGCTGACACGTACCCTGCCTCTAACTCTTTACCCTACTCTCTCTTGTACCCTAAATCTTACCGTTTGTTAACCCTAACCCTAGCCCTAAAGCTAAATCTAACTACAACCCTACACCTTACCCTAACATGTACACTAATCTTAATGCATACACTAACACTAACCCATTCCCTCACACTTACTTTGACACTAATACATTTCCTTACCCTCACCTGTAACCTAAAGCTTACTCGTTCGCTAACCCTAACCCTAGCCCTAACACTAAACATAACGCCAACCCTATCCATTAGCCTAATGCGTACCCTAATTCTAACCCGTACACTAACACTAATCCGTGCCCTAATATTTACCCTGACCCTTACACTTTTCCATACCCACGCCTGAACCCTAAATCTTACCATTCACTAACCCTAACCCTAGGTCTAAACCTAACCCTAAACCCAAGCCCAACCGTACACCTAACTCTAACATGTACACTAATCCTAATCCTTAAACTAACACTAACCTGTGCCCTAACACGAACCCTGACCCTAACTCATTTCCATACGCTCACCTGTACTCTAATGTTACCTATTCGCTAACCCTAACACTAGCCCTAAACCTAAACCTAACCCCAACCCTACACCTTACCCTAACCCATACCCTAATCATAACCCATACACTAACACTAACTCGTGCCCTAACACCTACCCTAACCCTACCCCTAACCCTAACCCTAACACTAACCCTAAACTTTACCATTTGTTAACCATAACCGTAGCCCCAAACCTAAACCTAACTACAAACCTACTCCTAACACATACACTAATCTTAACCCATACACTAACACTAACGCAATACCACACACGTACTTTGACAATAAAACATTTCCATATGGTCAGCTGTAACCTAAACCTTACCCGTTCACTAAACTTAACCCTACCCCTAACACTAACCATAACGCCAACCCTACCAATTACCCTAACCCGTACCCTAATCCTAACCTGTAAACCCACACTAAGCCCTGCCCTAACACGTACTCTGATCCTAACACTTTTCCGTAACCTCACCTGTACCCTAAAGCTTACCGTTCGCTAACCCTAACCCTAAACCTAGACGAAACCCCAACCGTACACCTTACCCTAACCCGTAAGCTAATCCTAAGCCATACACTAACACTGACACGTGTCCTAACACATACACAAACCCTAACACATTTCTGTACCATCACCTGTACCCTAAACCTGACATTTGGCTAACCCTAACCCTAGCCATAAAGCTAACACTAAGCCCAACCCTAAACCTTACCTAAACCATACCCTAATCCTAACCAGTATACTACTACTAAACCATGCCCTGACATGTACCCTGACCCTAACGCTTTTCCATAACCTCACCAGTACCCTAAACCTTACCGATTCGCTAACCCAAACCCTAGCCCTAGCCCTAACCCTAACGCCAACCCTATTACTTACCCTAACCCGTACCCTAATCCCAACCCATACACTATCACTAACCCATGTCCTAACACATACCTTGACCCGAACACTTTTCCGTATCCTCTCCTATACCCAAAATCTTACCGTTCACTAAACCTAACCCTAGCCCTAAACATAACGCTAACACCAACCTTACAGCATACCCTAACCCGTACACTAAACTTAACCCGTACAAAAAAACGAACCCATGCCCTCACGTACTTTGACACTAACACATTTCCGTACCCTCCCGTGTACCGTAAACCTTACCCGTTTGCTAACTCTAACTGTAGGCCTAACCCTAACCATAACACCAACCCTACCCATTTCCCTAACCCGTACCCTAATCCTTACCCATACACTAACACTAATCCATGCCCTAACACGTACCCTGACCCTAACACTTTTCCATACCCACTCCTGTACCCTAAATCTTACCATTCGCTAACCCTAACCCTATGTCTAAACCTAACCCTAACCCCAACCCTACACCTAACCCTAACCCGTACCCTAATCCATACACTAACACTAACCTGTGCCCTAACATGAACCCTGACCCTAACTTGTTTCCATAAGCTCACCTGTACCCTAAATGTTACCTATTCGCTAACCCTAACCCCACCCCTACACCAAAACATAACCCCAACCCTACACCTTTCCCTAACCCATACCCTAATCCTAACCCGTACATTAACACTAACCCGTGCCCTAACATGTACCCTGACCCTAACACTTTTCCGTATCCTCTCCAGTACCCTAAATCTTACCGTTCGCTAAACCTAGCCCTTTCCCTAAACAGAACGCTAACACCAACCTGACACCATACCCTAACCCATACACTGATCTTAACCCATACACCAAAATTAAGCAATTCCCTCACATGTACTTTGACACTAACACGTTTCCGTACCCTCCTGTGTACCGTAAACCTTACCTGTTCGCTAACACTTACCCTAGGTCTAAGCCTAACACTATCCACAACCCTACACAAAATCCTAACCCATACCCTAATCCTAATCCGTACAATAACACTAACCTGTGCCCTAACACCAAGCCTGACCCTAAGTCGTTTCCATATGCTTACCTGTACCCTAAATATTACCTATTCGCTAACCCTAACCCTAACACTAACCCTAACCCCAATCCTACACCTTACCCTAATCCGTACTGTAATCCTAACCCGTACCCTAATACTAATCCGTGCCCTGACACGTACACAGACCGTGACACTTTTCTGTACCCTCACCTGTACCCTAAGCCTTACATTTTGCTAACCCTAACCCTAGCCCTAAAGCTAAATCTAACTCCAACCCTACACCTTACCCTAACACGTACACTAAACTTAAACCTTAAACTAACACTAACCCATTCCCGCATATGTATTTTGACCCTAAAACATTTCCGTACCCTCCCCTGTAACCTAAAAATTACCCGGTCGCTAACCCTAACCCTAGTTCTAAACCTAACCCTAACGCCAACCCTACATCTTACCCTAACCCATACACTAATCCTAAACTGTACACTAACACTAACCAGTGCCCTGAAACGTACCCTGACCCTAACACTTTTCCATACCCTCAGCTGTACGCTAAACCTAATCGTTAGCTAACCCTAACTGTAGACTTCAACCTAACCCTAACACCAACCCTACACCTTATTCTAACCCGTACCCTATTTTTAACCCCTACACTAACACTAACCCATGCCCTCACACGTAATTTGACACTAACACGTCTCCATACACTCACATGTACCATAAGCCTTAACTGTTCGCTAAGCCTATCCCTAACCCTAACGCCAACCCTAACCATGACCCTAACCCATACCCTAATCCTAACCACACATTAACACTAACACGTTTCCTAACACATAACCTGACCCAAACGGTTTTCCGTACCCTCAACTGTACCCTAAAACTTACCCGTTCGCCAACCCTAAGCCTAGCCCTAAACCTAACCCTAACCACAACCCCACACCTTACCCTAAACTCTACGCTAATCCTGACACGTACACTAACACTAACAGGTGTCCTAACATATACCCTGACCCTAAAAGTTTTCCGTACCCTCACCTGTACCCTAAACCTTACTGGTTCGCTAACCATAACCTTAGCCCTAAACATAATGCTAACACCAACCCTACACCATACCCTAACCCGTACACTAATCTTAACACGTACACCAAAATTATGCAATGCCCTCACACGTATTTTGACACTAACACGTTTCTGTACACTCATGTACCATAAAACTTACCTGTTCGCTAACCCTAACCCTAGCCCTAAACTTAACCCTAACCTCAACCCTACACATTTCCCTAACCCGTACCCTAATCCTAACCCATACACTAACACTACACGTGCCCTAACAGGTACCCTGACCATAACACTTTTCTGTACACTCACCTGTACCCTAAACCATACCGTTTGCTATCCTTAACCCTAGACCTAAACGTAAACCTTACCCCATCCCTAAACCTTACCCTAACACGTACCCAATCCTAACCAGTACCCTAACACTAATCCGTGCCCTAACATGTACCCTGATCCTAACACGTTTCTGGACCATCACCTGTAACCTAAACCTTACATTTCGCTAACCCTAACCATAGCCCTAAACCTAACCCTAAACCCAACCCTACCCATTACCCTAACCCATACCGTAATCCTAACCAGTACACTAATACAAATCCATGCCCTGAAACGTAACGTGAGAATAACACTTTTCTGTACCCTCACCTGTACCCTAAACTTTACCGTTCACAAACCCGAAACATACCCCTAAACCAAGCCCTAACACCAACCCAACACCTTACCATAAACCGTACCCTAATCCTATCCCGTACACAAACACTAATCCATGCCCTGACACGTACCCTGCCTCTAACTCTTTACCCTACTCTCTCCTGTACCCTAAATCTTACCGTTTGCTAACCCTAACCCTAGCCCTAAAGCTAAATCTAACTACAACCCTACACCTTACCCTAACATGTACACTAATCTTAATGCATACACTAACACTAACCCATTCCCTCACACTTACTTTGACACTAAAACATTTCCTTACCCTCACCTGTAACGTAAAGCTTACTCGTTCGCTAACCCTAACCCTAGCCCTAACACTAAACATAACGCCAACCCTATCCATTAGCCTAACCCGTACCCTAATTCTAACCCGTACACTAACACTAATCCGTGCCCTAACATTTACCCTGACCCTTACACTTTTCCATACCCAGGCCTGAACCCTAAATCTTACCATTCACTAACCCTAACCCTAGGTCTAAACCTAACCCTAAACCCAAGCCCAACCCTACACCTAACTCTAACATGTACACTAATCCTAATCCTTAAACTAACACTAACCTGTGCCCTAACACGAACCCTGACCCTAACTCATTTCCATACGCTCACCTGTACTCTAATGTTACCTATTCGCTAACCCTAACACTAGCCCTAAACCTAAACCTAACCCCAACCCTACACCTTACCCTAACCCATACCCTAATCATAACCCATACACTAACACTAACTCGTGCCCTAACACCTACCCTAACCCTACCCCTAACCCTAACCCTAACACTAACCCTAAACTTTACCATTTGTTAACCATAACCGTAGCCCCAAACCTAAACCTAACTACAAACCTACTCCTAACACATACACTAATCTTAACCCATACACTAACACTAACGCAATACCACACACGTACTTTGACAATAAAACATTTCCGTATGGTCAGCTGTAACCTAAACCTTACCCGTTCACTAAACTTAACCCTACCCCTAACACTAACCATAACGCCAACCCTACCAATTACCCTAACCCGTACCCTAATCCTAACCTGTAAACCCACACTAACCCCTGCCCTAACACGTACCCTGACCCTAACACTTTTCCGTAACCTCACCTGTACCCTAAACCTTACCGTTCGCTAACCCTAACCCTAAACCTAGACGAAACCCCAACCGTACACCTTACCCTAACCCGTAAGCTAATCCTAAGCCATACACTAACACTGACACGTGTCCTAACACATACACAAACCCTAACACTTTTCTGTACCATCACCTGTACCCTAAACCTGACATTTGGCTAACACTAACCCTAGCCATAAAGCTAACCCTAAGCCCAACCCTAAACCTTACCTAAACCGTACCCTTATCCTAACCAGTATACTACTACTAAGCCATGCCCTGACATGTACCCTGACCCTAACGCTTTTCCATAACCTCACCGGTACCCTAAACCTTACCCATTCGCTAACCCTAACCCTAGCCCTAGCCCTAGCCCTAACCCTACGCCAACCCTACTACTTACCCTAACCCGTACCCTAATCCCAACCCATACACTATCACTAACCCATGTCCTAACATGTACATTGACCCGAACACATTTCCGTATCCTCTCCTGTACCCAAAATCTTACCGTTCACTAACCCTAACCCTAGCCCTAAACATAACGCTAACACCAACCTTACAGCATACCCTAACCCGTACACTAAACTTAACCCGTACAAAAAAACGAACCCATGCCCTCACATGTACTTTGACACTAACACATTTCCATACCCTCCCGTGTACCGTAAACCTTACCCGTTTGCTAACTCTAACTGTAGGCCTAACCCTAACCATAACACCAACCGTACCCATTTCCCTAACCCGTACCCTAATCCTTACCCATACACTAACACTAATCCATGCCCTAACACGTACCCTGACCCTAACACTTTTCCATACCCACTCCTGTACCCTAAATCTTACCATTCGCTAACCCTAACCCTATGTCTAAACCTAACCCTAACCCCAACCCTACACCTAACCCTAACCCGTACCCTAATCCATACACTAACACTAACCTGTGCCTTAACATGAACCCTGACCCTAACTTGTTTCCATAAGCTCACCTGTATCCTAAATGTTACCTATTCGCTAACCCTAACCCCACCCCTACACCTAAACATAACCCCAACCCTACACCTTTCCCTAACCCATACCCTAATCCTAACCCGTACACTAACACTAACCCGTGCCCTAACACGTACCCTGACCGTAACACTTTTCCGTATCCTCTCCAGTACCCTAAATCTTACCGTTCGCTAAACCTAGCCCTTTCCCTAAACAGAACGCTAACACCAACCTGACACCATACCCTAACCCATACACTGATCTTAACCCATACACCAAAATTAAGCAATTCCCTCACATGTACTTTGACACTAACACGTTTCCGTACCCTCCTGTGTACCGTAAACCTTACCTGTTTGCTAACACTTACCCTAGGTCTAAGCCTAACACTATCCACAACCCTACACAAAATCCTAACCCATACCCTAATCCTAATCCGTACAATAACACTAACCTGTGCCCTAACACCAAGCCTGACCCTAACTCGTTTCCATATGCTTACCTGTACCCTAAATATTACCTATTCGCTAACCCTAACCCTAACACTAACCCTAACCCCAATCCTACACCTTACCCTGATCCGTACTGTAATCCTAACCCGTACCCTAATACTAATCCGTGCCCTGACACGTACACAGACCGTGACACTTTTCTGTACCCTCACCTGTACCCTAAGCCTTACATTTCGCTAACCCTAACCCTAGCCCTAAAGCTAAATCTAACTCCAACCCTACACCTTACCCTAACACGTACACTAATCTTAAACCTTAAACTAACACTAACCCATTCCCGCATATGTATTTTGACCCTAAAACATTTCCGTACCCTCCCCTGTAACCTAAAAATTACCCAGTCGCTAACCCTAACCCTAGCTCTAAACCTAACCCTAACGCCAACCCTACATCTTACCCTAACCCATACACTAATCCTAAACCGTACACTAACACTAACCAGTGCCCTGAAACGGACCCTGACCCTAACACTTTTCCATACCCTCAGCTGTACGCTAAACCTAATCGTTAGCTAACCCTAACTGTAGACTTAAACCTAACCCTAACACCAACCCTACACCTTATTCTAACCCGTACCCTATTTTTAACCCCTACACTAACACTAACCCATGCCCTCACACGTAATTTGACACTAACACGTCTCCATACACTCACATGTACCATAAGCCTTAACTGTTCGCTAAGCCTATCCCTAACCCTAACGCCAACCCTAATCATTACCCTAACCCATACCCTAATCCTAACCACACATTAACACTAACACGTTTCCTAACACATAACCTGACCCAAACGCTTTTCCGTACCCTCAACTGTACCCTAAAACTTACCCGTTCGCCAACCCTAAGCCTAGCCCTTAACCTAACCCTAACCACAACCCCACACCTTACCCTAAACTCTACGCTAATCCTGACACGTACAGTAACACTAACAGGTGTCCTAACATATACCCTGACCCTAAAAGTTTTCCGTACCCTCACCTGTACCCTAAACCTTACTGGTTCGCTAACCGTAACCTTAGCCCTAAACATAATGCTAACACCAACCCTACACCATACCCTAACCCGTACACTAATCTTAACCCGTACACCAAAATTATGCAATGCCCTCACACGTACTTTGACACTAACACGTTTCCGTACACTCATGTACCATAAAACTTACCTGTTCGCTAACCCTAACCCTAGCCCTAAACTTAACCCTAACCTCAACCCTACACATTTCCCTAACCCGTACCCTAATCCTAACCCATACACTAGCACTACACGTGCCCTAACAGGTACCCTGACCGTAACACTTTTCTGTACACTCACCTGTACCCTAAACCATACCGTGTGCTATCCTTAACCCTAGACCTAAACGTAAACCTTACCCCATCCCTAAACCTTACCCTAACGCGTACCCAATCCTAACCAGTACCCTAACACTAATCCGTGCCCTAACATGTACCCTGATCCTAACACGTTTCTGGACCATCACCTGTAACCTAAACCTTACATTTCGCTAACCCTAACCATAGCCCTAAACCTAACCCTAAACCCAACCCTACCCATTACCCTAACCCATACCATAATCCTAACCAGTACACTAATACTAATCCATGCCCTGAAACGTAACCTGAGCCTAACACTTTTCTGTACCCTCACCTGTACCCTAAACTTTACCGTTCACAAACCCGAAACATACCCCTAAACCAAGCCCTAACACCAACCCAACACCTTACCATAAACCGTACCCTAATCCTATCCCGTACACAAACACTAATCCATGCGCTGACACGTACCCTGCCTCTAACTCTTTGCCCTACTCTCTCCTGTACCCTAAATCTTACCGTTTGTTAACCCTAACCCTAGCCCTAAAGCTAAATCTAACTACAACCCTACACCTTACCCTAACATGTACACTAATCTTAATGCATACACTAACACTAACCCATTCCCTCACACTTACTTTGACACTAAGACATTTCCTTATCCTCACCTGTAACCTAAAGCTTACTCGTTCGCTAACCCTACCCCTAGCCCTAACACTAAACATAACGCCAACCCTATCCATTAGCCTAACCCGTACCCTAATTCTAACCCGTACACTAACACTAATCCGTGCCCAAACATTTACCCTGACCCTTACACTTTTCCATACCCAGGCCTGAACCCTAAATCTTACCATTCACTAACCCTAACCCTAGGTCTAAACCTAACCCTAAACCCAAGCCCAACCCTACACCTAACTCTAACATGTACACTAATCCTAATCCTTAAACTAACACTAACCTGTGCCCTAACACGAACCCTGACCCTAACTCATTTCCATACGCTCACCTGTACTCTAATGTTACCTATTCGCTAACCCTAACACTAGCCCTAAACCTAAACCTAACCCCAACCCTACACCTTACCCTAACCCATACCCTAATCATAACCCATACACTAACACTAACTCGTGCCCTAACACCTACCCTAACCCTACCCCTAACCCTAACCCTAACACTAACCCTAAACTTTACCATTTGTTAACCATAACCGTAGCCCCAAACCTAAACCTAACTACAAACCTACTCCTAACACATACACTAATCTTAACCCATACACTAACACTAACGCAATACCACACACGTACTTTGACAATAAAACGTTTCCATAAGGTCAGCTGTAACCTAAACCTTACCCGTTCACTAAACTTAACCCTACCCCTAACACTAACCATAACGCCAACCCTACCAATTACCCTAACCCGTACCCTAATCCTAACCTGTAAACCCACACTAACCCCTGCCCTAACACGTACCCTGACCCTAACACTTTTCCGTAACCTCACCTGTACCCTAAACCTTACGTTCGCTAACCCTAACCCTAAACCTAGACGAAACCCCAACCATACACCTTACCCTAACCCGTAAGCTAATCCTAAGCCATACACTAACACTGACACGTGTCCTAACACATACACAAACCCTAACACTTTTCTGTACCATCACCTGTACCCTAAACCTGACATTTGGCTAACCCTAACCCTAGCCATAAAGCTAACCCTAAGCCCAACCCTAAACCTTACCTAAAGCATACCCTAATCCTAACCAGTATACTACTACTAAGCCATGCCCTGACATGTACCCTGACCCTAACGCTTTTCCATAACCTCACCGGTACCCTAAAACTTACCCATTCGCTAACGCTAACCCTAGCCCTAGCCCTAACCCTAACGCCAACCCTACTACTTACCCTAACCCGTACCCTAATCCCAACCCATACACTATCACTAACCCATGTCCTAACACGTACCTTGACCCGAACACTTTTCCGTATCCTCTCCTGTACCCAAAATCTTACCATTCACTAACCCTAACCCTAGCCCTAAACATAACGCTAACACCAACCTTACAGCATACCCTAACCCGTACACTAAACTTAACCCGTACAAAAATACGAACCCATGCCCTCACATGTACTTTGACACTAACACATTTCCGTACCCTCCCGTGTACCGTAAACCTTACCCGTTTGCTAACTCTAACTGTAGGCCTAACCCTAACCATAACACCAACCCTACCCATTTCCCTAACCCGTACCCTAATCCTTACCCATACACTAACACTAATCCATGCCCTAACACGTACCCTGACCCTAACACTTTTCCATACCCACTCCTGTACCCTAAATCTTACCATTCGCTAACCCTAACCCTATGTCTAAACCTAACCCTAACCCCAACCCTACACCTAACCCTAACCCGTACCCTAATCCATACACTAACACTAACCTGTGCCCTAACATGAACCCTGACCCTAACTTGTTTCCATAAGCTCACCTGTACCCTAAATGTTACCTATTCGCTAACCCTAACCCCACCCCTACACCTAAACATAACCCCAACCCTACACCTTTCCCTAACCCATACCCTAATCCTAACCCGTACACTAACACTAACCCGTGCCCTAACACGTACCCTGACCCTAACACTTTTCCGTATCCTCTCCAGTACCCTAAATCTTACCGTTCGCTAAACCTAGCCCTTTCCCTAAACAGAACGCTAACACCAACCTGACACCATACCCTAACCCATACACTGATCTTAACCCATACACCAAAATTAAGCAATTCCCTCACATGTACTTTGACACTAACACGTTTCCGTACCCTCCTGTGTACCGTAAACCTTACCTGTTCGCTAACACTTACCCTAGGTCTAAGCCTAACACTATCCACAACCCTACACAAAATCCTAACCCATACCCTAATCCTAATCCGTACAATAACACTAACCTGTGCCCTAACACCAAGCCTGACCCTAACTCGTTTCCATATGCTTACCTGTACCCTAAATATTACCTATTCGCTAACCCTAACCCTAACACTAACCCTAACCCCAATCCTACACCTTACCCTAATCCGTACTGTAATCCTAACCCGTACCCTAATACTAATCCGTGCCCTGACACGTACACAGACCGTGACACTTTTCTGTACCCTCACCTGTACCCTAAGCCTTACATTTCGCTAACCCTAACCCTAGCCCTAAAGCTAAATCTAACTCCAACCCTACACCTTACCCTAACACGTACACTAATCTTAAACCTTAAACTAACACTAACCCATTCCCGCATATGTATTTTGACCCTAAAACATTTCCGTACCCTCCCCTGTAACCTAAAAATTACCCGGTCGCTAACCCTAACCCTAGCTCTAAACCTAACCCTAACGCCAACCCTATATCTTACCCTAACCCATACACTAATCCTAAACTGTACACTAACACTAACCAGTGCCCTGAAACGTACCCTGACCCTAACACTTTTCCATACCCTCAGCTGTACGCTAAACCTAATCGTTAGCTAACCCTAACTGTAGACTTCAACCTAACCCTAACACCAACCCTACACCTTATTCTAACCCGTACCCTATTTTTAACCCCTACACTAACACTAACCCATGCCCTCACACGTAATTTGACACTAACACGTCTCCATACACTCACATGTACCATAAGCCTTAACTGTTCGCTAAGCCTATCCCTAACCCTAACGCCAACCCTAACCATTACCCTAACCCATACCCTAATCCTAACCACACATTAACACTAACACGTTTCCTAACACATAACCTGACCCAAACGCTTTTCCGTACCCTCAACTGTACCCTAAAACTTACCCGTTCGCCAACCCTAAGCCTAGCCCTAAACCTAACCCTAACCACAACACCACACCTTACCCTAAACTCTACGCTAATCCTGACACGTACACTAACACTAACAGGTGTCCTAACATATACCCTGACCCTAAAAGTTTTCCGTACCCTCACCTGTACCCTAAACCTTACTGGTTCGCTAACCGTAACCTTAGCCCTAAACATAATGCTAACACCAACCCTACACCATACCCTAACCCGTACACTAATCTTAACCCGTACACCAAAATTATGCAATGCCCTCACACGTACTTTGACACTAACACGTTTCCGTACACTCATGTACCATAAAACTTACCTGTTCGCTAACCCTAACCCTAGCCCTAAACTTAACCCTAACCTCAACCCTACACATTTCCCTAACCCGTACCCTAATCCTAACCCATACACTAGCACTACACGTGCCCTAACAGGTACCCTGACCGTAACACTTTTCTGTACACTCACCTGTACCCTAAACCATACCGTGTGCTATCCTTAACCCTAGACCTAAACGTAAACCTTACCCCATCCCTAAACCTTACCCTAACGCGTACCCAATCCTAACCAGTACCCTAACACTAATCCGTGCCCTAACATGTACCCTGATCCTAACACGTTTCTGGACCATCACCTGTAACCTAAACCTTACATTTCGCTAACCCTAACCATAGCCCTAAACGTAACCCTAAACCCAACCCTACCCATTACCCTAACCCATACCGTAATCCTAACCAGTACACTAATACTAATCCGTGCCCTGAAACGTAACCTGAGCCTAACACTTTTCTGTACCCTCACCTGTACCCTAAACTTTACCGTTCACAAACCCGAAACATACCCCTAAACCAAGCCCTAACACCAACCCAACACCTTACCATAAACCGTACCCTAATCCTATCCCGTACACAAACACTAATCCATGCGCTGACACATACCCTGCCTCTAACTCTTTACCCTACTCTCTCCTGTACCCTAAATCTTACCGTTTGTTAACCCTAACCCTAGCCCTAAAGCTAAATCTAACTACAACCCTACACCTTACCCTAACATGTACACTAATCTTAATGCATACACTAACACTAACCCATTCCCTCACACTTACTTTGACACTAATACATTTCCTTACCCTCACCTGTAACCTAAAGCTTACTCGTTCGCTAACCCTAACCCTAGCCCTAACACTAAACATAACGCCAACCCTATCCATTAGCCTAATGCGTACCCTAATTCTAACCCGTACACTAACACTAATCCGTGCCCTAATATTTACCCTGACCCTTACACTTTTCCATACCCACGCCTGAACCCTAAATCTTACCATTCACTAACCCTAACCCTAGGTCTAAACCTAACCCTAAACCCAAGCCCAACCGTACACCTAACTCTAACATGTACACTAATCCTAATCCTTAAACTAACACTAACCTGTGCCCTAACACGAACCCTGACCCTAACTCATTTCCATACGCTCACCTGTACTCTAATGTTACCTATTCGCTAACCCTAACACTAGCCCTAAACCTAAACCTAACCCCAACCCTACACCTTACCCTAACCCATACCCTAATCATAACCCATACACTAACACTAACTCGTGCCCTAACACCTACCCTAACCCTACCCCTAACCCTAACCCTAACACTAACCCTAAACTTTACCATTTGTTAACCATAACCGTAGCCCCAAACCTAAACCTAACTACAAACCTACTCCTAACACATACACTAATCTTAACCCATACACTAACACTAACGCAATACCACACACGTACTTTGACAATAAAACATTTCCATATGGTCAGCTGTAACCTAAACCTTACCCGTTCACTAAACTTAACCCTACCCCTAACACTAACCATAACGCCAACCCTACCAATTACCCTAACCCGTACCCTAATCCTAACCTGTAAACCCACACTAAGCCCTGCCCTAACACGTACTCTGATCCTAACACTTTTCCGTAACCTCACCTGTACCCTAAAGCTTACCGTTCGCTAACCCTAACCCTAAACCTAGACGAAACCCCAACCGTACACCTTACCCTAACCCGTAAGCTAATCCTAAGCCATACACTAACACTGACACGTGTCCTAACACATACACAAACCCTAACACTTTTCTGTACCATCACCTGTACCCTAAACCTGACATTTGGCTAACCCTAACCCTAGCCATAAAGCTAACACTAAGCCCAACCCTAAACCTTACCTAAACCATACCCTAATCCTAACCAGTATACTACTACTAAACCATGCCCTGACATGTACCCTGACCCTAACGCTTTTCCATAACCTCACCGGTACCCTAAACCTTACCGATTCGCTAACCCAAACCCTAGCCCTAGCCCTAGCCCTAACCCTAACACCAACCCTACTACTTACCCTAACCCGTACCCTAATCCCAACCCATACACTATCCCTAACCCATGTCCTAACATGTACCTTGACCCGAACACTTTTCCGTATCCTCTCCTGTACCCAAAATCTTACCGTTCACTAACCCTAACCCTAGCCCTAAACATAACGCTAACACCAACCTTACAGCATACCCTAACCCGTACACTAAACTTAACCCGTACAAAAAAACGAACCCATGCCCTCACATGTACTTTGACACTAACACATTTCCGTACCCTCCCGTGTACCGTAAACCTTACCCGTTTGCTAACTCTAACTGTAGGCCTAACCCTAACCATAACACCAACCCTACCCATTTCCCTAACCCGTACCCTAATCCTTACCCATACACTAACACTAATCCATGCCTTAACACGTACCCTGACCCTAACACTTTTCCATACCCACTCCTGTACCCTAAATCTTACCATTCGCTAACCCTAACCCTATGTCTAAACCTAACCCTAACCCCAACCCTACACCTAACCCTAACCCGTACCCTAATCCATACACTAACACTAACCTGTGCCCTAACATGAACCCTGACCCTAACTTGTTTCCATAAGCTCACCTGTACCCTAAATGTTACCTATTCGCTAACCCTAACCCCACCCCTACACCTAAACATAACCCCAACCCTACACCTTTCCCTAACCCATACCCTAATCCTAACCCGTACACTAACACTAACCCGTGCCCTAACACGTACCCTGACCCTAACACTTTTCCGTATCCTCTCCAGTACCCTAAATCTTACCGTTCGCTAAACCTAGCCCTTTCCCTAAACAGAACGCTAACACCAACCTGACACCATACCCTAACCCATACACTGATCTTAACCCATACACCAAAATTAAGCAATTCCCTCACATGTACTTTGACACTAACACGTTTCCGTACCCTCCTGTGTACCGTAAACCTTACCTGTTCGCTAACACTTACCCTAGGTCTAAGCCTAACACTATCCACAACCCTACACAAAATCCTAACCCATACCCTAATCCTAATCCGTACAATAACACTAACCTGTGCCCTAACACCAAGCCTGACCCTAACTCGTTTCCATATGCTTACCTGTACCCTAAATATTACCTATTCGCTAACCCTAACCCTAACACTAACCCTAACCCCAATCCTACACCTTACCCTAATCCGTACTGTAATCCTAACCCGTACCCTAATACTAATCCGTGCCCTGACACGTACACAGACCGTGACACTTTTCTGTACCCTCACCTGTACCCTAAGCCTTACATTTCGCTAACCCTAACCCTAGCCCTAAAGCTAAATCTAACTCCAACCCTACACCTTACCCTAACACGTACACTAATCTTAAACCTTAAACTAACACTAACCCATTCCCGCATATGTATTTTGACCCTAAAACATTTCCGTACCCTCCCCTGTAACCTAAAAATTACCCGGTCGCTAACCCTAACCCTAGCTCTAAACCTAACCCTAACGCCAACCCTACATCTTACCCTAACCCATACACTAATCCTAAACCGTACACTAACACTAACCAGTGCCCTGAAACGTACCCTGACCCTAACACTTTTCCATACCCTCAGCTGTACGCTAAACCTAATCGTTAGCTAACCCTAACTGTAGACTTAAACCTAACCCTAACACCAACCCTACACCTTATTCTAACCCGTACCCTATTTTTAACCCCTACACTAACACTAACCCATGCCCTCACACGTAATTTGACACTAACACGTCTCCATACACTCACATGTACCATAAGCCTTAACTGTTCGCTAAGCCTATCCCTAACCCTAACGCCAACCCTAACCATTACCCTAACCCATACCCTAATCCTAACCACACATTAACACTAACACGTTTCCTAACACATAACCTGACCCAAACGCTTTTCCGTACCCTCAACTGTACCCTAAAACTTACCCGTTCGCCAACCCTAAGCCTAGCCCTAAACCTAACCCTAACCACAACCCCACACCTTACCCTAAACTCTACGCTAATCCTGACACGTACACTAACACTAACAGGTGTCCTAACATATACCCTGACCCTAAAAGTTTTCCGTACCCTCACCTGTACCCTAAACCTTACTGGTTCGCTAACCGTAACCTTAGCCCTAAACATAATGCTAACACCAACCCTACACCATACCCTAACCCGTACACTAATCTTAACCCGTACACCAAAATTATGCAATGCCCTCACACGTACTTTGACACTAACACGTTTCCGTACACTCATGTACCATAAAACTTACCTGTTCGCTAACCCTAACGCTAGCCCTAAACTTAACCCTAACCTCAACCCTACACATTTCCCTAACCCGTACCCTAATCCTAACCCATACACTAGCACTACACGTGCCCTAACAGGTACCCTGACCGTAACACTTTTCTGTACACTCACCTGTACCCTAAACCATACCGTGTGCTATCCTTAACCCTAGACCTAAACGTAAACCTTACCCCATCCCTAAACCTTACCCTAACGCGTACCCAATCCTAACCAGTACCCTAACACTAATCCGTGCCCTAACATGTACCCTGATCCTAACACGTTTCTGGACCATCACCTGTAACCTAAACCTTACATTTCGCTAACCCTAACCATAGCCCTAAACCTAACCCTAAACCCAACCCTACCCATTACCCTAACCCATACCGTAATCCTAACCAGTACACTAATACTAATCCGTGCCCTGAAACGTAACCTGAGCCTAACACTTTTCTGTACCCTCACCTGTACCCTAAACTTTACCATTCACAAACCCGAAACATACCCCTAAACCAAGCCCTAACACCAACCCAACACCTTACCATAAACCGTACCCTAATCCTATCCCATACACAAACACTAATCCATGCCCTGACACGTACCCTGCCTCTAACTCTTTACCCTACTCTCTCCTGTACCCTAAATCTTACCGTTTGCTAACCCTAACCCTAGCCCTAAAGCTAAATCTAACTACAACCCTACACCTTACCCTAACATGTACACTAATCTTAATGCATACACTAACACTAACCCATTCCCTCACACTTACTTTGACATTAAAACATTTCCTTACCCTCACCTGTAACCTAAACCTTACTCGTTCGCTCACCCTACCCCTAGCCCTAACACTAAACATAACGCCAACCCTATCCATTAGCCTAACCCGTACCCTAATTCTAACCCGTACACTAACACTAATCCGTACCCTAACATTTACCCTGACCCTTACACTTTTCCATACCCACGCCTGAACCCTAAATCTTACCATTCACTAACCCTAACCCTAGGTCTAAACCTAACCCTAAACCCAAGCCCAACCCTACACCTAACTCTAACATGTACACTAATCCTTATCCTTAAACTAACACTAACCTGTGCCCTAACACGAACCCTGACCCTAACTCATTTCCATACGCTCACCTGTACTCTAATGTTACCTATTCGCTAACCCTAACACTAGCCCTAAACCTAAACCTAACCCCAACCCTACACCTTACCCTAACCCATACCCTAATCATAACCCATACACTAACACTAACTCGTGCCCTAACACCTACCCTAACCCTACCCCTAACCCTAACCCTAACACTAACCCTAAACTTTACCATTTGTTAACCATAACCGTAGCCCCAAACCTAAACCTAACTACAAACCTACTCCTAACACATACACTAATCTTAACCCATACACTAACACTAACGCAATACCACACACGTACTTTGACAATAAAACATTTCCGTATGGTCAGCTGTAACCTAAACCTTACCCGTTCACTAAACTTAACCCTACCCCTAACACTAACCGTAACGCCAACCCTACCAATGACCCTAACCTGTACCCTAATCCTAACCTGTAAACCCAGACTAACCCCTGCCCTAACACGTACCCTGACCCTAACACTTTTCCGTAACCTCACCTGTACCCTAAACCTTACCGTTCGCTAACCCTAACCCTAAACCTAGACGAAACCCCAACCGTACACCTTACCCTAACCCGTAAGCTAATCCTAAGCCATACACTAACACTGACACGTGTCCTAACACATACACAAACCCTAACACTTTTCTGTACCATCACCTGTACCCTAAACCTGACATTTGGCTAACCCTAACCCTAGCCATAAAGCTAACCCTAAGCCCAACCCTAAACCTTACCTAAACCATACCCTAATCCTAACCAGTATACTACTACTAAGCCATGCCCTGACATGTACCCTGACCCTAACGCTTTTCCATAATCTCACCGGTACCCTAAACCTTACCCATTCGCTAACCCTAACCCTAGCCCTAGCCCTAGCCCTAACCCTAACGCCAACCCTACTACTTACCCTAACCCGTACCCTAATCCCAACCCATACACTATCACTAACCCATGTCCTAACACGTACCTTGACCCGAACACTTTTCCGTATCCTCTCCTTTACCCAAAATCTTACCGTTCACTAACCCTAACCCTAGCCCTAAACATAACGCTAACACCAACCTTACAGCATACACTAACCCGTACATTAAACTTAACACGTACAAAAAAACGAACCCATGCCCTCACATGTACTTTGACACTAACACATTTCCGTACCCTCCCGTGTACCGTAAACCTTACCCGTTTGCTAACTCTAACTGTAGGCCTAACCCTAACCATAACACCAACCCTACCCATTTCCCTAACCCGTACCCTAATCCTTACCCATACACTAACACTAATCCATGCCCTAACACGTACCCTGACCCTAACACTTTTCCATACCCACTCCTGTACCCTAAATCTTACCATTCGCTAACCCTAACCCTATGTCTAAACCTAACCCTAACCCCAACCCTACACCTAACCCTAACCCGTACCCTAATCCATACACTAACACTAACCTGTGCCCTAACATGAACCCTGACCCTAACTTGTTTCCATAAGCTCACCTGTACCCTAAATGTTACCTATTCGCTAACCCTAACCCCACCCCTACACCTAAACATAACCCCAACCCTACACCTTTCCCTATCCCATACCCTAATCCTAACCCGTACACTAACACTAACCCGTGCCCTAACACGTACCCTGACCCTAACACTTTTCCGTATCCTCTCCAGTACCCTAAATCTTACCGTTCGCTAAACCTAGCCCTTTCCCTAAACAGAACGCTAACACCAACCTGACACCATACCCTAACCCATACACTGATCTTAACCCATACACCAAAATTAAGCAATTCCCTCACATGTACTTTGACACTAACACGTTTCCGTACCCTCCTGTGTACCGTAAACCTTACCTGTTCGCTAACACTTACCCTAGGTCTAAGCCTAACACTATCCACAACCCTACACAAAATCCTAACCCATACCCTAATCCTAATCCATACAATAACACTAACCTGTGCCCTAACACCAAGCCTGACCCTAACTCTTTTCCATATGCTTACCTGTACCCTAAATATTACCTATTCGCTAACCCTAACCCTAACACTAACCCTAACCCCAATCCTACACCTTACCCTGATCCGTACTGTAATCCTAACCCGTACCCTAATACTAATCCGTGCCCTGACACGTACACAGACCGTGACACTTTTCTGTACCCTCACCTGTACCCTAAGCCTTACATTTCACTAACCCTAACCCTAGCCCTAAAGCTAAATCTAACTCCAACCCTACACCTTACCCTAACACGTACACTAATCTTAAACCTTAAACTAACACTAACCCATTCCCGCATATGTATTTTGACCCTAAAACATTTCCGTACCCTCCCCTGTAACCTAAAAATTACCCGGTCGCTAACCCTAACCCTAGCTCTAAACCTAACCCTAACACCAACCCTACATCTTACCCTAACCCATACACTAATCCTAAACCGTACACTAACACTAACCAGTGCCCTGAAACGTACCCTGACCCTAACACTTTTCCATACCCTCAGCTGTACGCTAAACCTAATCGTTAGCTAACCCTAACTGTAGACTTAAACCTAACCCTAACACCAACCCTACACCTTATTCTAACCCGTACCCTATTTTTAACCCCTACACTAACACTAACCCATGCCCTCACACGTAATTTGACACTAACACGTCTCCATACACTCACATGTACCATAAGCCTTAACTGTTCGCTAAGCCTATCCCTAACCCTAACGCCAACCCTAACCATTACCCTAACCCATACCCTAATCCTAACCACACATTAACACTAACACGTTTCCTAACACATAACCTGACCCAAACGCTTTTCCGTACCCTCAACTGTACCCTAAAACTTACCCGTTCGCCAACCCTAAGCCTAGCCCTAAACCTAACCCTAACCACAACCCCACACCTTACCCTA
This sequence comes from Mesoplodon mirus, assembly GCF_964341445.2. NCBI lineage: Eukaryota > Metazoa > Chordata > Mammalia > Artiodactyla > Ziphiidae > Mesoplodon > Mesoplodon mirus. The sequence continues at coordinate 2,113,816 of NC_138996.1, forward strand.
AACTGTACGCTAATCCTGACACGTACACTAACAGGTGTCCTAACATATACCCTGACCCTAAAAGTTTTCCGTACCCTCACCTGTACCCTAAACCTTACTGGTTCGCTAACCGTAACCTTAGCCCTAAACATAATGCTAACACCAACCCTACACCATACCCTAACCTGTACACTAATCTTAACCCGTACACCAAAATTATGCAATGCCCTCACACGTACTTTGACACTAACACGTTTCCGTACACTCATGTACCATAAAACTTACCTGTTCGCTAACCCTAACCCTAGCCCTAAACTTAACCCTAACCTCAACCCTACACATTTCCCTAACCCGTACCCTAATCCTAACCCATACACTAACACTACACGTGCCCTAACAGGTACCCTGACCGTAACACTTTTCTGTACACTCACCTGTACCCTAAACCATACCGTGTGCTATCCTTAACCCTAGACCTAAACGTAAACCTTACCCCATCCCTAAACCTTTCCCTAAAGCGTACCCAATCCTAACCAGTACCCTAACACTAATCCGTGCCCTAACATGTACCCTGATCCTAACACGTTTCTGGACCATCACCTGTAACCTAAACCTTACATTTCGCTAACCCTAACCATAGCCCTAAACCTAACCCTAAACCATACCGTAATCCTAACCAGTACACTAATACTAATCCGTGCCCTGAAACATAACCTGAGCCTAACACTTTTCTGTACCCTCACCTGTACCCTAAACTTTACCGTTCACAAACCCGAAACATACCCCTAAACCAAGCCCTAACACCAACCCAACACCTTATCATAAACCGTACCCTAATCCTATCCCGTACACAAACACTAATCCATGCCCTGACACGTACCCTGCCTCTAACTCTTTACCCTACTCTCTCCTGTACCCTAAATCTTACCGTTTGCTAACCCTAACCCTAGCCCTAAAGCTAAATCTAACTACAACCCTACACCTTACCCTAATATGTACACTAATCTTAATGCATACACTAACACTAACCCATTCCCTCACACTTACTTTGACACTAAAACATTTCCTTACCCTCACCTGTAACCTAAAGCTTACTCGTTCGCTAACCCTACCCCTAGCCCTAACACTAAACATAACGCCAACCCTATCCAATAGCCTAGCCCGTACTCTAATTCTAACCCGTACACTAACACTAATCCGTGCCCTAACATTTACCCTGACCCTTACACTTTTCCATACCCACGCCCTAACCCTAAATCTTACCATTCACTAACCCTAACACTAGGTCTAAACCTAACCCTAAACCCAAGCCCAACCCTACACCTAACTCTAACATGTACACTAATCCTAATCCTTAAACTAACACTAACCTGTGCCCTAACACGAACCCTGACCCTAACTCATTTCCATACGCTCACCTGTACTCTAATGTTACCTATTCGCTAACCCTAACACTAGCCCTAAACCTAAACCTAACCCCAACCCTACACCTTACCCTAACCCATACCCTAATCATAACCCATACACTAACACTAACTCGTGCCCTAACACCTACCCTAACACTACCCCTAACCCTAACCCTAACACTAACCCTAAACTTTACCATTTGTTAACCATAACCGTAGCCCCAAACCTAAACCTAACTACAAACCTACTCCTAACACATACACTAATCTTAACCCATACACTAACACTAACGCAATACCACACACGTACTTTGACAATAAAACTATTCCATAGGGTCAGCTGTAACCTAAACCTTACCCGTTCACTAAACTTAACCCTACCCCTAACACTAACCATAACGCCAACCCTACCAATTACCCTAACCTGTACCCTAATCCTAACCTGTAAACCCACACTAACCCCTGCCCTAACACGTACCCTGACCCTAACACTTTTCCGTAACCTCACCTGTACCCTAAACCTTACCGTTCGCTAACCCTAACCCTAAACCTAGACGAAACCCCAACCGTACACCTTACCCTAACCCGTAAGCTAATCCTAAGCCATACACTAACACTGACACGTGTCCTAACACATACACAAACCCTAACACTTTTCTGTACCATCACCTGTACCCTAAACCTGACATTTGGCTAACCCTAACCCTAGCCATAAAGCTAACCCTAAGCCCAAGCCTAAACCTTACCTAAACCGTACCCTAATCCTAACCAGTATACTACTACTAAGCCATGCCCTGATATGTACCCTGACCCTAACGCTTTTCCATAACCTCACCGGTACCCTAAACCTTACCCATTCGCTAACCCTAGCCCTAGCCCTAACCCTAACACCAACCCTACTACTTACCCTAACCCGTACCCTAATCCCAACCCATACACTATCACTAACCCATGTCCTAACACGTACCTTGACCCGAACACTTTTCCGTATCCTCTCCTGTACCCAAAATCTTACCGTTCACTAACCCTAACCCTAGCCCTAAACATAACGCTAACACCAACCTTACAGCATACCCTAACCCGTACACTAAACTTAACCCGTACACAAAAACGAACCCATGCCCTCACATGTACTTTGACACTAACACATTTCCGTACCCTCCCGTGTACCGTAAACTTTACCCGTTTGCTAACTCTAACTGTAGGCCTAACCCTAACCATAACACCAACCCTACCCATTTCCCTAACCCGTACCCTAATCCTTACCCATACACTAACACTAATCCATGCCTTAACACGTACCCTGACACTAACACTTTTCCATACCCACTCCTGTACCCTAAATCTTACCATTCGCTAACCCTAACCCTATGTCTAAACCTAACCCTAACCCCAACCCTACACCTAACCCTAACCCGTACCCTAATCCATACACTAACACTAACCTGTGCCCTAACATGAACCCTGACCCTAACTTGTTTCCATAAACTCACCTGTACCCTAAATGTTACCTATTCGCTAACCCTAACCCCACCCCTACACCTAAACATAACCCCAACCCTACACCTTTCCCTAACCCATACCCTAATCCTAACCCGTACACTAACACTAACCCGTGCCCTAACACGTACCCTGACCCTAACACTTTTCCGTATCCTCTCCAGTACCCTAAATCTTACCGTTCGCTAAACCTAGCCCTTTCCCTAAACAGAACGCTAACACCAACCTGACACCATACCCTAACCCATACACTGATCTTAACCCATACACCAAAATTAAGCAATTCCCTCACATGTACTTTGACACTAACACGTTTCCGTACCCTCCTGTGTACCGTAAACCTTACCTGTTCGCTAACACTTACCCTAGGTGTAAGCCTAACACTATCCACAACCCTACACAAAATCCTAACCCATACCCTAATCCTAATCCGTACAATAACACTAACCTGTGCCCTAACACCAAGCCTGACCCTAACTCGTTTCCATATGCTTACCTGTACCCTAAATATTACCTATTCGCTAACCCTAACCCTAACACTAACCCTAACCCCAATCCTACACCTTACCCTAATCCGTACTGTAATCCTAACCCGTACCCTAATACTAATCCGTGCCCTGACACGTACACAGACCGTGACACTTTTCTGTACCCTCACCTGTACCCTAAGCCTTACATTTCGCTAACCCTAACCCTAGCCCTAAAGCTAAATCTAACTCCAACCCTACACCTTACCCTAACACGTACACTAATCTTAAACCTTAAACTAACACTAACCCATTCCCGCATATGTATTTGGACCCTAAAACATTTCCGTACCCTCCCCTGTAACCTAAAAATTACCCGGTCGCTAACCCTAACCCTAGCTCTAAACCTAACCCTAACGCCAACCCTACATCTTACCCTAACCCATACACTAATCCTAAACCGTACACTAACACTAACCAGTGCCCTGAAACGTACCCTGACCCTAACACTTTTCCATACCCTCAGCTGTACGCTAAACCTAATCGTTAGCTAACCCTAACTGTAGACTTAAACCTAACCCTAACACCAACCCTACACCTTATTCTAACCCGTACCCTATTTTTAACCCCTACACTAACACTAACCCATGCCCTCACACGTAATTTGACACTAACACGTCTCCATACACTCACATGTACCATAAGCCTTAACTGTTCGCTAAGCCTATCCCTAACCCTAACGCCAACCCTAACCATTACCCTAACCCATACCCTAATCCTAACCACACATTAACACTAACACGTTTCCTAACACATAACCTGACCCAAACGCTTTTCCGTACCCTCAACTGTACCCTAAAACTTACCCGTTCGCCAACCCTAAGCCTAGCCCTAAACCTAACCCTAACCACAACCCCACACCTTACCCTAAACTCTACGCTAATCCTGACACGTACACTAACACTAACAGGTGTCCTAACATATACCCTGACCCTAAAAGTTTTCCGTACCCTCACCTGTACCCTAAACCTTACTGGTTCGCTAACCGTAACCTTAGCCCTAAACATAATGCTAACACCAACCCTACACCATACCCTAACCCGTACACTAATCTTAACCCGTACACCAAAATTATGCAATGCCCTCACACGTACTTTGACACTAACACGTTTCCGTACACTCATGTACCATAAAACTTACCTGTTCGCTAACCCTAACCCTAGCCCTAAACTTAACCCTAACCTCAACCCTACACATTTCCCTAACCCGTACCCTAATCCTAACCCATACACTAGCACTACACGTGCCCTAACAGGTACCCTGACCGTAACACTTTTCTGTACACTCACCTGTACCCTAAACCATACCGTGTGCTATCCTTAACCCTAGACCTAAACGTAAACCTTACCCCATCCCTAAACCTTACCCTAACGCGTACCCAATCCTAACCAGTACCCTAACACTAATCCGTGCCTTAACATGTACCCTGATCCTAACACGTTTCTGGACCATCACCTGTAACCTAAAACTTACATTTCGCTAACCCTAACCATAGCCCTAAACCTAACCCTAAACCCAACCCTACCCATTACCCTAACCCTAACGCCAACCCTAACCATTACCCTAACCCATACCCTAATCCTAACCACACATTAACACTAACACGTTTCCTAACACATAACCTGACCCAAACGCTTTTCCGTACCCTCAACTGTACCCTAAAACTTACCCGTTCGCCAACCCTAAGCGTAGCCCTAAACCTAACCCTAACCACAACCCCACACCTTACCCTAAACTCTACGCTAATCCTGACACGTACACTAACACTAACAGGTGTCCTAACATATACCCTGACCCTAAAAGTTTTCCGTACCCTCACCTGTACCCTAAACCTTACTGGTTCGCTAACCGTAACCTTAGCCCTAAACATAATGCTAACACCAACCCTACACCATACCCTAACCCGTACACTAATCTTAACCCGTACACCAAAATTATGCAATGCCCTCACACGTACTTTGACACTAACACGTTTCCGTACACTCATGTACCATAAAACTTACCTGTTCGCTAACCCTAACCCTAGCCCTAAACTTAACCCTAACGTCAACCCTACACATTTCCCTAACCCGTACCCTAATCCTAACCCATACACTAACACTACACGTGCCCTAAGAGGTACCCTGACCGTAACACTTTTCTGTACACTCACCTGTACCCTAAACCATACCGTGTGCTATCCTTAACCCTAGACCTAAACGTAAACCTTACCCCATCCCTAAACCTTACCCTAACGCGTACCCAATCCTAACCAGTACCCTAACACTAATCCGTGCCCTAACATGTACCCTGATCCTAACACGTTTCTGGACCATCACCTGTAACCTAAACCTTACATTTCGCTAACCCTAACCATAGCCCTAAACCTAACCCTAAACCCAACCCTACCCATTACCCTAACCCATACCGTAATCCTAACCAGTACACTAATACTAATCCGTGCCCTGAAACGTAACCTGAGCCTAACACTTTTCTGTACCCTCACCTGTACCCTAAACTTTACCGTTCACAAACCCGAAACATACCCCTAAACCAAGCCCTAACACCAACCCAACACCTTACCATAAACCGTACCCTAATCCTATCCCGTACACAAACACTAATCCATGCCCTGACACGTACCCTGCCTCTAACTCTTTACCCTACTCTCTCCTGTACCCTAAATCTTACCGTTTGCTAACCCTAACCCTAGCCCTAAAGCTAAATCTAACTACAACCCTACACCTTACCCTAACATGTACACTAATCTTAATGCATACACTAACACTAACCCATTCCCTCACACTTACTTTGACACTAAAACATTTCCTTACCCTCACCTGTAACCTAAAGCTTACTCGTTCGCTCACCCTAACCCTAGCCCTAACACTAAACTTAACGCCAAACCTGTCCATTAACCTAACCCGTACCCTCATTCTAACCCGTACACTAACACTAATCCGTACCCTAACATTTACCCTGACACTTACACTTTTCCATACCCACGCCTGAACCCTAAATCTTACCATTCACTAACCCTAACCCTAGGTCTAAACCTAACCCTAAACCCAAGCCCAACCCTACACCTAACTCTAACATGTACACTAATCCTAATCCTTAAACTAACACTAACCTGTGTCCTAACACGAACCCTGACCCTAACTCATTTCCATACGCTCACCTGTACTCTAATGTCACCTATTCACTAACCCTAACACTAGCCCTAAACCTAAACCTAACCCCAACCCTACACCTTACCCTAACCCATACCCTAATCATATCCCATACACTAACACTAACTCGTGCCCTAACACCTACCCTAACCCTACCCCTAACCCTAACCCTAACACTAACCCTAAACTTTACCATTTGTTAACCATAACCGTAGCCCCAAACCTAAACCTAACTACAAACCTACTCCTAACACATACACTAATCTTAACCCATACACTAACACTAACGCAATACCACACACGTACTTTGACAATAAAACATTTCCATATGGTCAGCTGTAACCTAAACCTTACCCGTTCACTAAACTTAACCCTACCCCTAACACTAACCATAACGCCAACCCTACCAATTACCCTAACCCGTACCCTAATCCTAACCTGTAAACCCACACTAACCCCTGCCCTAACACGTACCCTGACCCTAACACTTTTCCGTAACCTCACCTGTACCCTAAACCTTACCGTTCGCTAACCCTAACCCTAAACCTAGACGAAACCCCAACCGTACACCTTACCCTAACCCGTAAGCTAATCCTAAGCCATACACTAACACTGACACGTGTCCTAACACATACACAAACCCTAACACTTTTCTGTACCATCACCTGTACCCTAAACCTGACATTTGGCTAACCCTAACCCTAGCCATAAAGCTAACCCTAAGCCCAACCCTAAACCTTACCTAAACCGTACCCTAATCCTAACCAGTATACTACTACTAAGCCATGCCCTGACATGTACCCTGACCCTAACGCTTTTCCATAACCTCACCGGTACCCTAAACCTTACCCATTCGCTAACCCTAACCCTAGCCCTAGCCCTAGCCCTAACCCTAACGCCAACCCTACTACTTACCCTAACCCGTACCCTAATCCCAACCCATACACTATCACTAACCCATGTCCTAACACGTACCTTGACCCGAACACTTTTCCGTATCCTCTCCTGTACCCAAAATCTTACCGTTCACTAACCCTAACCCTAGCCCTAAACATAATGCTAACACCAACCTTACAGCATACCCTAACCCGTACACTAAACTTAACCCGTACAAAAAAACGAACCCATGCCCTCACATGTACTTTGACACTAACACATTTCCGTACCCTCCCGTGTACCGTAAACCTTACCCGTTTGCTAACTCTAACTGTAGGCCTAACCCTAACCATAACACCAACCCTACCCATTTCCCTAACCCGTACCCTAATCCTTACCCATACACTAACACTAATCCATGCCCTAACACGTACCCTGACCCTAACACTTTTCCATACCCACTCCTGTACCCTAAATCTTACCATTCGCTAACCCTAACCCTATGTCTAAACCTAACCCTAACCCCAACCCTACACCTAACCCTAACCCGTACCCTAATCCATACACTAACACTAACCTGTGCCCTAACATGAACCCTGACCCTAACTTGTTTCCATAAGCTCACCTGTACCCTAAATGTTACCTATTCGCTAACCCTAACCCCACCCCTACACCTAAACATAACCCCAACCCTACACCTTTCCCTAACCCATACCCTAATCCTAACCCGTACACTAACACTAACCCGTGCCCTAACACGTACCCTGACCCTAACACTTTTCCGTATCCTCTCCAGTACCCTAAATCTTACCGTTCGCTAAACCTAGCCCTTTCCCTAAACAGAACGCTAACACCAACCTGACACCATACCCTAACCCATACACTGATCTTAACCCATACACCAAAATTAAGCAATTCCCTCACATGTACTTTGACCCTAACACGTTTCCGTACCCTCCTGTGTACCATAAACCTTACCTGTTCGCTAACACTTACCCTAGGTCTAAGCCTAACACTATCCACAACCCTACACAAAATCCTAACCCATACCCTAATCCTAATCCGTACAATAACACTAACCTGTGCCCTAACACCAAGCCTGACCCTAACTCGTTTCCATATGCTTACCTGTACCCTAAATATTACCTATTCGCTAACCCTAACCCTAACACTAACCCTAACCCCAATCCTACACCTTACCCTAATCCGTACTGTAATCCTAACCCGTACCCTAATACTAATCCGTGCCCTGACACGTACACAGACCGTGACACTTTTCTGTACCCTCACCTGTACCCTAAGCCTTACATTTCGCTAACCCTAACCCTAGCCCTAAAGCTAAATCTAACTCCAACCCTACACCTTACCCTAACACGTACACTAATCTTAAACCTTAAACTAACACTAACCCATTCCCGCATATGTATTTTGACCCTAAAACATTTCCGTACCCTCCCCTGTAACCTAAAAATTACCCGGTCACTAACCCTAACCCTAGCTCTAAACCTAACCCTAACGCCAACCCTACATCTTACCCTAACCCATACACTAATCCTAAACCGTACACTAACACTAACCAGTGCCCTGAAACGTACCCTGACCCTAACACTTTTCCATACCCTCAGCTGTACGCTAAACCTAATCGTTAGCTAACCCTAACTGTAGACTTAAACCTAACCCTAACACCAACCCTACACCTTATTCTATCCCGTACCCTATTTTTAACCCCTACACTAACACTAACCCATGCCCTCACACGTAATTTGACACTAACACGTCTCCATACACTCACATGTACCATAAGCCTTAACTGTTCGCTAAGCCTATCCCTAACCCTAACGCCAACCCTAACCATTACCCTAACCCATACCCTAATCCTAACCACACATTAACACTAACACGTTTCCTAACACTTAACCTGACCCAAACGCTTTTCCGTACCCTCAACTGTACCCTAAAACTTACCCGTTCGCCAACCCTAAGCCTAGCCCTAAACCTAACCCTAACCACAACCCCACACCTTACCCTAAACTCTACGCTAATCCTGACACGTACACTAACACTAACAGGTGTCCTAACATATACCCTGACCCTAAAAGTTTTCCGTACCCTCACCTGTACCCTAAACCTTACTGGTTCGCTAACCGTAACCTTAGCCCTAAACATAATGCTAACACCAACCCTACACCATACCCTAACCCGTACACTAATCTTAACCCGTACACCAAAATTATGCAATGCCCTCACACGTACTTTGACACTAACACGTTTCCGTACACTCATGTACCATAAAACTTACCTGTTCGCTAACCCTAACGCTAGCCCTAAACTTAACCCTAACCTCAACTCTACACAATTCCCTAACCCGTACCCTAATCCTAACCCATACACTAGCACTACACGTGCCCTAACAGGTACCCTGACCATAACACTTTTCTGTACACTCACCTGTACCCTAAACCATACCGTGTGCTATCCTTAACCCTAGACCTAAACGTAAACCTTACCCCATCCCTAAACCTTACCCTAACGCGTACCCAATCCTAACCAGTACCCTAACACTAATCCGTGCCCTAACATGTACCCTGATCCTAACACGTTTCTGGACCATCACCTGTAACCTAAACCTTACATTTCGCTAACCCTAACCATAGCCCTAAACCTAACCCTAAACCCAACCCTACCCATTACCCTAACCCATACCGTAATCCTAACCAGTACACTAATACTAATCCGTGCCCTGAAACGTAACCTGAGCCTAACACTTTTCTGTACCCTCACCTGTACCCTAAACTTTACCGTTCACAAACCCGAAACATACCCCTAAACCAAGCCCTAACACCAACCCAACACCTTACCATAAACCGTACCCTAATCCTATCCCGTACACAAACACTAATCCATGCCCTGACACGTACCCTGCCTCTAACTCTTTACCCTACTCTCTCCTGTACCCTAAATCTTACCGTTTGCTAACCCTAACCCTAGCCCTAAAGCTAAATCTAACTACAACCCTACACCTTACCCTAACATGTACACTAATCTTAATGCATACACTAACACTAACCCATTCCCTCACACTTACTTTGACACTAAAACATTTCCTTACCCTCACCTGTAACCTAAAGCTTACTCGTTCGCTCACCCTAACCCTAGCCCTAACACTAAACTTAACGCCAAACCTGTCCATTAACCTAACCCGTACCCTAATTCTAACCCGTACACTAACACTAATCCGTACCCTAACATTTACCCTGACACTTACACTTTTCCATACCCACGCCTGAACCCTAAATCTTACCATTCACTAACCCTAACCCTAGGTCTAAACCTAACCCTAAACCCAAGCCCAACCCTACACCTAACTCTAACATGTACACTAATCCTAATCCTTAAACTAACACTAACCTGTGTCCTAACACGAACCCTGACCCTAACTCATTTCCATACGCTCACCTGTACTCTAATGTCACCTATTCACTAACCCTAACACTAGCCCTAAACCTAAACCTAACCCCAACCCTACACCTTACCCTAACCCATACCCTAATCATATCCCATACACTAACACTAACTCGTGCCCTAACACCTACCCTAACCCTACCCCTAACCCTAACCCTAACACTAACCCTAAACTTTACCATTTGTTAACCATAACCGTAGCCCCAAACCTAAACCTAACTACAAACCTACTCCTAACACATACACTAATCTTAACCCATACACTAACACTAATGCAATACCACACACGTACTTGGACAATAAAACATTTCCATATGGTCAGCTGTAACCTAAACCTTACCCGTTCACTAAACTTAACCCTACCCCTAACACTAACCATAACGCCAACCCTACCAATTACCCTAACCCGTACCCTAATCCTAACCTGTAAACCCACACTAACCCCTGCCCTAACACGTACCCTGACCCTAACACTTTTCCGTAACCTCACCTGTACCCTAAACCTTACCGTTCGCTAACCCTAACCCTAAACCTAGACGAAACCCCAACCGTACACCTTACCCTAACCCGTAAGCTAATCCTAAGCCATACACTAACACTGACACGTGTCCTAACACATACACAAACCCTAACACTTTTCTGTACCATCACCTGTACCCTAAACCTGACATTTGGCTAACCCTAACCCTAGCCATAAAGCTAACCCTAAGCCCAACCCTAAACCTTACCTAAACCGTACCCTAATCCTAACCAGTATACTACTACTAAGCCATGCCCTGACATGTACCCTGACCCTAACGCTTTTCCATAACCTCACCGGTACCCTAAACCTTACCCATTCGCTAACCCTAACCCTAGCCCTAGCCCTAGCCCTAACCCTAACGCCAACCCTACTACTTACCCTAACCCATACCCTAATCCCAACCCATACACTATCACTAACCCATGTCCTAACACGTACCTTGACCCGAACACTTTTCCGTATCCTCTCCTGTACCCAAAATCTTACCGTTCACTAACCCTAACCCTAGCCCTAAACATAACGCTAACACCAACCTTACAGCATACCCTAACCCGTACACTAAACTTAACCCGTACAAAAAAACGAACCCATGCCCTCACATGTACTTTGACACTAACACATTTCCGTACCCTCCCGTGTACCGTAAACCTTACCCGTTTGCTAACTCTAACTGTAGGCCTAACCCTAACCATAACACCAACCCTACCCATTTCCCTAACCCGTACCCTAATCCTTACCCATACACTAACACTAATCCATGCCCTAACACGTACCCTGACCCTAACACTTTTCCATACCCACTCCTGTACCCTAAATCTTACCATTCGCTAACCCTAACCCTATGTCTAAACCTAACCCTAACCCCAACCCTACACCTAACCCTAACCCGTACCCTAATCCATACACTAACACTAACCTGTGCCCTAACATGAACCCTGACCCTAACTTGTTTCCATAAGCTCACCTGTACCCTAAATGTTACCTATTCGCTAACCCTAACCCCACCCCTACACCTAAACATAACCCCAACCCTACACCTTTCCCTAACCCATACCCTAATCCTAACCCGTACACTAACACTAACCCGTGCCCTAACACGTACCCTGACCCTAACACTTTTCCGTATCCTCTCCAGTACCCTAAATCTTACCGTTCGCTAAACCTAGCCCTTTCCCTAAACAGAACGCTAACACCAACCTGACACCATACCCTAACCCATACACTGATCTTAACCCATACACCAAAATTAAGCAATTCCCTCACATGTACTTTGACCCTAACACGTTTCCGTACCCTCCTGTGTACCATAAACCTTACCTGTTCGCTAACACTTACCCTAGGTCTAAGCCTAACACTATCCACAACCCTACACAAAATCCTAACCCATACCCTAATCCTAATCCGTACAATAACACTAACCTGTGCCCTAACACCAAGCCTGACCCTAACTCGTTTCCATATGCTTACCTGTACCCTAAATATTACCTATTCGCTAACCCTAACCCTAACACTAACCCTAACCCCAATCCTACACCTTACCCTAATCCGTACTGTAATCCTAACCCGTACCCTAATACTAATCCGTGCCCTGACACGTACACAGACCGTGACACTTTTCTGTACCCTCACCTGTACCCTAAGCCTTACATTTCGCTAACCCTAACCCTAGCCCTAAAGCTAAATCTAACTCCAACCCTACACCTTACCCTAACACGTACACTAATCTTAAACCTTAAACTAACACTAACCCATTCCCGCATATGTATTTTGACCCTAAAACATTTCCGTACCCTCCCCTGTAACCTAAAAATTACCCGGTCACTAACCCTAACCCTAGCTCTAAACCTAACCCTAACGCCAACCCTACATCTTACCCTAACCCATACACTAATCCTAAACCGTACACTAACACTAACCAGTGCCCTGAAACGTACCCTGACCCTAACACTTTTCCATACCCTCAGCTGTACGCTAAACCTAATCGTTAGCTAACCCTAACTGTAGACTTAAACCTAACCCTAACACCAACCCTACACCTTATTCTATCCCGTACCCTATTTTTAACCCCTACACTAACACTAACCCATGCCCTCACACGTAATTTGACACTAACACGTCTCCATACACTCACATGTACCATAAGCCTTAACTGTTCGCTAAGCCTATCCCTAACCCTAACGCCAACCCTAACCATTACCCTAACCCATACCCTAATCCTAACCACACATTAACACTAACACGTTTCCTAACACATAACCTGACCCAAACGCTTTTCCGTACCCTCAACTGTACCCTAAAACTTACCCGTTCGCCAACCCTAAGCCTAGCCCTAAACCTAACCCTAACCACAACCCCACACCTTACCCTAAACTCTACGCTAATCCTGACACGTACACTAACACTAACAGGTGTCCTAACATATACCCTGACCCTAAAAGTTTTCCGTACCCTCACCTGTACCCTAAACCTTACTGGTTCGCTAACCGTAACCTTAGCCCTAAACATAATGCTAACACCAACCCTACACCATACCCTAACCCGTACACTAATCTTAACCCGTACACCAAAATTATGCAATGCCCTCACACGTACTTTGACACTAACACGTTTCCGTACACTCATGTACCATAAAACTTACCTGTTCGCTAACCCTAACGCTAGCCCTAAACTTAACCCTAACCTCAACTCTACACATTTCCCTAACCCGTACCCTAATCCTAACCCATACACTAGCACTACACGTGCCCTAACAGGTACCCTGACCATAACACTTTTCTGTACACTCACCTGTACCCTAAACCATACCGTGTGCTATCCTTAACCCTAGACCTAAACGTAAACCTTACCCCATCCCTAAACCTTACCCTAACGCGTACCCAATCCTAACCAGTACCCTAACACTAATCCGTGCCCTAACATGTACCCTGATCCTAACACGTTTCTGGACCATCACCTGTAACCTAAACCTTACATTTCGCTAACCCTAACCATAGCCCTAAACCTAACCCTAAACCCAACCCTACCCATTACCCTAACCCATACCGTAATCCTAACCAGTACACTAATACTAATCCGTGCCCTGAAACGTAACCTGAGCCTAACACTTTTCTGTACCCTCACCTGTACCCTAAACTTTACCGTTCACAAACCCGAAACATACCCCTAAACCAAGCCCTAACACCAACCCAACACCTTACCATAAACCGTACCCTAATCCTATCCCATACACAAACACTAATCCATGCCCTGACACGTACCCTGCCTCTAACTCTTTACCCTACTCTCTCCTGTACCCTAAATCTTACCGTTTGCTAACCCTAACCCTAGCCCTAAAGCTAAATCTAACTACAACCCTACACCTTACCCTAACATGTACACTAATCTTAATGCATACACTAACACTAACCCATTCCCTCACACTTACTTTGACATTAAAACATTTCCTTACCCTCACCTGTAACCTAAACCTTACTCGTTCGCTCACCCTAACCCTAGCCCTAACACTAAACATAACGCCAACCCTATCCATTAGCCTAACCCGTACCCTAATTCTAACCCGTACACTAACACTAATCCGTACCCTAACATTTACCCTGACCCTTACACTTTTCCATACCCACGCCTGAACCCTAAATCTTACCATTCACTAACCCTAACCCTAGGTCTAAACCTAACCCTAAACCCAAGCCCAACCCTACACCTAACTCTAACATGTACACTAATCCTTATCCTTAAACTAACACTAACCTGTGCCCTAACACGAACCCTGAACCTAACTCATTTCCATACGCTCACCTGTACTCTAATGTTACCTATTCGCTAACCCTAACACTAGCCCTAAACCTAAACCTAACCCCAACCCTACACCTTACCCTAACCCATACCCTAATCATAACCCATACACTAACACTAACTCGTGCCCTAACACCTACCCTAACCCTACCCCTAACCCTAACCCTAACACTAACCCTAAACTTTACCATTTGTTAACCATAACCGTAGCCCCAAACCTAAACCTAACTACAAACCTACTCCTAACACATACACTAATCTTAACCCATACACTAACACTAACGCAATACCACACACGTACTTTGACAATAAAACATTTCCATATGGTCAGCTGTAACCTAAACCTTACCCGTTCACTAAACTTAACCCTACCCCTAACACTAACCATAACGCCAACCCTACCAATGACCCTAACCCGTATCCTAATCCTAACCTGTAAACCCACACTAACCCCTGCCCTAACACGTACCCTGACCCTAACACTTTTCCGTAACCTCACCTGTACCCTAAACCTTACCGTTCGCTAACCCTAACCCTAAACCTAGACGAAACCCCAACCGTACACCTTACCCTAACCCGTAAGCTAATCCTAAGCCATACACTAACACTGACACGTGTCCTAACACATACACAAACCCTAACACTTTTCTGTACCATCACCTGTACCCTAAACCTGACATTTGGCTAACCCTAACCCTAGCCATAAAGCTAACCCTAAGCCCAACCCTAAACCTTACCTAAACCGTACCCTAATCCTAACCAGTATACTACTACTAAGCCATGCCCTGACATGTACCCTGACCCTAACGCTTTTCCATAACCTCACCGGTACCCTAAACCTTACCCATTCGCTAACCCTAACCCTAGCCCTAGCCCTAACCCTAACGCCAACCCTACTACTTACCCTAACCCGTACCCTAATCCCAACCCATACACTATCACTAACCCATGTCCTAACACGTACCTTGACCCGAACACTTTTCCGTATCCTCTCCTGTACCCAAAACCTTACCGTTCACTAACCCTAACCCTAGCCCTAAACATAACGCTAACACCAACCTTACAGCATACCCTAACCCGTACACTAAACTTAACCCGTACAAAAAAACGAACCCATGCCCTCACATGTACTTTGACACTAACACATTTCCGTACCCTCCCGTGTACCGTAAACCTTACCCGTTTGCTAACTCTAACTGTAGGCCTAACCCTAACCATAACACCAACCCTACCCATTTCCCTAACCCGTACCCTAATCCTTACCCATACACTAACACTAATCCATGCCCTAACACGTACCCTGACCCTAACACTTTTCCATACCCACTCCTGTACCCTAAATCTTACCATTCGCTAACCCTAACCCTATGTCTAAACCTAACCCTAACCCCAACCCGTACCCTAATCCATACACTAACACTAACCTGTGCCCTAACATGAACCCTGACCCTAACTTGTTTCCATAAGCTCACCTGTACACTAAATGTTACCTATTCGCTAACCCTAACCCCACCCCTACACCTAAACATAACCCCAACCCTACACCTTTCCCTAACCCATACCCTAATCCTAACCCGTACACTAACACTAACCCGTGCCCTAACACGTACCCTGACCCTAACACTTTTCCGTATCCTCTCCAGTACCCTAAATCTTACCGTTCGCTAAACCTAGCCCTTTCCCTAAACAGAACGCTAACACCAACCTGACACCATACCCTAACCCATACACTGATCTTAACCCATACACCAAAATTAAGCAATTCCCTCACATGTACTTTGACACTAACACGTTTCCGTACCCTCCTGTGTACCGTAAACCTTACCTGTTCGCTAACACTTACCCTAGGTCTAAGCCTAACACTATCCACAACCCTACACAAAATCCTAACCCATACCCTAATCCTAATCCGTACAATAACACTAACCTGTGCCCTAACACCAAGCCTGACCCTAACTCGTTTCCATATGCTTACCTGTACGCTAAATATTACCTATTCGCTAACCCTAACCCTAACACTAACCCTAACCCCAATCCTACACCTTACCCTAATCCGTACTGTAATCCTAACCCGTACCCTAATACTAATCCGTGCCCTGACACGTACACAGACCGTGACACTTTTCTGTACCCTCACCTGTACCCTAAGCCTTACATTTCGCTAACCCTAACCCTAGCCCTAAAGCTAAATCTAACTCCAACCCTACACCTTACCCTAACACGTACACTAATCTTAAACCTTAAACTAACACTAACCCATTCCCGCATATGTATTTTGACCCTAAAACATTTCCGTACCCTCCCCTGTAACCTAAAAATTACCCGGTCGCTAACCCTAACCCTAGCTCTAAACCTAACCCTAACGCCAACCCTACATCTTACCCTAACCCATACACTAATCCTAAACCGTACACTAACACTAACCAGTGCCCTGAAACGTACCCTGACCCTAACACTTTTCCATACCCTCAGCTGTACGCTAAACCTAATCGTTAGCTAACCCTAACTGTAGACTTAAACCTAACCCTAACACCAACCCTACACCTTATTCTATCCCGTACCCTATTTTTAACCCCTACACTAACACTAACCCATGCCCTCACACGTAATTTGACACTAACACGTCTCCATACACTCACATGTACCATAAGCCTTAACTGTTCGCTAAGCTTATCCCTAACCCTAACGCCAACCCTAACCATTACCCTAACCCATACCCTAATCCTAACCACACATTAACACTAACACGTTTCCTAACACATAACCTGACCCAAACGCTTTTCCGTACCCTCAACTGTACCCTAAAACTTACCCGTTCGCCAACCCTAAGCCTAGCCCTAAACCTAACCCTAACCACAACCCCACACCTTACCGTAAACTCTACGCTAATCCTGACACGTACACTAACACTAACAGGTGTCCTAACATATACCCTGACCCTAAAAGTTTTCCGTACCCTCACCTGTACCCTAAACCTTACTGGTTCGCTAACCGTAACCTTAGCCCTAAACATAATGCTAACAACAACCCTACACCATACCCTAACCCGTACACTAATCTTAACCCGTACACCAAAATTATGCAATGCCCTCACACGTACTTTGACACTAACACGTTTCCGTACACTCATGTACCATAAAACTTACCTGTTCGCTAACCCTAACGCTAGCCCTAAACTTAACCCTAACCTCAACTCTACACATTTCCCTAACCCGTACCCTAATCCTAACCCATACACTAGCACTACACGTGCCCTAACAGGTACCCTGACCATAACACTTTTCTGTACACTCACCTGTACCCTAAACCATACCGTGTGCTATCCTTAACCCTAGACCTAAACGTAAACCTTACCCCATCCCTAAACCTTACCCTAACGCGTACCCAATCCTAACCAGTACCCTAACACTAATCCGTGCCCTAACATGTACCCTGATCCTAACACGTTTCTGGACCATCACCTGTAACCTAAACCTTACATTTCGCTAACCCTAACCATAGCCCTAAACCTAACCCTAAACCCAACCCTACCCATTACCCTAACCCATACCGTAATCCTAACCAGT
The DNA here is from genome assembly GCF_964341445.2 of Mesoplodon mirus. Taxonomy (NCBI): domain Eukaryota; kingdom Metazoa; phylum Chordata; class Mammalia; order Artiodactyla; family Ziphiidae; genus Mesoplodon; species Mesoplodon mirus. The sequence goes on from NC_138996.1 coordinate 2,132,599, forward strand.
ACACTAATACTAATCCGTGCCCTGAAACGTAACCTGAGCCTAACACTTTTCTGTACCCTCACCTGTACCCTAAACTTTACCGTTCACAAACCCGAAACATACCCCTAAACCAAGCCCTAACACCAACCCAACACCTTACCATAAACCGTACCCTAATCCTATCCCATACACAAACACTAATCCATGCCCTGACACGTACCCTGCCTCTAACTCTTTACCCTACTCTCTCCTGTACCCTAAATCTTACCGTTTGCTAACCCTAACCCTAGCCCTAAAGCTAAATCTAACTACAACCCTACACCTTACCCTAACATGTACACTAATCTTAATGCATACACTAACACTAACCCATTCCCTCACACTTACTTTGACATTAAAACATTTCCTTACCCTCACCTGTAACCTAAACCTTACTCGTTCGCTCACCCTAACCCTAGCCCTAACACTAAACATAACGCCAACCCTATCCATTAGCCTAACCCGTACCCTAATTCTAACCCGTACACTAACACTAATCCGTACCCTAACATTTACCCTGACCCTTACACTTTTCCATACCCACGCCTGAACCCTAAATCTTACCATTCACTAACCCTAACCCTAGGTCTAAACCTAACCCTAAACCCAAGCCCAACCCTACACCTAACTCTAACATGTACACTAATCCTTATCCTTAAACTAACACTAACCTGTGCCCTAACACGAACCCTGACCCTAACTCATTTCCATACGCTCACCTGTACTCTAATGTTACCTATTCGCTAACCCTAACACTAGCCCTAAACCTAAACCTAACCCCAACCCTACACCTTACCCTAACCCATACCCTAATCATAACCCATACACTAACACTAACTCGTGCCCTAACACCTACCCTAACCCTACCCCTAACCCTAACCCTAACACTAACCCTAAACTTTACCATTTGTTAACCATAACCGTAGCCCCAAACCTAAACCTAATTACAAACCTACTCCTAACACATACACTAATCTTAACCCATACACTAACACTAACGCAATACCACACACGTACTTTGACAATAAAACATTTCCATATGGTCAGCTGTAACCTAAACCTTACCCGTTCACTAAACTTAACCCTACCCCTAACACTAACCATAACGCCAACCCTACCAATGACCCTAACCCGTATCCTAATCCTAACCTGTAAACCCACACTAACCCCTGCCCTAACACGTACCCTGACCCTAACACTTTTCCGTAACCTCACCTGTACCCTAAACCTTACCGTTCGCTAACCCTAACCCTAAACCTAGACGAAACCCCAACCGTACACCTTACCCTAACCCGTAAGCTAATCCTAAGCCATACACTAACACTGACACGTGTCCTAACACATACACAAACCCTAACACTTTTCTGTACCATCACCTGTACCCTAAACCTGACATTTGGCTAACCCTAACCCTAGCCATAAAGCTAACCCTAAGCCCAACCCTAAACCTTACCTAAACCGTACCCTAATCCTAACCAGTATACTACTACTAAGCCATGCCCTGACATGTACCCTGACCCTAACGCTTTTCCATAACCTCACCGGTACCCTAAACCTTACCCATTCGCTAACCCTAACCCTAGCCCTAGCCCTAACCCTAACGCCAACCCTACTACTTACCCTAACCCGTACCCTAATCCCAACCCATACACTATCACTAACCCATGTCCTAACACGTACCTTGACCCGAACACTTTTCCGTATCCTCTCCTGTACCCAAAACCTTACCGTTCACTAACCCTAACCCTAGCCCTAAACATAACGCTAACACCAACCTTACAGCATACCCTAACCCGTACACTAAACTTAACCCGTACAAAAAAACGAACCCATGCCCTCACATGTACTTTGACACTAACACATTTCCGTACCCTCCCGTGTACCGTAAACCTTACCCGTTTGCTAACTCTAACTGTAGGCCTAACCCTAACCATAACACCAACCCTACCCATTTCCCTAACCCGTACCCTAATCCTTACCCATACACTAACACTAATCCATGCCCTAACACGTACCCTGACCCTAACACTTTTCCATACCCACTCCTGTACCCTAAATCTTACCATTCGCTAACCCTAACCCTATGTCTAAACCTAACCCTAACCCCAACCCGTACCCTAATCCATACACTAACACTAACCTGTGCCCTAACATGAACCCTGACCCTAACTTGTTTCCATAAGCTCACCTGTACACTAAATGTTACCTATTCGCTAACCCTAACCCCACCCCTACACCTAAACATAACCCCAACCCTACACCTTTCCCTAACCCATACCCTAATCCTAACCCGTACACTAACACTAACCCGTGCCCTAACACGTACCCTGACCCTAACACTTTTCCGTATCCTCTCCAGTACCCTAAATCTTACCGTTCGCTAAACCTAGCCCTTTCCCTAAACAGAACGCTAACACCAACCTGACACCATACCCTAACCCATACACTGATCTTAACCCATACACCAAAATTAAGCAATTCCCTCACATGTACTTTGACACTAACACGTTTCCGTACCCTCCTGTGTACCGTAAACCTTACCTGTTCGCTAACACTTACCCTAGGTCTAAGCCTAACACTATCCACAACCCTACACAAAATCCTAACCCATACCCTAATCCTAATCCGTACAATAACACTAACCTGTGCCCTAACACCAAGCCTGACCCTAACTCGTTTCCATATGCTTACCTGTACGCTAAATATTACCTATTCGCTAACCCTAAACCTAACACTAACCCTAACCCCAATCCTACACCTTACCCTAATCCGTACTGTAATCCTAACCCGTACCCTAATACTAATCCGTGCCCTGACACGTACACAGACCGTGACACTTTTCTGTACCCTCACCTGTACCCTAAGCCTTACATTTCGCTAACCCTAACCCTAGCCCTAAAGCTAAATCTAACTCCAACCCTACACCTTACCCTAACACGTACACTAATCTTAAACCTTAAACTAACACTAACCCATTCCCGCATATGTATTTTGACCCTAAAACATTTCCGTACCCTCCCCTGTAACCTAAAAATTACCCGGTCGCTAACCCTAACCCTAGCTCTAAACCTAACCCTAACGCCAACCCTACATCTTACCCTAACCCATACACTAATCCTAAACCGTACACTAACACTAACCAGTGCCCTGAAACGTACCCTGACCCTAACACTTTTCCATACCCTCAGCTGTACGCTAAACCTAATCGTTAGCTAACCCTAACTGTAGACTTAAACCTAACCCTAACACCAACCCTACACCTTATTCTATCCCGTACCCTATTTTTAACCCCTACACTAACACTAACCCATGCCCTCACACGTAATTTGACACTAACACGTCTCCATACACTCACATGTACCATAAGCCTTAACTGTTCGCTAAGCTTATCCCTAACCCTAACGCCAACCCTAACCATTACCCTAACCCATACCCTAATCCTAACCACACATTAACACTAACACGTTTCCTAACACATAACCTGACCCAAACGCTTTTCCGTACCCTCAACTGTACCCTAAAACTTACCCGTTCGCCAACCCTAAGCCTAGCCCTAAACCTAACCCTAACCACAACCCCACACCTTACCGTAAACTCTACGCTAATCCTGACACGTACACTAACACTAACAGGTGTCCTAACATATACCCTGACCCTAAAAGTTTTCCGTACCCTCACCTGTACCCTAAACCTTACTGGTTCGCTAACCGTAACCTTAGCCCTAAACATAATGCTAACACCAACCCTACACCATACCCTAACCCGTACACTAATCTTAACCCGTACACCAAAATTATGCAATGCCCTCACACGTACTTTGACACTAACACGTTTCCGTACACTCATGTACCATAAAACTTACCTGTTCGCTAACCCTAACGCTAGCCCTAAACTTAACCCTAACCTCAACTCTACACATTTCCCTAACCCGTACCCTAATCCTAACCCATACACTAGCACTACACGTGCCCTAACAGGTACCCTGACCATAACACTTTTCTGTACACTCACCTGTACCCTAAACCATACCGTGTGCTATCCTTAACCCTAGACCTAAACGTAAACCTTACCCCATCCCTAAACCTTACCCTAACGCGTACCCAATCCTAACCAGTACCCTAACACTAATCCGTGCCCTAACATGTACCCTGATCCTAACACGTTTCTGGACCATCACCTGTAACCTAAACCTTACATTTCGCTAACCCTAACCATAGCCCTAAACCTAACCCTAAACCCAACCCTACCCATTACCCTAACCCATACCGTAATCCTAACCAGTACACTAATACTAATCCGTGCCCTGAAACGTAACCTGAGCCTAACACTTTTCTGTACCCTCACCTGTACCCTAAACTTTACCGTTCACAAACCCGAAACATACCCCTAAACCAAGCCCTAACACCAACCCAACACCTTACCATAAACCGTACCCTAATCCTATCCCATACACAAACACTAATCCATGCCCTGACACGTACCCTGCCTCTAACTCTTTACCCTACTCTCTCCTGTACCCTAAATCTTACCGTTTGCTAACCCTAACCCTAGCCCTAAAGCTAAATCTAACTACAACCCTACACCTTACCCTAACATGTACACTAATCTTAATGCATACACTAACACTAACCCATTCCCTCACACTTACTTTGACATTAAAACATTTCCTTACCCTCACCTGTAACCTAAACCTTACTCGTTCGCTCACCCTAACCCTAGCCCTAACACTAAACATAACGCCAACCCTATCCATTAGCCTAACCCGTACCCTAATTCTAACCCGTACACTAACACTAATCCGTACCCTAACATTTACCCTGACCCTTACACTTTTCCATACCCACGCCTGAACCCTAAATCTTACCATTCACTAACCCTAACCCTAGGTCTAAACCTAACCCTAAACCCAAGCCCAACCCTACACCTAACTCTAACATGTACACTAATCCTTATCCTTAAACTAACACTAACCTGTGCCCTAACACGAACCCTGACCCTAACTCATTTCCATACGCTCACCTGTACTCTAATGTTACCTATTCGCTAACCCTAACACTAGCCCTAAACCTAAACCTAACCCCAACCCTACACCTTACCCTAACCCATACCCTAATCATAACCCATACACTAACACTAACTCGTGCCCTAACACCTACCCTAACCCTACCCCTAACCCTAACCCTAACACTAACCCTAAACTTTACCATTTGTTAACCATAACCGTAGCCCCAAACCTAAACCTAACTACAAACCTACTCCTAACACATACACTAATCTTAACCCATACACTAACACTAACGCAATACCACACACGTACTTTGACAATAAAACATTTCCATATGGTCAGCTGTAACCTAAACCTTACCCGTTCACTAAACTTAACCCTACCCCTAACACTAACCATAACGCCAACCCTACCAATGACCCTAACCCGTATCCTAATCCTAACCTGTAAACCCACACTAACCCCTGCCCTAACACGTACCCTGACCCTAACACTTTTCCGTAACCTCACCTGTACCCTAAACCTTACCGTTCGCTAACCCTAACCCTAAACCTAGACGAAACCCCAACCGTACACCTTACCCTAACCCGTAAGCTAATCCTAAGCCATACACTAACACTGACACGTGTCCTAACACATACACAAACCCTAACACTTTTCTGTACCATCACCTGTACCCTAAACCTGACATTTGGCTAACCCTAACCCTAGCCATAAAGCTAACCCTAAGCCCAACCCTAAACCTTACCTAAACCGTACCCTAATCCTAACCAGTATACTACTACTAAGCCATGCCCTGACATGTACCCTGACCCTAACGCTTTTCCATAACCTCACCGGTACCCTAAACCTTACCCATTCGCTAACCCTAACCCTAGCCCTAGCCCTAACCCTAACGCCAACCCTACTACTTACCCTAACCCGTACCCTAATCCCAACCCATACACTATCACTAACCCATGTCCTAACACGTACCTTGACCCGAACACTTTTCCGTATCCTCTCCTGTACCCAAAACCTTACCGTTCACTAACCCTAACCCTAGCCCTAAACATAACGCTAACACCAACCTTACAGCATACCCTAACCCGTACACTAAACTTAACCCGTACAAAAAAACGAACCCATGCCCTCACATGTACTTTGACACTAACACATTTCCGTACCCTCCCGTGTACCGTAAACCTTACCCGTTTGCTAACTCTAACTGTAGGCCTAACCCTAACCATAACACCAACCCTACCCATTTCCCTAACCCGTACCCTAATCCTTACCCATACACTAACACTAATCCATGCCCTAACACGTACCCTGACCCTAACACTTTTCCATACCCACTCCTGTACCCTAAATCTTACCATTCGCTAACCCTAACCCTATGTCTAAACCTAACCCTAACCCCAACCCGTACCCTAATCCATACACTAACACTAACCTGTGCCCTAACATGAACCCTGACCCTAACTTGTTTCCATAAGCTCACCTGTACCCTAAATGTTACCTATTCGCTAACCCTAACCCCACCCCTACACCTAAACATAACCCCAACCCTACACCTTTCCCTAACCCATACCCTAATCCTAACCCGTACACTAACACTAACCCGTGCCCTAACACGTACCCTGACCCTAACACTTTTCCGTATCCTCTCCAGTACCCTAAATCTTACCGTTCGCTAAACCTAGCCCTTTCCCTAAACAGAACGCTAACACCAACCTGACACCATACCCTAACCCATACACTGATCTTAACCCATACACCAAAATTAAGCAATTCCCTCACATGTACTTTGACACTAACACGTTTCCGTACCCTCCTGTGTACCGTAAACCTTACCTGTTCGCTAACACTTACCCTAGGTCTAAGCCTAACACTATCCACAACCCTACACAAAATCCTAACCCATACCCTAATCCTAATCCGTACAATAACACTAACCTGTGCCCTAACACCAAGCCTGACCCTAACTCGTTTCCATATGCTTACCTGTACCCTAAATATTACCTATTCGCTAACCCTAACCCTAACACTAACCCTAACCCCAATCCTACACCTTACCCTAATCCGTACTGTAATCCTAACCCGTACCCTAATACTAATCCGTGCCCTGACACGTACACAGACCGTGACACTTTTCTGTACCCTCACCTGTACCCTAAGCCTTACATTTCGCTAACCCTAACCCTAGCCCTAAAGCTAAATCTAACTCCAACCCTACACCTTACCCTAACACGTACACTAATCTTAAACCTTAAACTAACACTAACCCATTCCCGCATATGTATTTTGACCCTAAAACATTTCCGTACCCTCCCCTGTAACCTAAAAATTACCCGGTCGCTAACCCTAACCCTAGCTCTAAACCTAACCCTAACGCCAACCCTACATCTTACCCTAACCCATACACTAATCCTAAACCGTACACTAACACTAACCAGTGCCCTGAAACGTACCCTGACCCTAACACTTTTCCATACCCTCAGCTGTACGCTAAACCTAATCGTTAGCTAACCCTAACTGTAGACTTAAACCTAACCCTAACACCAACCCTACACCTTATTCTAACCCGTACCCTATTTTTAACCCCTACACTAACACTAACCCATGCCCTCACACGTAATTGGACACTAACACGTCTCCATACACTCACATGTACCATAAGCCTTAACTGTTCGCTAAGCCTATCCCTAACCCTAACGCCAACCCTAACCATTACCCTAACCCATACCCTAATCCTAACCACACATTAACACTAACACGTTTTCTAACACATAACCTGACCCAAACGCTTTTCCGTACCCTCAACTGTACCCTAAAACTTACCCGTTCGCCAACCCTAAGCCTAGCCCTAAACCTAACCCTAACCACAACCCCACACCTTACCCTAAACTCTACGCTAATCCTGACACGTACACTAACACTAACAGGTGTCCTAACATATACCCTGACCCTAAAAGTTTTCCGTACCCTCACCTGTACCCTAAACCTTACTGGTTCGCTAACCGTAACCTTAGCCCTAAACATAATGCTAACACCAACCCTACACCATACCCTAACCCGTACACTAATCTTAACCCGTACACCAAAATTATGCAATGCCCTCACACGTACTTTGACACTAACACGTTTCCGTACACTCATATACCATAAAACTAACCTGTTCGCTAACCCTAACCCTAGCCCTAAACTTAACCCTAAACTCAACCCTACACATTTCCCTAACCCGTACCCTAATCCTAACCCATACACTAGCACTACACGTGCCCTAACAGGTATCCTGACCGTAACACTTTTCTGTACACTCACCTGTACCCTAAACCATACCGTTTGCTATCCTTAACCCTAGACCTAAACGTAAACCTTACCCCATCCATAAACCTTTCCGTAAAACGTACCCAATCCTAACCAGTACCCTAACACTAATCCGTGCCCTAACATGTACCCTGATCCTAACACGTTTCTGGACCATCACCTGTAACCTAAACCTTACATTTCGCTAACCCTAACCATAGCCCTAAACCTAACCCTAAACCCAACCCTACCCATTACCCTAACCCATACCGTAATCCTAACCAGTACACTAATACTAATCCGTGCCCTGAAACGTAACCTGAGCCTAACACTTTTCTGTACCCTCACCTGTACCCTAAACTTTACCGTTCACAAACCCGAAACATACCCCTAAACCAAGCCCTAACACCAACCCAACACCTTACCATAAACCGTACCCTAATCCTATCCCGTACACAAACAATAATCCATGCCCTGACATGTACCCTGACTCTAACTCTTTACCCTACTCTCTCCTGTACCCTAAATCTTACCGTTTGCTAACCCTAACCCTAGCCCTAAAGCTAAATCTAACTACAACCCTACACCTTACCCTAACATGTACACTAATCTTAATGCATACACTAACACTAACCCATTCCCTCACACTTACTTTGACACTAAAACATTTCCTTACCCTCACCTGTAACCTAAACCTTACTCGTTCGCTCACCCTAACCCTAGCCCTAACACTAAACATAACGCCAACCCTATCCATTAGCCTAACCCTTACCCTAATTCTAACCCGTACACTAACACTAATCCGTACCCTAACATTTACCCTGACCCTTACACTTTTCCATACCCACGCCTGAACCCTAAATCTTACCATTCACTAACCCTAACCCTAGGTCTAAACCTAACCCTAAACCCAAGCCCAACCCTACACCTAACTCTAACATGTACACTAATCCTAATCCTTAAACTAACACTAACCTGTGCCCTAACACGAACCCTGACCCTAACTCATTTCCATACGCTCACCTGTACTCTAATGTTACCTATTCGCTAACCCTAACACTAGCCCTAAACCTAAACCTAACCCCAACCCTACACCTTACCCTAACCCATACCCTAATCATAACCCATACACTAACACTAACTCGTGCCCTAACACCTACCCTAACCCTACCCCTAACCCTAACCCTAACACTAACCCTAAACTTTACCATTTGTTAACCATAACCGTAGCCCCAAACCTAAACCTAACTACAAACCTACTCCTAACACATACACTAATCTTAACCCATACACTAACACTAACGCAATACCACACACGTACTTTGACAATAAAACATTTCCATATGGTCAGCTGTAACCTAAACCTTACCCGTTCACTAAACTTAACCCTACCCCTAACACTAACCATAACGCCAACCCTACCAATGACCCTAACCCGTACCCTAATCCTAACCTGTAAACCCACACTAACCCCTGCCCTAACACGTACCCTGACCCTAACACTTTTCCGTAACCTCACCTGTACCCTAAACCTTACCGTTCGCTAACCCTAACCCTAAACCTAGACGAAACCCCAACCGTACACCTTACCCTAACCCGTAAGCTAATCCTAAGCCATACACTAACACTGACACGTGTCCTAACACATACACAAACCCTAACACTTTTCTGTACCATCACCTGTACCCTAAACCTGACATTTGGCTAACCCTAACCCTAGCCATAAAGCTAACCCTAAGCCCAACCCTAAACCTTACCTAAACCGTACCCTAATCCTAACCAGTATACTACTACTAAGCCATGCCCTGACATGTACCCTGACCCTAACGCTTTTCCATAACCTCACCGGTACCCTAAACCTTACCCATTCGCTAACCCTAACCCTAGCCCTAGCCCTAACCCTAACGCCAACCCTACTACTTACCCTAACCCGTACCCTAATCCCAACCCATACACTATCACTAACCCATGTCCTAACACGTACCTTGACCCGAACACTTTTCCGTATCCTCTCCTGTACCCAAAACCTTACCGTTCACTAACCCTAACCCTAGCCCTAAACATAACGCTAACACCAACCTTACAGCATACCCTAACCCGTACACTAAACTTAACCCGTACAAAAAAACGAACCCATGCCCTCACATGTACTTTGACACTAACACATTTCCGTACCCTCCCGTGTACCGTAAACCTTACCCATTTGCTAACTCTAACTGTAGGCCTAACCCTAACCATAACACCAACCCTACCCATTTCCCTAACCCGTACCCTAATCCTTACCCATACACTAACACTAATCCATGCCCTAACACGTACCCTGACCCTAACACTTTTCCATACCCACTCCTGTACCCTAAATCTTACCATTCGCTAACCCTAACCCTATGTCTAAACCTAACCCTAACCCCAACCCTACACCTAACCCTAACCCGTACCCTAATCCATACACTAACACTAACCTGTGCCCTAACATGAACCCTGACCCTAACTTGTTTCCATAAGCTCACCTGTACCCTAAATGTTACCTATTCGCTAACCCTAACCCCACCCCTACACCTAAACATAACCCCAACCCTACACGTTTCCCTAACCCATACCCTAATCCTAACCCGTACACTAACACTAACCCGTGCCCTAACACGTACCCTGACCCTAACACTTTTCCGTATCCTCTCCAGTACCCTAAATCTTACCGTTCGCTAAACCTAGCCCTTTCCCTAAACAGAACGCTAACACCAACCTGACACCATACCCTAACCCATACACTGATCTTAACCCATACACCAAAATTAAGCAATTCCCTCACATGTACTTTGACACTAACACGTTTCCGTACCCTCCTGTGTACCGTAAACCTTACCTGTTCGCTAACACTTACCCTAGGTCTAAGCCTAACACTATCCACAACCCTACACAAAATCCTAACCCATACCCTAATCCTAATCCGTACAATAACACTAACCTGTGCCCTAACACCAAGCCTGACCCTAACTCGTTTCCATATGCTTACCTGTACCCTAAATATTACCTATTCGCTAACCCTAACCCTAACACTAACCCTAACCCCAATCCTACACCTTACCCTAATCCGTACTGTAATCCTAACCCGTACCCTAATACTAATCCGTGCCCTGACACGTACACAGACCGTGACACTTTTCTGTACCCTCACCTGTACCCTAAGCCTTACATTTCGCTAACCCTAACCCTAGCCCTAAAGCTAAATCTAACTCCAACCCTACACCTTACCCTAACACGTACACTAATCTTAAACCTTAAACTAACACTAACCCATTCCCGCATATGTATTTTGACCCTAAAACATTTCCGTACCCTCCCCTGTAACCTAAAAATTACCCGGTCGCTAACCCTAACCCTAGCTCTAAACCTAACCCTAACGCCAACCCTATATCTTACCCTAACCCATACACTAATCCTAAACTGTACACTAACACTAACCAGTGCCCTGAAACGTACCCTGACCCTAACACTTTTCCATACCCTCAGCTGTACGCTAAACCTAATCGTTAGCTAACCCTAACTGTAGACTTCAACCTAACCCTAACACCAACCCTACACCTTATTCTAACCCGTACCCTATTTTTAACCCCTACACTAACACTAACCCATGCCCTCACACGTAATTTGACACTAACACGTCTCCATACACTCACATGTACCATAAGCCTTAACTGTTCGCTAAGCCTATCCCTAACCCTAACGCCAACCCTAACCATTACCCTAACCCATACCCTAATCCTAACCACACATTAACACTAACACGTTTCCTAACACATAACCTGACCCAAACGCTTTTCCGTACCCTCAACTGTACCCTAAAACTTACCCGTTCGCCAACCCTAAGCCTAGCCCTAAACCTAACCCTAACCACAACCCCACACCTTACCCTAAACTCTACGCTAATCCTGACACGTACACTAACACTAACAGGTGTCCTAACATATACCCTGACCCTAAAAGTTTTCCGTACCCTCACCTGTACCCTAAACCTTACTGGTTCGCTAACCGTAACCTTAGCCCTAAACATAATGCTAACACCAACCCTACACCATACCCTAACCCGTACACTAATCTTAACCCGTACACCAAAATTATGCAATGCCCTCACACGTACTTTGACACTAACACGTTTCCGTACACTCATGTACCATAAAACTTACCTGTTCGCTAACCCTAACCCTAGCCCTAAACTTAACCCTAACCTCAACCCTACACATTTCCCTAACCCGTACCCTAATCCTAACCCATACACTAGCACTACACGTGCCCTAACAGGTACCCTGACCGTAACACTTTTCTGTACACTCACCTGTACCCTAAACCATACCGTGTGCTATCCTTAACCCTAGACCTAAACGTAAACCTTACCCCATCCCTAAACCTTACCCTAACGCGTACCCAATCCTAACCAGTACCCTAACACTAATCCGTGCCCTAACATGTACCCTGATCCTAACACGTTTCTGGACCATCACCTGTAACCTAAACCTTACATTTCGCTAACCCTAACCATAGCCCTAAACGTAACCCTAAACCCAACCCTACCCATTACCCTAACCCATACCGTAATCCTAACCAGTACACTAATACTAATCCGTGCCCTGAAACGTAACCTGAGCCTAACACTTTTCTGTACCCTCACCTGTACCCTAAACTTTACCGTTCACAAACCCGAAACATACCCCTAAACCAAGCCCTAACACCAACCCAACACCTTACCATAAACCGTACCCTAATCCTATCCCGTACACAAACACTAATCCATGCGCTGACACGTACCCTGCCTCTAACTCTTTACCCTACTCTCTCCTGTACCCTAAATCTTACCGTTTGTTAACCCTAACCCTAGCCCTAAAGCTAAATCTAACTACAACCCTACACCTTACCCTAACATGTACACTAATCTTAATGCATACACTAACACTAACCCATTCCCTCACACTTACTTTGACACTAATACATTTCCTTACCCTCACCTGTAACCTAAAGCTTACTCGTTCGCTAACCCTAACCCTAGCCCTAACACTAAACATAACGCCAACCCTATCCATTAGCCTAATGCGTACCCTAATTCTAACCCGTACACTAACACTAATCCGTGCCCTAATATTTACCCTGACCCTTACACTTTTCCATACCCACGCCTGAACCCTAAATCTTACCATTCACTAACCCTAACCCTAGGTCTAAACCTAACCCTAAACCCAAGCCCAACCGTACACCTAACTCTAACATGTACACTAATCCTAATCCTTAAACTAACACTAACCTGTGCCCTAACACGAACCCTGACCCTAACTCATTTCCATACGCTCACCTGTACTCTAATGTTACCTATTCGCTAACCCTAACACTAGCCCTAAACCTAAACCTAACCCCAACCCTACACCTTACCCTAACCCATACCCTAATCATAACCCACACACTAACACTAACTCGTGCCCTAACACCTACCCTAACCCTACCCCTAACCCTAACCCTAACACTAACCCTAAACTTTACCATTTGTTAACCATAACCGTAGCCCCAAACCTAAACCTAACTACAAACCTACTCCTAACACATACACTAATCTTAACCCATACACTAACACTAACGCAATACCACACACGTACTTTGACAATAAAACATTTCCATATGGTCAGCTGTAACCTAAACCTTACCCGTTCACTAAACTTAACCCTACCCCTAACACTAACCATAACGCCAACCCTACCAATTACCCTAACCCGTACCCTAATCCTAACCTGTAAACCCACACTAAGCCCTGCCCTAACACGTACTCTGATCCTAACACTTTTCCGTAACCTCACCTGTACCCTAAAGCTTACCGTTCGCTAACCCTAACCCTAAACCTAGACGAAACCCCAACCGTACACCTTACCCTAACCCGTAAGCTAATCCTAAGCCATACACTAACACTGACACGTGTCCTAACACATACACAAACCCTAACACTTTTCTGTACCATCACCTGTACCCTAAACCTGACATTTGGCTAACCCTAACCCTAGCCATAAAGCTAACACTAAGCCCAACCCTAAACCTTACCTAAACCATACCCTAATCCTAACCAGTATACTACTACTAAACCATGCCCTGACATGTACCCTGACCCTAACGCTTTTCCATAACCTCACCGGTACCCTAAACCTTACCGATTCGCTAACCCAAACCCTAGCCCTAGCCCTAGCCCTAACCCTAACACCAACCCTACTACTTACCCTAACCCGTACCCTAATCCCAACCCATACACTATCCCTAACCCATGTCCTAACATGTACCTTGACCCGAACACTTTTCCGTATCCTCTCCTGTACCCAAAATCTTACCGTTCACTAACCCTAACCCTAGCCCTAAACATAACGCTAACACCAACCTTACAGCATACCCTAACCCGTACACTAAACTTAACCCGTACAAAAAAACGAACCCATGCCCTCACATGTACTTTGACACTAACACATTTCCGTACCCTCCCGTGTACCGTAAACCTTACCCGTTTGCTAACTCTAACTGTAGGCCTAACCCTAACCATAACACCAACCCTACCCATTTCCCTAACCCGTACCCTAATCCTTACCCATACACTAACACTAATCCATGCCCTAACACGTACCCTGACCCTAACACTTTTCCATACCCACTCCTGTACCCTAAATCTTACCATTCGCTAACCCTAACCCTATGTCTAAACCTAACCCTAACCCCAACCCTACACCTAACCCTAACCCGTACCCTAATCCATACACTAACACTAACCTGTGCCCTAACATGAACCCTGACCCTAACTTGTTTCCATAAGCTCACCTGTACCCTAAATGTTACCTATTCGCTAACCCTAACCCCACCCCTACACCTAAACATAACCCCAACCCTACACCTTTCCCTAACCCATACCCTAATCCTAACCCGTACACTAACACTAACCCGTGCCCTAACACGTACCCTGACCCTAACACTTTTCCGTATCCTCTCCAGTACCCTAAATCTTACCGTTCGCTAAACCTAGCCCTTTCCCTAAACAGAACGCTAACACCAACCTGACACCATACCCTAACCCATACACTGATCTTAACCCATACACCAAAATTAAGCAATTCCCTCACATGTACTTTGACACTAACACGTTTCCGTACCCTCCTGTGTACCGTAAACCTTACCTGTTCGCTAACACTTACCCTAGGTCTAAGCCTAACACTATCCACAACCCTACACAAAATCCTAACCCATACCCTAATCCTAATCCGTACAATAACACTAACCTGTGCCCTAACACCAAGCCTGACCCTAACTCGTTTCCATATGCTTACCTGTACCCTAAATATTACCTATTCGCTAACCCTAACCCTAACACTAACCCTAACCCCAATCCTACACCTTACCCTAATCCGTACTGTAATCCTAACCCGTACCCTAATACTAATCCGTGCCCTGACACGTACACAGACCGTGACACTTTTCTGTACCCTCACCTGTACCCTAAGCCTTACATTTCGCTAACCCTAACCCTAGCCCTAAAGCTAAATCTAACTCCAACCCTACACCTTACCCTAACACGTACACTAATCTTAAACCTTAAACTAACACTAACCCATTCCCGCATATGTATTTTGACCCTAAAACATTTCCGTACCCTCCCCTGTAACCTAAAAATTACCCGGTCGCTAACCCTAACCCTAGCTCTAAACCTAACCCTAACGCCAACCCTACATCTTACCCTAACCCATACACTAATCCTAAACCGTACACTAACACTAACCAGTGCCCTGAAACGTACCCTGACCCTAACACTTTTCCATACCCTCAGCTGTACGCTAAACCTAATCGTTAGCTAACCCTAACTGTAGACTTAAACCTAACCCTAACACCAACCCTACACCTTATTCTAACCCGTACCCTATTTTTAACCCCTACACTAACACTAACCCATGCCCTCACACGTAATTTGACACTAACACGTCTCCATACACTCACATGTACCATAAGCCTTAACTGTTCGCTAAGCCTATCCCTAACCCTAACGCCAACCCTAACCATTACCCTAACCCATACCCTAATCCTAACCACACATTAACACTAACACGTTTCCTAACACATAACCTGACCCAAACGCTTTTCCGTACCCTCAACTGTACCCTAAAACTTACCCGTTCGCCAACCCTAAGCCTAGCCCTAAACCTAACCCTAACCACAACCCCACACCTTACCCTAAACTCTACGCTAATCCTGACACGTACACTAACACTAACAGGTGTCCTAACATATACCCTGACCCTAAAAGTTTTCCGTACCCTCACCTGTACCCTAAACCTTACTGGTTCGCTAACCGTAACCTTAGCCCTAAACATAATGCTAACACCAACCCTACACCATACCCTAACCCGTACACTAATCTTAACCCGTACACCAAAATTATGCAATGCCCTCACACGTACTTTGACACTAACACGTTTCCGTACACTCATGTACCATAAAACTTACCTGTTCGCTAACCCTAACGCTAGCCCTAAACTTAACCCTAACCTCAACCCTACACATTTCCCTAACCCGTACCCTAATCCTAACCCATACACTAGCACTACACGTGCCCTAACAGGTACCCTGACCGTAACACTTTTCTGTACACTCACCTGTACCCTAAACCATACCGTGTGCTATCCTTAACCCTAGACCTAAACGTAAACCTTACCCCATCCCTAAACCTTACCCTAACGCGTACCCAATCCTAACCAGTACCCTAACACTAATCCGTGCCCTAACATGTACCCTGATCCTAACACGTTTCTGGACCATCACCTGTAACCTAAACCTTACATTTCGCTAACCCTAACCATAGCCCTAAACCTAACCCTAAACCCAACCCTACCCATTACCCTAACCCATACCGTAATCCTAACCAGTACACTAATACTAATCCGTGCCCTGAAACGTAACCTGAGCCTAACACTTTTCTGTACCCTCACCTGTACCCTAAACTTTACCATTCACAAACCCGAAACATACCCCTAAACCAAGCCCTAACACCAACCCAACACCTTACCATAAACCGTACCCTAATCCTATCCCATACACAAACACTAATCCATGCCCTGACACGTACCCTGCCTCTAACTCTTTACCCTACTCTCTCCTGTACCCTAAATCTTACCGTTTGCTAACCCTAACCCTAGCCCTAAAGCTAAATCTAACTACAACCCTACACCTTACCCTAACATGTACACTAATCTTAATGCATACACTAACACTAACCCATTCCCTCACACTTACTTTGACATTAAAACATTTCCTTACCCTCACCTGTAACCTAAACCTTACTCGTTCGCTCACCCTACCCCTAGCCCTAACACTAAACATAACGCCAACCCTATCCATTAGCCTAACCCGTACCCTAATTCTAACCCGTACACTAACACTAATCCGTACCCTAACATTTACCCTGACCCTTACACTTTTCCATACCCACGCCTGAACCCTAAATCTTACCATTCACTAACCCTAACCCTAGGTCTAAACCTAACCCTAAACCCAAGCACAACCCTACACCTAACTCTAACATGTACACTAATCCTTATCCTTAAACTAACACTAACCTGTGCCCTAACACGAACCCTGACCCTAACTCATTTCCATACGCTCACCTGTACTCTAATGTTACCTATTCGCTAACCCTAACACTAGCCCTAAACCTAAACCTAACCCCAACCCTACACCTTACCCTAACCCATACCCTAATCATAACCCATACACTAACACTAACTCGTGCCCTAACACCTACCCTAACCCTACCCCTAACCCTAACCCTAACACTAACCCTAAACTTTACCATTTGTTAACCATAACCGTAGCCCCAAACCTAAACCTAACTACAAACCTACTCCTAACACATACACTAATCTTAACCCATACACTAACACTAACGCAATACCACACACGTACTTTGACAATAAAACATTTCCGTATGGTCAGCTGTAACCTAAACCTTACCCGTTCACTAAACTTAACCCTACCCCTAACACTAACCGTAACGCCAACCCTACCAATGACCCTAACCTGTACCCTAATCCTAACCTGTAAACCCAGACTAACCCCTGCCCTAACACGTACCCTGACCCTAACACTTTTCCGTAACCTCACCTGTACCCTAAACCTTACCGTTCGCTAACCCTAACCCTAAACCTAGACGAAACCCCAACCGTACACCTTACCCTAACCCGTAAGCTAATCCTAAGCCATACACTAACACTGACACGTGTCCTAACACATACACAAACCCTAACACTTTTCTGTACCATCACCTGTACCCTAAACCTGACATTTGGCTAACCCTAACCCTAGCCATAAAGCTAACCCTAAGCCCAACCCTAAACCTTACCTAAACCATACCCTAATCCTAACCAGTATACTACTACTAAGCCATGCCCTGACATGTACCCTGACCCTAACGCTTTTCCATAATCTCACCGGTACCCTAAACCTTACCCATTCGCTAACCCTAACCCTAGCCCTAGCCCTAGCCCTAACCCTAACGCCAACCCTACTACTTACCCTAACCCGTACCCTAATCCCAACCCATACACTATCACTAACCCATGTCCTAACACGTACCTTGACCCGAACACTTTTCCGTATCCTCTCCTTTACCCAAAATCTTACCGTTCACTAACCCTAACCCTAGCCCTAAACATAACGCTAACACCAACCTTACAGCATACACTAACCCGTACATTAAACTTAACACGTACAAAAAAACGAACCCATGCCCTCACATGTACTTTGACACTAACACATTTCCGTACCCTCCCGTGTACCGTAAACCTTACCCGTTTGCTAACTCTAACTGTAGGCCTAACCCTAACCATAACACCAACCCTACCCATTTCCCTAACCCGTACCCTAATCCTTACCCATACACTAACACTAATCCATGCCCTAACACGTACCCTGACCCTAACACTTTTCCATACCCACTCCTGTACCCTAAATCTTACCATTCGCTAACCCTAACCCTATGTCTAAACCTAACCCTAACCCCAACCCTACACCTAACCCTAACCCGTACCCTAATCCATACACTAACACTAACCTGTGCCCTAACATGAACCCTGACCCTAACTTGTTTCCATAAGCTCACCTGTACCCTAAATGTTACCTATTCGCTAACCCTAACCCCACCCCTACACCTAAACATAACCCCAACCCTACACCTTTCCCTATCCCATACCCTAATCCTAACCCGTACACTAACACTAACCCGTGCCCTAACACGTACCCTGACCCTAACACTTTTCCGTATCCTCTCCAGTACCCTAAATCTTACCGTTCGCTAAACCTAGCCCTTTCCCTAAACAGAACGCTAACACCAACCTGACACCATACCCTAACCCATACACTGATCTTAACCCATACACCAAAATTAAGCAATTCCCTCACATGTACTTTGACACTAACACGTTTCCGTACCCTCCTGTGTACCGTAAACCTTACCTGTTCGCTAACACTTACCCTAGGTCTAAGCCTAACACTATCCACAACCCTACACAAAATCCTAACCCATACCCTAATCCTAATCCATACAATAACACTAACCTGTGCCCTAACACCAAGCCTGACCCTAACTCTTTTCCATATGCTTACCTGTACCCTAAATATTACCTATTCGCTAACCCTAACCCTAACACTAACCCTAACCCCAATCCTACACCTTACCCTGATCCGTACTGTAATCCTAACCCGTACCCTAATACTAATCCGTGCCCTGACACGTACACAGACCGTGACACTTTTCTGTACCCTCACCTGTACCCTAAGCCTTACATTTCACTAACCCTAACCCTAGCCCTAAAGCTAAATCTAACTCCAACCCTACACCTTACCCTAACACGTACACTAATCTTAAACCTTAAACTAACACTAACCCATTCCCGCATATGTATTTTGACCCTAAAACATTTCCGTACCCTCCCCTGTAACCTAAAAATTACCCGGTCGCTAACCCTAACCCTAGCTCTAAACCTAACCCTAACACCAACCCTACATCTTACCCTAACCCATACACTAATCCTAAACCGTACACTAACACTAACCAGTGCCCTGAAACGTACCCTGACCCTAACACTTTTCCATACCCTCAGCTGTACGCTAAACCTAATCGTTAGCTAACCCTAACTGTAGACTTAAACCTAACCCTAACACCAACCCTACACCTTATTCTAACCCGTACCCTATTTTTAACCCCTACACTAACACTAACCCATGCCCTCACACGTAATTTGACACTAACACGTCTCCATACACTCACATGTACCATAAGCCTTAACTGTTCGCTAAGCCTATCCCTAACCCTAACGCCAACCCTAACCATTACCCTAACCCATACCCTAATCCTAACCACACATTAACACTAACACGTTTCCTAACACATAACCTGACCCAAACGCTTTTCCGTACCCTCAACTGTACCCTAAAACTTACCCGTTCGCCAACCCTAAGCCTAGCCCTAAACCTAACCCTAACCACAACCCCACACCTTACCCTAAACTGTACGCTAATCCTGACACGTACACTAACAGGTGTCCTAACATATACCCTGACCCTAAAAGTTTTCCGTACCCTCACCTGTACCCTAAACCTTACTGGTTCGCTAACCGTAACCTTAGCCCTAAACATAATGCTAACACCAACCCTACACCATACCCTAACCTGTACACTAATCTTAACCCGTACACCAAAATTATGCAATGCCCTCACACGTACTTTGACACTAACACGTTTCCGTACACTCATGTACCATAAAACTTACCTGTTCGCTAACCCTAACCCTAGCCCTAAACTTAACCCTAACCTCAACCCTACACATTTCCCTAACCCGTACCCTAATCCTAACCCATACACTAACACTACACGTGCCCTAACAGGTACCCTGACCGTAACACTTTTCTGTACACTCACCTGTACCCTAAACCATACCGTGTGCTATCCTTAACCCTAGACCTAAACGTAAACCTTACCCCATCCCTAAACCTTTCCCTAAAGCGTACCCAATCCTAACCAGTACCCTAACACTAATCCGTGCCCTAACATGTACCCTGATCCTAACACGTTTCTGGACCATCACCTGTAACCTAAACCTTACATTTCGCTAACCCTAACCATAGCCCTAAACCTAACCCTAAACCATACCGTAATCCTAACCAGTACACTAATACTAATCCGTGCCCTGAAACATAACCTGAGCCTAACACTTTTCTGTACCCTCACCTGTACCCTAAACTTTACCGTTCACAAACCCGAAACATACCCCTAAACCAAGCCCTAACACCAACCCAACACCTTATCATAAACCGTACCCTAATCCTATCCCGTACACAAACACTAATCCATGCCCTGACACGTACCCTGCCTCTAACTCTTTACCCTACTCTCTCCTGTACCCTAAATCTTACCGTTTGCTAACCCTAACCCTAGCCCTAAAGCTAAATCTAACTACAACCCTACACCTTACCCTAATATGTACACTAATCTTAATGCATACACTAACACTAACCCATTCCCTCACACTTACTTTGACACTAAAACATTTCCTTACCCTCACCTGTAACCTAAAGCTTACTCGTTCGCTAACCCTACCCCTAGCCCTAACACTAAACATAACGCCAACCCTATCCAATAGCCTAGCCCGTACTCTAATTCTAACCCGTACACTAACACTAATCCGTGCCCTAACATTTACCCTGACCCTTACACTTTTCCATACCCACGCCCTAACCCTAAATCTTACCATTCACTAACCCTAACACTAGGTCTAAACCTAACCCTAAACCCAAGCCCAACCCTACACCTAACTCTAACATGTACACTAATCCTAATCCTTAAACTAACACTAACCTGTGCCCTAACACGAACCCTGACCCTAACTCATTTCCATACGCTCACCTGTACTCTAATGTTACCTATTCGCTAACCCTAACACTAGCCCTAAACCTAAACCTAACCCCAACCCTACACCTTACCCTAACCCATACCCTAATCATAACCCATACACTAACACTAACTCGTGCCCTAACACCTACCCTAACACTACCCCTAACCCTAACCCTAACACTAACCCTAAACTTTACCATTTGTTAACCATAACCGTAGCCCCAAACCTAAACCTAACTACAAACCTACTCCTAACACATACACTAATCTTAACCCATACACTAACACTAACGCAATACCACACACGTACTTTGACAATAAAACTATTCCATAGGGTCAGCTGTAACCTAAACCTTACCCGTTCACTAAACTTAACCCTACCCCTAACACTAACCATAACGCCAACCCTACCAATTACCCTAACCTGTACCCTAATCCTAACCTGTAAACCCACACTAACCCCTGCCCTAACACGTACCCTGACCCTAACACTTTTCCGTAACCTCACCTGTACCCTAAACCTTACCGTTCGCTAACCCTAACCCTAAACCTAGACGAAACCCCAACCGTACACCTTACCCTAACCCGTAAGCTAATCCTAAGCCATACACTAACACTGACACGTGTCCTAACACATACACAAACCCTAACACTTTTCTGTACCATCACCTGTACCCTAAACCTGACATTTGGCTAACCCTAACCCTAGCCATAAAGCTAACCCTAAGCCCAACCCTAAACCTTACCTAAACCGTACCCTAATCCTAACCAGTATACTACTACTAAGCCATGCCCTGATATGTACCCTGACCCTAACGCTTTGCCATAACCTCACCGGTACCCTAAACCTTACCCATTCGCTAACCCTAGCCCTAGCCCTAACCCTAACACCAACCCTACTACTTACCCTAACCCGTACCCTAATCCCAACCCATACACTATCACTAACCCATGTCCTAACACGTACCTTGACCCGAACACTTTTCCGTATCCTCTCCTGTACCCAAAATCTTACCGTTCACTAACCCTAACCCTAGCCCTAAACATAACGCTAACACCAACCTTACAGCATACCCTAACCCGTACACTAAACTTAACCCGTACACAAAAACGAACCCATGCCCTCACATGTACTTTGACACTAACACATTTCCGTACCCTCCCGTGTACCGTAAACTTTACCCGTTTGCTAACTCTAACTGTAGGCCTAACCCTAACCATAACACCAACCCTACCCATTTCCCTAACCCGTACCCTAATCCTTACCCATACACTAACACTAATCCATGCCTTAACACGTACCCTGACACTAACACTTTTCCATACCCACTCCTGTACCCTAAATCTTACCATTCGCTAACCCTAACCCTATGTCTAAACCTAACCCTAACCCCAACCCTACACCTAACCCTAACCCGTACCCTAATCCATACACTAACACTAACCTGTGCCCTAACATGAACCCTGACCCTAACTTGTTTCCATAAACTCACCTGTACCCTAAATGTTACCTATTCGCTAACCCTAACCCCACCCCTACACCTAAACATAACCCCAACCCTACACCTTTCCCTAACCCATACCCTAATCCTAACCCGTACACTAACACTAACCCGTGCCCTAACACGTACCCTGACCCTAACACTTTTCCGTATCCTCTCCAGTACCCTAAATCTTACCGTTCGCTAAACCTAGCCCTTTCCCTAAACAGAACGCTAACACCAACCTGACACCATACCCTAACCCATACACTGATCTTAACCCATACACCAAAATTAAGCAATTCCCTCACATGTACTTTGACACTAACACGTTTCCGTACCCTCCTGTGTACCGTAAACCTTACCTGTTCGCTAACACTTACCCTAGGTCTAAGCCTAACACTATCCACAACCCTACACAAAATCCTAACCCATACCCTAATCCTAATCCGTACAATAACACTAACCTGTGCCCTAACACCAAGCCTGACCCTAACTCGTTTCCATATGCTTACCTGTACCCTAAATATTACCTATTCGCTAACCCTAACCCTAACACTAACCCTAACCCCAATCCTACACCTTACCCTAATCCGTACTGTAATCCTAACCCGTACCCTAATACTAATCCGTGCCCTGACACGTACACAGACCGTGACACTTTTCTGTACCCTCACCTGTACCCTAAGCCTTACATTTCGCTAACCCTAACCCTAGCCCTAAAGCTAAATCTAACTCCAATCCTACACCTTACCCTAACACGTACACTAATCTTAAACCTTAAACTAACACTAACCCATTCCCGCATATGTATTTGGACCCTAAAACATTTCCGTACCCTCCCCTGTAACCTAAAAATTACCCGGTCGCTAACCCTAACCCTAGCTCTAAACCTAACCCTAACGCCAACCCTACATCTTACCCTAACCCATACACTAATCCTAAACCGTACACTAACACTAACCAGTGCCCTGAAACGTACCCTGACCCTAACACTTTTCCATACCCTCAGCTGTACGCTAAACCTAATCGTTAGCTAACCCTAACTGTAGACTTAAACCTAACCCTAACACCAACCCTACACCTTATTCTAACCCGTACCCTATTTTTAACCCCTACACTAACACTAACCCATGCCCTCACACGTAATTTGACACTAACACGTCTCCATACACTCACATGTACCATAAGCCTTAACTGTTCGCTAAGCCTATCCCTAACCCTAACGCCAACCCTAACCATTACCCTAACCCATACCCTAATCCTAACCACACATTAACACTAACACGTTTCCTAACACATAACCTGACCCAAACGCTTTTCCGTACCCTCAACTGTACCCTAAAACTTACCCGTTCGCCAACCCTAAGCCTAGCCCTAAACCTAACCCTAACCACAACCCCACACCTTACCCTAAACTCTACGCTAATCCTGACACGTACACTAACACTAACAGGTGTCCTAACATATACCCTGACCCTAAAAGTTTTCCGTACCCTCACCTGTACCCTAAACCTTACTGGTTCGCTAACCGTAACCTTAGCCCTAAACATAATGCTAACACCAACCCTACACCATACCCTAACCCGTACACTAATCTTAACCCGTACACCAAAATTATGCAATGCCCTCACACGTACTTTGACACTAACACGTTTCCGTACACTCATGTACCATAAAACTTACCTGTTCGCTAACCCTAACGCTAGCCCTAAACTTAACCCTAACCTCAACCCTACACATTTCCCTAACCCGTACCCTAATCCTAACCCATACACTAGCACTACACGTGCCCTAACAGGTACCCTGACCGTAACACTTTTCTGTACACTCACCTGTACCCTAAACCATACCGTGTGCTATCCTTAACCCTAGACCTAAACGTAAACCTTACCCCATCCCTAAACCTTACCCTAACGCGTACCCAATCCTAACCAGTACCCTAACACTAATCCGTGCCTTAACATGTACCCTGATCCTAACACGTTTCTGGACCATCACCTGTAACCTAAAACTTACATTTCGCTAACCCTA
The DNA here is from genome assembly GCF_964341445.2 of Mesoplodon mirus. Classification (NCBI taxonomy): domain Eukaryota; kingdom Metazoa; phylum Chordata; class Mammalia; order Artiodactyla; family Ziphiidae; genus Mesoplodon; species Mesoplodon mirus. The sequence continues at coordinate 2,158,375 of NC_138996.1, forward strand.
ACCATAGCCCTAAACCTAACCCTAAACCCAACCCTACCCATTACCCTAACCCTAACGCCAACCCTAACCATTACCCTAACCCATACCCTAATCCTAACCACACATTAACACTAACACGTTTCCTAACACATAACCTGACCCAAACGCTTTTCCGTACCCTCAACTGTACCCTAAAACTTACCCGTTCGCCAACCCTAAGCGTAGCCCTAAACCTAACCCTAACCACAACCCCACACCTTACCCTAAACTCTACGCTAATCCTGACACGTACACTAACACTAACAGGTGTCCTAACATATACCCTGACCCTAAAAGTTTTCCGTACCCTCACCTGTACCCTAAACCTTACTGGTTCGCTAACCGTAACCTTAGCCCTAAACATAATGCTAACACCAACCCTACACCATACCCTAACCCGTACACTAATCTTAACCCGTACACCAAAATTATGCAATGCCCTCACACGTACTTTGACACTAACACGTTTCCGTACACTCATGTACCATAAAACTTACCTGTTCGCTAACCCTAACCCTAGCCCTAAACTTAACCCTAACGTCAACCCTACACATTTCCCTAACCCGTACCCTAATCCTAACCCATACACTAACACTACACGTGCCCTAAGAGGTACCCTGACCGTAACACTTTTCTGTACACTCACCTGTACCCTAAACCATACCGTGTGCTATCCTTAACCCTAGACCTAAACGTAAACCTTACCCCATCCCTAAACCTTACCCTAACGCGTACCCAATCCTAACCAGTACCCTAACACTAATCCGTGCCCTAACATGTACCCTGATCCTAACACGTTTCTGGACCATCACCTGTAACCTAAACCTTACATTTCGCTAACCCTAACCATAGCCCTAAACCTAACCCTAAACCCAACCCTACCCATTACCCTAACCCATACCGTAATCCTAACCAGTACACTAATACTAATCCGTGCCCTGAAACGTAACCTGAGCCTAACACTTTTCTGTACCCTCACCTGTACCCTAAACTTTACCGTTCACAAACCCGAAACATACCCCTAAACCAAGCCCTAACACCAACCCAACACCTTACCATAAACCGTACCCTAATCCTATCCCGTACACAAACACTAATCCATGCCCTGACACGTACCCTGCCTCTAACTCTTTACCCTACTCTCTCCTGTACCCTAAATCTTACCGTTTGCTAACCCTAACCCTAGCCCTAAAGCTAAATCTAACTACAACCCTACACCTTACCCTAACATGTACACTAATCTTAATGCATACACTAACACTAACCCATTCCCTCACACTTACTTTGACACTAAAACATTTCCTTACCCTCACCTGTAACCTAAAGCTTACTCGTTCGCTCACCCTAACCCTAGCCCTAACACTAAACTTAACGCCAAACCTGTCCATTAACCTAACCCGTACCCTAATTCTAACCCGTACACTAACACTAATCCGTACCCTAACATTTACCCTGACACTTACACTTTTCCATACCCACGCCTGAACCCTAAATCTTACCATTCACTAACCCTAACCCTAGGTCTAAACCTAACCCTAAACCCAAGCCCAACCCTACACCTAACTCTAACATGTACACTAATCCTAATCCTTAAACTAACACTAACCTGTGTCCTAACACGAACCCTGACCCTAACTCATTTCCATACGCTCACCTGTACTCTAATGTCACCTATTCACTAACCCTAACACTAGCCCTAAACCTAAACCTAACCCCAACCCTACACCTTACCCTAACCCATACCCTAATCATATCCCATACACTAACACTAACTCGTGCCCTAACACCTACCCTAACCCTACCCCTAACCCTAACCCTAACACTAACCCTAAACTTTACCATTTGTTAACCATAACCGTAGCCCCAAACCTAAACCTAACTACAAACCTACTCCTAACACATACACTAATCTTAACCCATACACTAACACTAATGCAATACCACACACGTACTTGGACAATAAAACATTTCCATATGGTCAGCTGTAACCTAAACCTTACCCGTTCACTAAACTTAACCCTACCCCTAACACTAACCATAACGCCAACCCTACCAATTACCCTAACCCGTACCCTAATCCTAACCTGTAAACCCACACTAACCCCTGCCCTAACACGTACCCTGACCCTAACACTTTTCCGTAACCTCACCTGTACCCTAAACCTTACCGTTCGCTAACCCTAACCCTAAACCTAGACGAAACCCCAACCGTACACCTTACCCTAACCCGTAAGCTAATCCTAAGCCATACACTAACACTGACACGTGTCCTAACACATACACAAACCCTAACACTTTTCTGTACCATCACCTGTACCCTAAACCTGACATTTGGCTAACCCTAACCCTAGCCATAAAGCTAACCCTAAGCCCAACCCTAAACCTTACCTAAACCGTACCCTAATCCTAACCAGTATACTACTACTAAGCCATGCCCTGACATGTACCCTGACCCTAACGCTTTTCCATAACCTCACCGGTACCCTAAACCTTACCCATTCGCTAACCCTAACCCTAGCCCTAGCCCTAGCCCTAACCCTAACGCCAACCCTACTACTTACCCTAACCCGTACCCTAATCCCAACCCATACACTATCACTAACCCATGTCCTAACACGTACCTTGACCCGAACACTTTTCCGTATCCTCTCCTGTACCCAAAATCTTACCGTTCACTAACCCTAACCCTAGCCCTAAACATAACGCTAACACCAACCTTACAGCATACCCTAACCCGTACACTAAACTTAACCCGTACAAAAAAACGAACCCATGCCCTCACATGTACTTTGACACTAACACATTTCCGTACCCTCCCGTGTACCGTAAACCTTACCCGTTTGCTAACTCTAACTGTAGGCCTAACCCTAACCATAACACCAACCCTACCCATTTCCCTAACCCGTACCCTAATCCTTACCCATACACTAACACTAATCCATGCCCTAACACGTACCCTGACCCTAACACTTTTCCATACCCACTCCTGTACCCTAAATCTTACCATTCGCTAACCCTAACCCTATGTCTAAACCTAACCCTAACCCCAACCCTACACCTAACCCTAACCCGTACCCTAATCCATACACTAACACTAACCTGTGCCCTAACATGAACCCTGACCCTAACTTGTTTCCATAAGCTCACCTGTACCCTAAATGTTACCTATTCGCTAACCCTAACCCCACCCCTACACCTAAACATAACCCCAACCCTACACCTTTCCCTAACCCATACCCTAATCCTAACCCGTACACTAACACTAACCCGTGCCCTAACACGTACCCTGACCCTAACACTTTTCCGTATCCTCTCCAGTACCCTAAATCTTACCGTTCGCTAAACCTAGCCCTTTCCCTAAACAGAACGCTAACACCAACCTGACACCATACCCTAACCCATACACTGATCTTAACCCATACACCAAAATTAAGCAATTCCCTCACATGTACTTTGACCCTAACACGTTTCCGTACCCTCCTGTGTACCATAAACCTTACCTGTTCGCTAACACTTACCCTAGGTCTAAGCCTAACACTATCCACAACCCTACACAAAATCCTAACCCATACCCTAATCCTAATCCGTACAATAACACTAACCTGTGCCCTAACACCAAGCCTGACCCTAACTCGTTTCCATATGCTTACCTGTACGCTAAATATTACCTATTCGCTAACCCTAACCCTAACACTAACCCTAACCCCAATCCTACACCTTACCCTAATCCGTACTGTAATCCTAACCCGTACCCTAATACTAATCCGTGCCCTGACACGTACACAGACCGTGACACTTTTCTGTACCCTCACCTGTACCCTAAGCCTTACATTTCGCTAACCCTAACCCTAGCCCTAAAGCTAAATCTAACTCCAACCCTACACCTTACCCTAACACGTACACTAATCTTAAACCTTAAACTAACACTAACCCATTCCCGCATATGTATTTTGACCCTAAAACATTTCCGTACCCTCCCCTGTAACCTAAAAATTACCCGGTCGCTAACCCTAACCCTAGCTCTAAACCTAACCCTAACGCCAACCCTACATCTTACCCTAACCCATACACTAATCCTAAACCGTACACTAACACTAACCAGTGCCCTGAAACGTACCCTGACCCTAAAACTTTTCCATAACCTCAGCTGTACGCTAAACCTAATCGTTAGCTAACCCTAACTGTAGACTTAAACCTAACCCTAACACCAACCCTACACCTTATTCTATCCCGTACCCTATTTTTAACCCCTACACTAACACTAACCCATGCCGTCACACGTAATTTGACACTAACACGTCTCCATACACTCACATGTACCATAAGCCTTAACTGTTCGCTAAGCCTATCCCTAACCCTAACGCCAACCCTAACCATTACCCTAACCCATACCCTAATCCTAACCACACATTAACACTAACACGTTTCCTAACACATAACCTGACCCAAACGCTTTTCCGTACCCTCAACTGTACCCTAAAACTTACCCGTTCGCCAACCCTAAGCCTAGCCCTAAACCTAACCCTAACCACAACCCCACACCTTACCCTAAACTCTACGCTAATCCTGACACGTACACTAACACTAACAGGTGTCCTAACATATACCCTGACCCTAAAAGTTTTCCGTACCCTCACCTGTACCCTAAACCTTACTGGTTCGCTAACCGTAACCTTAGCCCTAAACATAATGCTAACACCAACCCTACACCATACCCTAACCCGTACACTAATCTTAACCCGTACACCAAAATTATGCAATGCCCTCACACGTACTTTGACACTAACACGTTTCCGTACACTCATGTACCATAAAACTTACCTGTTCGCTAACCCTAACGCTAGCCCTAAACTTAACCCTAACCTCAACTCTACACATTTCCCTAACCCGTACCCTAATCCTAACCCATACACTAGCACTACACGTGCCCTAACAGGTACCCTGACCATAACACTTTTCTGTACACTCACCTGTACCCTAAACCATACCGTGTGCTATCCTTAACCCTAGACCTAAACGTAAACCTTACCCCATCCCTAAACCTTACCCTAACGCGTACCCAATCCTAACCAGTACCCTAACACTAATCCGTGCCCTAACATGTACCCTGATCCTAACACGTTTCTGGACCATCACCTGTAACCTAAACCTTACATTTCGCTAACCCTAACCATAGCCCTAAACCTAACCCTAAACCCAACCCTACCCATTACCCTAACCCATACCGTAATCCTAACCAGTACACTAATACTAATCCGTGCCCTGAAACGTAACCTGAGCCTAACACTTTTCTGTACCCTCACCTGTACCCTAAACTTTACCGTTCACAAACCCGAAACATACCCCTAAACCAAGCCCTAACACCAACCCAACACCTTACCATAAACCGTACCCTAATCCTATCCCGTACACAAACACTAATCCATGCCCTGACACGTACCCTGCCTCTAACTCTTTACCCTACTCTCTCCTGTACCCTAAATCTTACCGTTTGCTAACCCTAACCCTAGCCCTAAAGCTAAATCTAACTACAACCCTACACCTTACCCTAACATGTACACTAATCTTAATGCATACACTAACACTAACCCATTCCCTCACACTTACTTTGACACTAAAACATTTCCTTACCCTCACCTGTAACCTAAAGCTTACTCGTTCGCTCACCCTAACCCTAGCCCTAACACTAAACTTAACGCCAAACCTGTCCATTAACCTAACCCGTACCCTAATTCTAACCCGTACACTAACACTAATCCGTACCCTAACATTTACCCTGACACTTACACTTTTCCATACCCACGCCTGAACCCTAAATCTTACCATTCACTAACCCTAACCCTAGGTCTAAACCTAACCCTAAACCCAAGCCCAACCCTACACCTAACTCTAACATGTACACTAATCCTAATCCTTAAACTAACACTAACCTGTGTCCTAACACGAACCCTGACCCTAACTCATTTCCATACGCTCACCTGTACTCTAATGTCACCTATTCACTAACCCTAACACTAGCCCTAAACCTAAACCTAACCCCAACCCTACACCTTACCCTAACCCATACCCTAATCATATCCCATACACTAACACTAACTCGTGCCCTAACACCTACCCTAACCCTACCCCTAACCCTAACCCTAACACTAACCCTAAACTTTACCATTTGTTAACCATAACCGTAGCCCCAAACCTAAACCTAACTACAAACCTACTCCTAACACATACACTAATCTTAACCCATACACTAACACTAATGCAATACCACACACGTACTTGGACAATAAAACATTTCCATATGGTCAGCTGTAACCTAAACCTTACCCGTTCACTAAACTTAACCCTACCCCTAACACTAACCATAACGCCAACCCTACCAATTACCCTAACCCGTACCCTAATCCTAACCTGTAAACCCACACTAACCCCTGCCCTAACACGTACCCTGACCCTAACACTTTTCCGTAACCTCACCTGTACCCTAAACCTTACCGTTCGCTAACCCTAACCCTAAACCTAGACGAAACCCCAACCGTACACCTTACCCTAACCCGTAAGCTAATCCTAAGCCATACACTAACACTGACACGTGTCCTAACACATACACAAACCCTAACACTTTTCTGTACCATCACCTGTACCCTAAACCTGACATTTGGCTAACCCTAACCCTAGCCATAAAGCTAACCCTAAGCCCAACCCTAAACCTTACCTAAACCGTACCCTAATCCTAACCAGTATACTACTACTAAGCCATGCCCTGACATGTACCCTGACCCTAACGCTTTTCCATAACCTCACCGGTACCCTAAACCTTACCCATTCGCTAACCCTAACCCTAGCCCTAGCCCTAGCCCTAACCCTAACGCCAACCCTACTACTTACCCTAACCCATACCCTAATCCCAACCCATACACTATCACTAACCCATGTCCTAACACGTACCTTGACCCGAACACTTTTCCGTATCCTCTCCTGTACCCAAAATCTTACCGTTCACTAACCCTAACCCTAGCCCTAAACATAACGCTAACACCAACCTTACAGCATACCCTAACCCGTACACTAAACTTAACCCGTACAAAAAAACGAACCCATGCCCTCACATGTACTTTGACACTAACACATTTCCGTACCCTCCCGTGTACCGTAAACCTTACCCGTTTGCTAACTCTAACTGTAGGCCTAACCCTAACCATAACACCAACCCTACCCATTTCCCTAACCCGTACCCTAATCCTTACCCATACACTAACACTAATCCATGCCCTAACACGTACCCTGACCCTAACACTTTTCCATACCCACTCCTGTACCCTAAATCTTACCATTCGCTAACCCTAACCCTATGTCTAAACCTAACCCTAACCCCAACCCTACACCTAACCCTAACCCGTACCCTAATCCATACACTAACACTAACCTGTGCCCTAACATGAACCCTGACCCTAACTTGTTTCCATAAGCTCACCTGTACCCTAAATGTTACCTATTCGCTAACCCTAACCCCACCCCTACACCTAAACATAACCCCAACCCTACACCTTTCCCTAACCCATACCCTAATCCTAACCCGTACACTAACACTAACCCGTGCCCTAACACGTACCCTGACCCTAACACTTTTCCGTATCCTCTCCAGTACCCTAAATCTTACCGTTCGCTAAACCTAGCCCTTTCCCTAAACAGAACGCTAACACCAACCTGACACCATACCCTAACCCATACACTGATCTTAACCCATACACCAAAATTAAGCAATTCCCTCACATGTACTTTGACCCTAACACGTTTCCGTACCCTCCTGTGTACCATAAACCTTACCTGTTCGCTAACACTTACCCTAGGTCTAAGCCTAACACTATCCACAACCCTACACAAAATCCTAACCCATACCCTAATCCTAATCCGTACAATAACACTAACCTGTGCCCTAACACCAAGCCTGACCCTAACTCGTTTCCATATGCTTACCTGTACGCTAAATATTACCTATTCGCTAACCCTAACCCTAACACTAACCCTAACCCCAATCCTACACCTTACCCTAATCCGTACTGTAATCCTAACCCGTACCCTAATACTAATCCGTGCCCTGACACGTACACAGACCGTGACACTTTTCTGTACCCTCACCTGTACCCTAAGCCTTACATTTCGCTAACCCTAACCCTAGCCCTAAAGCTAAATCTAACTCCAACCCTACACCTTACCCTAACACGTACACTAATCTTAAACCTTAAACTAACACTAACCCATTCCCGCATATGTATTTTGACCCTAAAACATTTCCGTACCCTCCCCTGTAACCTAAAAATTACCCGGTCGCTAACCCTAACCCTAGCTCTAAACCTAACCCTAACGCCAACCCTACATCTTACCCTAACCCATACACTAATCCTAAACCGTACACTAACACTAACCAGTGCCCTGAAACGTACCCTGACCCTAACACTTTTCCATACCCTCAGCTGTACGCTAAACCTAATCGTTAGCTAACCCTAACTGTAGACTTAAACCTAACCCTAACACCAACCCTACACCTTATTCTATCCCGTACCCTATTTTTAACCCCTACACTAACACTAACCCATGCCCTCACACGTAATTTGACACTAACACGTCTCCATACACTCACATGTACCATAAGCCTTAACTGTTCGCTAAGCTTATCCCTAACCCTAACGCCAACCCTAACCATTACCCTAACCCATACCCTAATCCTAACCACACATTAACACTAACACGTTTCCTAACACATAACCTGACCCAAACGCTTTTCCGTACCCTCAACTGTACCCTAAAACTTACCCGTTCGCCAACCCTAAGCCTAGCCCTAAACCTAACCCTAACCACAACCCCACACCTTACCGTAAACTCTACGCTAATCCTGACACGTACACTAACACTAACAGGTGTCCTAACATATACCCTGACCCTAAAAGTTTTCCGTACCCTCACCTGTACCCTAAACCTTACTGGTTCGCTAACCGTAACCTTAGCCCTAAACATAATGCTAACACCAACCCTACACCATACCCTAACCCGTACACTAATCTTAACCCGTACACCAAAATTATGCAATGCCCTCACACGTACTTTGACACTAACACGTTTCCGTACACTCATGTACCATAAAACTTACCTGTTCGCTAACCCTAACGCTAGCCCTAAACTTAACCCTAACCTCAACTCTACACATTTCCCTAACCCGTACCCTAATCCTAACCCATACACTAGCACTACACGTGCCCTAACAGGTACCCTGACCATAACACTTTTCTGTACACTCACCTGTACCCTAAACCATACCGTGTGCTATCCTTAACCCTAGACCTAAACGTAAACCTTACCCCATCCCTAAACCTTACCCTAACGCGTACCCAATCCTAACCAGTACCCTAACACTAATCCGTGCCCTAACATGTACCCTGATCCTAACACGTTTCTGGACCATCACCTGTAACCTAAACCTTACATTTCGCTAACCCTAACCATAGCCCTAAACCTAACCCTAAACCCAACCCTACCCATTACCCTAACCCATACCGTAATCCTAACCAGTACACTAATACTAATCCGTGCCCTGAAACGTAACCTGAGCCTAACACTTTTCTGTACCCTCACCTGTACCCTAAACTTTACCGTTCACAAACCCGAAACATACCCCTAAACCAAGCCCTAACACCAACCCAACACCTTACCATAAACCGTACCCTAATCCTATCCCATACACAAACACTAATCCATGCCCTGACACGTACCCTGCCTCTAACTCTTTACCCTACTCTCTCCTGTACCCTAAATCTTACCGTTTGCTAACCCTAACCCTAGCCCTAAAGCTAAATCTAACTACAACCCTACACCTAACCCTACACCTTACACTAATCTTAATGCATACACTAACACTAACCCATTCCCTCACACTTACTTTGACATTAAAACATTTCCTTACCCTCACCTGTAACCTAAACCTTACTCGTTCGCTCACCCTAACCCTAGCCCTAACACTAAACATAACGCCAACCCTATCCATTAGCCTAACCCGTACCCTAATTCTAACCCGTACACTAACACTAATCCGTACCCTAACATTTACCCTGACCCTTACACTTTTCCATACCCACGCCTGAACCCTAAATCTTACCATTCACTAACCCTAACCCTAGGTCTAAACCTAACCCTAAACCCAAGCCCAACCCTACACCTAACTCTAACATGTACACTAATCCTTATCCTTAAACTAACACTAACCTGTGCCCTAACACGAACCCTGACCCTAACTCATTTCCATACGCTCACCTGTACTCTAATGTTACCTATTCGCTAACCCTAACACTAGCCCTAAACCTAAACCTAACCCCAACCCTACACCTTACCCTAACCCATACCCTAATCATAACCCATACACTAACACTAACTCGTGCCCTAACACCTACCCTAACCCTACCCCTAACCCTAACCCTAACACTAACCCTAAACTTTACCATTTGTTAACCATAACCGTAGCCCCAAACCTAAACCTAACTACAAACCTACTCCTAACACATACACTAATCTTAACCCATACACTAACACTAACGCAATACCACACACGTACTTTGACAATAAAACATTTCCATATGGTCAGCTGTAACCTAAACCTTACCCGTTCACTAAACTTAACCCTACCCCTAACACTAACCATAACGCCAACCCTACCAATGACCCTAACCCGTATCCTAATCCTAACCTGTAAACCCACACTAACCCCTGCCCTAACACGTACCCTGACCCTAACACTTTTCCGTAACCTCACCTGTACCCTAAACCTTACCGTTCGCTAACCCTAACCCTAAACCTAGACGAAACCCCAACCGTACACCTTACCCTAACCCGTAAGCTAATCCTAAGCCATACACTAACACTGACACGTGTCCTAACACATACACAAACCCTAACACTTTTCTGTACCATCACCTGTACCCTAAACCTGACATTTGGCTAACCCTAACCCTAGCCATAAAGCTAACCCTAAGCCCAACCCTAAACCTTACCTAAACCGTACCCTAATCCTAACCAGTATACTACTACTAAGCCATGCCCTGACATGTACCCTGACCCTAACGCTTTTCCATAACCTCACCGGTACCCTAAACCTTACCCATTCGCTAACCCTAACCCTAGCCCTAGCCCTAACCCTAACGCCAACCCTACTACTTACCCTAACCCGTACCCTAATCCCAACCCATACACTATCACTAACCCATGTCCTAACACGTACCTTGACCCGAACACTTTTCCGTATCCTCTCCTGTACCCAAAACCTTACCGTTCACTAACCCTAACCCTAGCCCTAAACATAACGCTAACACCAACCTTACAGCATACCCTAACCCGTACACTAAACTTAACCCGTACAAAAAAACGAACCCATGCCCTCACATGTACTTTGACACTAACACATTTCCGTACCCTCCCGTGTACCGTAAACCTTACCCGTTTGCTAACTCTAACTGTAGGCCTAACCCTAACCATAACACCAACCCTACCCATTTCCCTAACCCGTACCCTAATCCTTACCCATACACTAACACTAATCCATGCCCTAACACGTACCCTGACCCTAACACTTTTCCATACCCACTCCTGTACCCTAAATCTTACCATTCGCTAACCCTAACCCTATGTCTAAACCTAACCCTAACCCCAACCCGTACCCTAATCCATACACTAACACTAACCTGTGCCCTAACATGAACCCTGACCCTAACTTGTTTCCATAAGCTCACCTGTACACTAAATGTTACCTATTCGCTAACCCTAACCCCACCCCTACACCTAAACATAACCCCAACCCTACACCTTTCCCTAACCCATACCCTAATCCTAACCCGTACACTAACACTAACCCGTGCCCTAACACGTACCCTGACCCTAACACTTTTCCGTATCCTCTCCAGTACCCTAAATCTTACCGTTCGCTAAACCTAGCCCTTTCCCTAAACAGAACGCTAACACCAACCTGACACCATACCCTAACCCATACACTGATCTTAACCCATACACCAAAATTAAGCAATTCCCTCACATGTACTTTGACACTAACACGTTTCCGTACCCTCCTGTGTACCGTAAACCTTACCTGTTCGCTAACACTTACCCTAGGTCTAAGCCTAACACTATCCACAACCCTACACAAAATCCTAACCCATACCCTAATCCTAATCCGTACAATAACACTAACCTGTGCCCTAACACCAAGCCTGACCCTAACTCGTTTCCATATGCTTACCTGTACGCTAAATATTACCTATTCGCTAACCCTAACCCTAACACTAACCCTAACCCCAATCCTACACCTTACCCTAATCCGTACTGTAATCCTAACCCGTACCCTAATACTAATCCGTGCCCTGACACGTACACAGACCGTGACACTTTTCTGTACCCTCACCTGTACCCTAAGCCTTACATTTCGCTAACCCTAACCCTAGCCCTAAAGCTAAATCTAACTCCAACCCTACACCTTACCCTAACACGTACACTAATCTTAAACCTTAAACTAACACTAACCCATTCCCGCATATGTATTTTGACCCTAAAACATTTCCGTACCCTCCCCTGTAACCTAAAAATTACCCGGTCGCTAACCCTAACCCTAGCTCTAAACCTAACCCTAACGCCAACCCTACATCTTACCCTAACCCATACACTAATCCTAAACCGTACACTAACACTAACCAGTGCCCTGAAACGTACCCTGACCCTAACACTTTTCCATACCCTCAGCTGTACGCTAAACCTAATCGTTAGCTAACCCTAACTGTAGACTTAAACCTAACCCTAACACCAACCCTACACCTTATTCTATCCCGTACCCTATTTTTAACCCCTACACTAACACTAACCCATGCCCTCACACGTAATTTGACACTAACACGTCTCCATACACTCACATGTACCATAAGCCTTAACTGTTCGCTAAGCTTATCCCTAACCCTAACGCCAACCCTAACCATTACCCTAACCCATACCCTAATCCTAACCACACATTAACACTAACACGTTTCCTAACACATAACCTGACCCAAACGCTTTTCCGTACCCTCAACTGTACCCTAAAACTTACCCGTTCGCCAACCCTAAGCCTAGCCCTAAACCTAACCCTAACCACAACCCCACACCTTACCGTAAACTCTACGCTAATCCTGACACGTACACTAACACTAACAGGTGTCCTAACATATACCCTGACCCTAAAAGTTTTCCGTACCCTCACCTGTACCCTAAACCTTACTGGTTCGCTAACCGTAACCTTAGCCCTAAACATAATGCTAACACCAACCCTACACCATACCCTAACCCGTACACTAATCTTAACCCGTACACCAAAATTATGCAATGCCCTCACACGTACTTTGACACTAACACGTTTCCGTACACTCATGTACCATAAAACTTACCTGTTCGCTAACCCTAACGCTAGCCCTAAACTTAACCCTAACCTCAACTCTACACATTTCCCTAACCCGTACCCTAATCCTAACCCATACACTAGCACTACACGTGCCCTAACAGGTACCCTGACCATAACACTTTTCTGTACACTCACCTGTACCCTAAACCATACCGTGTGCTATCCTTAACCCTAGACCTAAACGTAAACCTTACCCCATCCCTAAACCTTACCCTAACGCGTACCCAATCCTAACCAGTACCCTAACACTAATCCGTGCCCTAACATGTACCCTGATCCTAACACGTTTCTGGACCATCACCTGTAACCTAAACCTTACATTTCGCTAACCCTAACCATAGCCCTAAACCTAACCCTAAACCCAACCCTACCCATTACCCTAACCCATACCGTAATCCTAACCAGTACACTAATACTAATCCGTGCCCTGAAACGTAACCTGAGCCTAACACTTTTCTGTACCCTCACCTGTACCCTAAACTTTACCGTTCACAAACCCGAAACATACCCCTAAACCAAGCCCTAACACCAACCCAACACCTTACCATAAACCGTACCCTAATCCTATCCCATACACAAACACTAATCCATGCCCTGACACGTACCCTGCCTCTAACTCTTTACCCTACTCTCTCCTGTACCCTAAATCTTACCGTTTGCTAACCCTAACCCTAGCCCTAAAGCTAAATCTAACTACAACCCTACACCTTACCCTAACATGTACACTAATCTTAATGCATACACTAACACTAACCCATTCCCTCACACTTACTTTGACATTAAAACATTTCCTTACCCTCACCTGTAACCTAAACCTTACTCGTTCGCTCACCCTAACCCTAGCCCTAACACTAAACATAACGCCAACCCTATCCATTAGCCTAACCCGTACCCTAATTCTAACCCGTACACTAACACTAATCCGTACCCTAACATTTACCCTGACCCTTACACTTTTCCATACCCACGCCTGAACCCTAAATCTTACCATTCACTAACCCTAACCCTAGGTCTAAACCTAACCCTAAACCCAAGCCCAACCCTACACCTAACTCTAACATGTACACTAATCCTTATCCTTAAACTAACACTAACCTGTGCCCTAACACGAACCCTGACCCTAACTCATTTCCATACGCTCACCTGTACTCTAATGTTACCTATTCGCTAACCCTAACACTAGCCCTAAACCTAAACCTAACCCCAACCCTACACCTTACCCTAACCCATACCCTAATCATAACCCATACACTAACACTAACTCGTGCCCTAACACCTACCCTAACCCTACCCCTAACCCTAACCCTAACACTAACCCTAAACTTTACCATTTGTTAACCATAACCGTAGCCCCAAACCTAAACCTAACTACAAACCTACTCCTAACACATACACTAATCTTAACCCATACACTAACACTAACGCAATACCACACACGTACTTTGACAATAAAACATTTCCATATGGTCAGCTGTAACCTAAACCTTACCCGTTCACTAAACTTAACCCTACCCCTAACACTAACCATAACGCCAACCCTACCAATGACCCTAACCCGTATCCTAATCCTAACCTGTAAACCCACACTAACCCCTGCCCTAACACGTACCCTGACCCTAACACTTTTCCGTAACCTCACCTGTACCCTAAACCTTACCGTTCGCTAACCCTAACCCTAAACCTAGACGAAACCCCAACCGTACACCTTACCCTAACCCGTAAGCTAATCCTAAGCCATACACTAACACTGACACGTGTCCTAACACATACACAAACCCTAACACTTTTCTGTACCATCACCTGTACCCTAAACCTGACATTTGGCTAACCCTAACCCTAGCCATAAAGCTAACCCTAAGCCCAACCCTAAACCTTACCTAAACCGTACCCTAATCCTAACCAGTATACTACTACTAAGCCATGCCCTGACATGTACCCTGACCCTAACGCTTTTCCATAACCTCACCGGTACCCTAAACCTTACCCATTCGCTAACCCTAACCCTAGCCCTAGCCCTAACCCTAACGCCAACCCTACTACTTACCCTAACCCGTACCCTAATCCCAACCCATACACTATCACTAACCCATGTCCTAACACGTACCTTGACCCGAACACTTTTCCGTATCCTCTCCTGTACCCAAAACCTTACCGTTCACTAACCCTAACCCTAGCCCTAAACATAACGCTAACACCAACCTTACAGCATACCCTAACCCGTACACTAAACTTAACCCGTACAAAAAAACGAACCCATGCCCTCACATGTACTTTGACACTAACACATTTCCGTACCCTCCCGTGTACCGTAAACCTTACCCGTTTGCTAACTCTAACTGTAGGCCTAACCCTAACCATAACACCAACCCTACCCATTTCCCTAACCCGTACCCTAATCCTTACCCATACACTAACACTAATCCATGCCCTAACACGTACCCTGACCCTAACACTTTTCCATACCCACTCCTGTACCCTAAATCTTACCATTCGCTAACCCTAACCCTATGTCTAAACCTAACCCTAACCCCAACCCGTACCCTAATCCATACACTAACACTAACCTGTGCCCTAACATGAACCCTGACCCTAACTTGTTTCCATAAGCTCACCTGTACACTAAATGTTACCTATTCGCTAACCCTAACCCCACCCCTACACCTAAACATAACCCCAACCCTACACCTTTCCCTAACCCATACCCTAATCCTAACCCGTACACTAACACTAACCCGTGCCCTAACACGTACCCTGACCCTAACACTTTTCCGTATCCTCTCCAGTACCCTAAATCTTACCGTTCGCTAAACCTAGCCCTTTCCCTAAACAGAACGCTAACACCAACCTGACACCATACCCTAACCCATACACTGATCTTAACCCATACACCAAAATTAAGCAATTCCCTCACATGTACTTTGACACTAACACGTTTCCGTACCCTCCTGTGTACCGTAAACCTTACCTGTTCGCTAACACTTACCCTAGGTCTAAGCCTAACACTATCCACAACCCTACACAAAATCCTAACCCATACCCTAATCCTAATCCGTACAATAACACTAACCTGTGCCCTAACACCAAGCCTGACCCTAACTCGTTTCCATATGCTTACCTGTACCCTAAATATTACCTATTCGCTAACCCTAACCCTAACACTAACCCTAACCCCAATCCTACACCTTACCCTAATCCGTACTGTAATCCTAACCCGTACCCTAATACTAATCCGTGCCCTGACACGTACACAGACCGTGACACTTTTCTGTACCCTCACCTGTACCCTAAGCCTTACATTTCGCTAACCCTAACCCTAGCCCTAAAGCTAAATCTAACTCCAACCCTACACCTTACCCTAACACGTACACTAATCTTAAACCTTAAACTAACACTAACCCATTCCCGCATATGTATTTTGACCCTAAAACATTTCCGTACCCTCCCCTGTAACCTAAAAATTACCCGGTCGCTAACCCTAACCCTAGCTCTAAACCTAACCCTAACGCCAACCCTACATCTTACCCTAACCCATACACTAATCCTAAACCGTACACTAACACTAACCAGTGCCCTGAAACGTACCCTGACCCTAACACTTTTCCATACCCTCAGCTGTACGCTAAACCTAATCGTTAGCTAACCCTAACTGTAGACTTAAACCTAACCCTAACACCAACCCTACACCTTATTCTAACCCGTACCCTATTTTTAACCCCTACACTAACACTAACCCATGCCCTCACACGTAATTGGACACTAACACGTCTCCATACACTCACATGTACCATAAGCCTTAACTGTTCGCTAAGCCTATCCCTAACCCTAACGCCAACCCTAACCATTACCCTAACCCATACCCTAATCCTAACCACACATTAACACTAACACGTTTTCTAACACATAACCTGACCCAAACGCTTTTCCGTACCCTCAACTGTACCCTAAAACTTACCCGTTCGCCAACCCTAAGCCTAGCCCTAAACCTAACCCTAACCACAACCCCACACCTTACCCTAAACTCTACGCTAATCCTGACACGTACACTAACACTAACAGGTGTCCTAACATATACCCTGACCCTAAAAGTTTTCCGTACCCTCACCTGTACCCTAAACCTTACTGGTTCGCTAACCGTAACCTTAGCCCTAAACATAATGCTAACACCAACCCTACACCATACCCTAACCCGTACACTAATCTTAACCCGTACACCAAAATTATGCAATGCCCTCACACGTACTTTGACACTAACACGTTTCCGTACACTCATATACCATAAAACTAACCTGTTCGCTAACCCTAACCCTAGCCCTAAACTTAACCCTAAACTCAACCCTACACATTTCCCTAACCCGTACCCTAATCCTAACCCATACACTAGCACTACACGTGCCCTAACAGGTACCCTGACCGTAACACTTTTCTGTACACTCACCTGTACCCTAAACCATACCGTTTGCTATCCTTAACCCTAGACCTAAACGTAAACCTTACCCCATCCATAAACCTTTCCGTAAAACGTACCCAATCCTAACCAGTACCCTAACACTAATCCGTGCCCTAACATGTACCCTGATCCTAACACGTTTCTGGACCATCACCTGTAACCTAAACCTTACATTTCGCTAACCCTAACCATAGCCCTAAACCTAACCCTAAACCCAACCCTACCCATTACCCTAACCCATACCGTAATCCTAACCAGTACACTAATACTAATCCGTGCCCTGAAACGTAACCTGAGCCTAACACTTTTCTGTACCCTCACCTGTACCCTAAACTTTACCGTTCACAAACCCGAAACATACCCCTAAACCAAGCCCTAACACCAACCCAACACCTTACCATAAACCGTACCCTAATCCTATCCCGTACACAAACAATAATCCATGCCCTGACATGTACCCTGCCTCTAACTCTTTACCCTACTCTCTCCTGTACCCTAAATCTTACCGTTTGCTAACCCTAACCCTAGCCCTAAAGCTAAATCTAACTACAACCCTACACCTTACCCTAACATGTACACTAATCTTAATGCATACACTAACACTAACCCATTCCCTCACACTTACTTTGACACTAAAACATTTCCTTACCCTCACCTGTAACCTAAACCTTACTCGTTCGCTCACCCTAACCCTAGCCCTAACACTAAACATAACGCCAACCCTATCCATTAGCCTAACCCTTACCCTAATTCTAACCCGTACACTAACACTAATCCGTACCCTAACATTTACCCTGACCCTTACACTTTTCCATACCCACGCCTGAACCCTAAATCTTACCATTCACTAACCCTAACCCTAGGTCTAAACCTAACCCTAAACCCAAGCCCAACCCTACACCTAACTCTAACATGTACACTAATCCTAATCCTTAAACTAACACTAACCTGTGCCCTAACACGAACCCTGACCCTAACTCATTTCCATACGCTCACCTGTACTCTAATGTTACCTATTCGCTAACCCTAACACTAGCCCTAAACCTAAACCTAACCCCAACCCTACACCTTACCCTAACCCATACCCTAATCATAACCCATACACTAACACTAACTCGTGCCCTAACACCTACCCTAACCCTACCCCTAACCCTAACCCTAACACTAACCCTAAACTTTACCATTTGTTAACCATAACCGTAGCCCCAAACCTAAACCTAACTACAAACCTACTCCTAACACATACACTAATCTTAACCCATACACTAACACTAACGCAATACCACACACGTACTTTGACAATAAAACATTTCCATATGGTCAGCTGTAACCTAAACCTTACCCGTTCACTAAACTTAACCCTACCCCTAACACTAACCATAACGCCAACCCTACCAATGACCCTAACCCGTACCCTAATCCTAACCTGTAAACCCACACTAACCCCTGCCCTAACACGTACCCTGACCCTAACACTTTTCCGTAACCTCACCTGTACCCTAAACCTTACCGTTCGCTAACCCTAACCCTAAACCTAGACGAAACCCCAACCGTACACCTTACCCTAACCCGTAAGCTAATCCTAAGCCATACACTAACACTGACACGTGTCCTAACACATACACAAACCCTAACACTTTTCTGTACCATCACCTGTACCCTAAACCTGACATTTGGCTAACCCTAACCCTAGCCATAAAGCTAACCCTAAGCCCAACCCTAAACCTTACCTAAACCGTACCCTAATCCTAACCAGTATACTACTACTAAGCCATGCCCTGACATGTACCCTGACCCTAACGCTTTTCCATAACCTCACCGGTACCCTAAACCTTACCCATTCGCTAACCCTAACCCTAGCCCTAGCCCTAACCCTAACGCCAACCCTACTACTTACCCTAACCCGTACCCTAATCCCAACCCATACACTATCACTAACCCATGTCCTAACACGTACCTTGACCCGAACACTTTTCCGTATCCTCTCCTGTACCCAAAACCTTACCGTTCACTAACCCTAACCCTAGCCCTAAACATAACGCTAACACCAACCTTACAGCATACCCTAACCCGTACACTAAACTTAACCCGTACAAAAAAACGAACCCATGCCCTCACATGTACTTTGACACTAACACATTTCCGTACCCTCCCGTGTACCGTAAACCTTACCCATTTGCTAACTCTAACTGTAGGCCTAACCCTAACCATAACACCAACCCTACCCATTTCCCTAACCCGTACCCTAATCCTTACCCATACACTAACACTAATCCATGCCCTAACACGTACCCTGACCCTAACACTTTTCCATACCCACTCCTGTACCCTAAATCTTACCATTCGCTAACCCTAACCCTATGTCTAAACCTAACCCTAACCCCAACCCTACACCTAACCCTAACCCGTACCCTAATCCATACACTAACACTAACCTGTGCCCTAACATGAACCCTGACCCTAACTTGTTTCCATAAGCTCACCTGTACCCTAAATGTTACCTATTCGCTAACCCTAACCCCACCCCTACACCTAAACATAACCCCAACCCTACACGTTTCCCTAACCCATACCCTAATCCTAACCCGTACACTAACACTAACCCGTGCCCTAACACGTACCCTGACCCTAACACTTTTCCGTATCCTCTCCAGTACCCTAAATCTTACCGTTCGCTAAACCTAGCCCTTTCCCTAAACAGAACGCTAACACCAACCTGACACCATACCCTAACCCATACACTGATCTTAACCCATACACCAAAATTAAGCAATTCCCTCACATGTACTTTGACACTAACACGTTTCCGTACCCTCCTGTGTACCGTAAACCTTACCTGTTCGCTAACACTTACCCTAGGTCTAAGCCTAACACTATCCACAACCCTACACAAAATCCTAACCCATACCCTAATCCTAATCCGTACAATAACACTAACCTGTGCCCTAACACCAAGCCTGACCCTAACTCGTTTCCATATGCTTACCTGTACCCTAAATATTACCTATTCGCTAACCCTAACCCTAACACTAACCCTAACCCCAATCCTACACCTTACCCTAATCCGTACTGTAATCCTAACCCGTACCCTAATACTAATCCGTGCCCTGACACGTACACAGACCGTGACACTTTTCTGTACCCTCACCTGTACCCTAAGCCTTACATTTCGCTAACCCTAACCCTAGCCCTAAAGCTAAATCTAACTCCAACCCTACACCTTACCCTAACACGTACACTAATCTTAAACCTTAAACTAACACTAACCCATTCCCGCATATGTATTTTGACCCTAAAACATTTCCGTACCCTCCCCTGTAACCTAAAAATTACCCGGTCGCTAACCCTAACCCTAGCTCTAAACCTAACCCTAACGCCAACCCTACATCTTACCCTAACCCATACACTAATCCTAAACCGTACACTAACACTAACCAGTGCCCTGAAACGTACCCTGACCCTAACACTTTTCCATACCCTCAGCTGTACGCTAAACCTAATCGTTAGCTAACCCTAACTGTAGACTTAAACCTAACCCTAACACCAACCCTACACCTTATTCTAACCCGTACCCTATTTTTAACCCCTACACTAACACTAACCCATGCCCTCACACGTAATTTGACACAAACACGTCTCCATACACTCACATGTACCATAAGCCTTAACTGTTCGCTAAGCCTATCCCTAACCCTAACGCCAACCCTAACCATTACCCTAACCCATACCCTAATCCTAACCACACATTAACACTAACACGTTTCCTAACACATAACCTGACCCAAACGCTTTTCCGTACCCTCAACTGTACCCTAAAACTTACCCGTTCGCCAACCCTAAGCCTAGCCCTAAACCTAACCCTAACCACAACCCCACACCTTACCCTAAACTCTACGCTAATCCTGACACGTACACTAACACTAACAGGTGTCCTAACATATACCCTGACCCTAAAAGTTTTCCGTACCCTCACCTGTACCCTAAACCTTACTGGTTCGCTAACCGTAACCTTAGCCCTAAACATAATGCTAACACCAACCCTACACCATACCCTAACCCGTACACTAATCTTAACCCGTACACCAAAATTATGCAATGCCCTCACACGTACTTTGACACTAACACGTTTCCGTACACTCATGTACCATAAAACTTACCTGTTCGCTAACCCTAACCCTAGCCCTAAACTTAACCCTAACCTCAACTCTACACATTTCCCTAACCCGTACCCTAATCCTAACCCATACACTAGCACTACACGTGCCCTAACAGGTACCCTGACCGTAACACTTTTCTGTACACTCACCTGTACCCTAAACCATACCGTGTGCTATCCTTAACCCTAGACCTAAACGTAAACCTTACCCCATCCCTAAACCTTACCCTAACGCGTACCCAATCCTAACCAGTACCCTAACACTAATCCGTGCCCTAACATGTACCCTGATCCTAACACGTTTCTGGACCATCACCTGTAACCTAAACCTTACATTTCGCTAACCCTAACCATAGCCCTAAACCTAACCCTAAACCCAACCCTACCCATTACCCTAACCCATACCGTAATCCTAACCAGTACACTAATACTAATCCGTGCCCTGAAACGTAACCTGAGCCTAACACTTTTCTGTACCCTCACCTGTACCCTAAACTTTACCGTTCACAAACCCGAAACATACCCCTAAACCAAGCCCTAACACCAACCCAACACCTTACCATAAACCGTACCCTAATCCTATCCCATACACAAACACTAATCCATGCCATGACACGTACCCTGCCTCTAACTCTTTACCCTACTCTCTCCTGTACCCTAAATCTTACCGTTTGCTAACCCTAACCCTAGCCCTAAAGCTAAATCTAACTACAACCCTACACCTTACCCTAACATGTACACTAATCTTAATGCATACACTAACACTAACCCATTCCCTCACACTTACTTTGACACTAAAACATTTCCTTACCCTCACCTGTAACCTAAACCTTACTCGTTCGCTCACCCTAACCCTAGCCCTAACACTAAACATAACGCCAACCCTATCCATTAGCCTAACCCGTACCCTAATTCTAACCCATACACTAACACTAATCTGTGCCCTAACATTTACCCTGACCCTTACACTTTTCCATACCCACGCCTGAACCCTAAATCTTACCATTCACTAACCCTAAGCCTAGGTCTAAACCTAACCCTAAACCCAAGCCCAACCCTTCACCTAACTCTAACATGTACACTAATCCTAATCCTTAAACTAACACTAACCTGTGCCCTAACACGAACCCTGACCCTAACTCATTTCCATACGCTCACCTGTACTCTAATGTTACCTATTCGCTAACCCTAACACTAGCCCTAAACCTAAACCTAACCCCAACCCTACACCTTACCCTAACCCATACCCTAATCATAACCCATACACTAACACTAACTCGTGCCCTAACACCTACCCTAACCCTACCCCTAACCCTAACCCTAACACTAACCCTAAACTTTACCATTTGTTAACCATAACCGTAGCCCCAAACCTAAACCTAACTACAAACCTACTCCTAACACATACACTAATCTTAACCCATACACTAACACTAACGCAATACCACACACGTACTTTGACAATAAAACATTTCCATATGGTCAGCTGTAACCTAAACCTTACCCGTTCACTAAACTTAACCCTACCCCTAACACTAACCATAACGCCAACCCTACCAATTACCCTAACCCGTACCCTAATCCTAACCTGTAAACCCACACTAACCCCTGCCCTAACACGTACCCTGACCCTAACACTTTTCCGTAACCTCACCTGTACCCTAAACCTTACCGTTCGCTAACCCTAACCCTAAACCTAGACGAAACCCCAACCGTACACCTTACCCTAACCCGTAAGCTAATCCTAAGCCATACACTAACACTGACACGTGTCCTAACACATACACAAACCCTAACACTTTTCTGTACCATCACCTGTACCCTAAACCTGACATTTGGCTAACCCTAACCCTAGCCATAAAGCTAACCCTAAGCCCAACCCTAAACCTTACCTAAACCGTACCCAAATCCTAACCAGTATACTACTACTAAGCCATGCCCTGACATGTACCCTGACCCTAACGCTTTTCCATAACCTCACCGGTACCCTAAACCTTACCCATTCGCTAACCCTAACCCTAGCCCTAGCCCTAACCCTAACGCCAACCCTACTACTTACCCTAACCCGTACCCTAATCCCAACCCATACACTATCACTAACCCATGTCCTAACACGTACCTTGACCCGAACACTTTTCCGTATCCTCTCCTGTACCCAAAATCTTACCGTTCACTAACCCTAACCCTAGCCCTAAACATAACGCTAACACCAACCTTACAGCATACCCTAACCCGTACACTAAACTTAACCCGTACAAAAACACGAACCCATGCCCTCACATGTACTTTGACACTAACACATTTCCGTACCCTCCTGTGTACCGTAAACCTTACCCGTTTGCTAACTCTAACTGTAGGCCTAACCCTAACCATAACACCAACCCTACCCATTTCCCTAACCCGTACCCTAATCCTTACCCATACACTAACACTAATCCATGCCCTAACACGTACCCTGACCCTAACACTTTTCCATACCCACTCCTGTACCCTAAATCTTACCATTCGCTAACCCTAACCCTATGTCTAAACCTAAACCTAACCCCAACCCTACACCTAACCCTAACCCGTACCCTAATCCATACACTAACACTAACCTGTGCCCTAACATGAACCCTGACCCTAACTTGTTTCCATAAGCTCACCTGTACCCTAAATGTTACCTATTCGCTAACCCTAACCCCACCCCTACACCTAAACATAACCCCAACCCTACACCTTTCCCTAACCCATACCCTAATCCTAACCCGTACACTAACACTAACCCGTGCCCTAACACGTACCCTGACCCTAACACTTTTCCGTATCCTCTCCAGTACCCTAAATCTTACCGTTCGCTAAACCTAGCCCTTTCCCTAAACAGAACGCTAACACCAACCTGACACCATACCCTAACCCATACACTGATCTTAACCCATACACCAAAATTAAGCAATTCCCTCACATGTACTTTGACACTAACACGTTTCCGTACCCTCCTGTGTACCGTAAACCTTACCTGTTCGCTAACACTTACCCTAGGTCTAAGCCTAACACTATCCACAAGCC
Source organism: Mesoplodon mirus (assembly GCF_964341445.2). NCBI lineage: Eukaryota > Metazoa > Chordata > Mammalia > Artiodactyla > Ziphiidae > Mesoplodon > Mesoplodon mirus. Next base: position 2,183,503 of record NC_138996.1, read on the forward strand.
TACACAAAATCCTAACCCATACCCTAATCCTAATCCGTACAATAACACTAACCTGTGCCCTAACACCAAGCCTGACCCTAACTCGTTTCCATATGCTTACCTGTACCCTAAATATTACCTATTCGCTAACCCTAACCCTAACACTAACCCTAACCCCAATCCTACACCTTACCCTAATCCGTACTGTAATCCTAACCCGTACCCTAATACTAATCCGTGCCCTGACACGTACACAGACCGTGACACTTTTCTGTACCCTCACCTGTACCCTAAGCCTTACATTTCGCTAACCCTAACCCTAGCCCTAAAGCTAAATCTAACTCCAACCCTACACCTTACCCTAACACGTACACTAATCTTAAACCTTAAACTAACACTAACCCATTCCCGCATATGTATTTGGACCCTAAAACATTTCCGTACCCTCCCCTGTAACCTAAAAATTACCCGGTCGCTAACCCTAACCCTAGCTCTAAACCTAACCCTAACGCCAACCCTACATCTTACCCTAACCCATACACTAATCCTAAACCGTACACTAACACTAACCAGTGCCCTGAAACGTACCCTGACCCTAACACTTTTCCATACCCTCAGCTGTACGCTAAACCTAATCGTTAGCTAACCCTAACTGTAGACTTAAACCTAACCCTAACACCAACCCTACACCTTATTCTAACCCGTACCCTATTTTTAACCCCTACACTAACACTAACCCATGCTCTCACACGTAATTTGACACTAACACGTCTCCATACACTCACATGTACCATAAGCCTTAACTGTTCGCTAAGCCTATCCCTAAACCTAACGCCAACCCTAACCATTACCCTAACCCATACCCTAATCCTAACCACACATTAACACTAACACGTTTCCTAACACATAACCTGACCCAAACGCTTTTCCGTACCCTCAACTGTACCCTAAAACTTACCCGTTCGCCAACCCTAAGCCTAGCCCTAAACCTAACCCTAACCACAACCCCACACCTTACCCTAAACTCTACGCTAATCCTGACACGTACACTAACACTAACAGGTGTCCTAACATATACCCTGACCCTAAAAGTTTTCCGTACCCTCACCTGTACCCTAAACCTTACTGGTTCGCTAACCGTAACCTTAGCCCTAAACATAATGCTAACACCAACCCTACACCATACCCTAACCCGTACACTAATCTTAACCCGTACACCAAAATTATGCAATGCCCTCACACGTACTTTGACACTAACACGTTTCCGTACACTCATGTACCATAAAACTTACCTGTTCGCTAACCCTAACCCTAGCCCTAAACTTAACCCTAACCTCAACCCTACACATTTCCCTAACCCGTACCCTAATCCTAACCCATACACTAGCACTACACGTGCCCTAACAGGTACCCTGACCGTAACACTTTTCTGTACACTCACCTGTACCCTAAACCATACCGTGTGCTATCCATAACCCTAGACCTAAACGTAAACCTTACCCCATCCCTAAACCTTTCCCTAAAGTGTACCCAATCCTAACCAGTACCCTAACACTAATCCGTGCCCTAACATGTACCCTGATCCTAACACGTTTCTGGACCATCACCTGTAACCTAAACCTTACATTTCGCTAACCCTAACCATAGCCCTAAACCTAACCCTAAACCCAACCCTACCCATTACCCTAACCCATACCGTAATCCTAACCAGTACACTAATACTAATCCGTGCCCTGAAACGTAACCTGAGCCTAACACTTTTCTTTACCCTCACCTGTACCCTAAACTTTACCGTTCACAAACCCGAAACATACCCCTAAACCAAGCCCTAACACCAACCCAACACCTTACCATAAACCGTACCCTAATCCTATCCCGAACACAAACACTAATCCATGCCCTGACACGTACCCTGCCTCTAACTCTTTACCCTACTCTCTCCTGTACCCTAAATCTTACCGTTTGCTAACCCTAACCCTAGCCCTAAAGCTAAATCTAACTACAACCCTACACCTTACCCTAACATGTACACTAATCTTAATGCATACACTAACACTATCCCATTCCCTCACACTTACTTTGACACTAAAACATTTCCTTACCCTCACCTGTAACCTAAACCTTACTCGTTCGCTCACCCTAACCCTAGCCCTAACACTAAACATAACGCCAACCCTATCCATTAGCCTAACCCGTACCCTAATTCTAACCCGTACACTAACACTAATCCGTGCCCTAACATTTACCCTGACCCTTACACTTTTCCATACCCACGCCTGAACCCTAAATCTTACCATTCACTAACCCTAACCCTAGGTCTAAACCTATCCCTAAACCCAAGCCCAACCCTACACCTAACTCTAACATGTACACTAATCCTAATCCTTAAACTAACACTAACCTGTGCCCTAACACGAACCCTGACCCTAACTCATTTCCATACGCTCACCTGTACTCTAATGTTACCTATTCGCTAACCCTAACACTAGCCCTAAACCTAAACCTAACCCCAACCCTACACCTTACCCTAACCCATACCCTAATCATAACCCATACACTAACACTAACTCGTGCCCTAACACCTACCCTAACCCTACCCCTAACCCTAACCCTAACACTAACCCTAAACTTTACCATTTGTTAACCATAACCGTAGCCCCAAACCTAAACCTAACTACAAACCTACTCCTAACACATACACTAATCTTAACCCATACACTAACACTAACGCAATACCACACACGTACTTTGACAATAAAACATTTCCATATGGTCAGCTGTAACCTAAACCTTACCCGTTCACTAAACTTAACCCTACCCCTAACACTAACCATAACGCCAACCCTACCAATTACCCTAACCCGTACCCTAATCCTAACCTGTAAACCCACACTAACCCCTGCCCTAACACGTACCCTGACCCTAACACTTTTCTGTACCCTCACCTGTACCCTAAACTTTACCGTTCACAAACCCGAAACATACCCCTAAACCAAGCCCTAACACCAACCCAACACCTTACCATAAACCGTACCCTAATCCTATCCCGTACACAAACACTAATCCATGCCCTGACACGTACCCTGCCTCTAACTCTTTACCCTACTCTCTCCTGTACCCTAAATCTTACCGTTTGCTAACCCTAACCCTAGCCCTAAAGCTAAATCTAACTACAACCCTACACCTTACCCTAACATGTACACTAATCTTAATGCATACACTAACACTATCCCATTCCCTCACACTTACTTTGACACTAAAACATTTCCTTACCCTCACCTGTAACCTAAACCTTACTCGTTCGCTCACCCTAACCCTAGCCCTAACACTAAACATAACGCCAACCCTATCCATTAGCCTAACCCGTACCCTAATTCTAACCCGTACACTAACACTAATCCGTGCCCTAACATTTACCCTGACCCTTACACTTTTCCATACCCACGCCTGAACCCTAAATCTTACCATTCACTAACCCTAACCCTAGGTCTAAACCTATCCCTAAACCCAAGCCCAACCCTACACCTAACTCTAACATGTACACTAATCCTAATCCTTAAACTAACACTAACCTGTGCCCTAACACGAACCCTGACCCTAACTCATTTCCATACGCTCACCTGTACTCTAATGTTACCTATTCGCTAACCCTAACACTAGCCCTAAACCTAAACCTAACCCCAACCCTACACCTTACCCTAACCCATACCCTAATCATAACCCATACACTAACACTAACTCGTGCCCTAACACCTACCCTAACCCTACCCCTAACCCTAACCCTAACACTAACCCTAAACTTTACCATTTGTTAACCATAACCGTAGCCCCAAACCTAAACCTAACTACAAACCTACTCCTAACACATACACTAATCTTAACCCATACACTAACACTAACGCAATACCACACACGTACTTTGACAATAAAACATTTCCATATGGTCAGCTGTAACCTAAACCTTACCCGTTCACTAAACTTAACCCTACCCCTAACACTAACCATAACGCCAACCCTACCAATTACCCTAACCCGTACCCTAATCCTAACCTGTAAACCCACACTAACCCCTGCCCTAACACGTACCCTGACCCTAACACTTTTCCGTAACCTCACCTGTACCCTAAACCTTACCGTTCGCTAACCCTAACCCTAAACCTAGACGAAACCCCAACCGTACACCTTACCCTAACCCGTAAGCTAATCCTAAGCCATACACTAACACTGACACGTGTCCTAACACATACACAAACCCTAACACTTTTCTGTACCATCACCTGTACCCTAAACCTGACATTTGGCTAACCCTAACCCTAGCCATAAAGCTAACCCTAAGCCCAACCCTAAACCTTACCCAAACCGTACCCTAATCCTAACCAGTATACTACTACTAAGCCATGCCCTGACATGTACCCTGACCCTAACGCTTTTCCATAACCTCACCGGTACCCTAAACCTTACCCATTCGCTAACCCTAACCCTAGCCCTAGCCCTAACCCTAACGCCAACCCTACTACTTACCCTAACCCGTACCCTAATCCCAACCCATACACTATCACTAACCCATGTCCTAACACGTACCTTGACCCGAACACTTTTCCGTATCCTCTCCTGTACCCAAAATCTTACCGTTCACTAACCCTAACCCTAGCCCTAAACATAACGCTAACACCAACCTTACAGCATACCCTAACCCGTACACTAAACTTAACCCGTACAAAAAAACGAACCCATGCCCTCACATGTACTTTGACACTAACACATTTCCGTACCCTCCCGTGTACCGTAAACCTTACCCGTTTGCTAACTCTAACCGTAGGCCTAACCCTAACCATAACACCAACCCTACCCATTTCCCTAACCCGTACCCTAATCCTTACCCATACACTAACACTAATCCATGCCCTAACACGTACCCTGACCCTAACACTTTTCCATACCCACTCCTGTACCCTAAATCTTACCATTCGCTAACCCTAACCCTATGTCTAAACCTAACCCTAACCCCAACCCTACACCTAACCCTAACCCGTACCCTAATCCATACACTAACACTAACCTGTGCCCTAACATGAACCCTGACCCTAACTTGTTTCCATAAGCTCACCTGTACCCTAAATGTTACCTATTCGCTAACCCTAACCCCACCCCTACACCTAAACATAACCCCAACCCTACACCTTTCCCTAACCCATACCCTAATCCTAACCCGTACACTAACACTAACCCGTGCCCTAACACGTACCCTGACCCTAACACTTTTCCGTATCCTCTCCAGTACCCTAAATCTTACCGTTCGCTAAACCTAGCCCTTTCCCTAAACAGAACGCTAACACCAACCTGACACCATACCCTAACCCATACACTGATCTTAACCCATACACCAAAATTAAGCAATTCCCTCACATGTACTTTGACACTAACACGTTTCCGTACCCTCCTGTGTACCGTAAACCTTACCTGTTCGCTAACACTTACCCTAGGTCTAAGCCTAACACTATCCACAAGCCTACACAAAATCCTAACCCATACCCTAATCCTAATCCGTACAATAACACTAACCTGTGCCCTAACACCAAGCCTGACCCTAACTCGTTTCCATATGCTTACCTGTACCCTAAATATTACCTATTCGCTAACCCTAACCCTAACACTAACCCTAACCCCAATCCTACACCTTACCCTGATCCGTACTGTAATCCTAACCCGTACCCTAATACTAATCCGTGCCCTGACACGTACACAGACCGTGACACTTTTCTGTACCCTCACCTGTACCCTAAGCCTTACATTTCGCTAACCCTAACCCTAGCCCTAAAGCTAAATCTAACTCCAACCCTACACCTTACCCTAACACGTACACTAATCTTAAACCTTAAACTAACACTAACCCATTCCCGCATATGTATTTTGACCCTAAAACATTTCCGTACCCTCCCCTGTAACCTAAAAATTACCCGGTCGCTAACCCTAACCCTAGCTCTAAACCTAACCCTAACGCCAACCCTACATCTTACCCTAACCCATACACTAATCCTAAACCGTACACTAACACTAACCAGTGCCCTGAAACGTACCCTGACCCTAACACTTTTCCATACCCTCAGCTGTACGCTAAACCTAATCGTTAGCTAACCCTAACTGTAGACTTAAACCTAACCCTAACACCAACCCTACACCTTATTCTAAACCGTACCCTATTTTTAACCCCTACACTAACACTAACCCATGCCCTCACACGTAATTTGACACTAACACGTCTCCATACACTCACATGTACCATAAGCCTTAACTGTTCGCTAAGCCTATCCCTAACCCTAACGCCAACCCTAACCATTACCCTAACCCATACCCTAATCCTAACCACACATTAACACTAACACGTTTCCTAACACATAACCTGACCCAAACGCTTTTCCGTACCCTCAACTGTACCCTAAAACTTACCCGTTCGCCAACCCTAAGCCTAGCCCTAAACCTAACCCTAACCACAACCCCACACCTTACCCTAAACTCTACGCTAATCCTGACACGTACACTAACACTAACAGGTGTCCTAACATATACCCTGACCCTAAAAGTTTTCCGTACCCTCACCTGTACCCTAAACCTTACTGGTTCGCTAACCGTAACCTTAGCCCTAAACATAATGCTAACACCAACCCTACACCATACCCTAACCCGTACACTAATCTTAACCCGTACACCAAAATTATGCAATGCCCTCACACGTACTTTGACACTAACACGTTTCTGTACACTCATGTACCATAAAACTTACCTGTTCGCTAACCCTAACCCTAGCCCTAAACTTAACCCTAACCTCAACCCTACACATTTCCCTAACCCGTACCCTAATCCTAACCCATACACTAGCACTACACGTGCCCTAACAGGTACCCTGACCGTAAAACTTTTCTGTACACTCACCTGTACCCTAAACCATACCGTGTGCTATCCTTAACCCTAGACCTAAACGTAAACCTTACCCCATCCCTAAACCTTTCCCTAAAGCGTACCCAATCCTAACCAGTACCCTAACACTAATCCGTGCCCTAACATGTACCCTGATCCTAACACGTTTCTGGACCATCACCTGTAACCTAAACCTTACATTTCGCTAACCCTAACCATAGCCCTAAACCTAACCCTAAACCCAACCCTACCCATTACCCTAACCCATACCGTAATCCTAACCAGTACACTAATACTAATCCGTGCCCTGAAACGTAACCTGAGCCTAACACTTTTCTGTACCCTCACCTGTACCCTAAACTTTACCGTTCACAAACCCGAAACATACCCCTAAACCAAGCCCTAACACCAACCCAACACCTTACCATAAACCGTACCCTAATCCTATCCCGTACACAAACACTAATCCATGCCCTGACACGTACCCTGCCTCTAACTCTTTACCCTACTCTCTCCTGTACCCTAAATCTTACCGTTTGCTAACCCTAACCCTAGCCCTAAAGCTAAATCTAACTACAACCCTACACCTAACCCTACACCTTACACTAATCTTAATGCATACACTAACACTATCCCATTCCCTCACACTTACTTTGACACTAAAACATTTCCTTACCCTCACCTGTAACCTAAACCTTACTCGTTCGCTCACCCTAACCCTAGCCCTAACACTAAACATAACGCCAACCCTATCCATTAGCCTAACCCTTACCCTAATTCTAACCCGTACACTAACACTAATCCGTGCCCTAACATTTACCCTGACCCTTACACTTTTCCATACCCACGCCTGAACCCTAAATCTTACCATTCACTAACCCTAACCCTAGGTCTAAACCTATCCCTAAACCCAAGCCCAACCCTACACCTAACTCTAACATGTACACTAATCCTAATCCTTAAACTAACACTAACCTGTGCCCTAACACGAACCCTGACCCTAACTCATTTCCATACGCTCACCTGTACTCTAATGTTACCTATTCGCTAACCCTAACACTAGCCCTAAACCTAAACCTAACCCCAACCCTACACCTTACCCTAACCCATACCCTAATCATAACCCATACACTAACACTAACTCGTGCCCTAACACCTACCCTAACCCTACCCCTAACCCTAACCCTAACACTAACCCTAAACTTTACCATTTGTTAACCATAACCGTAGCCCCAAACCTAAACCTAACTACAAACCTACTCCTAACACATACACTAATCTTAACCCATACACTAACACTAACGCAATACCACACACGTACTTTGACAATAAAACATTTCCATATGGTCAGCTGTAACCTAAACCTTACCCGTTCACTAAACTTAACCCTACCCCTAACACTAACCATAACGCCAACCCTACCAATTACCCTAACCCGTACCCTAATCCTAACCTGTAAACCCACACTAACCCCTGCCCTAACACGTACCCTGACCCTAACACTTTTCCGTAACCTCACCTGTACCCTAAACCTTACCGTTCGCTAACCCTAACCCTAAACCTAGACGAAACCCCAACCGTACACCTTACCCTAACCCGTAAGCTAATCCTAAGCCATACACTAACACTGACACGTGTCCTAACACATACACAAACCCTAACACTTTTCTGTACCATCACCTGTACCCTAAACCTGACATTTGGCTAACCCTAACCCTAGCCATAAAGCTAACCCTAAGCCCAACCCTAAACCTTACCCAAACCGTACCCTAATCCTAACCAGTATACTACTACTAAGCCATGCCCTGACATGTACCCTGACCCTAACGCTTTTCCATAACCTCACCGGTACCCTAAACCTTACCCATTCGCTAACCCTAACCCTAGCCCTAGCCCTAACCCTAACGCCAACCCTACTACTTACCCTAACCCGTACCCTAATCCCAACCCATACACTATCACTAACCCATGTCCTAACACGTACCTTGACCCGAACACTTTTCCGTATCCTCTCCTGTACCCAAAATCTTACCGTTCACTAACCCTAACCCTAGCCCTAAACATAACGCTAACACCAACCTTACAGCATACCCTAACCCGTACACTAAACTTAACCCGTACAAAAAAACGAACCCATGCCCTCACATGTACTTTGACACTAACACATTTCCGTACCCTCCCGTGTACCGTAAACCTTACCCGTTTGCTAACTCTAACTGTAGGCCTAACCCTAACCATAACACCAACCCTACCCATTTCCCTAACCCGTACCCTAATCCTTACCCATACACTAACACTAATCCATGCCCTAACACGTACCCTGACCCTAACACTTTTCCATACCCACTCCTGTACCCTAAATCTTACCATTCGCTAACCCTAACCCTATGTCTAAACCTAACCCTAACCCCAACCCTACACCTAACCCTAACCCGTACCCTAATCCATACACTAACACTAACCTGTGCCCTAACATGAACCCTGACCCTAACTTGTTTCCATAAGCTCACCTGTACCCTAAATGTTACCTATTCGCTAACCCTAACCCCACCCCTACACCTAAACATAACCCCAACCCTACACCTTTCCCTAACCCATACCCTAATCCTAACCCGTACACTAACACTAACCCGTGCCCTAACACGTACCCTGACCCTAACACTTTTCCGTATCCTCTCCAGTACCCTAAATCTTACCGTTCGCTAAACCTAGCCCTTTCCCTAAACAGAACGCTAACACCAACCTGACACCATACCCTAACCCATACACTGATCTTAACCCATACACCAAAATTAAGCAATTCCCTCACATGTACTTTGACACTAACACGTTTCCGTACCCTCCTGTGTACCGTAAACCTTACCTGTTCGCTAACACTTACCCTAGGTCTAAGCCTAACACTATCCACAACCCTACACAAAATCCTAACCCATACCCTAATCCTAATCCGTACAATAACACTAACCTGTGCCCTAACACCAAGCCTGACCCTAACTCGTTTCCATATGCTTACCTGTACCCTAAATATTACCTATTCGCTAACCCTAACCCTAACACTAACCCTAACCCCAATCCTACACCTTACCCTAATCCGTACTGTAATCCTAACCCGTACCCTAATACTAATCCGTGCCCTGACACGTACACAGACCGTGACACTTTTCTGTACCCTCACCTGTACCCTAAGCCTTACATTTCGCTAACCCTAACCCTAGCCCTAAAGCTAAATCTAACTCCAACCCTACACCTTACCCTAACACGTACACTAATCTTAAACCTTAAACTAACACTAACCCATTCCCGCATATGTATTTTGACCCTAAAACATTTCCGTACCCTCCCCTGTAACCTAAAAATTACCCGGTCGCTAACCCTAACCCTAGCTCTAAACCTAACCCTAACGCCAACCCTACATCTTACCCTAACCCATACACTAATCCTAAACCGTACACTAACACTAACCAGTGCCCTGAAACGTACCCTGACCCTAACACTTTTCCATACCCTCAGCTGTACGCTAAACCTAATCGTTAGCTAACCCTAACTGTAGACTTAAACCTAACCCTAACACCAACCCTACACCTTATTCTAACCCGTACCCTATTTTTAACCCCTACACTAACACTAACCCATGCCCTCACACGTAATTTGACACTAACACGTCTCCATACACTCACATGTACCATAAGCCTTAACTGTTCGCTAAGCCTATCCCTAACCCTAACGCCAACCCTAACCATTACCCTAACCCATACCCTAATCCTAACCACACATTAACACTAACACGTTTCCTAACACATAACCTGACCCAAACGCTTTTCCGTACCCTCAACTGTACCCTAAAACTTACCCGTTCGCCAACCCTAAGCCTAGCCCTAAACCTAACCCTAACCACAACCCCACACCTTACCCTAAACTCTACGCTAATCCTGACACGTACACTAACACTAACAGGTGTCCTAACATATACCCTGACCCTAAAAGTTTTCCGTACCCTCACCTGTACCCTAAACCTTACTGGTTCGCTAACCGTAACCTTAGCCCTAAACATAATGCTAACACCAACCCTACACCATACCCTAACCCGTACACTAATCTTAACCCGTACACCAAAATTATGCAATGCCCTCACACGTACTTTGACACTAACACGTTTCCGTACACTCATGTACCATAAAACTTACCTGTTCGCTAACCCTAACCCTAGCCCTAAACTTAACCCTAACCTCAACCCTACACATTTCCCTAACCCGTACCCTAATCCTAACCCATACACTAGCACTACACGTGCCCTAACAGGTACCCTGACCGTAACACTTTTCTGTACACTCACCTGTACCCTAAACCATACCGTTTGCTATCCTTAACCCTAGACCTAAACGTAAACCTTACCCCATCCCTAAACCTTTCCCTAAAGCGTACCCAATCCTAACCAGTACCCTAACACTAATCCGTGCCCTAACATGTACCCTGATCCTAACACGTTTCTGGACCATCACCTGTAACCTAAACCTTACATTTCGCTAACCCTAACCATAGCCCTAAACCTAACCCTAAACCCAACCCTACCCATTACCCTAACCCATACCGTAATCCTAACCAGTACACTAATACTAATCCGTGCCCTGAAACGTAACCTGAGCCTAACACTTTTCTGTACCCTCACCTGTACCCTAAACTTTACCGTTCACAAACCCGAAACATACCCCTAAACCAAGCCCTAACACCAACCCAACACCTTACCATAAACCGTACCCTAATCCTATCCCGTACACAAACACTAATCCATGCCCTGACACGTACCCTGCCTCTAACTCTTTACCCTACTCTCTCCTGTACCCTAAATCTTACCGTTTGCTAACCCTAACCCTAGCCCTAAAGCTAAATCTAACTACAACCCTACACCTTACCCTAACATGTACACTAATCTTAATGCATACACTAACACTAACCCATTCCCTCACACTTACTTTGACACTAAAACATTTCCTAACCCTCACCTGTAACCTAAACCTTACTCGTTCGCTCACCCTAACCCTAGACCTAACACTAAACATAACGCCAACCCTATCCATTAGCCTAACCCGTACCCTAATTCTAACCCGTACACTAACACTAATCCGTGCCCTAACATTTACCCTGACCCTTACACTTTTCCATACCCACGCCTGAACCCTAAATCTTACCATTCACTAACCCTAACCCTAGGTCTAAACCTAACCCTAAACCCAAGCCCAACCCTACACCTAACTCTAACATGTACACTAATCCTAATCCTTAAACTAACACTAACCTGTGCCCTAACACGAACCCTGACCCTAACTCATTTCCATACGCTCACCTGTACTCTAATGTTACCTATTCGCTAACCCTAACACTAGCCCTAAACCTAAACCTAACCCCAACCCTACACCTTACCCTAACCCATACCCTAATCATAACCCATACACTAACACTAACTCGTGCCCTAACACCTACCCTAACCCTACCCCTAACCCTAACCCTAACACTAACCCTAAACTTTACCATTTGTTAACCATAACCGTAGCCCCAAACCTAAACCTAACTACAAACCTACTCCTAACACATACACTAATCTTAACCCATACACTAACAATAACGCAATACCACACACGTACTTTGACAATAAAACATTTCCATATGGTCAGCTGTAACCTAAACCTTACCCGTTCACTAAACTTAACCCTACCCCTAACACTAACCATAACGCCAACCCTACCAATTACCCTAACCCGTACCCTAATCCTAACCTGTAAACCCACACTAACCCCTGCCCTAACACGTACCCTGACCCTAACACTTTTCCGTAACCTCACCTGTACCCTAAACCTTACCGTTCGCTAACCCTAACCCTAAACCTAGACGAAACCCCAACCGTACACCTTACCCTAACCCGTAAGCTAATCCTAAGCCATACACTAACACTGACACGTGTCCTAACACATACACAAACCCTAACACTTTTCTGTACCATCACCTGTACCCTAAACCTGACATTTGGCTAACCCTAACCCTAGCCATAAAGCTAACCCTAAGCCCAACCCTAAACCTTACCCAAACCGTACCCTAATCCTAACCAGTATACTACTACTAAGCCATGCCCTGACATGTACCCTGACCCTAATGCTTTTCCATAACCTCACCGGTACCCTAAACCTTACCCATTCGCTAACCCTAACCCTAGCCCTAGCCCTAACCCTAACGCCAACCCTACTACTTACCCTAACCCGTACCCTAATCCCAACCCATACACTATCACTAACCCATGTCCTAACACGTACCTTGACCCGAACACTTTTCCGTATCCTCTCCTGTACCCAAAATCTTACCGTTCACTAACCCTAACCCTAGCCCTAAACATAACGCTAACACCAACCTTACAGCATACCCTAACCCGTACACTAAACTTAACCCGTACAAAAAAACGAACCCATGCCCTCACATGTACTTTGACACTAACACATTTCCGTACCCTCCCGTGTACCGTAAACCTTACCCGTTTGCTAACTCTAACTGTAGGCCTAACCCTAACCATAACACCAACCCTACCCATTTCCCTAACCCGTACCCTAATCCTTACCCATACACTAACACTAATCCATGCCCTAACACGTACCCTGACCCTAACACTTTTCCATACCCACTCCTGTACCCTAAATCTTACCATTCGCTAACCCTAACCCTATGTCTAAACCTAACCCTAACCCCAACCCTACACCTAACCCTAACCCGTACCCTAATCCATACACTAACACTAACCTGTGCCCTAACATGAACCCTGACCCTAACTTGTTTCCATAAGCTCACCTGTACCCTAAATGTTACCTATTCGCTAACCCTAACCCCACCCCTACACCTAAACATAACCCCAACCCTACACCTTTCCCTAACCCATACCCTAATCCTAACCCGTACACTAACACTAACCCGTGCCCTAACACGTACCCTGACCCTAACACTTTTCCGTATCCTCTCCAGTACCCTAAATCTTACCGTTCGCTAAACCTAGCCCTTTCCCTAAACAGAACGCTAACACCAACCTGACACCATACCCTAACCCATACACTGATCTTAACCCATACACCAAAATTAAGCAATTCCCTCACATGTACTTTGACACTAACACGTTTCCGTACCCTCCTGTGTACCGTAAACCTTACCTGTTCGCTAACACTTACCCTAGGTCTAAGCCTAACACTATCCACAAGCCTACACAAAATCCTAACCCATACCCTAATCCTAATCCGTACAATAACACTAACCTGTGCCCTAACACCAAGCCTGACCCTAACTCGTTTCCATATGCTTACCTGTACCCTAAATATTACCTATTCGCTAACCCTAACCCTAACACTAACCCTAACCCCAATCCTACACCTTACCCTAATCCGTACTGTAATCCTAACCCGTACCCTAATACTAATCCGTGCCCTGACACGTACACAGACCGTGACACTTTTCTGTACCCTCACCTGTACCCTAAGCCTTACATTTCGCTAACCCTAACCCTAGCCCTAAAGCTAAATCTAACTCCAACCCTACACCTTACCCTAACACATACACTAATCTTAAACCTTAAACTAACACTAACCCATTCCCGCATATGTATTTTGACCCTAAAACATTTCCGTACCCTCCCCTGTAACCTAAAAATTACCCGGTCGCTAACCCTAACCCTAGCTCTAAACCTAACCCTAACGCCAACCCTACATCTTACCCTAACCCATACACTAATCCTAAACCGTACACTAACACTAACCAGTGCCCTGAAACGTACCCTGACCCTAACACTTTTCCATACCCTCAGCTGTACGCTAAACCTAATCGTTAGCTAACCCTAACTGTAGACTTAAACCTAACCCTAACACCAACCCTACACCTTATTCTAACCCGTACCCTATTTTTAACCCCTACACTAACACTAACCCATGCCCTCACACGTAATTTGACACTAACACGTCTCCATACACTCACATGTACCATAAGCCTTAACTGTTCGCTAAGCCTATCCCTAACCCTAACGCCAACCCTAACCATTACCCTAACCCATACCCTAATCCTAACCACACATTAACACTAACACGTTTCCTAACACATAACCTGACCCAAACGCTTTTCCGTACCCTCAACTGTACCCTAAAACTTACCCGTTCGCCAACCCTAAGCCTAGCCCTAAACCTAACCCTAACCACAACCCCACACCTTACCCTAAACTCTACGCTAATCCTGACACGTACACTAACACTAACAGGTGTCCTAACATATACCCTGACCCTAAAAGTTTTCCGTACCCTCACCTGTACCCTAAACCTTACTGGTTCGCTAACCGTAACCTTAGCCCTAAACATAATGCTAACACCAACCCTACACCATACCCTAACCCGTACACTAATCTTAACCCGTACACCAAAATTATGCAATGCCCTCACACGTACTTTGACACTAACACGTTTCCGTACACTCATGTACCATAAAACTTACCTGTTCGCTAACCCTAACCCTAGCCCTAAACTTAACCCTAACCTCAACCCTACACATTTCCCTAACCCGTACCCTAATCCTAACCCATACACTAGCACTACACGTGCCCTAACAGGTACCCTGACCGTAACACTTTTCTGTACACTCACCTGTACCCTAAACCATACCGTTTGCTATCCTTAACCCTAGACCTAAACGTAAACCTTACCCCATCCCTAAACCTTTCCCTAAAGCGTACCCAATCCTAACCAGTACCCTAACACTAATCCGTGCCCTAACATGTACCCTGATCCTAACACGTTTCTGGACCATCACCTGTAACCTAAACCTTACATTTCGCTAACCCTAACCATAGCCCTAAACCTAACCCTAAACCCAACCCTACCCATTACCCTAACCCATACCGTAATCCTAACCAGTACACTAATACTAATCCGTGCCCTGAAACGTAACCTGAGCCTAACACTTTTCTGTACCCTCACCTGTACCCTAAACTTTACCGTTCACAAACCCGAAACATACCCCTAAACCAAGCCCTAACACCAACCCAACACCTTACCATAAACCGTACCCTAATCCTATCCCGTACACAAACACTAATCCATGCCCTGACACGTACCCTGCCTCTAACTCTTTACCCTACTCTCTCCTGTACCCTAAATCTTACCGTTTGCTAACCCTAACCCTAGCCCTAAAGCTAAATCTAACTACAACCCTACACCTTACCCTAACATGTACACTAATCTTAATGCATACACTAACACTAACCCATTCCCTCACACTTACTTTGACACTAAAACATTTCCTTACCCTCACCTGTAACCTAAACCTTACTCGTTCGCTCACCCTAACCCTAGCCCTAACACTAAACATAACGCCAACCCTATCCATTAGCCTAACCCGTACCCTAATTCTAACCCGTACACTAACACTAATCCGTGCCCTAACATTTACCCTGACCCTTACACTTTTCCATACCCACGCCTGAACCCTAAATCTTACCATTCACTAACCCTAACCCTAGGTCTAAACCTAACCCTAAACCCAAGCCCAACCCTACACCTAACTCTAACATGTACACTAATCCTAATCCTTAAACTAACACTAACCTGTGCCCTAACACGAACCCTGACCCTAACTCATTTCCATACGCTCACCTGTATTCTAATGTTACCTATTCGCTAACCCTAACACTAGCCCTAAACCTAAACCTAACCCCAACCCTACACCTTACCCTAACCCATACCCTAATCATAACCCATACACTAACACTAACTCGTGCCCTAACACCTACCCTAACCCTACCCCTAACCCTAACCCTAACACTAACCCTAAACTTTACCATTTGTTAACCATAACCGTAGCCCCAAACCTAAACCTAACTACAAACCTACTCCTAACACATACACTAATCTTAACCCATACACTAACACTAACGCAATACCACACACGTACTTTGACAATAAAACATTTCCATATGGTCAGCTGTAACCTAAACCTTACCCGTTCACTAAACTTAACCCTACCCCTAACACTAACCATAACGCCAACCCTACCAATTACCCTAACCCGTACCCTAATCCTAACCTGTAAACCCACACTAACCCCTGCCCTAACACATACCCTGACCCTAACACTTTTCCGTAACCTCACCTGTACCCTAAACCTTACCGTTCGCTAACCCTAACCCTAAACCTAGACGAAACCCCAACCGTACACCTTACCCTAACCCGTAAGCTAATCCTAAGCCATACACTAACACTGACACGTGTCCTAACACATACACAAACCCTAACACTTTTCTGTACCATCACCTGTACCCTAAACCTGACATTTGGCTAACCCTAACCCTAGCCATAAAGCTAACCCTAAGCCCAACCCTAAACCTTACCTAAACCGTACCCTAATCCTAACCAGTATACTACTACTAAGCCATGCCCTGACATGTACCCTGACCCTAACGCTTTTCCATAACCTCACCGGTACCCTAAACCTTACCCATTCGCTAACCCTAACCCTAGCCCTAGCCCTAACCCTAACGCCAACCCTACTACTTACCCTAACCCGTACCCTAATCCCAACCCATACACTATCACTAACCCATGTCCTAACACGTACCTTGACCCGAACACTTTTCCGTATCCTCTCCTGTACCCAAAATCTTACCGTTCACTAACCCTAACCCTAGCCCTAAACATAACGCTAACACCAACCTTACAGCATACCCTAACCCGTACACTAAACTTAACCCGTACAAAAAAACGAACCCATGCCCTCACATGTACTTTGACACTAACACATTTCCGTACCCTCCCGTGTACCGTAAACCTTACCCGTTTGCTAACTCTAACTGTAGGCCTAACCCTAACCATAACACCAACCCTACCCATTTCCCTAACCCGTACCCTAATCCTTACCCATACACTAACACTAATCCATGCCCTAACACGTACCCTGACCCTAACACTTTTCCATACCCACTCCTGTACCCTAAATCTTACCATTCGCTAACCCTAACCCTATGTCTAAACCTAACCCTAACCCCAACCCTACACCTAACCCTAACCCGTACCCTAATCCATACACTAACACTAACCTGTGCCCTAACATGAACCCTGACCCTAACTTGTTTCCATAAGCTCACCTGTACCCTAAATGTTACCTATTCGCTAACCCTAACCCCACCCCTACACCTAAACATAACCCCAACCCTACACCTTTCCCTAACCCATACCCTAATCCTAACCCGTACACTAACACTAACCCGTGCCCTAACACGTACCCTGACCCTAACACTTTTCCGTATCCTCTCCAGTACCCTAAATCTTACCGTTCGCTAAACCTAGCCCTTTCCCTAAACAGAACGCTAACACCAACCTGACACCATACCCTAACCCATACACTGATCTTAACCCATACACCAAAATTAAGCAATTCCCTCACATGTACTTTGACACTAACACGTTTCCGTACCCTCCTGTGTACCGTAAACCTTACCTGTTCGCTAACACTTACCCTAGGTCTAAGCCTAACACTATCCACAACCCTACACAAAATCCTAACCCATACCCTAATCCTAATCCGTACAATAACACTAACCTGTGCCCTAACACCAAGCCTGACCCTAACTCGTTTCCATATGCTTACCTGTACCCTAAATATTACCTATTCGCTAACCCTAACCCTAACACTAACCCTAACCCCAATCCTACACCTTACCCTAATCCGTACTGTAATCCTAACCCGTACCCTAATACTAATCCGTGCCCTGACACGTACACAGACCGTGACACTTTTCTGTACCCTCACCTGTACCCTAAGCCTTACATTTCGCTAACCCTAACCCTAGCCCTAAAGCTAAATCTAACTCCAACCCTACACCTTACCCTAACACGTACACTAATCTTAAACCTTAAACTAACACTAACCCATTCCCGCATATGTATTTTGACCCTAAAACATTTCCGTACCCTCCCCTGTAACCTAAAAATTACCCGGTCGCTAACCCTAACCCTAGCTCTAAACCTAACCCTAACGCCAACCCTACATCTTACCCTAACCCATACACTAATCCTAAACCGTACACTAACACTAACCAGTGCCCTGAAACGTACCCTGACCCTAACACTTTTCCATACCCTCAGCTGTACGCTAAACCTAATCGTTAGCTAACCCTAACTGTAGACTTAAACCGAACCCTAACACCAACCCTATACCTTATTCTAACCCGTACCCTATTTTTAACCCCTACACTAACACTAACCCATGCCCTCACACGTAATTGGACACTAACACGTCTCCATACACTCACATGTACCATAAGCCTTAACTGTTCGCTAAGCCTATCCCTAACCCTAACGCCAACCCTAACCATTACCCTAACCCATACCCTAATCCTAACCACACATTAACACTAACACGTTTCCTAACACATAACCTGACCCTAACGCTTTTCCGTACCCTCAACTGTACCCTAAAACTTACCCGTTCGCCAACCCTAAGCCTAGCCCTAAACCTAACCCTAGCCACAACCCCACACCTTACCCTAAACTCTACGCTAATCCTGACACGTACACTAACACTAACAGGTGTCCTAACATATACCCTGACCCTAAAAGTTTTCCGTACCCTCACCTGTACCCTAAACCTTACTGGTTCGCTAACCGTAACCTTAGCCCTAAACATAATGCTAACACCAACCCTACACCATACCCTAACCCGTACACTAATCTTAACCCGTACACCAAAATTATGCAATGCCCTCACACGTACTTTGACACTAACACGTTTCCGTACACTCATGTACCATAAAACTTACCTGTTCGCTAACCCTAACCCTAGCCCTAAACTTAACCCTAACCTCAACCCTACACATTTCCCTAACCCGTACCCTAATCCTAACCCATACACTAGCACTACACGTGCCCTAACAGGTACCCTGACCGTAACACTTTTCTGTACACTCACCTGTACCCTAAACCATACCGTTTGCTATCCTTAACCCTAGACCTAAACGTAAACCTTACCCCATCCCTAAACCGTTCCCTAAAGCGTACCCAATCCTAACCAGTACCCTAACACTAATCCGTGCCCTAACATGTACCCTGATCCTAACACGTTTCTGGACCATCACCTGTAACCTAAACCTTACATTTCGCTAACCCTAACCATAGCCCTAAACCTAACCCTAAACCCAACCCTACCCATTACCCTAACCCATACCGTAATCCTAACCAGTACACTAATACTAATCCGTGCCCTGAAACGTAACCTGAGCCTAACACTTTTCTGTACCCTCACCTGTACCCTAAACTTTACCGTTCACAAACCCGAAACATACCCCTAAACCAAGCCCTAACACCAACCCAACACCTTACCATAAACCGTACCCTAATCCTATCCCGTACACAAACACTAATCCATGCCCTGACACGTACCCTGCCTCTAACTCTTTACCCTACTCTCTCCTGTACCCTAAATCTTACCGTTTGCTAACCCTAACCCTAGCCCTAAAGCTCAATCTAACTACAACCCTACACCTTACCCTAACATGTACACTAATCTTAATGCATACACTAACACTAACCCATTCCCTCACACTTACTTTGACACTAAAACATTTCCTTACCCTCACCTGTAACCTAAACCTTACTCGTTCGCTCACCCTAACCCTAGCCCTAACACTAAACATAACGCCAACCCTATCCATTAGCCTAACCCGTACCCTAATTCTAACCCGTACACTAACACTAATCCGTGCCCTAACATTTACCCTGACCCTTACACTTTTCCATACCCACGCCTGAACCCTAAATCTTACCATTCACTAACCCTAACCCTAGGTCTAAACCTAACCCTAAACCCAAGCCCAACCCTACACCTAACTCTAACATGTACACTAATCCTAATCCTTAAACTAACACTAACCTGTGCCCTAACACGAACCCTGACCCTAACTCATTTCCATACGCTCACCTGTACTCTAATGTTACCTATTCGCTAACCCTAACACTAGCCCTAAACCTAAACCTAACCCCAACCCTACACCTTACCCTAACCCATACCCTAATCATAACCCATACACTAACACTAACTCGTGCCCTAACACCTACCCTAACCCTACCCCTAACCCTAACCCTAACACTAACCCTAAACTTTACCATTTGTTAACCATAACCGTAGCCCCAAACCTAAACCTAACTACAAACCTACTCCTAACACATACACTAATCTTAACCCATACACTAACACTAACGCAATACCACACACGTACTTTGACAATAAAACATTTCCATATGGTCAGCTGTAACCTAAACCTTACCCGTTCACTAAACTTAACCCTACCCCTAACACTAACCATAACGCCAACCCTACCAATTACCCTAACCCGTACCCTAATCCTAACCTGTAAACCCACACTAACCCCTGCCCTAACACGTACCCTGACCCTAACACTTTTCCGTAACCTCACCTGTACCCTAAACCTTACCGTTCGCTAACCCTAACCCTAAACCTAGACGAAACCCCAACCGTACACCTTACCCTAACCCGTAAGCTAATCCTAAGCCATACACTAACACTGACACCTGTCCTAACACATACACAAACCCTAACACTTTTCTGTACCATCACCTGTACCCTAAACCTGACATTTGGCTAACCCTAACCCTAGCCATAAAGCTAACCCTAAGCCCAACCCTAAACCTTACCCAAACCGTACCCTAATCCTAACCAGTATACTACTACTAAGCCATGCCCTGACGTGTACCCTGACCCTAACGCTTTTCCATAACCTCACCGGTACCCTAAACCTTACCCATTCGCTAACCCTAACCCTAGCCCTAGCCCTAACCCTAACGCCAACCCTACTACTTACCCTAACCTGTACCCTAATCCCAACCCATACACTATCACTAACCCATGTCCTAACACGTACCTTGACCCGAACACTTTTCCGTATCCTCTCCTGTACCCAAAATCTTACCGTTCACTAACCCTAACCCTAGCCCTAAACATAACGCTAACACCAACCTTACAGCATACCCTAACCCGTACACTAAACTTAACCCGTACAAAAAAACGAACCCATGCCCTCACATGTACTTTGACACTAACACATTTCCGTACCCTCCCGTGTACCGTAAACCTTACCCGTTTGCTAACTCTAACTGTAGGCCTAACCCTAACCATAACACCAACCCTACCCATTTCCCTAACCCGTACCCTAATCCTTACCCATACACTAACACTAATCCATGCCCTAACACGTACCCTGACCCTAACACTTTTCCATACCCACTCCTGTACCCTAAATCTTACCATTCGCTAACCCTAACCCTATGTCTAAACCTAACCCTAACCCCAACCCTACACCTAACCCTAACCCGTACCCTAATCCATACACTAACACTAACCTGTGCCCTAACATGAACCCTGACCCTAACTTGTTTCCATAAGCTCACCTGTACCCTAAATGTTACCTATTCGCTAACCCTAACCCCACCCCTACACCTAAACATAACCCCAACCCTACACCTTTCCCTAACCCATACCCTAATCCTAACCCGTACACTAACACTAACCCGTGCCCTAACACGTACCCTGACCCTAACACTTTTCCGTATCCTCTCCAGTACCCTAAATCTTACCGTTCGCTAAACCTAGCCCTTTCCCTAAACAGAACGCTAACACCAACCTGACACCATACCCTAACCCATACACTGATCTTAACCCATACACCAAAATTAAGCAATTCCCTCACATGTACTTTGACACTAACACGTTTCCGTACCCTCCTGTGTACCGTAAACCTTACCTGTTCGCTAACACTTACCCTAGGTCTAAGCCTAACACTATCCACAACCCTACACAAAATCCTAACCCATACCCTAATCCTAATCCGTACAATAACACTAACCTGTGCCCTAACACCAAGCCTGACCCTAACTCGTTTCCATATGCTTACCTGTACCCTAAATATTACCTATTCGCTAACCCTAACCCTAACACTAACCCTAACCCCAATCCTACACCTTACCCTAATCCGTACTGTAATCCTAACCCGTACCCTAATACTAATCCGTGCCCTGACACGTACACAGACCGTGACACTTTTCTGTACCCTCACCTGTACCCTAAGCCTTACATTTCGCTAACCCTAACCCTAGCCCTAAAGCTAAATCTAACTCCAACCCTACACCTTACCCTAACACGTACACTAATCTTAAACCTTAAACTAACACTAACCCATTCCCGCATATGTATTTTGACCCTAAAACATTTCCGTACCCTCCCCTGTAACCTAAAAATTACCCGGTCGCTAACCCTAACCCTAGCTCTAAACCTAACCCTAACGCCAACCCTACATCTTACCCTAACCCATACACTAATCCTAAACCGTACACTAACACTAACCAGTGCCCTGAAACGTACCCTGACCCTAACACTTTTCCATACCCTCAGCTGTACGCTAAACCTAATCGTTAGCTAACCCTAACTGTAGACTTAAACCTAACCCTAACACCAACCCTACACCTTATTCTAACCCGTACCCTATTTTTAACCCCTACACTAACACTAACCCATGCCCTCACACGTAATTGGACACTAACACGTCTCCATACACTCACATGTACCATAAGCCTTAACTGTTCGCTAAGCCTATCCCTAACCCTAACGCCAACCCTAACCATTACCCTAACCCATACCCTAATCCTAACCACACATTAACACTAACACGTTTCCTAACACATAACCTGACCCAAACGCTTTTCCGTACCCTCAACTGTACCCTAAAACTTACCCGTTCGCCAACCCTAAGCCTAGCCCTAAACCTAACCCTAACCACAACCCCACACCTTACCCTAAACTCTACGCTAATCCTGACACGTACACTAACACTAACAGGTGTCCTAACATATACCCTGACCCTAAAAGTTTTCCGTACCCTCACCTGTACCCTAAACCTTACTGGTTCGCTAACCGTAACCTTAGCCCTAAACATAATGCTAACACCAACCCTACACCATACCCTAACCCGTACACTAATCTTAACCCGTACACCAAAATTATGCAATGCCCTCACACGTACTTTGACACTAACACGTTTCCGTACACTCATGTACCATAAAACTTACCTGTTCGCTAACCCTAACCCTAGCCCTAAACTTAACCCTAACCTCAACCCTACACATTTCCCTAACCCGTACCCTAATCCTAACCCATACACTAGCACTACACGTGCCCTAACAGGTACCCTGACCGTAACACTTTTCTGTACACTCACCTGTACCCTAAACCATACCGTTTGCTATCCTTAACCCTAGACCTAAACGTAAACCTTACCCCATCCCTAAACCGTTCCCTAAAGCGTACCCAATCCTAACCAGTACCCTAACACTAATCCGTGCCCTAACATGTACCCTGATCCTAACACGTTTCTGGACCATCACCTGTAACCTAAACCTTACATTTCGCTAACCCTAACCATAGCCCTAAACCTAACCCTAAACCCAACCCTACCCATTACCCTAACCCATACCGTAATCCTAACCAGTACACTAATACTAATCCGTGCCCTGAAACGTAACCTGAGCCTAACACTTTTCTGTACCCTCACCTGTACCCTAAACTTTACCGTTCACAAACCCGAAACATACCCCTAAACCAAGCCCTAACACCAACCCAACACCTTACCATAAACCGTACCCTAATCCTATCCCGTACACAAACACTAATCCATGCCCTGACACGTACCCTGCCTCTAACTCTTTACCCTACTCTCTCCTGTACCCTAAATCTTACCGTTTGCTAACCCTAACCCTAGCCCTAAAGCTAAATCTAACTACAACCCTACACCTTACCCTAACATGTACACTAATCTTAATGCATACACTAACACTAACCCATTCCCTCACACTTACTTTGACACTAAAACATTTCCTTACCCTCACCTGTAACCTAAACCTTACTCGTTCGCTCACCCTAACCCTAGCCCTAACACTAAACATAACGCCAACCCTATCCATTAGCCTAACCCGTACCCTAATTCTAACCCGTACACTAACACTAATCCGTGCCCTAACATTTACCCTGACCCTTACACTTTTCCATACCCACGCCTGAACCCTAAATCTTACCATTCACTAACCCTAACCCTAGGTCTAAACCTAACCCTAAACCCAAGCCCAACCCTACACCTAACTCTAACATGTACACTAATCCTAATCCTTAAACTAACACTAACCTGTGCCCTAACACGAACCCTGACCCTAACTCATTTCCATACGCTCACCTGTACTCTAATGTTACCTATTCGCTAACCCTAACACTAGCCCTAAACCTAAACCTAACCCCAACCCTACACCTTACCCTAACCCATACCCTAATCATAACCCATACACTAACACTAACTCGTGCCCTAACACCTACCCTAACCCTACCCCTAACCCTAACCCTAACACTAACCCTAAACTTTACCATTTGTTAACCATAACCGTAGCCCCAAACCTAAACCTAACTACAAACCTACTCCTAACACATACACTAATCTTAACCCATACACTAACACTAACGCAATACCACACACGTACTTTGACAATAAAACATTTCCATATGGTCAGCTGTAACCTAAACCTTACCCGTTCACTAAACTTAACCCTACCCCTAACACTAACCATAACGCCAACCCTACCAATTACCCTAACCCGTACCCTAATCCTAACCTGTAAACCCACACTAACCCCTGCCCTAACACGTACCCTGACCCTAACACTTTTCCGTAACCTCACCTGTACCCTAAACCTTACCGTTCGCTAACCCTAACCCTAAACCTAGACGAAACCCCAACCGTACACCTTACCCTAACCCGTAAGCTAATCCTAAGCCATACACTAACACTGACACGTGTCCTAACACATACACAAACCCTAACACTTTTCTGTACCATCACCTGTACCCTAAACCTGACATTTGGCTAACCCTAACCCTAGCCATAAAGCTAACCCTAAGCCCAACCCTAAACCTTACCCAAACCGTACCCTAATCCTAACCAGTATACTACTACTAAGCCATGCCCTGACATGTACCCTGACCCTAACGCTTTTCCATAACCTCACCGGTACCCTAAACCTTACCCATTCGCTAACCCTAACCCTAGCCCTAGCCCTAACCCTAACGCCAACCCTACTACTTACCCTAACCCGTACCCTAATCCCAACCCATACACTATCACTAACCCATGTCCTAACACGTACCTTGACCCGAACACTTTTCCGTATCCTCTCCTGTACCCAAAATCTTACCGTTCACTAACCCTAACCCTAGCCCTAAACATAACGCTAACACCAACCTTACAGCATACCCTAACCCGTACACTAAACTTAACCCGTACAAAAAAACGAACCCATGCCCTCACATGTACTTTGACACTAACACATTTCCGTACCCTCCCGTGTACCGTAAACCTTACCCGTTTGCTAACTCTAACTGTAGGCCTAACCCTAACCATAACACCAACCCTACCCATTTCCCTAACCCGTACCCTAATCCTTACCCATACACTAACACTAATCCATGCCCTAACACGTACCCTGACCCTAACACTTTTCCATACCCACTCCTGTACCCTAAATCTTACCATTCGCTAACCCTAACCCTATGTCTAAACCTAACCCTAACCCCAACCCTACACCTAACCCTAACCCGTACCCTAATCCATACACTAACACTAACCTGTGCCCTAACATGAACCCTGACCCTAACTTGTTTCCATAAGCTCACCTGTACCCTAAATGTTACCTATTCGCTAACCCTAACCCCACCCCTACACCTAAACATAACCCCAACCCTACACCTTTCCCTAACCCATACCCTAATCCTAACCCGTACACTAACACTAACCCGTGCCCTAACACGTACCCTGACCCTAACACTTTTCCGTATCCTCTCCAGTACCCTAAATCTTACCGTTCGCTAAACCTAGCCCTTTCCCTAAACAGAACGCTAACACCAACCTGACACCATACCCTAACCCATACACTGATCTTAACCCATACACCAAAATTAAGCAATTCCCTCACATGTACTTTGACACTAACACGTTTCCGTACCCTCCTGTGTACCGTAAACCTTACCTGTTCGCTAACACTTACCCTAGGTCTAAGCCTAACACTATCCACAACCCTACACAAAATCCTAACCCATACCCTAATCCTAATCCGTACAATAACACTAACCTGTGCCCTAACACCAAGCCTGACCCTAACTCGTTTCCATATGCTTACCTGTACCCTAAATATTACCTATTCGCTAACCCTAACCCTAACACTAACCCTAACCCCAATCCTACACCTTACCCTAATCCGTACTGTAATCCTAACCCGTACCCTAATACTAATCCGTGCCCTGACACGTACACAGACCGTGACACTTTTCTGTACCCTCACCTGTACCCTAAGCCTTACATTTCGCTAACCCTAACCCTAGCCCTAAAGCTAAATCTAACTCCAACCCTACACCTTACCCTAACACGTACACTAATCTTAAACCTTAAACTAACACTAACCCATTCCCGCATATGTATTTTGACCCTAAAACATTTCCGTACCCTCCCCTGTAACCTAAAAATTACCCGGTCGCTAACCCTAACCCTAGCTCTAAACCTAACCCTAACGCCAACCCTACATCTTACCCTAACCCATACACTAATCCTAAACCGTACACTAACACTAACCAGTGCCCTGAAACGTACCCTGACCCTAACACTTTTCCATACCCTCAGCTGTACGCTAAACCTAATCGTTAGCTAACCCTAACTGTAGACTTAAACCTAACCCTAACACCAACCCTACACCTTATTCTAACCCGTACCCTATTTTTAACCCCTACACTAACACTAACCCATGCCCTCACACGTAATTGGACACTAACACGTCTCCATACACTCACATGTACCATAAGCCTTAACTGTTCGCTAAGCCTATCCCTAACCCTAACGCCAACCCTAACCATTACCCTAACCCATACCCTAATCCTAACCACACATTAACACTAACACGTTTCCTAACACATAACCTGACCCAAACGCTTTTCCGTACCCTCAACTGTACCCTAAAACTTACCCGTTCGCCAACCCTAAGCCTAGCCCTAAACCTAACCCTAACCACAACCCCACACCTTACCCTAAACTCTACGCTAATCCTGACACGTACACTAACACTAACAGGTGTCCTAACATATACCCTGACCCTAAAAGTTTTCCGTACCCTCACCTGTACCCTAAACCTTACTGGTTGGCTAACCGTAACCTTAGCCCTAAACATAATGCTAACACCAACCCTACACCATACCCTAACCCGTACACTAATCTTAACCCGTACACCAAAATTATGCAATGCCCTCACACGTACTTTGACACTAACACGTTTCCGTACACTCATGTACCATAAAACTTACCTGTTCGCTAACCCTAACCCTAGCCCTAAACTTAACCCTAACCTCAACCCTACACATTTCCCTAACCCGTACCCTAATCCTAACCCATACACTAGCACTACACGTGCCCTAACAGGTACCCTGACCGTAACACTTTTCTGTACACTCACCTGTACCCTAAACCATACCGTTTGCTATCCTTAACCCTAGACCTAAACGTAAACCTTACCCCATCCCTAAACCTTTCCCTAAAGCGTACCCAATCCTAACCAGTACCCTAACACTAATCCGTGCCCTAACATGTACCCTGATCCTAACACGTTTCTGGACCATCACCTGTAACCTAAACCTTACATTTCGCTAACCCTAACCATAGCCCTAAACCTAACCCTAAACCCAACCCTACCCATTACCCTAACCCATACCGTAATCCTAACCAGTACACTAATACTAATCCGTGCCCTGAAACGTAACCTGAGCCTAACACTTTTCTGTACCCTCACCTGTACCCTAAACTTTACCGTTCACAAACCCGAAACATACCCCTAAACCAAGCCCTAACACCAACCCAACACCTTACCATAAACCGTACCCTAATCCTATCCCGTACACAAACACTAATCCATGCCCTGACACGTACCCTGCCTCTAACTCTTTACCCTACTCTCTCCTGTACCCTAAATCTTACCGTTTGCTAACCCTAACCCTAGCCCTAAAGCTAAATCTAACTACAACCCTACACCTTACCCTAACATGTACACTAATCTTAATGCATACACTAACACTAACCCATTCCCTCACACTTACTTTGACACTAAAACATTTCCTTACCCTCACCTGTAACCTAAACCTTACTCGTTCGCTCACCCTAACCCTAGCCCTAACACTAAACATAACGCCAACCCTATCCATTAGCCTAACCCGTACCCTAATTCTAACCCGTACACTAACACTAATCCGTGCCCTAACATTTACCCTGACCCTTACACTTTTCCATACCCACGCCTGAACCCTAAATCTTACCATTCACTAACCCTAACCCTAGGTCTAAACCTAACCCTAAACCCAAGCCCAACCCTACACCTAACTCTAACATGTACACTAATCCTAATCCTTAAACTAACACTAACCTGTGCCCTAACACGAACCCTGACCCTAACTCATTTCCATACGCTCACCTGTACTCTAATGTTACCTATTCGCTAACCCTAACACTAGCCCTAAACCTAAACCTAACCCCAACCCTACACCTTACCCTAACCCATACCCTAATCATAACCCATACACTAACACTAACTCGTGCCCTAACACCTACCCTAACCCTACCCCTAACCCTAACCCTAACACTAACCCTAAACTTTACCATTTGTTAACCATAACCGTAGCCCCAAACCTAAACCTAACTACAAACCTACTCCTAACACATACACTAATCTTAACCCATACACTAACACTAACGCAATACCACACACGTACTTTGACAATAAAACATTTCCATATGGTCAGCTGTAACCTAAACCTTACCCGTTCACTAAACTTAACCCTACCCCTAACACTAACCATAACGCCAACCCTACCAATTACCCTAACCCGTACCCTAATCCTAACCTGTAAACCCACACTAACCCCTGCCCTAACACGTACCCTGACCCTAACACTTTTCCGTAACCTCACCTGTACCCTAAACCTTACCGTTCGCTAACCCTAACCCTAAACCTAGACGAAACCCCAACCGTACACCTTACCCTAACCCGTAAGCTAATCCTAAGCCATACACTAACACTGACACGTGTCCTAACACATACACAAACCCTAACACTTTTCTGTACCATCACCTGTACCCTAAACCTGACATTTGGCTAACCCTAACCCTAGCCATAAAGCTAACCCTAAGCCCAACCCTAAACCTTACCCAAACCGTACCCTAATCCTAACCAGTATACTACTACTAAGCCATGCCCTGACATGTACCCTGACCCTAACGCTTTTCCATAACCTCACCGGTACCCTAAACCTTACCCATTCGCTAACCCTAACCCTAGCCCTAGCCCTAACCCTAACGCCAACCCTACTACTTACCCTAACCCGTACCCTAATCCCAACCCATACACTATCACTAACCCATGTCCTAACACGTACCTTGACCCGAACACTTTTCCGTATCCTCTCCTGTACCCAAAATCTTACCGTTCACTAACCCTAACCCTAGCCCTAAACATAACGCTAACACCAACCTTACAGCATACCCTAACCCGTACACTAAACTTAACCCGTACAAAAAAACGAACCCATGCCCTCACATGTACTTTGACACTAACACATTTCCGTACCCTCCCGTGTACCGTAAACCTTACCCGTTTGCTAACTCTAACTGTAGGCCTAACCCTAACCATAACACCAACCCTACCCATTTCCCTAACCCGTACCCTAATCCTTACCCATACACTAACACTAATCCATGCCCTAACACGTACCCTGACCCTAACACTTTTCCATACCCACTCCTGTACCCTAAATCTTACCATTCGCTAACCCTAACCCTATGTCTAAACCTAACCCTAACCCCAACCCTACACCTAACCCTAACCCGTACCCTAATCCATACACTAACACTAACCTGTGCCCTAACATGAACCCTGACCCTAACTTGTTTCCATAAGCTCACCTGTACCCTAAATGTTACCTATTCGCTAACCCTAACCCCACCCCTACACCTAAACATAACCCCAACCCTACACCTTTCCCTAACCCATACCCTAATCCTAACCCGTACACTAACACTAACCCGTGCCCTAACACGTACCCTGACCCTAACACTTTTCCGTATCCTCTCCAGTACCCTAAATCTTACCGTTCGCTAAACCTAGCCCTTTCCCTAAACAGAACGCTAACACCAACCTGACACCATACCCTAACCCATACACTGATCTTAACCCATACACCAAAATTAAGCAATTCCCTCACATGTACTTTGACACTAACACGTTTCCGTACCCTCCTGTGTACCGTAAACCTTACCTGTTCGCTAACACTTACCCTAGGTCTAAGCCTAACACTATCCACAACCCTACACAAAATCCTAACCCATACCCTAATCCTAATCCGTACAATAACACTAACCTGTGCCCTAACACCAAGCCTGACCCTAACTCGTTTCCATATGCTTACCTGTACCCTAAATATTACCTATTCGCTAACCCTAACCCTAACACTAACCCTAACCCCAATCCTACACCTTACCCTAATCCGTACTGTAATCCTAACCCGTACCCTAATACTAATCCGTGCCCTGACACGTACACAGACCGTGACACTTTTCTGTACCCTCACCTGTACCCTAAGCCTTACATTTCGCTAACCCTAACCCTAGCCCTAAAGCTAAATCTAACTCCAACCCTACACCTTACCCTAACACGTACACTAATCTTAAACCTTAAACTAACACTAACCCATTCCCGCATATGTATTTTGACCCTAAAACATTTCCGTACCCTCCCCTGTAACCTAAAAATTACCCGGTCGCTAACCCTAACCCTAGCTCTAAACCTAACCCTAACGCCAACCCTACATCTTACCCTAACCCATACACTAATCTTAAACCGTACACTAACACTAACCAGTGCCCTGAAACGTACCCTGACCCTAACACTTTTCCATACCCTCAGCTGTACGCTAAACCTAATCGTTAGCTAACCCTAACTGTAGACTTAAACCTAACCCTAACACCAACCCTACACCTTATTCTAACCCGTACCCTATTTTTAACCCCTACACTAACACTAACCCATGCCCTCACACGTAATTGGACACTAACACGTCTCCATACACTCACATGTACCATAAGCCTTAACTGTTCGCTAAGCCTATCCCTAACCCTAACGCCAACCCTAACCATTACCCTAACCCATACCCTAATCCTAACCACACATTAACACTAACACGTTTCCTAACACATAACCTGACCCAAACGCTTTTCCGTACCCTCAACTGTACCCTAAAACTTACCCGTTCGCCAACCCTAAGCCTAGCCCTAAACCTAACCCTAACCACAACCCCACACCTTACCCTAAACTCTACGCTAATCCTGACACGTACACTAACACTAACAGGTGTCCTAACATATACCCTGACCCTAAAAGTTTTCCGTACCCTCACCTGTACCCTAAACCTTACTGGTTGGCTAACCGTAACCTTAGCCCTAAACATAATGCTAACACCAACCCTACACCATACCCTAACCCGTACACTAATCTTAACCCGTACACCAAAATTATGCAATGCCCTCACACGTACTTTGACACTAACACGTTTCCGTACACTCATGTACCATAAAACTTACCTGTTCGCTAACCCTAACCCTAGCCCTAAACTTAACCCTAACCTCAACCCTACACATTTCCCTAACCCGTACCCTAATCCTAACCCATACACTAGCACTACACGTGCCCTAACAGGTACCCTGACCGTAACACTTTTCTGTACACTCACCTGTACCCTAAACCATACCGTTTGCTATCCTTAACCCTAGACCTAAACGTAAACCTTACCCCATCCCTAAACCTTTCCCTAAAGCGTACCCAATCCTAACCAGTACCCTAACACTAATCCGTGCCCTAACATGTACCCTGATCCTAACACGTTTCTGGACCATCACCTGTAACCTAAACCTTACATTTCGCTAACGCTAACCATAGCCCTAAACCTAACCCTAAACCCAACCCTACCCATTACCCTAACCCATACCGTAATCCTAACCAGTACACTAATACTAATCCGTGCCCTGAAACGTAACCTGAGCCTAACACTTTTCTGTACCCTCACCTGTACCCTAAACTTTACCGTTCACAAACCCGAAACATACCCCTAAACCAAGCCCTAACACCAACCCAACACCTTACCATAAACCGTACCCTAATCCTATCCCGTACACAAACACTAATCCATGCCCTGACACGTACCCTGCCTCTAACTCTTTACCCTACTCTCTCCTGTACCCTAAATCTTACCGTTTGCTAACCCTAACCCTAGCCCTAAAGCTAAATCTAACTACAACCCTACCCCTTACCCTAACATGTACACTAATCTTAATGCATACACTAACACTAACCCATTCCCTCACACTTACTTTGACACTAAAACATTTCCTTACCCTCACCTGTAACCTAAACCTTACTCGTTCGCTCACCCTAACCCTAGCCCTAACACTAAACATAACGCCAACCCTATCCATTAGCCTAACCCGTACCCTAATTCTAACCCGTACACTAACACTAATCCGTGCCCTAACATTTACCCTGACCCTTACACTTTTCCATACCCACGCCTGAACCCTAAATCTTACCATTCACTAACCCTAACCCTAGGTCTAAACCTAACCCTAAACCCAAGCCCAACCCTACACCTAACTCTAACATGTACACTAATCCTAATCCTTAAACTAACACTAACCTGTGCCCTAACACGAACCCTGACCCTAACTCATTTCCATACGCTCACCTGTACTCTAATGTTACCTATTCGCTAACCCTAACACTAGCCCTAAACCTAAACCTAACCCCAACCCTACACCTTACCCTAACCCATACCCTAATCATAACCCATACACTAACACTAACTCGTGCCCTAACACCTACCCTAACCCTACCCCTAACCCTAACCCTAACACTAACCCTAAACTTTACCATTTGTTAACCATAACCGTAGCCCCAAACCTAAACCTAACTACAAACCTACTCCTAACACATACACTAATCTTAACCCATACACTAACACTAACGCAATACCACACACGTACTTTGACAATAAAACATTTCCATATGGTCAGCTGTAACCTAAACCTTACCCGTTCACTAAACTTAACCCTACCCCTAACACTAACCATAACGCCAACCCTACCAATTACCCTAACCCGTACCCTAATCCTAACCTGTAAACCCACACTAACCCCTGCCCTAACACGTACCCTGACCCTAACACTTTTCCGTAACCTCACCTGTACCCTAAACCTTACCGTTCGCTAACCCTAACCCTAAACCTAGACGAAACCCCAACCATACACCTTACCCTAACCCGTAAGCTAATCCTAAGCCATACACTAACACTGACACGTGTCCTAACACATACACAAACCCTAACACTTTTCTGTACCATCACCTGTACCCTAAACCTGACATTTGGCTAACCCTAACCCTAGCCATAAAGCTAACCCTAAGCCCAACCCTAAACCTTACCCAAACCGTACCCTAATCCTAACCAGTATACTACTACTAAGCCATGCCCTGACATGTACCCTGACCCTAACGCTTTTCCATAACCTCACCGGTACCCTAAACCTTACCCATTCGCTAACCCTAACCCTAGCCCTAGCCCTAACCCTAACGCCAACCCTACTACTTACCCTAACCCGTACCCTAATCCCAACCCATACACTATCACTAACCCATGTCCTAACACGTACCTTGACCCGAACACTTTTCCGTATCCTCTCCTGTACCCAAAATCTTACCGTTCACTAACCCTAACCCTAGCCCTAAACATAACGCTAACACCAACCTTACAGCATACCCTAACCCGTACACTAAACTTAACCCGTACAAAAAAACGAACCCATGCCCTCACATGTACTTTGACACTAACACATTTCCGTACCCTCCCGTGTACCGTAAACCTTACCCGTTTGCTAACTCTAACTGTAGGCCTAACCCTAACCATAACACCAACCCTACCCATTTCCCTAACCCGTACCCTAATCCTTACCCATACACTAACACTAATCCATGCCCTAACACGTACCCTGACCCTAACACTTTTCCATACCCACTCCTGTACCCTAAATCTTACCATTCGCTAACCCTAACCCTATGTCTAAACCTAACCCTAACCCCAACCCTACACCTAACCCTAACCCGTACCCTAATCCATACACTAACACTAACCTGTGCCCTAACATGAACCCTGACCCTAACTTGTTTCCATAAGCTCACCTGTACCCTAAATGTTACCTATTCGCTAACCCTAACCCCACCCCTACACCTAAACATAACCCCAACCCTACACCTTTCCCTAACCCATACCCTAATCCTAACCCGTACACTAACACTAACCCGTGCCCTAACACGTACCCTGACCCTAACACTTTTCCGTATCCTCTCCAGTACCCTAAATCTTACCGTTCGCTAAACCTAGCCCTTTCCCTAAACAGAACGCTAACACCAACCTGACACCATACCCTAACCCATACACTGATCTTAACCCATACACCAAAATTAAGCAATTCCCTCACATGTACTTTGACACTAACACGTTTCCGTACCCTCCTGTGTACCGTAAACCTTACCTGTTCGCTAACACTTACCCTAGGTCTAAGCCTAACACTATCCACAACCCTACACAAAATCCTAACCCATACCCTAATCCTAATCCGTACAATAACACTAACCTGTGCCCTAACACCAAGCCTGACCCTAACTCGTTTCCATATGCTTACCTGTACCCTAAATATTACCTATTCGCTAACCCTAACCCTAACACTAACCCTAACCCCAATCCTACACCTTACCCTAATCCGTACTGTAATCCTAACCCGTACCCTAATACTAATCCGTGCCCTGACACGTACACAGACCGTGACACTTTTCTGTACCCTCACCTGTACCCTAAGCCTTACATTTCGCTAACCCTAACCCTAGCCCTAAAGCTAAATCTAACTCCAACCCTACACCTTACCCTAACACGTACACTAATCTTAAACCTTAAACTAACACTAACCCATTCCCGCATATGTATTTTGACCCTAAAACATTTCCGTACCCTCCCCTGTAACCTAAAAATTACCCGGTCGCCTACCCTAACCCTAGCTCTAAACCTAACCCTAACGCCAACCCTACATCTTACCCTAACCCATACACTAATCCTAAACCGTACACTAACACTAACCAGTGCTCTGAAACGTACCCTGACCCTAACACTTTTCCATACCCTCAGCTGTACGCTAAACCTAATCGTTAGCTAACCCTAACTGTAGACTTAAACCTAACCCTAACACCAACCCTACACCTTATTCTAACCCGTACCCTATTTTTAACACCTACACTAACACTAACCCATGCCCTCACACGTAATTTGACACTAACACGTCTCCATACACTCACATGTACCATAAGCCTTAACTGTTCGCTAAGCCTATCCCTAACCCTAACCCCAACCCTAACCATTACCCTAACCCATACCCTAATCCTAACCACACATTAACACTAACACGTTTCCTAACACATAACCTGACCCAAACGCTTTTCCGTACCCTCAACTGTACCCTAAAACTTACCCGTTCGCCAACCCTAAGCCTAGCCCTAAACCTAACCCTAACCACAACCCCACACCTTACCCTAAACTCTACGCTAATCCTGACACGTACACTAACACTAACAGGTGTCCTAACATATACCCTGACCCTAAAAGTTTTCCGTACCCTCACCTGTACCCTAAACCTTACTGGTTCGCTAACCGTAACCTTAGCCCTAAACATAATGCTAACACCAACCCTACACCATACCCTAACCCGTACACTAATCTTAACCCGTACACCAAAATTATGCAATGCCCTCACACGTACTTTGACACTAACACGTTTCCGTACACTCATGTACCATAAAACTTACCTGTTCGCTAACCCTAACCCTAGCCCTAAACTTAACCCTAACCTCAACCCTACACATTTCCCTAACCCGTACCCTAATCCTAACCCATACACTAGCACTACACGTGCCCTAACAGGTACCCTGACCGTAACACTTTTCTGTACACTCACCTGTACCCTAAACCATACCGTTTGGACAATAAAACATTTCTGTATGCTCAGCTGTAACCTAAACCTTACCCGTTCACTAAACTTAACCCTACCCCTAACACTAACCATAACGCCAACCCTACCAATTACCCTAACCCGTACCCTAATCCTAACCTGTAAACCCACACTAACCCCTGCCCTAACACGTACCCTGACCCTAACACTTTTCTGTACCCTCACCTGTACCCTAAACTTTACCGTTCACAAACCCGAAACATACCCCTAAACCAAGCCCTAACACCAACCCAACACCTTACCATAAACCGTACCCTAATCCTATCCCGTACACAAACACTAATCCATGCCCTGACACGTACCCTGCCTCTAACTCTTTACCCTACTCTCTCCTGTACCCTAAATCTTACCGTTTGCTAACCCTAACCCTAGCCCTAAAGCTAAATCTAACTACAACCCTACACCTTACCCTAACATGTACACTAATCTTAATGCATACACTAACACTATCCCATTCCCTCACACTTACTTTGACACTAAAACATTTCCTTACCCTCACCTGTAACCTAAACCTTACTCGTTCGCTCACCCTAACCCTAGCCCTAACACTAAACATAACGCCAACCCTACCAATTACCCTAACCCGTACCCTAATCCTAACCTGTAAACCCACACTAACCCCTGCCCTAACACGTACCCTGACCCTAACACTTTTCCGTAACCTCACCTGTACCCTAAACCTTACCGTTCGCTAACCCTAACCCTAAACCTAGACGAAACCCCAACCGTACACCTTACCCTAACCCGTAAGCTAATCCTAAGCCATACACTAACACTGACACGTGTCCTAACACATACACAAACCCTAACACTTTTCTGTACCATCACCTGTACCCTAAACCTGACATTTGGCTAACCCTAACCCTAGCCATAAAGCTAACCCTAAGCCCAACCCTAAACCTTACCCAAACCGTACCCTAATCCTAACCAGTATACTACTACTAAGCCATGCCCTGACATGTACCCTGACCCTAACGCTTTTCCATAACCTCACCGGTACCCTAAACCTTACCCATTCGCTAACCCTAACCCTAGCCCTAGCCCTAACCCTAACGCCAACCCTACTACTTACCCTAACCCGTACCCTAATCCCAACCCATACACTATCACTAACCCATGTCCTAACACGTACCTTGACCCGAACACTTTTCCGTATCCTCTCCTGTACCCAAAATCTTACCGTTCACTAACCCTAACCCTAGCCCTAAACATAACGCTAACACCAACCTTACAGCATACCCTAACCCGTACACTAAACTTAACCCGTACAAAAAAACGAACCCATGCCCTCACATGTACTTTGACACTAACACATTTCCGTACCCTCCCGTGTACCGTAAACCTTACCCGTTTGCTAACTCTAACCGTAGGCCTAACCCTAACCATAACACCAACCCTACCCATTTCCCTAACCCGTACCCTAATCCTTACCCATACACTAACACTAATCCATGCCCTAACACGTACCCTGACCCTAACACTTTTCCATACCCACTCCTGTACCCTAAATCTTACCATTCGCTAACCCTAACCCTATGTCTAAACCTAACCCTAACCCCAACCCTACACCTAACCCTAACCCGTACCCTAATCCATACACTAACACTAACCTGTGCCCTAACATGAACCCTGACCCTAACTTGTTTCCATAAGCTCACCTGTACCCTAAATGTTACCTATTCGCTAACCCTAACCCCACCCCTACACCTAAACATAACCCCAACCCTACACCTTTCCCTAACCCATACCCTAATCCTAACCCGTACACTAACACTAACCCGTGCCCTAACACGTACCCTGACCCTAACACTTTTCCGTATCCTCTCCAGTACCCTAAATCTTACCGTTCGCTAAACCTAGCCCTTTCCCTAAACAGAACGCTAACACCAACCTGACACCATACCCTAACCCATACACTGATCTTAACCCATACACCAAAATTAAGCAATTCCCTCACATGTACTTTGACACTAACACGTTTCCGTACCCTCCTGTGTACCGTAAACCTTACCTGTTCGCTAACACTTACCCTAGGTCTAAGCCTAACACTATCCACAAGCCTACACAAAATCCTAACCCATACCCTAATCCTAATCCGTACAATAACACTAACCTGTGCCCTAACACCAAGCCTGACCCTAACTCGTTTCCATATGCTTACCTGTACCCTAAATATTACCTATTCGCTAACCCTAACCCTAACACTAACCCTAACCCCAATCCTACACCTTACCCTGATCCGTACTGTAATCCTAACCCGTACCCTAATACTAATCCGTGCCCTGACACGTACACAGACCGTGACACTTTTCTGTACCCTCACCTGTACCCTAAGCCTTACATTTCGCTAACCCTAACCCTAGCCCTAAAGCTAAATCTAACTCCAACCCTACACCTTACCCTAACACGTACACTAATCTTAAACCTTAAACTAACACTAACCCATTCCCGCATATGTATTTTGACCCTAAAACATTTCCGTACCCTCCCCTGTAACCTAAAAATTACCCGGTCGCTAACCCTAACCCTAGCTCTAAACCTAACCCTAACGCCAACCCTACATCTTACCCTAACCCATACACTAATCCTAAACCGTACACTAACACTAACCAGTGCCCTGAAACGTACCCTGACCCTAACACTTTTCCATACCCTCAGCTGTACGCTAAACCTAATCGTTAGCTAACCCTAACTGTAGACTTAAACCTAACCCTAACACCAACCCTACACCTTATTCTAAACCGTACCCTATTTTTAACCCCTACACTAACACTAACCCATGCCCTCACACGTAATTTGACACTAACACGTCTCCATACACTCACATGTACCATAAGCCTTAACTGTTCGCTAAGCCTATCCCTAACCCTAACGCCAACCCTAACCATTACCCTAACCCATACCCTAATCCTAACCACACATTAACACTAACACGTTTCCTAACACATAACCTGACCCAAACGCTTTTCCGTACCCTCAACTGTACCCTAAAACTTACCCGTTCGCCAACCCTAAGCCTAGCCCTAAACCTAACCCTAACCACAACCCCACACCTTACCCTAAACTCTACGCTAATCCTGACACGTACACTAACACTAACAGGTGTCCTAACATATACCCTGACCCTAAAAGTTTTCCGTACCCTCACCTGTACCCTAAACCTTACTGGTTCGCTAACCGTAACCTTAGCCCTAAACATAATGCTAACACCAACCCTACACCATACCCTAACCCGTACACTAATCTTAACCCGTACACCAAAATTATGCAATGCCCTCACACGTACTTTGACACTAACACGTTTCTGTACACTCATGTACCATAAAACTTACCTGTTCGCTAACCCTAACCCTAGCCCTAAACTTAACCCTAACCTCAACCCTACACATTTCCCTAACCCGTACCCTAATCCTAACCCATACACTAGCACTACACGTGCCCTAACAGGTACCCTGACCGTAAAACTTTTCTGTACACTCACCTGTACCCTAAACCATACCGTGTGCTATCCTTAACCCTAGACCTAAACGTAAACCTTACCCCATCCCTAAACCTTTCCCTAAAGCGTACCCAATCCTAACCAGTACCCTAACACTAATCCGTGCCCTAACATGTACCCTGATCCTAACACGTTTCTGGACCATCACCTGTAACCTAAACCTTACATTTCGCTAACCCTAACCATAGCCCTAAACCTAACCCTAAACCCAACCCTACCCATTACCCTAACCCATACCGTAATCCTAACCAGTACACTAATACTAATCCGTGCCCTGAAACGTAACCTGAGCCTAACACTTTTCTGTACCCTCACCTGTACCCTAAACTTTACCGTTCACAAACCCGAAACATACCCCTAAACCAAGCCCTAACACCAACCCAACACCTTACCATAAACCGTACCCTAATCCTATCCCGTACACAAACACTAATCCATGCCCTGACACGTACCCTGCCTCTAACTCTTTACCCTACTCTCTCCTGTACCCTAAATCTTACCGTTTGCTAACCCTAACCCTAGCCCTAAAGCTAAATCTAACTACAACCCTACACCTAACCCTACACCTTACACTAATCTTAATGCATACACTAACACTATCCCATTCCCTCACACTTACTTTGACACTAAAACATTTCCTTACCCTCACCTGTAACCTAAACCTTACTCGTTCGCTCACCCTAACCCTAGCCCTAACACTAAACATAACGCCAACCCTATCCATTAGCCTAACCCTTACCCTAATTCTAACCCGTACACTAACACTAATCCGTGCCCTAACATTTACCCTGACCCTTACACTTTTCCATACCCACGCCTGAACCCTAAATCTTACCATTCACTAACCCTAACCCTAGGTCTAAACCTATCCCTAAACCCAAGCCCAACCCTACACCTAACTCTAACATGTACACTAATCCTAATCCTTAAACTAACACTAACCTGTGCCCTAACACGAACCCTGACCCTAACTCATTTCCATACGCTCACCTGTACTCTAATGTTACCTATTCGCTAACCCTAACACTAGCCCTAAACCTAAACCTAACCCCAACCCTACACCTTACCCTAACCCATACCCTAATCATAACCCATACACTAACACTAACTCGTGCCCTAACACCTACCCTAACCCTACCCCTAACCCTAACCCTAACACTAACCCTAAACTTTACCATTTGTTAACCATAACCGTAGCCCCAAACCTAAACCTAACTACAAACCTACTCCTAACACATACACTAATCTTAACCCATACACTAACACTAACGCAATACCACACACGTACTTTGACAATAAAACATTTCCATATGGTCAGCTGTAACCTAAACCTTACCCGTTCACTAAACTTAACCCTACCCCTAACACTAACCATAACGCCAACCCTACCAATTACCCTAACCCGTACCCTAATCCTAACCTGTAAACCCACACTAACCCCTGCCCTAACACGTACCCTGACCCTAACACTTTTCCGTAACCTCACCTGTACCCTAAACCTTACCGTTCGCTAACCCTAACCCTAAACCTAGACGAAACCCCAACCGTACACCTTACCCTAACCCGTAAGCTAATCCTAAGCCATACACTAACACTGACACGTGTCCTAACACATACACAAACCCTAACACTTTTCTGTACCATCACCTGTACCCTAAACCTGACATTTGGCTAACCCTAACCCTAGTCATAAAGCTAACCCTAAGCCCAACCCTAAACCTTACCCAAACCGTACCCTAATCCTAACCAGTATACTACTACTAAGCCATGCCCTGACATGTACCCTGACCCTAACGCTTTTCCATAACCTCACCGGTACCCTAAACCTTACCCATTCGCTAACCCTAACCCTAGCCCTAGCCCTAACCCTAACGCCAACCCTACTACTTACCCTAACCCGTACCCTAATCCCAACCCATACACTATCACTAACCCATGTCCTAACACGTACCTTGACCCGAACACTTTTCCGTATCCTCTCCTGTACCCAAAATCTTACCGTTCACTAACCCTAACCCTAGCCCTAAACATAACGCTAACACCAACCTTACAGCATACCCTAACCCGTACACTAAACTTAACCCGTACAAAAAAACGAACCCATGCCCTCACATGTACTTTGACACTAACACATTTCCGTACCCTCCCGTGTACCGTAAACCTTACCCGTTTGCTAACTCTAACTGTAGGCCTAACCCTAACCATAACACCAACCCTACCCATTTCCCTAACCCGTACCCTAATCCTTACCCATACACTAACACTAATCCATGCCCTAACACGTACCCTGACCCTAACACTTTTCCATACCCACTCCTGTACCCTAAATCTTACCATTCGCTAACCCTAACCCTATGTCTAAACCTAACCCTAACCCCAACCCTACACCTAACCCTAACCCGTACCCTAATCCATACACTAACACTAACCTGTGCCCTAACATGAACCCTGACCCTAACTTGTTTCCATAAGCTCACCTGTACCCTAAATGTTACCTATTCGCTAACCCTAACCCCACCCCTACACCTAAACATAACCCCAACCCTACACCTTTCCCTAACCCATACCCTAATCCTAACCCGTACACTAACACTAACCCGTGCCCTAACACGTACCCTGACCCTAACACTTTTCCGTATCCTCTCCAGTACCCTAAATCTTACCGTTCGCTAAACCTAGCCCTTTCCCTAAACAGAACGCTAACACCAACCTG
Source organism: Mesoplodon mirus (assembly GCF_964341445.2). Lineage (NCBI taxonomy): Eukaryota > Metazoa > Chordata > Mammalia > Artiodactyla > Ziphiidae > Mesoplodon > Mesoplodon mirus. Next base: position 2,226,904 of record NC_138996.1, read on the forward strand.
ACACCATACCCTAACCCATACACTGATCTTAACCCATACACCAAAATTAAGCAATTCCCTCACATGTACTTTGACACTAACACGTTTCCGTACCCTCCTGTGTACCGTAAACCTTACCTGTTCGCTAACACTTACCCTAGGTCTAAGCCTAACACTATCCACAAGCCTACACAAAATCCTAACCCATACCCTAATCCTAATCCGTACAATAACACTAACCTGTGCCCTAACACCAAGCCTGACCCTAACTCGTTTCCATATGCTTACCTGTACCCTAAATATTACCTATTCGCTAACCCTAACCCTAACACTAACCCTAACCCCAATCCTACACCTTACCCTAATCCGTACTGTAATCCTAACCCGTACCCTAATACTAATCCGTGCCCTGACACGTACACAGACCGTGACACTTTTCTGTACCCTCACCTGTACCCTAAGCCTTACATTTCGCTAACCCTAACCCTAGCCCTAAAGCTAAATCTAACTCCAACCCTACACCTTACCCTAACACGTACACTAATCTTAAACCTTAAACTAACACTAACCCATTCCCGCATATGTATTTTGACCCTAAAACATTTCCGTACCCTCCCCTGTAACCTAAAAATTACCCGGTCGCTAACCCTAACCCTAGCTCTAAACCTAACCCTAACGCCAACCCTACATCTTACCCTAACCCATACACTAATCCTAAACCGTACACTAACACTAACCAGTGCCCTGAAACGTACCCTGACCCTAACACTTTTCCATACCCTCAGCTGTACGCTAAACCTAATCGTTAGCTAACCCTAACTGTAGACTTAAACCTAACCCTAACACCAACCCTACACCTTATTCTAACCCGTACCCTATTTTTAACCCCTACACTAACACTAACCCATGCCCTCACACGTAATTGGACACTAACACGTCTCCATACACTCACATGTACCATAAGCCTTAACTGTTCGCTAAGCCTATCCCTAACCCTAACGCCAACCCTAACCATTACCCTAACCCATACCCTAATCCTAACCACACATTAACACTAACACGTTTCCTAACACATAACCTGACCCAAACGCTTTTCCGTACCCTCAACTGTACCCTAAAACTTACCCGTTCGCCAACCCTAAGCCTAGCCCTAAACCTAACCCTAACCACAACCCCACACCTTACCCTAAACTCTACGCTAATCCTGACACGTACACTAACACTAACAGGTGTCCTAACATATACCCTGACCCTAAAAGTTTTCCGTACCCTCACCTGTACCCTAAACCTTACTGGTTCGCTAACCGTAACCTTAGCCCTAAACATAATGCTAACACCAACCCTACACCATACCCTAACCCGTACACTAATCTTAACCCGTACACCAAAATTATGCAATGCCCTCACACGTACTTTGACACTAACACGTTTCCGTACACTCATGTACCATAAAACTTACCTGTTCGCTAACCCTAACCCTAGCCCTAAACTTAACCCTAACCTCAACCCTACACATTTCCCTAACCCGTACCCTAATCCTAACCCATACACTAGCACTACACGTGCCCTAACAGGTACCCTGACCGTAACACTTTTCTGTACACTCACCTGTACCCTAAACCATACCGTTTGCTATCCTTAACCCTAGACCTAAACGTAAACCTTACCCCATCCCTAAACCTTTCCCTAAAGCGTACCCAATCCTAACCAGTACCCTAACACTAATCCGTGCCCTAACATGTACCCTGATCCTAACACGTTTCTGGACCATCACCTGTAACCTAAACCTTACATTTCGCTAACCCTAACCATAGCCCTAAACCTAACCCTAAACCCAACCCTACCCATTACCCTAACCCATACCGTAATCCTAACCAGTACACTAATACTAATCCGTGCCCTGAAACGTAACCTGAGCCTAACACTTTTCTGTACCCTCACCTGTACCCTAAACTTTACCGTTCACAAACCCGAAACATACCCCTAAACCAAGCCCTAACACCAACCCAACACCTTACCATAAACCGTACCCTAATCCTATCCCGTACACAAACACTAATCCATGCCCTGACACGTACCCTGCCTCTAACTCTTTACCCTACTCTCTCCTGTACCCTAAATCTTACCGTTTGCTAACCCTAACCCTAGCCCTAAAGCTAAATCTAACTACAACCCTACACCTTACCCTAACATGTACACTAATCTTAATGCATACACTAACACTAACCCATTCCCTCACACTTACTTTGACACTAAAACATTTCCTAACCCTCACCTGTAACCTAAACCTTACTCGTTCGCTCACCCTAACCCTAGACCTAACACTAAACATAACGCCAACCCTATCCATTAGCCTAACCCGTACCCTAATTCTAACCCGTACACTAACACTAATCCGTGCCCTAACATTTACCCTGACCCTTACACTTTTCCATACCCACGCCTGAACCCTAAATCTTACCATTCACTAACCCTAACCCTAGGTCTAAACCTAACCCTAAACCCAAGCCCAAACCTACACCTAACTCTAACATGTACACTAATCCTAATCCTTAAACTAACACTAACCTGTGCCCTAACACGAACCCTGACCCTAACTCATTTCCATACGCTCACCTGTACTCTAATGTTACCTATTCGCTAACCCTAACACTAGCCCTAAACCTAAACCTAACCCCAACCCTACACCTTACCCTAACCCATACCCTAATCATAACCCATACACTAACACTAACTCGTGCCCTAACACCTACCCTAACCCTACCCCTAACCCTAACCCTAACACTAACCCTAAACTTTACCATTTGTTAACCATAACCGTAGCCCCAAACCTAAACCTAACTACAAACCTACTCCTAACACATACACTAATCTTAACCCATACACTAACACTAACGCAATACCACACACGTACTTTGACAATAAAACATTTCCATATGGTCAGCTGTAACCTAAACCTTACCCGTTCACTAAACTTAACCCTACCCCTAACACTAACCATAACGCCAACCCTACCAATTACCCTAACCCGTACCCTAATCCTAACCTGTAAACCCACACTAACCCCTGCCCTAACACGTACCCTGACCCTAACACTTTTCCGTAACCTCACCTGTACCCTAAACCTTACCGTTCGCTAACCCTAACCCTAAACCTAGACGAAACCCCAACCGTACACCTTACCCTAACCCGTAAGCTAATCCTAAGCCATACACTAACACTGACACGTGTCCTAACACATACACAAACCCTAACACTTTTCTGTACCATCACCTGTACCCTAAACCTGACATTTGGCTAACCCTAACCCTAGCCATAAAGCTAACCCTAAGCCCAACCCTAAACCTTACCCAAACCGTACCCTAATCCTAACCAGTATACTACTACTAAGCCATGCCCTGACATGTACCCTGACCCTAACGCTTTTCCATAACCTCACCGGTACCCTAAACCTTACCCATTCGCTAACCCTAACCCTAGCCCTAGCCCTAACCCTAACGCCAACCCTACTACTTACCCTAACCCGTACCCTAATCCCAACCCATACACTATCACTAACCCATGTCCTAACACGTACCTTGACCCGAACACTTTTCCGTATCCTCTCCTGTACCCAAAATCTTACCGTTCACTAACCCTAACCCTAGCCCTAAACATAACGCTAACACCAACCTTACAGCATACCCTAACCCGTACACTAAACTTAACCCGTACAAAAAAACGAACCCATGCCCTCACATGTACTTTGACACTAACACATTTCCGTACCCTCCCGTGTACCGTAAACCTTACCCGTTTGCTAACTCTAACCGTAGGCCTAACCCTAACCATAACACCAACCCTACCCATTTCCCTAACCCGTACCCTAATCCTTACCCATACACTAACACTAATCCATGCCCTAACACGTACCCTGACCCTAACACTTTTCCATACCCACTCCTGTACCCTAAATCTTACCATTCGCTAACCCTAACCCTATGTCTAAACCTAACCCTAACCCCAACCCTACACCTAACCCTAACCCGTACCCTAATCCATACACTAACACTAACCTGTGCCCTAACATGAACCCTGACCCTAACTTGTTTCCATAAGCTCACCTGTACCCTAAATGTTACCTATTCGCTAACCCTAACCCCACCCCTACACCTAAACATAACCCCAACCCTACACCTTTCCCTAACCCATACCCTAATCCTAAACCGTACACTAACACTAACCCGTGCCCTAACACGTACCCTGACCCTAACACTTTTCCGTATCCTCTCCAGTACCCTAAATCTTACCGTTCGCTAAACCTAGCCCTTTCCCTAAACAGAACGCTAACACCAACCTGACACCATACCCTAACCCATACACTGATCTTAACCCATACACCAAAATTAAGCAATTCCCTCACATGTACTTTGACACTAACACGTTTCCGTACCCTCCTGTGTACCGTAAACCTTACCTGTTCGCTAACACTTACCCTAGGTCTAAGCCTAACACTATCCACAAGCCTACACAAAATCCTAACCCATACCCTAATCCTAATCCGTACAATAACACTAACCTGTGCCCTAACACCAAGCCTGACCCTAACTCGTTTCCATATGCTTACCTGTACCCTAAATATTACCTATTCGCTAACCCTAACCCTAACACTAACCCTAACCCCAATCCTACACCTTACCCTGATCCGTACTGTAATCCTAACCCGTACCCTAATACTAATCCGTGCCCTGACACGTACACAGACCGTGACACTTTTCTGTACCCTCACCTGTACCCTAAGCCTTACATTTCGCTAACCCTAACCCTAGCCCTAAAGCTAAATCTAACTCCAACCCTACACCTTACCCTAACACGTACACTAATCTTAAACCTTAAACTAACACTAACCCATTCCCGCATATGTATTTTGACCCTAAAACATTTCCGTACCCTCCCCTGTAACCTAAAAATTACCCGGTCGCTAACCCTAACCCTAGCTCTAAACCTAACCCTAACGCCAACCCTACATCTTACCCTAACCCATACACTAATCCTAAACCGTACACTAACACTAACCAGTGCCCTGAAACGTACCCTGACCCTAACACTTTTCCATACCCTCAGCTGTACGCTAAACCTAATCGTTAGCTAACCCTAACTGTAGACTTAAACCTAACCCTAACACCAACCCTACACCTTATTCTAAACCGTACCCTATTTTTAACCCCTACACTAACACTAACCCATGCCCTCACACGTAATTTGACACTAACACGTCTCCATACACTCACATGTACCATAAGCCTTAACTGTTCGCTAAGCCTATCCCTAACCCTAACGCCAACCCTAACCATTACCCTAACCCATACCCTAATCCTAACCACACATTAACACTAACACGTTTCCTAACACATAACCTGACCCAAACGCTTTTCCGTACCCTCAACTGTACCCTAAAACTTACCCGTTCGCCAACCCTAAGCCTAGCCCTAAACCTAACCCTAACCACAACCCCACACCTTACCCTAAACTCTACGCTAATCCTGACACGTACACTAACACTAACAGGTGTCCTAACATATACCCTGACCCTAAAAGTTTTCCGTACCCTCACCTGTACCCTAAACCTTACTGGTTCGCTAACCGTAACCTTAGCCCTAAACATAATGCTAACACCAACCCTACACCATACCCTAACCCGTACACTAATCTTAACCCGTACACCAAAATTATGCAATGCCCTCACACGTACTTTGACACTAACACGTTTCTGTACACTCATGTACCATAAAACTTACCTGTTCGCTAACCCTAACCCTAGCCCTAAACTTAACCCTAACCTCAACCCTACACATTTCCCTAACCCGTACCCTAATCCTAACCCATACACTAGCACTACACGTGCCCTAACAGGTACCCTGACCGTAAAACTTTTCTGTACACTCACCTGTACCCTAAACCATACCGTGTGCTATCCTTAACCCTAGACCTAAACGTAAACCTTACCCCATCCCTAAACCTTTCCCTAAAGCGTACCCAATCCTAACCAGTACCCTAACACTAATCCGTGCCCTAACATGTACCCTGATCCTAACACGTTTCTGGACCATCACCTGTAACCTAAACCTTACATTTCGCTAACCCTAACCATAGCCCTAAACCTAACCCTAAACCCAACCCTACCCATTACCCTAACCCATACCGTAATCCTAACCAGTACACTAATACTAATCCGTGCCCTGAAACGTAACCTGAGCCTAACACTTTTCTGTACCCTCACCTGTACCCTAAACTTTACCATTCACAAACCCGAAACATACCCCTAAACCAAGCCCTAACACCAACCCAACACCTTACCATAAACCGTACCCTAATCCTATCCCGTACACAAACACTAATCCATGCCCTGACACGTACCCTGCCTCTAACTCTTTACCCTACTCTCTCCTGTACCCTAAATCTTACCGTTTGCTAACCCTAACCCTAGCCCTAAAGCTAAATCTAACTACAACCCTACACCTAACCCTACACCTTACACTAATCTTAATGCATACACTAACACTATCCCATTCCCTCACACTTACTTTGACACTAAAACATTTCCTTACCCTCACCTGTAACCTAAACCTTACTCGTTCGCTCACCCTAACCCTAGCCCTAACACTAAACATAACGCCAACCCTATCCATTAGCCTAACCCTTACCCTAATTCTAACCCGTACACTAACACTAATCCGTGCCCTAACATTTACCCTGACCCTTACACTTTTCCATACCCACGCCTGAACCCTAAATCTTACCATTCACTAACCCTAACCCTAGGTCTAAACCTATCCCTAAACCCAAGCCCAACCCTACACCTAACTCTAACATGTACACTAATCCTAATCCTTAAACTAACACTAACCTGTGCCCTAACACGAACCCTGACCCTAACTCATTTCCATACGCTCACCTGTACTCTAATGTTACCTATTCGCTAACCCTAACACTAGCCCTAAACCTAAACCTAACCCCAACCCTACACCTTACCCTAACCCATACCCTAATCATAACCCATACACTAACACTAACTCGTGCCCTAACACCTACCCTAACCCTACCCCTAACCCTAACCCTAACACTAACCCTAAACTTTACCATTTGTTAACCATAACCGTAGCCCCAAACCTAAACCTAACTACAAACCTACTCCTAACACATACACTAATCTTAACCCATACACTAACACTAACGCAATACCACACACGTACTTTGACAATAAAACATTTCCATATGGTCAGCTGTAACCTAAACCTTACCCGTTCACTAAACTTAACCCTACCCCTAACACTAACCATAACGCCAACCCTACCAATTACCCTAACCCGTACCCTAATCCTAACCTGTAAACCCACACTAACCCCTGCCCTAACACGTACCCTGACCCTAACACTTTTCCGTAACCTCACCTGTACCCTAAACCTTACCGTTCGCTAACCCTAACCCTAAACCTAGACGAAACCCCAACCGTACACCTTACCCTAACCCGTAAGCTAATCCTAAGCCATACACTAACACTGACACGTGTCCTAACACATACACAAACCCTAACACTTTTCTGTACCATCACCTGTACCCTAAACCTGACATTTGGCTAACCCTAACCCTAGCCATAAAGCTAACCCTAAGCCCAACCCTAAACCTTACCCAAACCGTACCCTAATCCTAACCAGTATACTACTACTAAGCCATGCCCTGACGTGTACCCTGACCCTAACGCTTTTCCATAACCTCACCGGTACCCTAAACCTTACCCATTCGCTAACCCTAACCCTAGCCCTAGCCCTAACCCTAACGCCAACCCTACTACTTACCCTAACCCGTACCCTAATCCCAACCCATACACTATCACTAACCCATGTCCTAACACGTACCTTGACCCGAACACTTTTCCGTATCCTCTCCTGTACCCAAAATCTTACCGTTCACTAACCCTAACCCTAGCCCTAAACATAACGCTAACACCAACCTTACAGCATACCCTAACCCGTACACTAAACTTAACCCGTACAAAAAAACGAACCCATGCCCTCACATGTACTTTGACACTAACACATTTCCGTACCCTCCCGTGTACCGTAAACCTTACCCGTTTGCTAACTCTAACTGTAGGCCTAACCCTAACCATAACACCAACCCTACCCATTTCCCTAACCCGTACCCTAATCCTTACCCATACACTAACACTAATCCATGCCCTAACACGTACCCTGACCCTAACACTTTTCCATACCCACTCCTGTACCCTAAATCTTACCATTCGCTAACCCTAACCCTATGTCTAAACCTAACCCTAACCCCAACCCTACACCTAACCCTAACCCGTACCCTAATCCATACACTAACACTAACCTGTGCCCTAACATGAACCCTGACCCTAACTTGTTTCCATAAGCTCACCTGTACCCTAAATGTTACCTATTCGCTAACCCTAACCCCACCCCTACACCTAAACATAACCCCAACCCTACACCTTTCCCTAACCCATACCCTAATCCTAACCCGTACACTAACACTAACCCGTGCCCTAACACGTACCCTGACCCTAACACTTTTCCGTATCCTCTCCAGTACCCTAAATCTTACCGTTCGCTAAACCTAGCCCTTTCCCTAAACAGAACGCTAACACCAACCTGACACCATACCCTAACCCATACACTGATCTTAACCCATACACCAAAATTAAGCAATTCCCTCACATGTACTTTGACACTAACACGTTTCCGTACCCTCCTGTGTACCGTAAACCTTACCTGTTCGCTAACACTTACCCTAGGTCTAAGCCTAACACTATCCACAACCCTACACAAAATCCTAACCCATACCCTAATCCTAATCCGTACAATAACACTAACCTGTGCCCTAACACCAAGCCTGACCCTAACTCGTTTCCATATGCTTACCTGTACCCTAAATATTACCTATTCGCTAACCCTAACCCTAACACTAACCCTAACCCCAATCCTACACCTTACCCTAATCCGTACTGTAATCCTAACCCGTACCCTAATACTAATCCGTGCCCTGACACGTACACAGACCGTGACACTTTTCTGTACCCTCACCTGTACCCTAAGCCTTACATTTCGCTAACCCTAACCCTAGCCCTAAAGCTAAATCTAACTCCAACCCTACACCTTACCCTAACACGTACACTAATCTTAAACCTTAAACTAACACTAACCCATTCCCGCATATGTATTTTGACCCTAAAACATTTCCGTACCCTCCCCTGTAACCTAAAAATTACCCGGTCGCTAACCCTAACCCTAGCTCTAAACCTAACCCTAACGCCAACCCTACATCTTACCCTAACCCATACACTAATCCTAAACCGTACACTAACACTAACCAGTGCCCTGAAACGTACCCTGACCCTAACACTTTTCCATACCCTCAGCTGTATGCTAAACCTAATCGTTAGCTAACCCTAACTGTAGACTTAAACCGAACCCTAACACCAACCCTATACCTTATTCTAACCCGTACCCTATTTTTAACCCCTACACTAACACTAACCCATGCCCTCACACGTAATTGGACACTAACACGTCTCCATACACTCACATGTACCATAAGCCTTAACTGTTCGCTAAGCCTATCCCTAACCCTAACGCCAACCCTAACCATTACCCTAACCCATACCCTAATCCTAACCACACATTAACACTAACACGTTTCCTAACACATAACCTGACCCTAACGCTTTTCCGTACCCTCAACTGTACCCTAAAACTTACCCGTTCGCCAACCCTAAGCCTAGCCCTAAACCTAACCCTAGCCACAACCCCACACCTTACCCTAAACTCTACGCTAATCCTGACACGTACACTAACACTAACAGGTGTCCTAACATATACCCTGACCCTAAAAGTTTTCCGTACCCTCACCTGTACCCTAAACCTTACTGGTTCGCTAACCGTAACCTTAGCCCTAAACATAATGCTAACACCAACCCTACACCATACCCTAACCCGTACACTAATCTTAACCCGTACACCAAAATTATGCAATGCCCTCACACGTACTTTGACACTAACACGTTTCCGTACACTCATGTACCATAAAACTTACCTGTTCGCTAACCCTAACCCTAGCCCTAAACTTAACCCTAACCTCAACCCTACACATTTCCCTAACCCGTACCCTAATCCTAACCCATACACTAGCACTACACGTGCCCTAACAGGTACCCTGACCGTAACACTTTTCTGTACACTCACCTGTACCCTAAACCATACCGTTTGCTATCCTTAACCCTAGACCTAAACGTAAACCTTACCCCATCCCTAAACCGTTCCCTAAAGCGTACCCAATCCTAACCAGTACCCTAACACTAATCCGTGCCCTAACATGTACCCTGATCCTAACACGTTTCTGGACCATCACCTGTAACCTAAACCTTACATTTCGCTAACCCTAACCATAGCCCTAAACCTAACCCTAAACCCAACCCTACCCATTACCCTAACCCATACCGTAATCCTAACCAGTACACTAATACTAATCCGTGCCCTGAAACGTAACCTGAGCCTAACACTTTTCTGTACCCTCACCTGTACCCTAAACTTTACCGTTCACAAACCCGAAACATACCCCTAAACCAAGCCCTAACACCAACCCAACACCTTACCATAAACCGTACCCTAATCCTATCCCGTACACAAACACTAATCCATGCCCTGACACGTACCCTGCCTCTAACTCTTTACCCTACTCTCTCCTGTACCCTAAATCTTACCGTTTGCTAACCCTAACCCTAGCCCTAAAGCTAAATCTAACTACAACCCTACACCTTACCCTAACATGTACACTAATCTTAATGCATACACTAACACTAACCCATTCCCTCACACTTACTTTGACACTAAAACATTTCCTTACCCTCACCTGTAACCTAAACCTTACTCGTTCGCTCACCCTAACCCTAGCCCTAACACTAAACATAACGCCAACCCTATCCATTAGCCTAACCCGTACCCTAATTCTAACCCGTACACTAACACTAATCCGTGCCCTAACATTTACCCTGACCCTTACACTTTTCCATACCCACGCCTGAACCCTAAATCTTACCATTCACTAACCCTAACCCTAGGTCTAAACCTAACCCTAAACCCAAGCCCAACCCTACACCTAACTCTAACATGTACACTAATCCTAATCCTTAAACTAACACTAACCTGTGCCCTAACACGAACCCTGACCCTAACTCATTTCCATACGCTCACCTGTACTCTAATGTTACCTATTCGCTAACCCTAACACTAGCCCTAAACCTAAACCTAACCCCAACCCTACACCTTACCCTAACCCATACCCTAATCATAACCCATACACTAACACTAACTCGTGCCCTAACACCTACCCTAACCCTACCCCTAACCCTAACCCTAACACTAACCCTAAACTTTACCATTTGTTAACCATAACCGTAGCCCCAAACCTAAACCTAACTACAAACCTACTCCTAACACATACACTAATCTTAACCCATACACTAACACTAACGCAATACCACACACGTACTTTGACAATAAAACATTTCCATATGGTCAGCTGTAACCTAAACCTTACCCGTTCACTAAACTTAACCCTACCCCTAACACTAACCATAACGCCAACCCTACCAATTACCCTAACCCGTACCCTAATCCTAACCTGTAAACCCACACTAACCCCTGCCCTAACACGTACCCTGACCCTAACACTTTTCCGTAACCTCACCTGTACCCTAAACCTTACCGTTCGCTAACCCTAACCCTAAACCTAGACGAAACCCCAACCGTACACCTTACCCTAACCCGTAAGCTAATCCTAAGCCATACACTAACACTGACACGTGTCCTAACACATACACAAACCCTAACACTTTTCTGTACCATCACCTGTACCCTAAACCTGACATTTGGCTAACCCTAACCCTAGCCATAAAGCTAACCCTAAGCCCAACCCTAAACCTTACCCAAACCGTACCCTAATCCTAACCAGTATACTACTACTAAGCCATGCCCTGACGTGTACCCTGACCCTAACGCTTTTCCATAACCTCACCGGTACCCTAAACCTTACCCATTCGCTAACCCTAACCCTAGCCCTAGCCCTAACCCTAACGCCAACCCTACTACTTACCCTAACCTGTACCCTAATCCCAACCCATACACTATCACTAACCCATGTCCTAACACGTACCTTGACCCGAACACTTTTCCGTATCCTCTCCTGTACCCAAAATCTTACCGTTCACTAACCCTAACCCTAGCCCTAAACATAACGCTAACACCAACCTTACAGCATACCCTAACCCGTACACTAAACTTAACCCGTACAAAAAAACGAACCCATGCCCTCACATGTACTTTGACACTAACACATTTCCGTACCCTCCCGTGTACCGTAAACCTTACCCGTTTGCTAACTCTAACTGTAGGCCTAACCCTAACCATAACACCAACCCTACCCATTTCCCTAACCCGTACCCTAATCCTTACCCATACACTAACACTAATCCATGCCCTAACACGTACCCTGACCCTAACACTTTTCCATACCCACTCCTGTACCCTAAATCTTACCATTCGCTAACCCTAACCCTATGTCTAAACCTAACCCTAACCCCAACCCTACACCTAACCCTAACCCGTACCCTAATCCATACACTAACACTAACCTGTGCCCTAACATGAACCCTGACCCTAACTTGTTTCCATAAGCTCACCTGTACCCTAAATGTTACCTATTCGCTAACCCTAACCCCACCCCTACACCTAAACATAACCCCAACCCTACACCTTTCCCTAACCCATACCCTAATCCTAACCCGTACACTAACACTAACCCGTGCCCTAACACGTACCCTGACCCTAACACTTTTCCGTATCCTCTCCAGTACCCTAAATCTTACCGTTCGCTAAACCTAGCCCTTTCCCTAAACAGAACGCTAACACCAACCTGACACCATACCCTAACCCATACACTGATCTTAACCCATACACCAAAATTAAGCAATTCCCTCACATGTACTTTGACACTAACACGTTTCCGTACCCTCCTGTGTACCGTAAACCTTACCTGTTCGCTAACACTTACCCTAGGTCTAAGCCTAACACTATCCACAACCCTACACAAAATCCTAACCCATACCCTAATCCTAATCCGTACAATAACACTAACCTGTGCCCTAACACCAAGCCTGACCCTAACTCGTTTCCATATGCTTACCTGTACCCTAAATATTACCTATTCGCTAACCCTAACCCTAACACTAACCCTAACCCCAATCCTACACCTTACCCTAATCCGTACTGTAATCCTAACCCGTACCCTAATACTAATCCGTGCCCTGACACGTACACAGACCGTGACACTTTTCTGTACCCTCACCTGTACCCTAAGCCTTACATTTCGCTAACCCTAACCCTAGCCCTAAAGCTAAATCTAACTCCAACCCTACACCTTACCCTAACACGTACACTAATCTTAAACCTTAAACTAACACTAACCCATTCCCGCATATGTATTTTGACCCTAAAACATTTCCGTACCCTCCCCTGTAACCTAAAAATTACCCGGTCGCTAACCCTAACCCTAGCTCTAAACCTAACCCTAACGCCAACCCTACATCTTACCCTAACCCATACACTAATCCTAAACCGTACACTAACACTAACCAGTGCCCTGAAACGTACCCTGACCCTAACACTTTTCCATACCCTCAGCTGTACGCTAAACCTAATCGTTAGCTAACCCTAACTGTAGACTTAAACCTAACCCTAACACCAACCCTACACCTTATTCTAACCCGTACCCTATTTTTAACCCCTACACTAACACTAACCCATGCCCTCACACGTAATTGGACACTAACACGTCTCCATACACTCACATGTACCATAAGCCTTAACTGTTCGCTAAGCCTATCCCTAACCCTAACGCCAACCCTAACCATTACCCTAACCCATACCCTAATCCTAACCACACATTAACACTAACACGTTTCCTAACACATAACCTGACCCAAACGCTTTTCCGTACCCTCAACTGTACCCTAAAACTTACCCGTTCGCCAACCCTAAGCCTAGCCCTAAACCTAACCCTAACCACAACCCCACACCTTACCCTAAACTCTACGCTAATCCTGACACGTACACTAACACTAACAGGTGTCCTAACATATACCCTGACCCTAAAAGTTTTCCGTACCCTCACCTGTACCCTAAACCTTACTGGTTCGCTAACCGTAACCTTAGCCCTAAACATAATGCTAACACCAACCCTACACCATACCCTAACCCGTACACTAATCTTAACCCGTACACCAAAATTATGCAATGCCCTCACACGTACTTTGACACTAACACGTTTCCGTACACTCATGTACCATAAAACTTACCTGTTCGCTAACCCTAACCCTAGCCCTAAACTTAACCCTAACCTCAACCCTACACATTTCCCTAACCCGTACCCTAATCCTAACCCATACACTAGCACTACACGTGCCCTAACAGGTACCCTGACCGTAACACTTTTCTGTACACTCACCTGTACCCTAAACCATACCGTTTGCTATCCTTAACCCTAGACCTAAACGTAAACCTTACCCCATCCCTAAACCGTTCCCTAAAGCGTACCCAATCCTAACCAGTACCCTAACACTAATCCGTGCCCTAACATGTACCCTGATCCTAACACGTTTCTGGACCATCACCTGTAACCTAAACCTTACATTTCGCTAACCCTAACCATAGCCCTAAACCTAACCCTAAACCCAACCCTACCCATTACCCTAACCCATACCGTAATCCTAACCAGTACACTAATACTAATCCGTGCCCTGAAACGTAACCTGAGCCTAACACTTTTCTGTACCCTCACCTGTACCCTAAACTTTACCGTTCACAAACCCGAAACATACCCCTAAACCAAGCCCTAACACCAACCCAACACCTTACCATAAACCGTACCCTAATCCTATCCCGTACACAAACACTAATCCATGCCCTGACACGTACCCTGCCTCTAACTCTTTACCCTACTCTCTCCTGTACCCTAAATCTTACCGTTTGCTAACCCTAACCCTAGCCCTAAAGCTAAATCTAACTACAACCCTACACCTTACCCTAACATGTACACTAATCTTAATGCATACACTAACACTAACCCATTCCCTCACACTTACTTTGACACTAAAACATTTCCTTACCCTCACCTGTAACCTAAACCTTACTCGTTCGCTCACCCTAACCCTAGCCCTAACACTAAACATAACGCCAACCCTATCCATTAGCCTAACCCGTACCCTAATTCTAACCCGTACACTAACACTAATCCGTGCCCTAACATTTACCCTGACCCTTACACTTTTCCATACCCACGCCTGAACCCTAAATCTTACCATTCACTAACCCTAACCCTAGGTCTAAACCTAACCCTAAACCCAAGCCCAACCCTACACCTAACTCTAACATGTACACTAATCCTAATCCTTAAACTAACACTAACCTGTGCCCTAACACGAACCCTGACCCTAACTCATTTCCATACGCTCACCTGTACTCTAATGTTACCTATTCGCTAACCCTAACACTAGCCCTAAACCTAAACCTAACCCCAACCCTACACCTTACCCTAACCCATACCCTAATCATAACCCATACACTAACACTAACTCGTGCCCTAACACCTACCCTAACCCTACCCCTAACCCTAACCCTAACACTAACCCTAAACTTTACCATTTGTTAACCATAACCGTAGCCCCAAACCTAAACCTAACTACAAACCTACTCCTAACACATACACTAATCTTAACCCATACACTAACACTAACGCAATACCACACACGTACTTTGACAATAAAACATTTCCATATGGTCAGCTGTAACCTAAACCTTACCCGTTCACTAAACTTAACCCTACCCCTAACACTAACCATAACGCCAACCCTACCAATTACCCTAACCCGTACCCTAATCCTAACCTGTAAACCCACACTAACCCCTGCCCTAACACGTACCCTGACCCTAACACTTTTCCGTAACCTCACCTGTACCCTAAACCTTACCGTTCGCTAACCCTAACCCTAAACCTAGACGAAACCCCAACCGTACACCTTACCCTAACCCGTAAGCTAATCCTAAGCCATACACTAACACTGACACGTGTCCTAACACATACACAAACCCTAACACTTTTCTGTACCATCACCTGTACCCTAAACCTGACATTTGGCTAACCCTAACCCTAGCCATAAAGCTAACCCTAAGCCCAACCCTAAACCTTACCCAAACCGTACCCTAATCCTAACCAGTATACTACTACTAAGCCATGCCCTGACATGTACCCTGACCCTAACGCTTTTCCATAACCTCACCGGTACCCTAAACCTTACCCATTCGCTAACCCTAACCCTAGCCCTAGCCCTAACCCTAACGCCAACCCTACTACTTACCCTAACCCGTACCCTAATCCCAACCCATACACTATCACTAACCCATGTCCTAACACGTACCTTGACCCGAACACTTTTCCGTATCCTCTCCTGTACCCAAAATCTTACCGTTCACTAACCCTAACCCTAGCCCTAAACATAACGCTAACACCAACCTTACAGCATACCCTAACCCGTACACTAAACTTAACCCGTACAAAAAAACGAACCCATGCCCTCACATGTACTTTGACACTAACACATTTCCGTACCCTCCCGTGTACCGTAAACCTTACCCGTTTGCTAACTCTAACTGTAGGCCTAACCCTAACCATAACACCAACCCTACCCATTTCCCTAACCCGTACCCTAATCCTTACCCATACACTAACACTAATCCATGCCCTAACACGTACCCTGACCCTAACACTTTTCCATACCCACTCCTGTACCCTAAATCTTACCATTCGCTAACCCTAACCCTATGTCTAAACCTAACCCTAACCCCAACCCTACACCTAACCCTAACCCGTACCCTAATCCATACACTAACACTAACCTGTGCCCTAACATGAACCCTGACCCTAACTTGTTTCCATAAGCTCACCTGTACCCTAAATGTTACCTATTCGCTAACCCTAACCCCACCCCTACACCTAAACATAACCCCAACCCTACACCTTTCCCTAACCCATACCCTAATCCTAACCCGTACACTAACACTAACCCGTGCCCTAACACGTACCCTGACCCTAACACTTTTCCGTATCCTCTCCAGTACCCTAAATCTTACCGTTCGCTAAACCTAGCCCTTTCCCTAAACAGAACGCTAACACCAACCTGACACCATACCCTAACCCATACACTGATCTTAACCCATACACCAAAATTAAGCAATTCCCTCACATGTACTTTGACACTAACACGTTTCCGTACCCTCCTGTGTACCGTAAACCTTACCTGTTCGCTAACACTTACCCTAGGTCTAAGCCTAACACTATCCACAACCCTACACAAAATCCTAACCCATACCCTAATCCTAATCCGTACAATAACACTAACCTGTGCCCTAACACCAAGCCTGACCCTAACTCGTTTCCATATGCTTACCTGTACCCTAAATATTACCTATTCGCTAACCCTAACCCTAACACTAACCCTAACCCCAATCCTACACCTTACCCTAATCCGTACTGTAATCCTAACCCGTACCCTAATACTAATCCGTGCCCTGACACGTACACAGACCGTGACACTTTTCTGTACCCTCACCTGTACCCTAAGCCTTACATTTCGCTAACCCTAACCCTAGCCCTAAAGCTAAATCTAACTCCAACCCTACACCTTACCCTAACACGTACACTAATCTTAAACCTTAAACTAACACTAACCCATTCCCGCATATGTATTTTGACCCTAAAACATTTCCGTACCCTCCCCTGTAACCTAAAAATTACCCGGTCGCTAACCCTAACCCTAGCTCTAAACCTAACCCTAACGCCAACCCTACATCTTACCCTAACCCATACACTAATCCTAAACCGTACACTAACACTAACCAGTGCCCTGAAACGTACCCTGACCCTAACACTTTTCCATACCCTCAGCTGTACGCTAAACCTAATCGTTAGCTAACCCTAACTGTAGACTTAAACCTAACCCTAACACCAACCCTACACCTTATTCTAACCCGTACCCTATTTTTAACCCCTACACTAACACTAACCCATGCCCTCACACGTAATTGGACACTAACACGTCTCCATACACTCACATGTACCATAAGCCTTAACTGTTCGCTAAGCCTATCCCTAACCCTAACGCCAACCCTAACCATTACCCTAACCCATACCCTAATCCTAACCACACATTAACACTAACACGTTTCCTAACACATAACCTGACCCAAACGCTTTTCCGTACCCTCAACTGTACCCTAAAACTTACCCGTTCGCCAACCCTAAGCCTAGCCCTAAACCTAACCCTAACCACAACCCCACACCTTACCCTAAACTCTACGCTAATCCTGACACGTACACTAACACTAACAGGTGTCCTAACATATACCCTGACCCTAAAAGTTTTCCGTACCCTCACCTGTACCCTAAACCTTACTGGTTGGCTAACCGTAACCTTAGCCCTAAACATAATGCTAACACCAACCCTACACCATACCCTAACCCGTACACTAATCTTAACCCGTACACCAAAATTATGCAATGCCCTCACACGTACTTTGACACTAACACGTTTCCGTACACTCATGTACCATAAAACTTACCTGTTCGCTAACCCTAACCCTAGCCCTAAACTTAACCCTAACCTCAACCCTACACATTTCCCTAACCCGTACCCTAATCCTAACCCATACACTAGCACTACACGTGCCCTAACAGTTACCCTGACCGTAACACTTTTCTGTACACTCACCTGTACCCTAAACCATACCGTTTGCTATCCTTAACCCTAGACCTAAACGTAAACCTTACCCCATCCCTAAACCTTTCCCTAAAGCGTACCCAATCCTAACCAGTACCCTAACACTAATCCGTGCCCTAACATGTACCCTGATCCTAACACGTTTCTGGACCATCACCTGTAACCTAAACCTTACATTTCGCTAACCCTAACCATAGCCCTAAACCTAACCCTAAACCCAACCCTACCCATTACCCTAACCCATACCGTAATCCTAACCAGTACACTAATACTAATCCGTGCCCTGAAACGTAACCTGAGCCTAACACTTTTCTGTACCCTCACCTGTACCCTAAACTTTACCGTTCACAAACCCGAAACATACCCCTAAACCAAGCCCTAACACCAACCCAACACCTTACCATAAACCGTACCCTAATCCTATCCCGTACACAAACACTAATCCATGCCCTGACACGTACCCTGCCTCTAACTCTTTACCCTACTCTCTCCTGTACCCTAAATCTTACCGTTTGCTAACCCTAACCCTAGCCCTAAAGCTAAATCTAACTACAACCCTACACCTTACCCTAACATGTACACTAATCTTAATGCATACACTAACACTAACCCATTCCCTCACACTTACTTTGACACTAAAACATTTCCTTACCCTCACCTGTAACCTAAACCTTACTCGTTCGCTCACCCTAACCCTAGCCCTAACACTAAACATAACGCCAACCCTATCCATTAGCCTAACCCGTACCCTAATTCTAACCCGTACACTAACACTAATCCGTGCCCTAACATTTACCCTGACCCTTACACTTTTCCATACCCACGCCTGAACCCTAAATCTTACCATTCACTAACCCTAACCCTAGGTCTAAACCTAACCCTAAACCCAAGCCCAACCCTACACCTAACTCTAACATGTACACTAATCCTAATCCTTAAACTAACACTAACCTGTGCCCTAACACGAACCCTGACCCTAACTCATTTCCATACGCTCACCTGTACTCTAATGTTACCTATTCGCTAACCCTAACACTAGCCCTAAACCTAAACCTAACCCCAACCCTACACCTTACCCTAACCCATACCCTAATCATAACCCATACACTAACACTAACTCGTGCCCTAACACCTACCCTAACCCTACCCCTAACCCTAACCCTAACACTAACCCTAAACTTTACCATTTGTTAACCATAACCGTAGCCCCAAACCTAAACCTAACTACAAACCTACTCCTAACACATACACTAATCTTAACCCATACACTAACACTAACGCAATACCACACACGTACTTTGACAATAAAACATTTCCATATGGTCAGCTGTAACCTAAACCTTACCCGTTCACTAAACTTAACCCTACCCCTAACACTAACCATAACGCCAACCCTACCAATTACCCTAACCCGTACCCTAATCCTAACCTGTAAACCCACACTAACCCCTGCCCTAACACGTACCCTGACCCTAACACTTTTCCGTAACCTCACCTGTACCCTAAACCTTACCGTTCGCTAACCCTAACCCTAAACCTAGACGAAACCCCAACCGTACACCTTACCCTAACCCGTAAGCTAATCCTAAGCCATACACTAACACTGACACGTGTCCTAACACATACACAAACCCTAACACTTTTCTGTACCATCACCTGTACCCTAAACCTGACATTTGGCTAACCCTAACCCTAGCCATAAAGCTAACCCTAAGCCCAACCCTAAACCTTACCCAAACCGTACCCTAATCCTAACCAGTATACTACTACTAAGCCATGCCCTGACATGTACCCTGACCCTAACGCTTTTCCATAACCTCACCGGTACCCTAAACCTTACCCATTCGCTAACCCTAACCCTAGCCCTAGCCCTAACCCTAACGCCAACCCTACTACTTACCCTAACCCGTACCCTAATCCCAACCCATACACTATCACTAACCCATGTCCTAACACGTACCTTGACCCGAACACTTTTCCGTATCCTCTCCTGTACCCAAAATCTTACCGTTCACTAACCCTAACCCTAGCCCTAAACATAACGCTAACACCAACCTTACAGCATACCCTAACCCGTACACTAAACTTAACCCGTACAAAAAAACGAACCCATGCCCTCACATGTACTTTGACACTAACACATTTCCGTACCCTCCCGTGTACCGTAAACCTTACCCGTTTGCTAACTCTAACTGTAGGCCTAACCCTAACCATAACACCAACCCTACCCATTTCCCTAACCCGTACCCTAATCCTTACCCATACACTAACACTAATCCATGCCCTAACACGTACCCTGACCCTAACACTTTTCCATACCCACTCCTGTACCCTAAATCTTACCATTCGCTAACCCTAACCCTATGTCTAAACCTAACCCTAACCCCAACCCTACACCTAACCCTAACCCGTACCCTAATCCATACACTAACACTAACCTGTGCCCTAACATGAACCCTGACCCTAACTTGTTTCCATAAGCTCACCTGTACCCTAAATGTTACCTATTCGCTAACCCTAACCCCACCCCTACACCTAAACATAACCCCAACCCTACACCTTTCCCTAACCCATACCCTAATCCTAACCCGTACACTAACACTAACCCGTGCCCTAACACGTACCCTGACCCTAACACTTTTCCGTATCCTCTCCAGTACCCTAAATCTTACCGTTCGCTAAACCAAGCCCTTTCCCTAAACAGAACGCTAACACCAACCTGACACCATACCCTAACCCATACACTGATCTTAACCCATACACCAAAATTAAGCAATTCCCTCACATGTACTTTGACACTAACACGTTTCCGTACCCTCCTGTGTACCGTAAACCTTACCTGTTCGCTAACACTTACCCTAGGTCTAAGCCTAACACTATCCACAACCCTACACAAAATCCTAACCCATACCCTAATCCTAATCCGTACAATAACACTAACCTGTGCCCTAACACCAAGCCTGACCCTAACTCGTTTCCATATGCTTACCTGTACCCTAAATATTACCTATTCGCTAACCCTAACCCTAACACTAACCCTAACCCCAATCCTACACCTTACCCTAATCCGTACTGTAATCCTAACCCGTACCCTAATACTAATCCGTGCCCTGACACGTACACAGACCGTGACACTTTTCTGTACCCTCACCTGTACCCTAAGCCTTACATTTCGCTAACCCTAACCCTAGCCCTAAAGCTAAATCTAACTCCAACCCTACACCTTACCCTAACACGTACACTAATCTTAAACCTTAAACTAACACTAACCCATTCCCGCATATGTATTTTGACCCTAAAACATTTCCGTACCCTCCCCTGTAACCTAAAAATTACCCGGTCGCTAACCCTAACCCTAGCTCTAAACCTAACCCTAACGCCAACCCTACATCTTACCCTAACCCATACACTAATCTTAAACCGTACACTAACACTAACCAGTGCCCTGAAACGTACCCTGACCCTAACACTTTTCCATACCCTCAGCTGTACGCTAAACCTAATCGTTAGCTAACCCTAACTGTAGACTTAAACCTAACCCTAACACCAACCCTACACCTTATTCTAACCCGTACCCTATTTTTAACCCCTACACTAACACTAACCCATGCCCTCACACGTAATTGGACACTAACACGTCTCCATACACTCACATGTACCATAAGCCTTAACTGTTCGCTAAGCCTATCCCTAACCCTAACGCCAACCCTAACCATTACCCTAACCCATACCCTAATCCTAACCACACATTAACACTAACACGTTTCCTAACACATAACCTGACCCAAACGCTTTTCCGTACCCTCAACTGTACCCTAAAACTTACCCGTTCGCCAACCCTAAGCCTAGCCCTAAACCTAACCCTAACCACAACCCCACACCTTACCCTAAACTCTACGCTAATCCTGACACGTACACTAACACTAACAGGTGTCCTAACATATACCCTGACCCTAAAAGTTTTCCGTACCCTCACCTGTACCCTAAACCTTACTGGTTGGCTAACCGTAACCTTAGCCCTAAACATAATGCTAACACCAACCCTACACCATACCCTAACCCGTACACTAATCTTAACCCGTACACCAAAATTATGCAATGCCCTCACACGTACTTTGACACTAACACGTTTCCGTACACTCATGTACCATAAAACTTACCTGTTCGCTAACCCTAACCCTAGCCCTAAACTTAACCCTAACCTCAACCCTACACATTTCCCTAACCCGTACCCTAATCCTAACCCATACACTAGCACTACACGTGCCCTAACAGGTACCCTGACCGTAACACTTTTCTGTACACTCACCTGTACCCTAAACCATACCGTTTGCTATCCTTAACCCTAGACCTAAACGTAAACCTTACCCCATCCCTAAACCTTTCCCTAAAGCGTACCCAATCCTAACCAGTACCCTAACACTAATCCGTGCCCTAACATGTACCCTGATCCTAACACGTTTCTGGACCATCACCTGTAACCTAAACCTTACATTTCGCTAACCCTAACCATAGCCCTAAACCTAACCCTAAACCCAACCCTACCCATTACCCTAACCCATACCGTAATCCTAACCAGTACACTAATACTAATCCGTGCCCTGAAACGTAACCTGAGCCTAACACTTTTCTGTACCCTCACCTGTACCCTAAACTTTACCGTTCACAAACCCGAAACATACCCCTAAACCAAGCCCTAACACCAACCCAACACCTTACCATAAACCGTACCCTAATCCTATCCCGTACACAAACACTAATCCATGCCCTGACACGTACCCTGCCTCTAACTCTTTACCCTACTCTCTCCTGTACCCTAAATCTTACCGTTTGCTAACCCTAACCCTAGCCCTAAAGCTAAATCTAACTACAACCCTACCCCTTACCCTAACATGTACACTAATCTTAATGCATACACTAACACTAACCCATTCCCTCACACTTACTTTGACACTAAAACATTTCCTTACCCTCACCTGTAACCTAAACCTTACTCGTTCGCTCACCCTAACCCTAGCCCTAACACTAAACATAACGCCAACCCTATCCATTAGCCTAACCCGTACCCTAATTCTAACCCGTACACTAACACTAATCCGTGCCCTAACATTTACCCTGACCCTTACACTTTTCCATACCCACGCCTGAACCCTAAATCTTACCATTCACTAACCCTAACCCTAGGTCTAAACCTAACCCTAAACCCAAGCCCAACCCTACACCTAACTCTAACATGTACACTAATCCTAATCCTTAAACTAACACTAACCTGTGCCCTAACACGAACCCTGACCCTAACTCATTTCCATACGCTCACCTGTACTCTAATGTTACCTATTCGCTAACCCTAACACTAGCCCTAAACCTAAACCTAACCCCAACCCTACACCTTACCCTAACCCATACCCTAATCATAACCCATACACTAACACTAACTCGTGCCCTAACACCTACCCTAACCCTACCCCTAACCCTAACCCTAACACTAACCCTAAACTTTACCATTTGTTAACCATAACCGTAGCCCCAAACCTAAACCTAACTACAAACCTACTCCTAACACATACACTAATCTTAACCCATACACTAACACTAACGCAATACCACACACGTACTTTGACAATAAAACATTTCCATATGGTCAGCTGTAACCTAAACCTTACCCGTTCACTAAACTTAACCCTACCCCTAACACTAACCATAACGCCAACCCTACCAATTACCCTAACCCGTACCCTAATCCTAACCTGTAAACCCACACTAACCCCTGCCCTAACACGTACCCTGACCCTAACACTTTTCCGTAACCTCACCTGTACCCTAAACCTTACCGTTCGCTAACCCTAACCCTAAACCTAGACGAAACCCCAACCGTACACCTTACCCTAACCCGTAAGCTAATCCTAAGCCATACACTAACACTGACACGTGTCCTAACACATACACAAACCCTAACACTTTTCTGTACCATCACCTGTACCCTAAACCTGACATTTGGCTAACCCTAACCCTAGCCATAAAGCTAACCCTAAGCCCAACCCTAAACCTTACCCAAACCGTACCCTAATCCTAACCAGTATACTACTACTAAGCCATGCCCTGACATGTACCCTGACCCTAACGCTTTTCCATAACCTCACCGGTACCCTAAACCTTACCCATTCGCTAACCCTAACCCTAGCCCTAGCCCTAACCCTAACGCCAACCCTACTACTTACCCTAACCCGTACCCTAATCCCAACCCATACACTATCACTAACCCATGTCCTAACACGTACCTTGACCCGAACACTTTTCCGTATCCTCTCCTGTACCCAAAATCTTACCGTTCACTAACCCTAACCCTAGCCCTAAACATAACGCTAACACCAACCTTACAGCATACCCTAACCCGTACACTAAACTTAACCCGTACAAAAAAACGAACCCATGCCCTCACATGTACTTTGACACTAACACATTTCCGTACCCTCCCGTGTACCGTAAACCTTACCCGTTTGCTAACTCTAACTGTAGGCCTAACCCTAACCATAACACCAACCCTACCCATTTCCCTAACCCGTACCCTAATCCTTACCCATACACTAACACTAATCCATGCCCTAACACGTACCCTGACCCTAACACTTTTCCATACCCACTCCTGTACCCTAAATCTTACCATTCGCTAACCCTAACCCTATGTCTAAACCTAACCCTAACCCCAACCCTACACCTAACCCTAACCCGTACCCTAATCCATACACTAACACTAACCTGTGCCCTAACATGAACCCTGACCCTAACTTGTTTCCATAAGCTCACCTGTACCCTAAATGTTACCTATTCGCTAACCCTAACCCCACCCCTACACCTAAACATAACCCCAACCCTACACCTTTCCCTAACCCATACCCTAATCCTAACCCGTACACTAACACTAACCCGTGCCCTAACACGTACCCTGACCCTAACACTTTTCCGTATCCTCTCCAGTACCCTAAATCTTACCGTTCGCTAAACCTAGCCCTTTCCCTAAACAGAACGCTAACACCAACCTGACACCATACCCTAACCCATACACTGATCTTAACCCATACACCAAAATTAAGCAATTCCCTCACATGTACTTTGACACTAACACGTTTCCGTACCCTCCTGTGTACCGTAAACCTTACCTGTTCGCTAACACTTACCCTAGGTCTAAGCCTAACACTATCCACAACCCTACACAAAATCCTAACCCATACCCTAATCCTAATCCGTACAATAACACTAACCTGTGCCCTAACACCAAGCCTGACCCTAACTCGTTTCCATATGCTTACCTGTACCCTAAATATTACCTATTCGCTAACCCTAACCCTAACACTAACCCTAACCCCAATCCTACACCTTACCCTAATCCGTACTGTAATCCTAACCCGTACCCTAATACTAATCCGTGCCCTGACACGTACACAGACCGTGACACTTTTCTGTACCCTCACCTGTACCCTAAGCCTTACATTTCGCTAACCCTAACCCTAGCCCTAAAGCTAAATCTAACTCCAACCCTACACCTTACCCTAACACGTACACTAATCTTAAACCTTAAACTAACACTAACCCATTCCCGCATATGTATTTTGACCCTAAAACATTTCCGTACCCTCCCCTGTAACCTAAAAATTACCCGGTCGCCTACCCTAACCCTAGCTCTAAACCTAACCCTAACGCCAACCCTACATCTTACCCTAACCCATACACTAATCCTAAACCGTACACTAACACTAACCAGTGCTCTGAAACGTACCCTGACCCTAACACTTTTCCATACCCTCAGCTGTACGCTAAACCTAATCGTTAGCTAACCCTAACTGTAGACTTAAACCTAACCCTAACACCAACCCTACACCTTATTCTAACCCGTACCCTATTTTTAACACCTACACTAACACTAACCCATGCCCTCACACGTAATTTGACACTAACACGTCTCCATACACTCACATGTACCATAAGCCTTAACTGTTCGCTAAGCCTATCCCTAACCCTAACCCCAACCCTAACCATTACCCTAACCCATACCCTAATCCTAACCACACATTAACACTAACACGTTTCCTAACACATAACCTGACCCAAACGCTTTTCCGTACCCTCAACTGTACCCTAAAACTTACCCGTTCGCCAACCCTAAGCCTAGCCCTAAACCTAACCCTAACCACAACCCCACACCTTACCCTAAACTCTACGCTAATCCTGACACGTACACTAACACTAACAGGTGTCCTAACATATACCCTGACCCTAAAAGTTTTCCGTACCCTCACCTGTACCCTAAACCTTACTGGTTCGCTAACCGTAACCTTAGCCCTAAACATAATGCTAACACCAACCCTACACCATACCCTAACCCGTACACTAATCTTAACCCGTACACCAAAATTATGCAATGCCCTCACACGTACTTTGACACTAACACGTTTCCGTACACTCATGTACCATAAAACTTACCTGTTCGCTAACCCTAACCCTAGCCCTAAACTTAACCCTAACCTCAACCCTACACATTTCCCTAACCCGTACCCTAATCCTAACCCATACACTAGCACTACACGTGCCCTAACAGGTACCCTGACCGTAACACTTTTCTGTACACTCACCTGTACCCTAAACCATACCGTTTGGACAATAAAACATTTCTGTATGCTCAGCTGTAACCTAAACCTTACCCGTTCACTAAACTTAACCCTACCCCTAACACTAACCATAACGCCAACCCTACCAATTACCCTAACCCGTACCCTAATCCTAACCTGTAAACCCACACTAACCCCTGCCCTAACACGTACCCTGACCCTAACACTTTTCTGTACCCTCACCTGTACCCTAAACTTTACCGTTCACAAACCCGAAACATACCCCTAAACCAAGCCCTAACACCAACCCAACACCTTACCATAAACCGTACCCTAATCCTATCCCGTACACAAACACTAATCCATGCCCTGACACGTACCCTGCCTCTAACTCTTTACCCTACTCTCTCCTGTACCCTAAATCTTACCGTTTGCTAACCCTAACCCTAGCCCTAAAGCTAAATCTAACTACAACCCTACACCTTACCCTAACATGTACACTAATCTTAATGCATACACTAACACTATCCCATTCCCTCACACTTACTTTGACACTAAAACATTTCCTTACCCTCACCTGTAACCTAAACCTTACTCGTTCGCTCACCCTAACCCTAGCCCTAACACTAAACATAACGCCAACCCTACCAATTACCCTAACCCGTACCCTAATCCTAACCTGTAAACCCACACTAACCCCTGCCCTAACACGTACCCTGACCCTAACACTTTTCCGTAACCTCACCTGTACCCTAAACCTTACCGTTCGCTAACCCTAACCCTAAACCTAGACGAAACCCCAACCGTACACCTTACCCTAACCCGTAAGCTAATCCTAAGCCATACACTAACACTGACACGTGTCCTAACACATACACAAACCCTAACACTTTTCTGTACCATCACCTGTACCCTAAACCTGACATTTGGCTAACCCTAACCCTAGCCATAAAGCTAACCCTAAGCCCAACCCTAAACCTTACCCAAACCGTACCCTAATCCTAACCAGTATACTACTACTAAGCCATGCCCTGACATGTACCCTGACCCTAACACTTTTCCATAACCTCACCGGTACCCTAAACCTTACCCATTCGCTAACCCTAACCCTAGCCCTAGCCCTAACCCTAACGCCAACCCTACTACTTACCCTAACCCGTACCCTAATCCCAACCCATACACTATCACTAACCCATGTCCTAACACGTACCTTGACCCGAACACTTTTCCGTATCCTCTCCTGTACCCAAAATCTTACCGTTCACTAACCCTAACCCTAGCCCTAAACATAACGCTAACACCAACCTTACAGCATACCCTAACCCGTACACTAAACTTAACCCGTACAAAAAAACGAACCCATGCCCTCACATGTACTTTGACACTAACACATTTCCGTACCCTCCCGTGTACCGTAAACCTTACCCGTTTGCTAACTCTAACCGTAGGCCTAACCCTAACCATAACACCAACCCTACCCATTTCCCTAACCCGTACCCTAATCCTTACCCATACACTAACACTAATCCATGCCCTAACACGTACCCTGACCCTAACACTTTTCCATACCCACTCCTGTACCCTAAATCTTACCATTCGCTAACCCTAACCCTATGTCTAAACCTAACCCTAACCCCAACCCTACACCTAACCCTAACCCGTACCCTAATCCATACACTAACACTAACCTGTGCCCTAACATGAACCCTGACCCTAACTTGTTTCCATAAGCTCACCTGTACCCTAAATGTTACCTATTCGCTAACCCTAACCCCACCCCTACACCTAAACATAACCCCAACCCTACACCTTTCCCTAACCCATACCCTAATCCTAACCCGTACACTAACACTAACCCGTGCCCTAACACGTACCCTGACCCTAACACTTTTCCGTATCCTCTCCAGTACCCTAAATCTTACCGTTCGCTAAACCTAGCCCTTTCCCTAAACAGAACGCTAACACCAACCTGACACCATACCCTAACCCATACACTGATCTTAACCCATACACCAAAATTAAGCAATTCCCTCACATGTACTTTGACACTAACACGTTTCCGTACCCTCCTGTGTACCGTAAACCTTACCTGTTCGCTAACACTTACCCTAGGTCTAAGCCTAACACTATCCACAAGCCTACACAAAATCCTAACCCATACCCTAATCCTAATCCGTACAATAACACTAACCTGTGCCCTAACACCAAGCCTGACCCTAACTCGTTTCCATATGCTTACCTGTACCCTAAATATTACCTATTCGCTAACCCTAACCCTAACACTAACCCTAACCCCAATCCTACACCTTACCCTGATCCGTACTGTAATCCTAACCCGTACCCTAATACTAATCCGTGCCCTGACACGTACACAGACCGTGACACTTTTCTGTACCCTCACCTGTACCCTAAGCCTTACATTTCGCTAACCCTAACCCTAGCCCTAAAGCTAAATCTAACTCCAACCCTACACCTTACCCTAACACGTACACTAATCTTAAACCTTAAACTAACACTAACCCATTCCCGCATATGTATTTTGACCCTAAAACATTTCCGTACCCTCCCCTGTAACCTAAAAATTACCCGGTCGCTAACCCTAACCCTAGCTCTAAACCTAACCCTAACGCCAACCCTACATCTTACCCTAACCCATACACTAATCCTAAACCGTACACTAACACTAACCAGTGCCCTGAAACGTACCCTGACCCTAACACTTTTCCATACCCTCAGCTGTACGCTAAACCTAATCGTTAGCTAACCCTAACTGTAGACTTAAACCTAACCCTAACACCAACCCTACACCTTATTCTAAACCGTACCCTATTTTTAACCCCTACACTAACACTAACCCATGCCCTCACACGTAATTTGACACTAACACGTCTCCATACACTCACATGTACCATAAGCCTTAACTGTTCGCTAAGCCTATCCCTAACCCTAACGCCAACCCTAACCATTACCCTAACCCATACCCTAATCCTAACCACACATTAACACTAACACGTTTCCTAACACATAACCTGACCCAAACGCTTTTCCGTACCCTCAACTGTACCCTAAAACTTACCCGTTCGCCAACCCTAAGCCTAGCCCTAAACCTAACCCTAACCACAACCCCACACCTTACCCTAAACTCTACGCTAATCCTGACACGTACACTAACACTAACAGGTGTCCTAACATATACCCTGACCCTAAAAGTTTTCCGTACCCTCACCTGTACCCTAAACCTTACTGGTTCGCTAACCGTAACCTTAGCCCTAAACATAATGCTAACACCAACCCTACACCATACCCTAACCCGTACACTAATCTTAACCCGTACACCAAAATTATGCAATGCCCTCACACGTACTTTGACACTAACACGTTTCTGTACACTCATGTACCATAAAACTTACCTGTTCGCTAACCCTAACCCTAGCCCTAAACTTAACCCTAACCTCAACCCTACACATTTCCCTAACCCGTACCCTAATCCTAACCCATACACTAGCACTACACGTGCCCTAACAGGTACCCTGACCGTAAAACTTTTCTGTACACTCACCTGTACCCTAAACCATACCGTGTGCTATCCTTAACCCTAGACCTAAACGTAAACCTTACCCCATCCCTAAACCTTTCCCTAAAGCGTACCCAATCCTAACCAGTACCCTAACACTAATCCGTGCCCTAACATGTACCCTGATCCTAACACGTTTCTGGACCATCACCTGTAACCTAAACCTTACATTTCGCTAACCCTAACCATAGCCCTAAACCTAACCCTAAACCCAACCCTACCCATTACCCTAACCCATACCGTAATCCTAACCAGTACACTAATACTAATCCGTGCCCTGAAACGTAACCTGAGCCTAACACTTTTCTGTACCCTCACCTGTACCCTAAACTTTACCGTTCACAAACCCGAAACATACCCCTAAACCAAGCCCTAACACCAACCCAACACCTTACCATAAACCGTACCCTAATCCTATCCCGTACACAAACACTAATCCATGCCCTGACACGTACCCTGCCTCTAACTCTTTACCCTACTCTCTCCTGTACCCTAAATCTTACCGTTTGCTAACCCTAACCCTAGCCCTAAAGCTAAATCTAACTACAACCCTACACCTAACCCTACACCTTACACTAATCTTAATGCATACACTAACACTATCCCATTCCCTCACACTTACTTTGACACTAAAACATTTCCTTACCCTCACCTGTAACCTAAACCTTACTCGTTCGCTCACCCTAACCCTAGCCCTAACACTAAACATAACGCCAACCCTATCCATTAGCCTAACCCTTACCCTAATTCTAACCCGTACACTAACACTAATCCGTGCCCTAACATTTACCCTGACCCTTACACTTTTCCATACCCACGCCTGAACCCTAAATCTTACCATTCACTAACCCTAACCCTAGGTCTAAACCTATCCCTAAACCCAAGCCCAACCCTACACCTAACTCTAACATGTACACTAATCCTAATCCTTAAACTAACACTAACCTGTGCCCTAACACGAACCCTGACCCTAACTCATTTCCATACGCTCACCTGTACTCTAATGTTACCTATTCGCTAACCCTAACACTAGCCCTAAACCTAAACCTAACCCCAACCCTACACCTTACCCTAACCCATACCCTAATCATAACCCATACACTAACACTAACTCGTGCCCTAACACCTACCCTAACCCTACCCCTAACCCTAACCCTAACACTAACCCTAAACTTTACCATTTGTTAACCATAACCGTAGCCCCAAACCTAAACCTAACTACAAACCTACTCCTAACACATACACTAATCTTAACCCATACACTAACACTAACGCAATACCACACACGTACTTTGACAATAAAACATTTCCATATGGTCAGCTGTAACCTAAACCTTACCCGTTCACTAAACTTAACCCTACCCCTAACACTAACCATAACGCCAACCCTACCAATTACCCTAACCCGTACCCTAATCCTAACCTGTAAACCCACACTAACCCCTGCCCTAACACGTACCCTGACCCTAACACTTTTCCGTAACCTCACCTGTACCCTAAACCTTACCGTTCGCTAACCCTAACCCTAAACCTAGACGAAACCCCAACCGTACACCTTACCCTAACCCGTAAGCTAATCCTAAGCCATACACTAACACTGACACGTGTCCTAACACATACACAAACCCTAACACTTTTCTGTACCATCACCTGTACCCTAAACCTGACATTTGGCTAACCCTAACCCTAGCCATAAAGCTAACCCTAAGCCCAACCCTAAACCTTACCCAAACCGTACCCTAATCCTAACCAGTATACTACTACTAAGCCATGCCCTGACATGTACCCTGACCCTAACGCTTTTCCATAACCTCACCGGTACCCTAAACCTTACCCATTCGCTAACCCTAACCCTAGCCCTAGCCCTAACCCTAACGCCAACCCTAC
Organism: Mesoplodon mirus; assembly: GCF_964341445.2. NCBI lineage: Eukaryota > Metazoa > Chordata > Mammalia > Artiodactyla > Ziphiidae > Mesoplodon > Mesoplodon mirus. Next base: position 2,259,836 of record NC_138996.1, read on the forward strand.
TACTTACCCTAACCCGTACCCTAATCCCAACCCATACACTATCACTAACCCATGTCCTAACACGTACCTTGACCCGAACACTTTTCCGTATCCTCTCCTGTACCCAAAATCTTACCGTTCACTAACCCTAACCCTAGCCCTAAACATAACGCTAACACCAACCTTACAGCATACCCTAACCCGTACACTAAACTTAACCCGTACAAAAAAACGAACCCATGCCCTCACATGTACTTTGACACTAACACATTTCCGTACCCTCCCGTGTACCGTAAACCTTACCCGTTTGCTAACTCTAACTGTAGGCCTAACCCTAACCATAACACCAACCCTACCCATTTCCCTAACCCGTACCCTAATCCTTACCCATACACTAACACTAATCCATGCCCTAACACGTACCCTGACCCTAACACTTTTCCATACCCACTCCTGTACCCTAAATCTTACCATTCGCTAACCCTAACCCTATGTCTAAACCTAACCCTAACCCCAACCCTACACCTAACCCTAACCCGTACCCTAATCCATACACTAACACTAACCTGTGCCCTAACATGAACCCTGACCCTAACTTGTTTCCATAAGCTCACCTGTACCCTAAATGTTACCTATTCGCTAACCCTAACCCCACCCCTACACCTAAACATAACCCCAACCCTACACCTTTCCCTAACCCATACCCTAATCCTAACCCGTACACTAACACTAACCCGTGCCCTAACACGTACCCTGACCCTAACACTTTTCCGTATCCTCTCCAGTACCCTAAATCTTACCGTTCGCTAAACCTAGCCCTTTCCCTAAACAGAACGCTAACACCAACCTGACACCATACCCTAACCCATACACTGATCTTAACCCATACACCAAAATTAAGCAATTCCCTCACATGTACTTTGACACTAACACGTTTCCGTACCCTCCTGTGTACCGTAAACCTTACCTGTTCGCTAACACTTACCCTAGGTCTAAGCCTAACACTATCCACAACCCTACACAAAATCCTAACCCATACCCTAATCCTAATCCGTACAATAACACTAACCTGTGCCCTAACACCAAGCCTGACCCTAACTCGTTTCCATATGCTTACCTGTACCCTAAATATTACCTATTCGCTAACCCTAACCCTAACACTAACCCTAACCCCAATCCTACACCTTACCCTAATCCGTACTGTAATCCTAACCCGTACCCTAATACTAATCCGTGCCCTGACACGTACACAGACCGTGACACTTTTCTGTACCCTCACCTGTACCCTAAGCCTTACATTTCGCTAACCCTAACCCTAGCCCTAAAGCTAAATCTAACTCCAACCCTACACCTTACCCTAACACGTACACTAATCTTAAACCTTAAACTAACACTAACCCATTCCCGCATATGTATTTTGACCCTAAAACATTTCCGTACCCTCCCCTGTAACCTAAAAATTACCCGGTCGCCTACCCTAACCCTAGCTCTAAACCTAACCCTAACGCCAACCCTACATCTTACCCTAACCCATACACTAATCCTAAACCGTACACTAACACTAACCAGTGCCCTGAAACGTACCCTGACCCTAACACTTTTCCATACCCTCAGCTGTACGCTAAACCTAATCGTTAGCTAACCCTAACTGTAGACTTAAACCTAACCCTAACACCAACCCTACACCTTATTCTAACCCGTACCCTATTTTTAACCCCTACACTAACACTAACCCATGCCCTCACACGTAATTTGACACTAACACGTCTCCATACACTCACATGTACCATAAGCCTTAACTGTTCGCTAAGCCTATCCCTAACCCTAACGCCAACCCTAACCATTACCCTAACCCATACCCTAATCCTAACCACACATTAACACTAACACGTTTCCTAACACATAACCTGACCCAAACGCTTTTCCGTACCCTCAACTGTACCCTAAAACTTACCCGTTCGCCAACCCTAAGCCTAGCCCTAAACCTAACCCTAACCACAACCCCACACCTTACCCTAAACTCTACGCTAATCCTGACACGTACACTAACACTAACAGGTGTCCTAACATATACCCTGACCCTAAAAGTTTTCCGTACCCTCACCTGTACCCTAAACCTTACTGGTTCGCTAACCGTAACCTTAGCCCTAAACATAATGCTAACACCAACCCTACACCATACCCTAACCCGTACACTAATCTTAACCCGTACACCAAAATTATGCAATGCCCTCACACGTACTTTGACACTAACACGTTTCCGTACACTCATGTACCATAAAACTTACCTGTTCGCTAACCCTAACCCTAGCCCTAAACTTAACCCTAACCTCAACCCTACACATTTCCCTAACCCGTACCCTAATCCTAACCCATACACTAGCACTACACGTGCCCTAACAGGTACCCTGACCGTAACACTTTTCTGTACACTCACCTGTACCCTAAACCATACCGTTTGCTATCCTTAACCCTAGACCTAAACGTAAACCTTACCCCATCCCTAAACCTTTCCCTAAAGCGTACCCAATCCTAACCAGTACCCTAACACTAATCCGTGCCCTAACATGTACCCTGATCCTAACACGTTTCTGGACCATCACCTGTAACCTAAACCTTACATTTCGCTAACCCTAACCATAGCCCTAAACCTAACCCTAAACCCAACCCTACCCATTACCCTAACCCATACCGTAATCCTAACCAGTACACTAATACTAATCCGTGCCCTGAAACGTAACCTGAGCCTAACACTTTTCTGTACCCTCACCTGTACCCTAAACTTTACCGTTCACAAACCCGAAACATACCCCTAAACCAAGCCCTAACACCAACCCAACACCTTACCATAAACCGTACCCTAATCCTATCCCGTACACAAACACTAATCCATGCCCTGACACGTACCCTGCCTCTAACTCTTTACCCTACTCTCTCCTGTACCCTAAATCTTACCGTTTGCTAACCCTAACCCTAGCCCTAAAGCTAAATCTAACTACAACCCTACACCTTACCCTAACATGTACACTAATCTTAATGCATACACTAACACTAACCCATTCCCTCACACTTACTTTGACACTAAAACATTTCCTAACCCTCACCTGTAACCTAAACCTTACTCGTTCGCTCACCCTAACCCTAGACCTAACACTAAACATAACGCCAACCCTATCCATTAGCCTAACCCGTACCCTAATTCTAACCCGTACACTAACACTAATCCGTGCCCTAACATTTACCCTGACCCTTACACTTTTCCATACCCACGCCTGAACCCTAAATCTTACCATTCACTAACCCTAACCCTAGGTCTAAACCTAACCCTAAACCCAAGCCCAACCCTACACCTAACTCTAACATGTACACTAATCCTAATCCTTAAACTAACACTAACCTGTGCCCTAACACGAACCCTGACCCTAACTCATTTCCATACGCTCACCTGTACTCTAATGTTACCTATTCGCTAACCCTAACACTAGCCCTAAACCTAAACCTAACCCCAACCCTACACCTTACCCTAACCCATACCCTAATCATAACCCATACACTAACACTAACTCGTGCCCTAACACCTACCCTAACCCTACCCCTAACCCTAACCCTAACACTAACCCTAAACTTTACCATTTGTTAACCATAACCGTAGCCCCAAACCTAAACCTAACTACAAACCTACTCCTAACACATACACTAATCTTAACCCATACACTAACACTAACGCAATACCACACACGTACTTTGACAATAAAACATTTCCATATGGTCAGCTGTAACCTAAACCTTACCCGTTCACTAAACTTAACCCTACCCCTAACACTAACCATAACGCCAACCCTACCAATTACCCTAACCCGTACCCTAATCCTAACCTGTAAACCCACACTAACCCCTGCCCTAACACGTACCCTGACCCTAACACTTTTCCGTAACCTCACCTGTACCCTAAACCTTACCGTTCGCTAACCCTAACCCTAAACCTAGACGAAACCCCAACCGTACACCTTACCCTAACCCGTAAGCTAATCCTAAGCCATACACTAACACTGACACGTGTCCTAACACATACACAAACCCTAACACTTTTCTGTACCATCACCTGTACCCTAAACCTGACATTTGGCTAACCCTAACCCTAGCCATAAAGCTAACCCTAAGCCCAACCCTAAACCTTACCCAAACCGTACCCTAATCCTAACCAGTATACTACTACTAAGCCATGCCCTGACATGTACCCTGACCCTAACGCTTTTCCATAACCTCACCGGTACCCTAAACCTTACCCATTCGCTAACCCTAACCCTAGCCCTAGCCCTAACCCTAACGCCAACCCTACTACTTACCCTAACCCGTACCCTAATCCCAACCCATACACTATCACTAACCCATGTCCTAACACGTACCTTGACCCGAACACTTTTCCGTATCCTCTCCTGTACCCAAAATCTTACCGTTCACTAACCCTAACCCTAGCCCTAAACATAACGCTAACACCAACCTTACAGCATACCCTAACCCGTACACTAAACTTAACCCGTACAAAAAAACGAACCCATGCCCTCACATGTACTTTGACACTAACACATTTCCGTACCCTCCCGTGTACCGTAAACCTTACCCGTTTGCTAACTCTAACCGTAGGCCTAACCCTAACCATAACACCAACCCTACCCATTTCCCTAACCCGTACCCTAATCCTTACCCATACACTAACACTAATCCATGCCCTAACACGTACCCTGACCCTAACACTTTTCCATACCCACTCCTGTACCCTAAATCTTACCATTCGCTAACCCTAACCCTATGTCTAAACCTAACCCTAACCCCAACCCTACACCTAACCCTAACCCGTACCCTAATCCATACACTAACACTAACCTGTGCCCTAACATGAACCCTGACCCTAACTTGTTTCCATAAGCTCACCTGTACCCTAAATGTTACCTATTCGCTAACCCTAACCCCACCCCTACACCTAAACATAACCCCAACCCTACACCTTTCCCTAACCCATACCCTAATCCTAACCCGTACACTAACACTAACCCGTGCCCTAACACGTACCCTGACCCTAACACTTTTCCGTATCCTCTCCAGTACCCTAAATCTTACCGTTCGCTAAACCTAGCCCTTTCCCTAAACAGAACGCTAACACCAACCTGACACCATACCCTAACCCATACACTGATCTTAACCCATACACCAAAATTAAGCAATTCCCTCACATGTACTTTGACACTAACACGTTTCCGTACCCTCCTGTGTACCGTAAACCTTACCTGTTCGCTAACACTTACCCTAGGTCTAAGCCTAACACTATCCACAAGCCTACACAAAATCCTAACCCATACCCTAATCCTAATCCGTACAATAACACTAACCTGTGCCCTAACACCAAGCCTGACCCTAACTCGTTTCCATATGCTTACCTGTACCCTAAATATTACCTATTCGCTAACCCTAACCCTAACACTAACCCTAACCCCAATCCTACACCTTACCCTGATCCGTACTGTAATCCTAACCCGTACCCTAATACTAATCCGTGCCCTGACACGTACACAGACCGTGACACTTTTCTGTACCCTCACCTGTACCCTAAGCCTTACATTTCGCTAACCCTAACCCTAGCCCTAAAGCTAAATCTAACTCCAACCCTACACCTTACCCTAACACGTACACTAATCTTAAACCTTAAACTAACACTAACCCATTCCCGCATATGTATTTTGACCCTAAAACATTTCCGTACCCTCCCCTGTAACCTAAAAATTACCCGGTCGCTAACCCTAACCCTAGCTCTAAACCTAACCCTAACGCCAACCCTACATCTTACCCTAACCCATACACTAATCCTAAACCGTACACTAACACTAACCAGTGCCCTGAAACGTACCCTGACCCTAACACTTTTCCATACCCTCAGCTGTACGCTAAACCTAATCGTTAGCTAACCCTAACTGTAGACTTAAACCTAACCCTAACACCAACCCTACACCTTATTCTAAACCGTACCCTATTTTTAACCCCTACACTAACACTAACCCATGCCCTCACACGTAATTTGACACTAACACGTCTCCATACACTCACATGTACCATAAGCCTTAACTGTTCGCTAAGCCTATCCCTAACCCTAACGCCAACCCTAACCATTACCCTAACCCATACCCTAATCCTAACCACACATTAACACTAACACGTTTCCTAACACATAACCTGACCCAAACGCTTTTCCGTACCCTCAACTGTACCCTAAAACTTACCCGTTCGCCAACCCTAAGCCTAGCCCTAAACCTAACCCTAACCACAACCCCACACCTTACCCTAAACTCTACGCTAATCCTGACACGTACACTAACACTAACAGGTGTCCTAACATATACCCTGACCCTAAAAGTTTTCCGTACCCTCACCTGTACCCTAAACCTTACTGGTTCGCTAACCGTAACCTTAGCCCTAAACATAATGCTAACACCAACCCTACACCATACCCTAACCCGTACACTAATCTTAACCCGTACACCAAAATTATGCAATGCCCTCACACGTACTTTGACACTAACACGTTTCTGTACACTCATGTACCATAAAACTTACCTGTTCGCTAACCCTAACCCTAGCCCTAAACTTAACCCTAACCTCAACCCTACACATTTCCCTAACCCGTACCCTAATCCTAACCCATACACTAGCACTACACGTGCCCTAACAGGTACCCTGACCGTAAAACTTTTCTGTACACTCACCTGTACCCTAAACCATACCGTGTGCTATCCTTAACCCTAGACCTAAACGTAAACCTTACCCCATCCCTAAACCTTTCCCTAAAGCGTACCCAATCCTAACCAGTACCCTAACACTAATCCGTGCCCTAACATGTACCCTGATCCTAACACGTTTCTGGACCATCACCTGTAACCTAAACCTTACATTTCGCTAACCCTAACCATAGCCCTAAACCTAACCCTAAACCCAACCCTACCCATTACCCTAACCCATACCGTAATCCTAACCAGTACACTAATACTAATCCGTGCCCTGAAACGTAACCTGAGCCTAACACTTTTCTGTACCCTCACCTGTACCCTAAACTTTACCGTTCACAAACCCGAAACATACCCCTAAACCAAGCCCTAACACCAACCCAACACCTTACCATAAACCGTACCCTAATCCTATCCCGTACACAAACACTAATCCATGCCCTGACACGTACCCTGCCTCTAACTCTTTACCCTACTCTCTCCTGTACCCTAAATCTTACCGTTTGCTAACCCTAACCCTAGCCCTAAAGCTAAATCTAACTACAACCCTACACCTAACCCTACACCTTACACTAATCTTAATGCATACACTAACACTATCCCATTCCCTCACACTTACTTTGACACTAAAACATTTCCTTACCCTCACCTGTAACCTAAACCTTACTCGTTCGCTCACCCTAACCCTAGCCCTAACACTAAACATAACGCCAACCCTATCCATTAGCCTAACCCTTACCCTAATTCTAACCCGTACACTAACACTAATCCGTGCCCTAACATTTACCCTGACCCTTACACTTTTCCATACCCACGCCTGAACCCTAAATCTTACCATTCACTAACCCTAACCCTAGGTCTAAACCTATCCCTAAACCCAAGCCCAACCCTACACCTAACTCTAACATGTACACTAATCCTAATCCTTAAACTAACACTAACCTGTGCCCTAACACGAACCCTGACCCTAACTCATTTCCATACGCTCACCTGTACTCTAATGTTACCTATTCGCTAACCCTAACACTAGCCCTAAACCTAAACCTAACCCCAACCCTACACCTTACCCTAACCCATACCCTAATCATAACCCATACACTAACACTAACTCGTGCCCTAACACCTACCCTAACCCTACCCCTAACCCTAACCCTAACACTAACCCTAAACTTTACCATTTGTTAACCATAACCGTAGCCCCAAACCTAAACCTAACTACAAACCTACTCCTAACACATACACTAATCTTAACCCATACACTAACACTAACGCAATACCACACACGTACTTTGACAATAAAACATTTCCATATGGTCAGCTGTAACCTAAACCTTACCCGTTCACTAAACTTAACCCTACCCCTAACACTAACCATAACGCCAACCCTACCAATTACCCTAACCCGTACCCTAATCCTAACCTGTAAACCCACACTAACCCCTGCCCTAACACGTACCCTGACCCTAACACTTTTCCGTAACCTCACCTGTACCCTAAACCTTACCGTTCGCTAACCCTAACCCTAAACCTAGACGAAACCCCAACCGTACACCTTACCCTAACCCGTAAGCTAATCCTAAGCCATACACTAACACTGACACGTGTCCTAACACATACACAAACCCTAACACTTTTCTGTACCATCACCTGTACCCTAAACCTGACATTTGGCTAACCCTAACCCTAGCCATAAAGCTAACCCTAAGCCCAACCCTAAACCTTACCCAAACCGTACCCTAATCCTAACCAGTATACTACTACTAAGCCATGCCCTGACATGTACCCTGACCCTAACGCTTTTCCATAACCTCACCGGTACCCTAAACCTTACCCATTCGCTAACCCTAACCCTAGCCCTAGCCCTAACCCTAACGCCAACCCTACTACTTACCCTAACCCGTACCCTAATCCCAACCCATACACTATCACTAACCCATGTCCTAACACGTACCTTGACCCGAACACTTTTCCGTATCCTCTCCTGTACCCAAAATCTTACCGTTCACTAACCCTAACCCTAGCCCTAAACATAACGCTAACACCAACCTTACAGCATACCCTAACCCGTACACTAAACTTAACCCGTACAAAAAAACGAACCCATGCCCTCACATGTACTTTGACACTAACACATTTCCGTACCCTCCCGTGTACCGTAAACCTTACCCGTTTGCTAACTCTAACTGTAGGCCTAACCCTAACCATAACACCAACCCTACCCATTTCCCTAACCCGTACCCTAATCCTTACCCATACACTAACACTAATCCATGCCCTAACACGTACCCTGACCCTAACACTTTTCCATACCCACTCCTGTACCCTAAATCTTACCATTCGCTAACCCTAACCCTATGTCTAAACCTAACCCTAACCCCAACCCTACACCTAACCCTAACCCGTACCCTAATCCATACACTAACACTAACCTGTGCCCTAACATGAACCCTGACCCTAACTTGTTTCCATAAGCTCACCTGTACCCTAAATGTTACCTATTCGCTAACCCTAACCCCACCCCTACACCTAAACATAACCCCAACCCTACACCTTTCCCTAACCCATACCCTAATCCTAACCCGTACACTAACACTAACCCGTGCCCTAACACGTACCCTGACCCTAACACTTTTCCGTATCCTCTCCAGTACCCTAAATCTTACCGTTCGCTAAACCTAGCCCTTTCCCTAAACAGAACGCTAACACCAACCTGACACCATACCCTAACCCATACACTGATCTTAACCCATACACCAAAATTAAGCAATTCCCTCACATGTACTTTGACACTAACACGTTTCCGTACCCTCCTGTGTACCGTAAACCTTACCTGTTCGCTAACACTTACCCTAGGTCTAAGCCTAACACTATCCACAACCCTACACAAAATCCTAACCCATACCCTAATCCTAATCCGTACAATAACACTAACCTGTGCCCTAACACCAAGCCTGACCCTAACTCGTTTCCATATGCTTACCTGTACCCTAAATATTACCTATTCGCTAACCCTAACCCTAACACTAACCCTAACCCCAATCCTACACCTTACCCTAATCCGTACTGTAATCCTAACCCGTACCCTAATACTAATCCGTGCCCTGACACGTACACAGACCGTGACACTTTTCTGTACCCTCACCTGTACCCTAAGCCTTACATTTCGCTAACCCTAACCCTAGCCCTAAAGCTAAATCTAACTCCAACCCTACACCTTACCCTAACACGTACACTAATCTTAAACCTTAAACTAACACTAACCCATTCCCGCATATGTATTTTGACCCTAAAACATTTCCGTACCCTCCCCTGTAACCTAAAAATTACCCGGTCGCTAACCCTAACCCTAGCTCTAAACCTAACCCTAACGCCAACCCTACATCTTACCCTAACCCATACACTAATCCTAAACCGTACACTAACACTAACCAGTGCCCTGAAACGTACCCTGACCCTAACACTTTTCCATACCCTCAGCTGTACGCTAAACCTAATCGTTAGCTAACCCTAACTGTAGACTTAAACCTAACCCTAACACCAACCCTACACCTTATTCTAACCCGTACCCTATTTTTAACCCCTACACTAACACTAACCCATGCCCTCACACGTAATTTGACACTAACACGTCTCCATACACTCACATGTACCATAAGCCTTAACTGTTCGCTAAGCCTATCCCTAACCCTAACGCCAACCCTAACCATTACCCTAACCCATACCCTAATCCTAACCACACATTAACACTAACACGTTTCCTAACACATAACCTGACCCAAACGCTTTTCCGTACCCTCAACTGTACCCTAAAACTTACCCGTTCGCCAACCCTAAGCCTAGCCCTAAACCTAACCCTAACCACAACCCCACACCTTACCCTAAACTCTACGCTAATCCTGACACGTACACTAACACTAACAGGTGTCCTAACATATACCCTGACCCTAAAAGTTTTCCGTACCCTCACCTGTACCCTAAACCTTACTGGTTCGCTAACCGTAACCTTAGCCCTAAACATAATGCTAACACCAACCCTACACCATACCCTAACCCGTACACTAATCTTAACCCGTACACCAAAATTATGCAATGCCCTCACACGTACTTTGACACTAACACGTTTCCGTACACTCATGTACCATAAAACTTACCTGTTCGCTAACCCTAACCCTAGCCCTAAACTTAACCCTAACCTCAACCCTACACATTTCCCTAACCCGTACCCTAATCCTAACCCATACACTAGCACTACACGTGCCCTAACAGGTACCCTGACCGTAACACTTTTCTGTACACTCACCTGTACCCTAAACCATACCGTTTGCTATCCTTAACCCTAGACCTAAACGTAAACCTTACCCCATCCCTAAACCTTTCCCTAAAGCGTACCCAATCCTAACCAGTACCCTAACACTAATCCGTGCCCTAACATGTACCCTGATCCTAACACGTTTCTGGACCATCACCTGTAACCTAAACCTTACATTTCGCTAACCCTAACCATAGCCCTAAACCTAACCCTAAACCCAACCCTACCCATTACCCTAACCCATACCGTAATCCTAACCAGTACACTAATACTAATCCGTGCCCTGAAACGTAACCTGAGCCTAACACTTTTCTGTACCCTCACCTGTACCCTAAACTTTACCGTTCACAAACCCGAAACATACCCCTAAACCAAGCCCTAACACCAACCCAACACCTTACCATAAACCGTACCCTAATCCTATCCCGTACACAAACACTAATCCATGCCCTGACACGTACCCTGCCTCTAACTCTTTACCCTACTCTCTCCTGTACCCTAAATCTTACCGTTTGCTAACCCTAACCCTAGCCCTAAAGCTAAATCTAACTACAACCCTACACCTTACCCTAACATGTACACTAATCTTAATGCATACACTAACACTAACCCATTCCCTCACACTTACTTTGACACTAAAACATTTCCTAACCCTCACCTGTAACCTAAACCTTACTCGTTCGCTCACCCTAACCCTAGACCTAACACTAAACATAACGCCAACCCTATCCATTAGCCTAACCCGTACCCTAATTCTAACCCGTACACTAACACTAATCCGTGCCCTAACATTTACCCTGACCCTTACACTTTTCCATACCCACGCCTGAACCCTAAATCTTACCATTCACTAACCCTAACCCTAGGTCTAAACCTAACCCTAAACCCAAGCCCAACCCTACACCTAACTCTAACATGTACACTAATCCTAATCCTTAAACTAACACTAACCTGTGCCCTAACACGAACCCTGACCCTAACTCATTTCCATACGCTCACCTGTACTCTAATGTTACCTATTCGCTAACCCTAACACTAGCCCTAAACCTAAACCTAACCCCAACCCTACACCTTACCCTAACCCATACCCTAATCATATCCCATACACTAACACTAACTCGTGCCCTAACACCTACCCTAACCCTACCCCTAACCCTAACCCTAACACTAACCCTAAACTTTACCATTTGTTAACCATAACCGTAGCCCCAAACCTAAACCTAACTACAAACCTACTCCTAACACATACACTAATCTTAACCCATACACTAACAATAACGCAATACCACACACGTACTTTGACAATAAAACATTTCCATATGGTCAGCTGTAACCTAAACCTTACCCGTTCACTAAACTTAACCCTACCCCTAACACTAACCATAACGCCAACCCTACCAATTACCCTAACCCGTACCCTAATCCTAACCTGTAAACCCACACTAACCCCTGCCCTAACACGTACCCTGACCCTAACACTTTTCCGTAACCTCACCTGTACCCTAAACCTTACCGTTCGCTAACCCTAACCCTAAACCTAGACGAAACCCCAACCGTACACCTTACCCTAACCCGTAAGCTAATCCTAAGCCATACACTAACACTGACACGTGTCCTAACACATACACAAACCCTAACACTTTTCTGTACCATCACCTGTACCCTAAACCTGACATTTGGCTAACCCTAACACTAGCCATAAAGCTAACCCTAAGCCCAACCCTAAACCTTACCCAAACCGTACCCTAATCCTAACCAGTATACTACTACTAAGCCATGCCCTGACATGTACCCTGACCCTAATGCTTTTCCATAACCTCACCGGTACCCTAAACCTTACCCATTCGCTAACCCTAACCCTAGCCCTAGCCCTAACCCTAACGCCAACCCTACTACTTACCCTAACCCGTACCCTAATCCCAACCCATACACTATCACTAACCCATGTCCTAACACGTACCTTGACCCGAACACTTTTCCGTATCCTCTCCTGTACCCAAAATCTTACCGTTCACTAACCCTAACCCTAGCCCTAAACATAACGCTAACACCAACCTTACAGCATACCCTAACCCGTACACTAAACTTAACCCGTACAAAAAAACGAACCCATGCCCTCACATGTACTTTGACACTAACACATTTCCGTACCCTCCCGTGTACCGTAAACCTTACCCGTTTGCTAACTCTAACTGTAGGCCTAACCCTAACCATAACACCAACCCTACCCATTTCCCTAACCCGTACCCTAATCCTTACCCATACACTAACACTAATCCATGCCCTAACACGTACCCTGACCCTAACACTTTTCCATACCCACTCCTGTACCCTAAATCTTACCATTCGCTAACCCTAACCCTATGTCTAAACCTAACCCTAACCCCAACCCTACACCTAACCCTAACCCGTACCCTAATCCATACACTAACACTAACCTGTGCCCTAACATGAACCCTGACCCTAACTTGTTTCCATAAGCTCACCTGTACCCTAAATGTTACCTATTCGCTAACCCTAACCCCACCCCTACACCTAAACATAACCCCAACCCTACACCTTTCCCTAACCCATACCCTAATCCTAACCCGTACACTAACACTAACCCGTGCCCTAACACGTACCCTGACCCTAACACTTTTCCGTATCCTCTCCAGTACCCTAAATCTTACCGTTCGCTAAACCTAGCCCTTTCCCTAAACAGAACGCTAACACCAACCTGACACCATACCCTAACCCATACACTGATCTTAACCCATACACCAAAATTAAGCAATTCCCTCACATGTACTTTGACACTAACACGTTTCCGTACCCTCCTGTGTACCGTAAACCTTACCTGTTCGCTAACACTTACCCTAGGTCTAAGCCTAACACTATCCACAAGCCTACACAAAATCCTAACCCATACCCTAATCCTAATCCGTACAATAACACTAACCTGTGCCCTAACACCAAGCCTGACCCTAACTCGTTTCCATATGCTTACCTGTACCCTAAATATTACCTATTCGCTAACCCTAACCCTAACACTAACCCTAACCCCAATCCTACACCTTACCCTAATCCGTACTGTAATCCTAACCCGTACCCTAATACTAATCCGTGCCCTGACACGTACACAGACCGTGACACTTTTCTGTACCCTCACCTGTACCCTAAGCCTTACATTTCGCTAACCCTAACCCTAGCCCTAAAGCTAAATCTAACTCCAACCCTACACCTTACCCTAACACGTACACTAATCTTAAACCTTAAACTAACACTAACCCATTCCCGCATATGTATTTTGACCCTAAAACATTTCCGTACCCTCCCCTGTAACCTAAAAATTACCCGGTCGCTAACCCTAACCCTAGCTCTAAACCTAACCCTAACGCCAACCCTACATCTTACCCTAACCCATACACTAATCCTAAACCGTACACTAACACTAACCAGTGCCCTGAAACGTACCCTGACCCTAACACTTTTCCATACCCTCAGCTGTACGCTAAACCTAATCGTTAGCTAACCCTAACTGTAGACTTAAACCTAACCCTAACACCAACCCTACACCTTATTCTAACCCGTACCCTATTTTTAACCCCTACACTAACACTAACCCATGCCCTCACACGTAATTTGACACTAACACGTCTCCATACACTCACATGTACCATAAGCCTTAACTGTTCGCTAAGCCTATCCCTAACCCTAACGCCAACCCTAACCATTACCCTAACCCATACCCTAATCCTAACCACACATTAACACTAACACGTTTCCTAACACATAACCTGACCCAAACGCTTTTCCGTACCCTCAACTGTACCCTAAAACTTACCCGTTCGCCAACCCTAAGCCTAGCCCTAAACCTAACCCTAACCACAACCCCACACCTTACCCTAAACTCTACGCTAATCCTGACACGTACACTAACACTAACAGGTGTCCTAACATATACCCTGACCCTAAAAGTTTTCCGTACCCTCACCTGTACCCTAAACCTTACTGGTTCGCTAACCGTAACCTTAGCCCTAAACATAATGCTAACACCAACCCTACACCATACCCTAACCCGTACACTAATCTTAACCCGTACACCAAAATTATGCAATGCCCTCACACGTACTTTGACACTAACACGTTTCCGTACACTCATGTACCATAAAACTTACCTGTTCGCTAACCCTAACCCTAGCCCTAAACTTAACCCTAACCTCAACCCTACACATTTCCCTAACCCGTACCCTAATCCTAACCCATACACTAGCACTACACGTGCCCTAACAGGTACCCTGACCGTAACACTTTTCTGTACACTCACCTGTACCCTAAACCATACCGTTTGCTATCCTTAACCCTAGACCTAAACGTAAACCTTACCCCATCCCTAAACCTTTCCCTAAAGCGTACCCAATCCTAACCAGTACCCTAACACTAATCCGTGCTCTAACATGTACCCTGATCCTAACACGTTTCTGGACCATCACCTGTAACCTAAACCTTACATTTCGCTAACCCTAACCATAGCCCTAAACCTAACCCTAAACCCAACCCTACCCATTACCCTAACCCATACCGTAATCCTAACCAGTACACTAATACTAATCCGTGCCCTGAAACGTAACCTGAGCCTAACACTTTTCTGTACCCTCACCTGTACCCTAAACTTTACCGTTCACAAACCCGAAACATACCCCTAAACCAAGCCCTAACACCAACCCAACACCTTACCATAAACCGTACCCTAATCCTATCCCGTACACAAACACTAATCCATGCCCTGACACGTACCCTGCCTCTAACTCTTTACCCTACTCTCTCCTGTACCCTAAATCTTACCGTTTGCTAACCCTAACCCTAGCCCTAAAGCTAAATCTAACTACAACCCTACACCTTACCCTAACATGTACACTAATCTTAATGCATACACTAACACTAACCCATTCCCTCACACTTACTTTGACACTAAAACATTTCCTTACCCTCACCTGTAACCTAAACCTTACTCGTTCGCTCACCCTAACCCTAGCCCTAACACTAAACATAACGCCAACCCTATCCATTAGCCTAACCCGTACCCTAATTCTAACCCGTACACTAACACTAATCCGTGCCCTAACATTTACCCTGACCCTTACACTTTTCCATACCCACGCCTGAACCCTAAATCTTACCATTCACTAACCCTAACCCTAGGTCTAAACCTAACCCTAAACCCAAGCCCAACCCTACACCTAACTCTAACATGTACACTAATCCTAATCCTTAAACTAACACTAACCTGTGCCCTAACACGAACCCTGACCCTAACTCATTTCCATACGCTCACCTGTATTCTAATGTTACCTATTCGCTAACCCTAACACTAGCCCTAAACCTAAACCTAACCCCAACCCTACACCTTACCCTAACCCATACCCTAATCATAACCCATACACTAACACTAACTCGTGCCCTAACACCTACCCTAACCCTACCCCTAACCCTAACCCTAACACTAACCCTAAACTTTACCATTTGTTAACCATAACCGTAGCCCCAAACCTAAACCTAACTACAAACCTACTCCTAACACATACACTAATCTTAACCCATACACTAACACTAACGCAATACCACACACGTACTTTGACAATAAAACATTTCCATATGGTCAGCTGTAACCTAAACCTTACCCGTTCACTAAACTTAACCCTACCCCTAACACTAACCATAACGCCAACCCTACCAATTACCCTAACCCGTACCCTAATCCTAACCTGTAAACCCACACTAACCCCTGCCCTAACACATACCCTGACCCTAACACTTTTCCGTAACCTCACCTGTACCCTAAACCTTACCGTTCGCTAACCCTAACCCTAAACCTAGACGAAACCCCAACCGTACACCTTACCCTAACCCGTAAGCTAATCCTAAGCCATACACTAACACTGACACGTGTCCTAACACATACACAAACCCTAACACTTTTCTGTACCATCACCTGTACCCTAAACCTGACATTTGGCTAACCCTAACCCTAGCCATAAAGCTAACCCTAAGCCCAACCCTAAACCTTACCTAAACCGTACCCTAATCCTAACCAGTATACTACTACTAAGCCATGCCCTGACGTGTACCCTGACCCTAACGCTTTTCCATAACCTCACCGGTACCCTAAACCTTACCCATTCGCTAACCCTAACCCTAGCCCTAGCCCTAACCCTAACGCCAACCCTACTACTTACCCTAACCCGTACCCTAATCCCAACCCATACACTATCACTAACCCATGTCCTAACACGTACCTTGACCCGAACACTTTTCCGTATCCTCTCCTGTACCCAAAATCTTACCGTTCACTAACCCTAACCCTAGCCCTAAACATAACGCTAACACCAACCTTACAGCATACCCTAACCCGTACACTAAACTTAACCCGTACAAAAAAACGAACCCATGCCCTCACATGTACTTTGACACTAACACATTTCCGTACCCTCCCGTGTACCGTAAACCTTACCCGTTTGCTAACTCTAACTGTAGGCCTAACCCTAACCATAACACCAACCCTACCCATTTCCCTAACCCGTACCCTAATCCTTACCCATACACTAACACTAATCCATGCCCTAACACGTACCCTGACCCTAACACTTTTCCATACCCACTCCTGTACCCTAAATCTTACCATTCGCTAACCCTAACCCTATGTCTAAACCTAACCCTAACCCCAACCCTACACCTAACCCTAACCCGTACCCTAATCCATACACTAACACTAACCTGTGCCCTAACATGAACCCTGACCCTAACTTGTTTCCATAAGCTCACCTGTACCCTAAATGTTACCTATTCGCTAACCCTAACCCCACCCCTACACCTAAACATAACCCCAACCCTACACCTTTCCCTAACCCATACCCTAATCCTAACCCGTACACTAACACTAACCCGTGCCCTAACACGTACCCTGACCCTAACACTTTTCCGTATCCTCTCCAGTACCCTAAATCTTACCGTTCGCTAAACCTAGCCCTTTCCCTAAACAGAACGCTAACACCAACCTGACACCATACCCTAACCCATACACTGATCTTAACCCATACACCAAAATTAAGCAATTCCCTCACATGTACTTTGACACTAACACGTTTCCGTACCCTCCTGTGTACCGTAAACCTTACCTGTTCGCTAACACTTACCCTAGGTCTAAGCCTAACACTATCCACAACCCTACACAAAATCCTAACCCATACCCTAATCCTAATCCGTACAATAACACTAACCTGTGCCCTAACACCAAGCCTGACCCTAACTCGTTTCCATATGCTTACCTGTACCCTAAATATTACCTATTCGCTAACCCTAACCCTAACACTAACCCTAACCCCAATCCTACACCTTACCCTAATCCGTACTGTAATCCTAACCCGTACCCTAATACTAATCCGTGCCCTGACACGTACACAGACCGTGACACTTTTCTGTACCCTCACCTGTACCCTAAGCCTTACATTTCGCTAACCCTAACCCTAGCCCTAAAGCTAAATCTAACTCCAACCCTACACCTTACCCTAACACGTACACTAATCTTAAACCTTAAACTAACACTAACCCATTCCCGCATATGTATTTTGACCCTAAAACATTTCCGTACCCTCCCCTGTAACCTAAAAATTACCCGGTCGCTAACCCTAACCCTAGCTCTAAACCTAACCCTAACGCCAACCCTACATCTTACCCTAACCCATACACTAATCCTAAACCGTACACTAACACTAACCAGTGCCCTGAAACGTACCCTGACCCTAACACTTTTCCATACCCTCAGCTGTACGCTAAACCTAATCGTTAGCTAACCCTAACTGTAGACTTAAACCGAACCCTAACACCAACCCTATACCTTATTCTAACCCGTACCCTATTTTTAACCCCTACACTAACACTAACCCATGCCCTCACACGTAATTGGACACTAACACGTCTCCATACACTCACATGTACCATAAGCCTTAACTGTTCGCTAAGCCTATCCCTAACCCTAACGCCAACCCTAACCATTACCCTAACCCATACCCTAATCCTAACCACACATTAACACTAACACGTTTCCTAACACATAACCTGACCCTAACGCTTTTCCGTACCCTCAACTGTACCCTAAAACTTACCCGTTCGCCAACCCTAAGCCTAGCCCTAAACCTAACCCTAGCCACAACCCCACACCTTACCCTAAACTCTACGCTAATCCTGACACGTACACTAACACTAACAGGTGTCCTAACATATACCCTGACCCTAAAAGTTTTCCGTACCCTCACCTGTACCCTAAACCTTACTGGTTCGCTAACCGTAACCTTAGCCCTAAACATAATGCTAACACCAACCCTACACCATACCCTAACCCGTACACTAATCTTAACCCGTACACCAAAATTATGCAATGCCCTCACACGTACTTTGACACTAACACGTTTCCGTACACTCATGTACCATAAAACTTACCTGTTCGCTAACCCTAACCCTAGCCCTAAACTTAACCCTAACCTCAACCCTACACATTTCCCTAACCCGTACCCTAATCCTAACCCATACACTAGCACTACACGTGCCCTAACAGGTACCCTGACCGTAACACTTTTCTGTACACTCACCTGTACCCTAAACCATACCGTTTGCTATCCTTAACCCTAGACCTAAACGTAAACCTTACCCCATCCTTAAACCGTTCCCTAAAGCGTACCCAATCCTAACCAGTACCCTAACACTAATCCGTGCCCTAACATGTACCCTGATCCTAACACGTTTCTGGACCATCACCTGTAACCTAAACCTTACATTTCGCTAACCCTAACCATAGCCCTAAACCTAACCCTAAACCCAACCCTACCCATTACCCTAACCCATACCGTAATCCTAACCAGTACACTAATACTAATCCGTGCCCTGAAACGTAACCTGAGCCTAACACTTTTCTGTACCCTCACCTGTACCCTAAACTTTACCGTTCACAAACCCGAAACATACCCCTAAACCAAGCCCTAACACCAACCCAACACCTTACCATAAACCGTACCCTAATCCTATCCCGTACACAAACACTAATCCATGCCCTGACACGTACCCTGCCTCTAACTCTTTACCCTACTCTCTCCTGTACCCTAAATCTTACCGTTTGCTAACCCTAACCCTAGCCCTAAAGCTAAATCTAACTACAACCCTACACCTTACCCTAACATGTACACTAATCTTAATGCATACACTAACACTAACCCATTCCCTCACACTTACTTTGACACTAAAACATTTCCTTACCCTCACCTGTAACCTAAACCTTACTCGTTCGCTCACCCTAACCCTAGCCCTAACACTAAACATAACGCCAACCCTATCCATTAGCCTAACCCGTACCCTAATTCTAACCCGTACACTAACACTAATCCGTGCCCTAACATTTACCCTGACCCTTACACTTTTCCATACCCACGCCTGAACCCTAAATCTTACCATTCACTAACCCTAACCCTAGGTCTAAACCTAACCCTAAACCCAAGCCCAACCCTACACCTAACTCTAACATGTACACTAATCCTAATCCTTAAACTAACACTAACCTGTGCCCTAACACGAACCCTGACCCTAACTCATTTCCATACGCTCACCTGTACTCTA
Organism: Mesoplodon mirus; assembly: GCF_964341445.2. Taxonomy (NCBI): domain Eukaryota; kingdom Metazoa; phylum Chordata; class Mammalia; order Artiodactyla; family Ziphiidae; genus Mesoplodon; species Mesoplodon mirus. Next base: position 2,280,542 of record NC_138996.1, read on the forward strand.
ATGTTACCTATTCGCTAACCCTAACACTAGCCCTAAACCTAAACCTAACCCCAACCCTACACCTTACCCTAACCCATACCCTAATCATAACCCATACACTAACACTAACTCGTGCCCTAACACCTACCCTAACCCTACCCCTAACCCTAACCCTAACACTAACCCTAAACTTTACCATTTGTTAACCATAACCGTAGCCCCAAACCTAAACCTAACTACAAACCTACTCCTAACACATACACTAATCTTAACCCATACACTAACACTAACGCAATACCACACACGTACTTTGACAATAAAACATTTCCATATGGTCAGCTGTAACCTAAACCTTACCCGTTCACTAAACTTAACCCTACCCCTAACACTAACCATAACGCCAACCCTACCAATTACCCTAACCCGTACCCTAATCCTAACCTGTAAACCCACACTAACCCCTGCCCTAACACGTACCCTGACCCTAACACTTTTCCGTAACCTCACCTGTACCCTAAACCTTACCGTTCGCTAACCCTAACCCTAAACCTAGACGAAACCCCAACCGTACACCTTACCCTAACCCGTAAGCTAATCCTAAGCCATACACTAACACTGACACCTGTCCTAACACATACACAAACCCTAACACTTTTCTGTACCATCACCTGTACCCTAAACCTGACATTTGGCTAACCCTAACCCTAGCCATAAAGCTAACCCTAAGCCCAACCCTAAACCTTACCCAAACCGTACCCTAATCCTAACCAGTATACTACTACTAAGCCATGCCCTGACGTGTACCCTGACCCTAACGCTTTTCCATAACCTCACCGGTACCCTAAACCTTACCCATTCGCTAACCCTAACCCTAGCCCTAGCCCTAACCCTAACGCCAACCCTACTACTTACCCTAACCCGTACCCTAATCCCAACCCATACACTATCACTAACCCATGTCCTAACACGTACCTTGACCCGAACACTTTTCCGTATCCTCTCCTGTACCCAAAATCTTACCGTTCACTAACCCTAACCCTAGCCCTAAACATAACGCTAACACCAACCTTACAGCATACCCTAACCCGTACACTAAACTTAACCCGTACAAACAAACGAACCCATGCCCTCACATGTACTTTGACACTAACACATTTCCGTACCCTCCCGTGTACCGTAAACCTTACCCGTTTGCTAACTCTAACTGTAGGCCTAACCCTAACCATAACACCAACCCTACCCATTTCCCTAACCCGTACCCTAATCCTTACCCATACACTAACACTAATCCATGCCCTAACACGTACCCTGACCCTAACACTTTTCCATACCCACTCCTGTACCCTAAATCTTACCATTCGCTAACCCTAACCCTATGTCTAAACCTAACCCTAACCCCAACCCTACACCTAACCCTAACCCGTACCCTAATCCATACACTAACACTAACCTGTGCCCTAACATGAACCCTGACCCTAACTTGTTTCCATAAGCTCACCTGTACCCTAAATGTTACCTATTCGCTAACCCTAACCCCACCCCTACACCTAAACATAACCCCAACCCTACACCTTTCCCTAACCCATACCCTAATCCTAACCCGTACACTAACACTAACCCGTGCCCTAACACGTACCCTGACCCTAACACTTTTCCGTATCCTCTCCAGTACCCTAAATCTTACCGTTCGCTAAACCTAGCCCTTTCCCTAAACAGAACGCTAACACCAACCTGACACCATACCCTAACCCATACACTGATCTTAACCCATACACCAAAATTAAGCAATTCCCTCACATGTACTTTGACACTAACACGTTTCCGTACCCTCCTGTGTACCGTAAACCTTACCTGTTCGCTAACACTTACCCTAGGTCTAAGCCTAACACTATCCACAACCCTACACAAAATCCTAACCCATACCCTAATCCTAATCCGTACAATAACACTAACCTGTGCCCTAACACCAAGCCTGACCCTAACTCGTTTCCATATGCTTACCTGTACCCTAAATATTACCTATTCGCTAACCCTAACCCTAACACTAACCCTAACCCCAATCCTACACCTTACCCTAATCCGTACTGTAATCCTAACCCGTACCCTAATACTAATCCGTGCCCTGACACGTACACAGACCGTGACACTTTTCTGTACCCTCACCTGTACCCTAAGCCTTACATTTCGCTAACCCTAACCCTAGCCCTAAAGCTAAATCTAACTCCAACCCTACACCTTACCCTAACACGTACACTAATCTTAAACCTTAAACTAACACTAACCCATTCCCGCATATGTATTTTGACCCTAAAACATTTCCGTACCCTCCCCTGTAACCTAAAAATTACCCGGTCGCTAACCCTAACCCTAGCTCTAAACCTAACCCTAACGCCAACCCTACATCTTACCCTAACCCATACACTAATCCTAAACCGTACACTAACACTAACCAGTGCCCTGAAACGTACCCTGACCCTAACACTTTTCCATACCCTCAGCTGTACGCTAAACCTAATCGTTAGCTAACCCTAACTGTAGACTTAAACCGAACCCTAACACCAACCCTACACCTTATTCTAACCCGTACCCTATTTTTAACCCCTACACTAACACTAACCCATGCCCTCACACGTAATTGGACACTAACACGTCTCCATACACTCACATGTACCATAAGCCTTAACTGTTCGCTAAGCCTATCCCTAACCCTAACGCCAACCCTAACCATTACCCTAACCCATACCCTAATCCTAACCACACATTAACACTAACACGTTTCCTAACACATAACCTGACCCAAACGCTTTTCCGTACCCTCAACTGTACCCTAAAACTTACCCGTTCGCCAACCCTAAGCCTAGCCCTAAACCTAACCCTAACCACAACCCCACACCTTACCCTAAACTCTACGCTAATCCTGACACGTACACTAACACTAACAGGTGTCCTAACATATACCCTGACCCTAAAAGTTTTCCGTACCCTCACCTGTACCCTAAACCTTACTGGTTCGCTAACCGTAACCTTAGCCCTAAACATAATGCTAACACCAACCCTACACCATACCCTAACCCGTACACTAATCTTAACCCGTACACCAAAATTATGCAATGCCCTCACACGTACTTTGACACTAACACGTTTCCGTACACTCATGTACCATAAAACTTACCTGTTCGCTAACCCTAACCCTAGCCCTAAACTTAACCCTAACCTCAACCCTACACATTTCCCTAACCCGTACCCTAATCCTAACCCATACACTAGCACTACACGTGCCCTAACAGGTACCCTGACCGTAACACTTTTCTGTACACTCACCTGTACCCTAAACCATACCGTTTGCTATCCTTAACCCTAGACCTAAACGTAAACCTTACCCCATCCCTAAACCGTTCCCTAAAGCGTACCCAATCCTAACCAGTACCCTAACACTAATCCGTGCCCTAACATGTACCCTGATCCTAACACGTTTCTGGACCATCACCTGTAACCTAAACCTTACATTTCGCTAACCCTAACCATAGCCCTAAACCTAACCCTAAACCCAACCCTACCCATTACCCTAACCCATACCGTAATCCTAACCAGTACACTAATACTAATCCGTGCCCTGAAACGTAACCTGAGCCTAACACTTTTCTGTACCCTCACCTGTACCCTAAACTTTACCGTTCACAAACCCGAAACATACCCCTAAACCAAGCCCTAACACCAACCCAACACCTTACCATAAACCGTACCCTAATCCTATCCCGTACACAAACACTAATCCATGCCCTGACACGTACCCTGCCTCTAACTCTTTACCCTACTCTCTCCTGTACCCTAAATCTTACCGTTTGCTAACCCTAACCCTAGCCCTAAAGCTAAATCTAACTACAACCCTACACCTTACCCTAACATGTACACTAATCTTAATGCATACACTAACACTAACCCATTCCCTCACACTTACTTTGACACTAAAACATTTCCTTACCCTCACCTGTAACCTAAACCTTACTCGTTCGCTCACCCTAACCCTAGCCCTAACACTAAACATAACGCCAACCCTATCCATTAGCCTAACCCGTACCCTAATTCTAACCCGTACACTAACACTAATCCGTGCCCTAACATTTACCCTGACCCTTACACTTTTCCATACCCACGCCTGAACCCTAAATCTTACCATTCACTAACCCTAACCCTAGGTCTAAACCTAACCCTAAACCCAAGCCCAACCCTACACCTAACTCTAACATGTACACTAATCCTAATCCTTAAACTAACACTAACCTGTGCCCTAACACGAACCCTGACCCTAACTCATTTCCATACGCTCACCTGTACTCTAATGTTACCTATTCGCTAACCCTAACACTAGCCCTAAACCTAAACCTAACCCCAACCCTACACCTTACCCTAACCCATACCCTAATCATAACCCATACACTAACACTAACTCGTGCCCTAACACCTACCCTAACCCTACCCCTAACCCTAACCCTAACACTAACCCTAAACTTTACCATTTGTTAACCATAACCGTAGCCCCAAACCTAAACCTAACTACAAACCTACTCCTAACACATACACTAATCTTAACCCATACACTAACACTAACGCAATACCACACACGTACTTTGACAATAAAACATTTCCATATGGTCAGCTGTAACCTAAACCTTACCCGTTCACTAAACTTAACCCTACCCCTAACACTAACCATAACGCCAACCCTACCAATTACCCTAACCCGTACCCTAATCCTAACCTGTAAACCCACACTAACCCCTGCCCTAACACGTACCCTGACCCTAACACTTTTCCGTAACCTCACCTGTACCCTAAACCTTACCGTTCGCTAACCCTAACCCTAAACCTAGACGAAACCCCAACCGTACACCTTACCCTAACCCGTAAGCTAATCCTAAGCCATACACTAACACTGACACGTGTCCTAACACATACACAAACCCTAACACTTTTCTGTACCATCACCTGTACCCTAAACCTGACATTTGGCTAACCCTAACCCTAGCCATAAAGCTAACCCTAAGCCCAACCCTAAACCTTACCCAAACCGTACCCTAATCCTAACCAGTATACTACTACTAAGCCATGCCCTGACATGTACCCTGACCCTAACGCTTTTCCATAACCTCACCGGTACCCTAAACCTTACCCATTCGCTAACCCTAACCCTAGCCCTAGCCCTAACCCTAACGCCAACCCTACTACTTACCCTAACCCGTACCCTAATCCCAACCCATACACTATCACTAACCCATGTCCTAACACGTACCTTGACCCGAACACTTTTCCGTATCCTCTCCTGTACCCAAAATCTTACCGTTCACTAACCCTAACCCTAGCCCTAAACATAACGCTAACACCAACCTTACAGCATACCCTAACCCGTACACTAAACTTAACCCGTACAAAAAAACGAACCCATGCCCTCACATGTACTTTGACACTAACACATTTCCGTACCCTCCCGTGTACCGTAAACCTTACCCGTTTGCTAACTCTAACTGTAGGCCTAACCCTAACCATAACACCAACCCTACCCATTTCCCTAACCCGTACCCTAATCCTTACCCATACACTAACACTAATCCATGCCCTAACATGTACCCTGACCCTAACACTTTTCCATACCCACTCCTGTACCCTAAATCTTACCATTCGCTAACCCTAACCCTATGTCTAAACCTAACCCTAACCCCAACCCTACACCTAACCCTAACCCGTACCCTAATCCATACACTAACACTAACCTGTGCCCTAACATGAACCCTGACCCTAACTTGTTTCCATAAGCTCACCTGTACCCTAAATGTTACCTATTCGCTAACCCTAACCCCACCCCTACACCTAAACATAACCCCAACCCTACACCTTTCCCTAACCCATACCCTAATCCTAACCCGTACACTAACACTAACCCGTGCCCTAACACGTACCCTGACCCTAACACTTTTCCGTATCCTCTCCAGTACCCTAAATCTTACCGTTCGCTAAACCTAGCCCTTTCCCTAAACAGAACGCTAACACCAACCTGACACCATACCCTAACCCATACACTGATCTTAACCCATACACCAAAATTAAGCAATTCCCTCACATGTACTTTGACACTAACACGTTTCCGTACCCTCCTGTGTACCGTAAACCTTACCTGTTCGCTAACACTTACCCTAGGTCTAAGCCTAACACTATCCACAACCCTACACAAAATCCTAACCCATACCCTAATCCTAATCCGTACAATAACACTAACCTGTGCCCTAACACCAAGCCTGACCCTAACTCGTTTCCATATGCTTACCTGTACCCTAAATATTACCTATTCGCTAACCCTAACCCTAACACTAACCCTAACCCCAATCCTACACCTTACCCTAATCCGTACTGTAATCCTAACCCGTACCCTAATACTAATCCGTGCCCTGACACGTACACAGACCGTGACACTTTTCTGTACCCTCACCTGTACCCTAAGCCTTACATTTCGCTAACCCTAACCCTAGCCCTAAAGCTAAATCTAACTCCAACCCTACACCTTACCCTAACACGTACACTAATCTTAAACCTTAAACTAACACTAACCCATTCCCGCATATGTATTTTGACCCTAAAACATTTCCGTACCCTCCCCTGTAACCTAAAAATTACCCGGTCGCTAACCCTAACCCTAGCTCTAAACCTAACCCTAACGCCAACCCTACATCTTACCCTAACCCATACACTAATCCTAAACCGTACACTAACACTAACCAGTGCCCTGAAACGTACCCTGACCCTAACACTTTTCCATACCCTCAGCTGTACGCTAAACCTAATCGTTAGCTAACCCTAACTGTAGACTTAAACCTAACCCTAACACCAACCCTACACCTTATTCTAACCCGTACCCTATTTTTAACCCCTACACTAACACTAACCCATGCCCTCACACGTAATTGGACACTAACACGTCTCCATACACTCACATGTACCATAAGCCTTAACTGTTCGCTAAGCCTATCCCTAACCCTAACGCCAACCCTAACCATTACCCTAACCCATACCCTAATCCTAACCACACATTAACACTAACACGTTTCCTAACACATAACCTGACCCAAACGCTTTTCCGTACCCTCAACTGTACCCTAAAACTTACCCGTTCGCCAACCCTAAGCCTAGCCCTAAACCTAACCCTAACCACAACCCCACACCTTACCCTAAACTCTACGCTAATCCTGACACGTACACTAACACTAACAGGTGTCCTAACATATACCCTGACCCTAAAAGTTTTCCGTACCCTCACCTGTACCCTAAACCTTACTGGTTGGCTAACCGTAACCTTAGCCCTAAACATAATGCTAACACCAACCCTACACCATACCCTAACCCGTACACTAATCTTAACCCGTACACCAAAATTATGCAATGCCCTCACACGTACTTTGACACTAACACGTTTCCGTACACTCATGTACCATAAAACTTACCTGTTCGCTAACCCTAACCCTAGCCCTAAACTTAACCCTAACCTCAACCCTACACATTTCCCTAACCCGTACCCTAATCCTAACCCATACACTAGCACTACACGTGCCCTAACAGTTACCCTGACCGTAACACTTTTCTGTACACTCACCTGTACCCTAAACCATACCGTTTGCTATCCTTAACCCTAGACCTAAACGTAAACCTTACCCCATCCCTAAACCGTTCCCTAAAGCGTACCCAATCCTAACCAGTACCCTAACACTAATCCGTGCCCTAACATGTACCCTGATCCTAACACGTTTCTGGACCATCACCTGTAACCTAAACCTTACATTTCGCTAACCCTAACCATAGCCCTAAACCTAACCCTAAACCCAACCCTACCCATTACCCTAACCCATACCGTAATCCTAACCAGTACACTAATACTAATCCGTGCCCTGAAACGTAACCTGAGCCTAACACTTTTCTGTACCCTCACCTGTACCCTAAACTTTACCGTTCACAAACCCGAAACATACCCCTAAACCAAGCCCTAACACCAACCCAACACCTTACCATAAACCGTACCCTAATCCTATCCCGTACACAAACACTAATCCATGCCCTGACACGTACCCTGCCTCTAACTCTTTACCCTACTCTCTCCTGTACCCTAAATCTTACCGTTTGCTAACCCTAACCCTAGCCCTAAAGCTAAATCTAACTACAACCCTACACCTTACCCTAACATGTACACTAATCTTAATGCATACACTAACACTAACCCATTCCCTCACACTTACTTTGACACTAAAACATTTCCTTACCCTCACCTGTAACCTAAACCTTACTCGTTCGCTCACCCTAACCCTAGCCCTAACACTAAACATAACGCCAACCCTATCCATTAGCCTAACCCGTACCCTAATTCTAACCCGTACACTAACACTAATCCGTGCCCTAACATTTACCCTGACCCTTACACTTTTCCATACCCACGCCTGAACCCTAAATCTTACCATTCACTAACCCTAACCCTAGGTCTAAACCTAACCCTAAACCCAAGCCCAACCCTACACCTAACTCTAACATGTACACTAATCCTAATCCTTAAACTAACACTAACCTGTGCCCTAACACGAACCCTGACCCTAACTCATTTCCATACGCTCACCTGTACTCTAATGTTACCTATTCGCTAACCCTAACACTAGCCCTAAACCTAAACCTAACCCCAACCCTACACCTTACCCTAACCCATACCCTAATCATAACCCATACACTAACACTAACTCGTGCCCTAACACCTACCCTAACCCTACCCCTAACCCTAACCCTAACACTAACCCTAAACTTTACCATTTGTTAACCATAACCGTAGCCCCAAACCTAAACCTAACTACAAACCTACTCCTAACACATACACTAATCTTAACCCATACACTAACACTAACGCAATACCACACACGTACTTTGACAATAAAACATTTCCATATGGTCAGCTGTAACCTAAACCTTACCCGTTCACTAAACTTAACCCTACCCCTAACACTAACCATAACGCCAACCCTACCAATTACCCTAACCCGTACCCTAATCCTAACCTGTAAACCCACACTAACCCCTGCCCTAACACGTACCCTGACCCTAACACTTTTCCGTAACCTCACCTGTACCCTAAACCTTACCGTTCGCTAACCCTAACCCTAAACCTAGACGAAACCCCAACCGTACACCTTACCCTAACCCGTAAGCTAATCCTAAGCCATACACTAACACTGACACCTGTCCTAACACATACACAAACCCTAACACTTTTCTGTACCATCACCTGTACCCTAAACCTGACATTTGGCTAACCCTAACCCTAGCCATAAAGCTAACCCTAAGCCCAACCCTAAACCTTACCCAAACCGTACCCTAATCCTAACCAGTATACTACTACTAAGCCATGCCCTGACGTGTACCCTTACCCTAACGCTTTTCCATAACCTCACCGGTACCCTAAACCTTACCCATTCGCTAACCCTAACCCTAGCCCTAGCCCTAACCCTAACGCCAACCCTACTACTTACCCTAACCTGTACCCTAATCCCAACCCATACACTATCACTAACCCATGTCCTAACACGTACCTTGACCCGAACACTTTTCCGTATCCTCTCCTGTACCCAAAATCTTACCGTTCACTAACCCTAACCCTAGCC